>NC_135235.1:738705437-739328437 GCF_051348905.1 Ranitomeya variabilis | reverse complement strand
CCATGTCAACTAGCTGCAAGTGTGATTTAGTTATTGCCAACACCTGTTAGGTGCCACAGGTAAGTTACAGGGGCTGTTAATTACACAAATTAGAGAAGCATCACATGATTTTTCGAACAGTGCCAATACTTTTGTCCACCCTCTTTTTTATGTTTGGTGTGGAATTATATCCAATTTGGCTTTAGGACAATTCTTTTTGTGTTTTTTTCATTTACGACAAATTAAATGAAGATAATAATACCAAAGAATTTGTGTTTGCAATCATTTTCAGGAAGAAACTGAGAATTATCTGACAGAATTGCAGGGGTGTGAATACTTTTGGCCATGACTGTATATAATGTATATAGACTGCTGTGAACAGCCACAGTATCACCTATATCATTCATGTATATACAGCAGTCACAGTATCACCTGTATAATGTACATAGACTGCTGTGTACAGCCGCAGTATCACCTACATCATGTATATATAGCAGTCACAGTAACAACTGTATAATGTATAGACTGCTGTGTACAGCCGCAGTATCACCTATATAATGTATAGATAGCAGTCACAGTATGACCTGTATAACGTATAGACTGCTGTAAATAGCCACAGTATCACCTGTATAATGTATAGACTGCTGGGTACAGCCGCAGTATCGCCTATATAATGTATATACAAGTCACAGTATGACCTGTATAATGTGCAGTGAATAGCCACAATATCACCTATATGATGTATATACAACAGTCACAGTATGACCTGTATAATGTATACAGACTGCTGTGTGCAGCCACAGTATCACCTATATAATTCTCTCTAATTCTCGTCCTCATTACACAAGCATAAAACATATAATACTGGTGGATAAAACAAGACTGAGCACAAGATCTTCACAGCCGTCTACACATCATAGGGGAGATCTCATGACACCTTCTCTCCATCTACCTGATGATCCTGAGGAACATTGGGATCTTCTTGTTTACTGTCCTGTGGAAGAAGAGGACGGGGACATCTCTCTGGTGTTGTCTTCTTACTGGATAGATCTGGAGGAAACACATACAGGGACTGAATTCACTCTTTACATACAGATAATTATAGGCCGTGTGTATTTAGTCCTGTCTATTACCTGATGTGAGGGGCTGGGGAACCTCAATCATGACGTCCTTGTACAGGTCTCTGTGTCTTTCTAAATACTCCCACTCCTCCATGGAGAAATAGACGGCGACATCCTGACACCTTATAGGAACCTGACACATACAATGATACCGTCACCCCCGATCCCTTCAGAGCATTACAGAATAATGTCCCAGCATTCCCAGCAGTGTCACCTCTCCAGTCAGCAGCTCAATCATCTTGTAGGTGAGTTCTAGGATCTTCTGGTGATTGATGTTCTCATGTATCAGGGGGTGAGGTGGAGGACCTGTGATTGGGCTCAGGGGTCTTCCCCATCCCTCAAACACAGGGTGCTGACAGCGCTCACTAGAGGTCTTCTTCACTACTGTGTAATCCTGGTTATGGAGAGACACATTAATGAATCTCACTACAGACATTTCCAGAGTCCTCACCTCTCCAGTTCTGTCCGTCTGTTATTTCCATAGAGAAGAATGATGAAATGTGACGTCATCAGAATCTCTCACCTCCCCAGTAAGACGGAAGAGGATCTCTAGGGTGAGGTGTATTATCCTCTCTGCCATCTTGTCTCTGTCCATATTCAGGAAAATTCTCTTATATAGAAGATCATGACTGAGAGGATCCGATATTGTAGAGACCTGAATGAGAAGAAGAGCCGATGTAACATCATAAGAATCCTGTGTAACAATACAATTACTGGAGATAATAAGGGAAACATAGGAGGAAATTTATTATTTTACAGTATTTAGTTTCCTTCTTTACATCTACTAATAAAACCTATATATTTAGGCCACAGACAACAAGCAGTTTCCTCCTCGGAGTCGGCAGCTGAATACGTTCCTCATAGACTCATCTTCCATAACGCGAATTCTCGTCTCATTTACCGACCCTGGAATCGGCATTAGTAATACTGCAGGAGATATTCATTACACGTGACAGGAGAAATAACGACTTCATGATGAGGACGACATCTTCATCTTCTACTGCGGCTCTAGAAACATATTTGTTCAGAGTCGGTCACTGACTCCATCCCCTCCGGCCTCTATATGAAGGTTTCCCGTCTTCCCCGCACTGTAATCTTCTATCACGTTAGATCTCAGCTCTGATTCACACACAGAAGTTTGAGGCTTTCATAAAAGCTTGTTTGTTTCCACAAACACAGCGGACAGAAATGATCTGATCCCAAAGTCTCCATGTACAGTATTTTATGGGGTTTATTTATGGCCTTAGGCTTTCCTATATTATAAGAAAAATACCAGAAAAAAACAGATTTTAAAATGTTTCTAAAGAAAATTGGCTCCAAAATTGCCTCAGGCGTTTTTAATTGTAGCAGGCTCCTACCCGTCCATAGAGATTCAGTCTTCAGTCAAAGAGAGGATTAGCATTATTAGGTCCTAGCAACGAGAATCGCCTTATCGTGGCGGCAAGGTACACATGAATTGACCAATTTATGTACTAAGCATTCTCAATTTTTCATATCTCTAGTGCAGTAATGCAATTTTCATATTTCATGTTTTCGCGTTACAGAGTACTCCATTTTGTTTGAACGTACACTACAGTTCCAAAGTTTAGGGTCACTTAGAAATGTCTTTATTTTTTAAAGAAAAGCACAGTTTTCTCCAATGAAGCTAACATTAAATTATTCAGAACTACACTCTATACATTGTTTTTGTGGTAAATGATTATTCTAGCTGCAAACGTGTGGTTTGTAATGCAATATCTTCATAGGTGTATAGAAGCCCATTTCCAAGAACCATCACTCCAGTGTTCTTATGGTACTTTGTGTTTTCTAACTGTGTAAGAAGGCTAATGGATGGTTAGAAAACCCTTGAAACCCTTGTGCAAGTATGAAAGCACAGCTGAAAACAGTTTGGCTGATTAGATAACCTACAAACCTGACCTTCCTTTGAGCTAGTTGAGAATCTGGAGCATTACATTTGTTGTTTCCAGCTACATTAAATAGTACACGCAAAACGCCAGTGTCAACGTCTACAGTGAAGAGGCGACTGTGAGATGCTGGCCTTCAGGGCAGAGTGGCAAAGAAAAAGCCATATCTGAGACTTGCTAATAAAAGGAAAAGATTAATATGGACATAAGAACGCAGACATTGGACAGAGGAAGATTGGAAAAAAGTGTTATGGACAGACGAATCCAAGTTTGAGGTGTTTGGATTACACAGAACAACATTTGTGAGATGCAGAACAACTGAAAAGATGCTTGAAGAGTGCCTGACGCCATCTGTCAAGCATGGTAGAGGTAATGTGATCTGGGGTTGCTTTGGTGCTGGTAAAGTGGGAGATTTGTACAAGGTAAAAGGGATTTTGAATAAGGAAGGCTATCACTCCATTTTGCAACGCCATGCCATACCCTGTGGTCAGCGCTTTATTGGAGCCAATTTCATCCGACAACAGGACAATGACCCAAAGCACACCTCCAAATTATGCAAGAACTATTTAGGGAAGAAGCGGGCAGCTTGTATTCTATCTGTAATGGAGAGGCCAGTGCAGTCACCAGATCTCAACCCCATTGAGTTGTTGTGATAGCAGCTTGACCGTATGGTGCGCAAAAAGTGCCCATCAAGCCAAAGCAACTTGTGGGAGGGGATTCTGGAAGCATGGGGGGGACATTTCTTCAGATTATCTCAGCAAATTAACTGCCAGAATGCCAAAGGTCTGCAATGCTGTAATTGCTACAAAGGGAGCATTTTTTGAAGAAAGCAAAGTTTGAAGAAGAAAATAATCTTTTTTTCGAACCTTGTCAATGTCTGGACTAGATTTTCAATTCTTAGGGCAACTCATTTGATTAATAAAAGTATGAGTTTTCATGGAAAACACAAAATTGTTCGAGTGACCTTAAACTTTGGAACTGTAGTGTATATACGAGTTGGCGACTCTAGGAAAGCACCTGTTCAGACCTACAGTATATACTCGAGTATAAGCCGACCCGAATATAAGCCGACCCCCCCTAATTTTACCACAAAAAAACAGGGAAAACTTAATGACTCGAGTATAAGCCTAGGGTGGAAAATGCAGCAACTTCTGTTAAATTTAAAAAATAAAAATAAATACCAATAAAAGTAAAATAAATTGAGACATCAGTAGTTTAAGTGTTTTTGAATATCCATATTGAATCAGGAGCCCCATATAATGCTCCATACAGTTCATGATGGCCCCATAAGATGCTCCAAACAGTTTATGATGGGCTCCATAAGATGCTCCATATTAAAATATGCCCAATATAATGCTGCACATATGCTGATTATGGCCCCATAAGATGCTCCATAGACACATTTGCCCCATCTAATGCTCCACAAATGCTGATTATGGCCCCATAGGATGCTCCATAAACACATTTGCCCCATATAATGCTGCACAAATGCGTATTATGGCCCCATAAGATGCTCCAGAAAAATATTTGCCCCATATAATGCTGCACATGGCCCCATAAGATGCTCCATAGAGATATTTGCCCCATATATATGCAGCACTGCTCCAGAGATATTTGCTCCATATAATGCTGCACATGGCCCCATAAGATGCTCCATACAGATATTTGCTCCATATGCTGTTGCTGCGATTAAAAAAAATCACATACTCACCTCTTGTCGCTCAGGCCCCCGGCACTTGCTATATTCACCTGCTCCCCGTTCCAGCGCCGACCGCCGCTGTGTCTTCCCCGTCCTCTGCACAGACTGTTCAGGCAGAGGGCGGCGCGCACTAATCGCGTCACCGCGCCCTCTGACCTGAGCGTCATTGCAGAGGACGGGAAGACGCAGCGGAGCCGACGGTGGAACGGGGAGCAGGTGAATATCGCGCACTGCGTTATACTCACCTGCTGCCAGCACGGTCCCTTCACGTCTGTTCCCCGGCGCCGGCAGCTTCTTCCTGTAGTGAGCGAATATGAATGAATATGCAGTAATGAATATGTGGCTCCACCCCTATGGGAGTGGAGTCGGGTCCATATTCATTGCTGTAATGAGCGGTACCATGTGACAGCTCACTACAGGAAGCTGCCGGGAAACCAGGGACACCACGCCAGGAGCAGGTGAGTATTATTACACAGCTGCTGCTCCCCTGCCGACCCCTGGGTATGACTCGAGTATAAGCCGAGAGGGGCAATTTCAGCCAAAAAAAATGGGCTGAAATTCTCAGCTTATACTCGAGTATATGCGGTAATTTATGTTTGGATGTGATGGTCAATCTTTTGTTATTATTAATATATGGGGTACATAGGTGACATTACTAATAAATGGGGGCACATAAGCAGGGCTGCCAGTAGGAATTACGGGCCCCATACTGTCAAAATTTTTGGGCCCCCTTGAGACTCCGCCTAGGCTCCACCTCATTTCCGCCTCCACACCTCGAACCTTCCACAATCCCACCGCCCGCTCTTGGAAAAATTCATCTTCTGCACCACGCCCTCACCAATCTGATATTGACAGTTCCCAGCAGACACCAAATCACATACATAGCCAGCATCTTTTGTTTTGGCCAAAAGAATTTTTAAGCTGCCACCATTACAAGGTACACTCTTCTGGCTGGGCCCTACTCTACGCGAGGGCCGCGATCAGGGTATTACTGCCCTTACTGCTGTATGGGGCCCAATGATGAGCTGCACACAGGGAGGCCCGCAGGGCCCACCCTCTTGTGCTTCTGCTCACCGGGCCCCATTGTGCACTAATGCGCTGTTCACTGCGGGTCTGCGGCGCACACATTGACCCCGGGAGCTTTCTCGGAGCTGTGCACTGCTATCTTACCTGGACTGCTGCGCAGCTCCTACTCCCTGGACTTCTGGTCAGGTGTCAGCGTATACGCACCGACATGTACGAGGACACTGTGACCAGAAGAGGAGCTGCGCCTGCTGGGAATCGCTTATGAGGTATGTATGAAAAACATTTTTTTCTTTATAAAATTAACTGGGGGGGCTGCAAATGATGGAGGGGGTGCTGCACATGATGCAGGAGGCTGCAAATGATGGGGTGCTGCACATGATGGAGGAGGCTGAAAATGATGGAGGGAATGCTGCACATGATGGAGGAAGCTGCAAATGATGGAGGGGGTGCTGCACATGAAGGACGGGGGCTGCACATGATGGAGAAGGTGCTGCACATGATAAAGGGGTGCTGCAGATGATGGAGGGGGCTGCAAATGAGGAGGGGGTGCTGCACATGATGGGGGAGGGCTGCAAATGATGGAGGCGGTGCTGCACATGGTTAAGGGATGGTGCAAATGATGGGAGCGGTGCTACAAATGATAGTTTCCATCCCCCCCTTTATCATCTGCAACCCCCTCCATAATTTACACCACCCCTCCATCATCACTTGCAGCCCCCACTTCATAATTTGCAAATCGCAGCCTCCTCCATCATCTGCATCCCCTCCATCATTTGCAGCACAAGCTCCACCATGTGCAGCACAAGCTCCACCATGTGCAGCACAAGCTCCACCATGGGCAGCACAAGCTCCACCATGGGCAGCACAAGCTCCACCATGGGCAGCACAAGCTCCACCATGGGCAGCACAAGCTCCACCATGGGCAGCACAAGCTCCACCATGGGCAGCACAAGCTCCACCATGGGCAGCACAAGCTCCACCATGGGCAGCACAAGCTCCACCATGGGCAGCACAAGCTCCACCATGGGCAGCACAAGCTCCATCATGGGCAGCACAAGCTCCATCATGGGCAGCTCCCCTCCATCATGTGCAGCCCCTCTCACCCATTTAATTCATTTTATAAACAAAAAAAAACGTTTTCCATACATACCTCATAAGCGATCCCGAGCAGGCACAGCTCCTCTTCTGATCACAGTGTTCTCGTACATCATTTGCAGAACCCCTCCATCATGTACAGCACCTCTTCATCATGTGTAGCCCCCTCCATAATGTACAGCACCTCTTCATCATGTGTAGCCCCCCTCCACAATGTACAGCACCTCTTCATCATGTGGAGCCCCCTCCATAATGTACAGCACCTTTTCATCATGTGAAGCCCCCTCCATCATGTGCAGCACCCCCTCCATCATGTGCAGCACCCCCTCCATCATGTGCAGCACCCCCTCCATCATGTGCAGCACCCCCTCCATCATGTGCAGCTCCCCCTCCATCATGTGCAGCTCCCCCTCCATCATGTGCAGCTCCCCCTCCATCATGTGCAGCTCCCCCTCCATCATGTGCAGCTCCCCCTCCATCATGTGCAGCTCCCCCTCCATCATGTGCAGCTCCCCCTCCATCATGTGCAGCTCCCCCTCCATCATATGCAGCTCCCCCTCCATCATGTGCAGCACCCCCCTCCATCATGTGCAGCACCCCCCTCCATCATGTACAGCTCCCCTCCATCATGTACAGCTCCCCTCCATCATGTACAGCTCCCCTCCATCATGTGCAGCAACCCCTCCATCATGTACAGCACCCCCTCCATCATGTACAGCTCTCCACCATCAGGTGCAGTACCCCCATCATGTGCAGTACCCCCTTTATCATGTACAGCTCCCCTCCATCATGTACAGCACCCCCTCCATCATGTACAGCCTCCTCCATCATGTACAGCTCCCCTCCATCATGTGCAGAACCCCCTCCATCATGAGCAGAACCCCCTGCATCATGTGCAGCTCCCCTCCATCATGTGCAGCTCCCCTCCATCATGTACAGCACCCCCTCCATCATGTACAGCACCCCCTCCATCATGTACAGCTCCCCTCCATCATGTACAGCTCCCCTCCATCATGTGCAGCACCCCCTCCATCATGTGCAGCTCCCCTCCATCATGTGCAGCACCCCCTCCATCATGTGCAGCTCCCCTCCATCATGTGCAGCTCCACTCCTTCATGTACAGCTCCCCTCCTTCATGTACAGCTCCACTCCTTCATGTACAGCTCCCCCTCCATCATAAACAGCTCCACTCCTTCATGTACAGCTCCCCTCCATCATGTGCAGCACCCCCTCCTTCATGTACAGCTCCCCTCCATCATGTACAGCTCCCCTCCATCATGTGCAGCACCCCCTCCTCCTTCATGCACAGAACCCCCTCCATCATGTACAGCCTCCTCCATCATGTGCAGCTCCCCCTCCATCATGTGCAGCTCCCCCTCCATCATGTGCAGCACCCCCTCCGTCATGTACAGAACCCCCTCCATCATGTACAGAACCCCCTCCATCATGCACAGAACCCCCTCCATCATGTACAGAACCCCCTCCATCATGTACAGAACCCCCTCCATCATGCACAGAACCCCCTCCATCATGTACAGAACCCCCTCCATCATGTACAGAACCCCCTCCATCATAAACAGCTCCACTCCTTCATGTACAGCTCCCCTCCATCATGTGCAGCACCCCCTCCTCCTTCATGCACAGCACCCCCTCCATCATGTACAGCACCCCCTCCATCATGTGCAGCTCCCCCTCCATCATGTACAGCCTCCTCCATCATGTACAGCCTCCTCCATCATGTGCAGCTCCCCTCCATCATGTGCAGCTCCTCCTCCATCATGTGCAGCTCCCCTCCATCATGTGCAGCTCCCCCTCCATCATGTACAGCCTCCTCCATCATGTGCAGCACCCCCTCCATCATGTGCAGCTCCCCCTCCATCATGTGCAGCACCCCCTCCTGTCATGATCTCAATGGCAAGAGAACATAGCATCAGCATATATAGGAACTAGCTCTTGGAAGATGGGAACTGAGCTGACCATGAACTAAACCTAACGCACAACTAGCAGTGGCCGGGTAGCATGCCTACGTTGATTCTAGATGCCCAGCGCCAGCCGGAGGACTAAATAATGCTAGCAGAGGAAAATATTAGTCCTAGCTCACCTCTAGAGAAATACCCCGAAAGGAGACAGAGGCCCCCCACATGTATTGGCGGTGAATTAAGATGAAATAACAAACGTAGTATGAAAATAGGTTTAGCAAATTTGAGGTCCACTTACTACATAGCAGAAGACAGAAAGGACACTTTCATGGTCAGCTGAAAACCCTATCAAAACACCATCCAGAAATTACTTTAAAACTCTGGCATTAACTCATAACACCAGAGTGGCAATTCCTGTTCACAAGAGCTTTCCAGACACAGTAACGAAACTACAGCTGTGAACTGGAACAAAAATGCAAAAACAAACATGGACAAGAGTCCAACTTATCTAGTAGTTGTCTAGGAGCAGGAACAAGCACAGAGAGGCTTCTGATAACATTGTTGACCGGCAAGCAACTAACAGAGCAGCAAGGTTATATAGCGACTCCCACATCTTGATGGGAACAGGTGAACAGAGAAGATGAAGACACCAGTTCAATTCCACCAGTGGCCACCGGGGGAGCCCAGAATCCAAATTCACAACAGTACCCCCCCCTCAAGGAGGGGGCACCGAACCCTCACCAGAACCACCAGGGCGATCAGGATGGGCCCTATGAAAGGCACGAACCAGATCAGAGGCATGAACATCAGATGCATTCACCCAAGAATTATCCTCCTGGCCGTATCCCTTCCACTTGACCAGATACTGGAGTCTCCGTCTGGAAACACGAGAGTCTAAGATTTTCTCCACAACGTACTCCAACTCACCCTCAACCAACACCGGAGCAGGAGGCTCAACGGAAGGCACAACCGGTACCTCATACCTGCGCAATAATGACCGATGAAAAACGTTATGAATAGAAAAGGATGCAGGGAGGTCCAAACGGAAGGAAACAGGGTTAAGAATCTCCAATATCTTATACGGGCCGATGAACCGAGGCTTAAACTTAGGAGAAGAGACCCTCATAGGGACAAAACGAGAAGACAACCACACCAAATCCCCAACACAAAGCCGAGGACCAACACGACGGTGGCGGTTGGCAAAAAGCTGAGTCTTCTCCTGGGACAACCTCAAATTGTCCACCACCTGCCCCCAGATCTGATGCAATCTCTCTACCACAGCATCCACTCCAGGACAATCCGAAGATTCCACCTGACCAGAGGAAAATCGAGGATGAAACCCCGAATTACAGAAAAACGGGGACACCAAAGTGGCAGAGCTGGCCCGATTATTGAGAGCGAACTCCGCCAATGGCAAAAAAGCAACCCAATCATCCTGGTCAGCAGACACAAAACACCTCAGATATGTCTCCAGGGTCTGATTAATCCGCTCGGTCTGGCCATTCGTCTGAGGATGGAAAGCGGACGAAAAAGACAAATCCATGCCCATCCTAGCACAGAATGCCCGCCAAAATCTAGACACGAATTGGGTCCCTCTGTCAGAAACGATATTCTCAGGAATACCATGCAAACGAACCACGTTTTGAAAAAACAGAGGAACCAACTCGGAAGAAGAAGGCAACTTGGGCAGAGGAACCAAATGGACCATCTTAGAGAAACGGTCACACACCACCCAGATGACAGACATCTTCTGAGAAACAGGCAGATCTGAAATAAAATCCATCGAGATGTGCGTCCAAGGCCTCTTAGGAATAGGCAAGGGCAACAATAATCCACTAGCCCGAGAACAACAAGGCTTGGCCCGAGCACAAACGTCACAAGACTGCACAAAGCCTCGCACATCTCGTGACAGGGAAGGCCACCAGAAGGACCTAGCCACCAAATCCCTGGTACCAAAAATGCCAGGATGACCTGCCAACGCAGAAGAATGAACCTCAGAGATGACTCTACTGGTCCAATCATCAGGAACAAACAGTTTATCAGGTGGGCAACGATCAGGTCTATCCGCCTGAAACTCCTGCAAGGCCCGCCGCAGGTCTGGAGAAACGGCTGACAATACTACTCCATCCTTAAGGATACCTGTGGGCTCAGAGTTACCAGGCGAGTCAGGCTCAAAACTCCTAGAAAGGGCATCCGCCTTAACATTCTTAGAACCCGGTAGGTATGACACCACAAAATTAAACCGAGAGAAAAATAATGACCAGCGCGCCTGTCTAGGATTCAGGCGCCTGGCGGTCTCAAGATAAATCAAATTTTTGTGGTCAGTCAATACCACCACCTGATGTCTGGCCCCCTCAAGCCAATGGCGCCACTCCTCAAAAGCCCACTTCATGGCCAAAAGCTCCCGATTCCCAACATCATAATTCCGCTCAGCGGGCGAAAATTTACGGGAAAAGAAGGCACAAGGCCTCATCACGGAGCATTCAGAACTTTTCTGCGACAACACTGCCCCAGCTCCGATCTCAGAAGCGTCGACCTCAACCTGAAAAGGTAGAGCAACATCAGGCTGACGCAACACAGGGGCAGAGGAAAAACGGCGCTTAAGCTCCCGAAAGGCCTCCACAGCATCAGGGGACCAATCAGCAACATCAGCACCCTTCTTAGTCAAATCGGTCAATGGCTTAGCAATATCCGAAAAACCAGCAATAAATCGACGATAAAAGTTAGCAAAGCCCAAAAATTTCTGAAGACTCTTAAGAGAAGAGGGCTGCGTCCAATCACAAATAGCTTGAACCTTGACAGGATCCATTTCAATGGAAGAGGGGGAAAAAATATATCCCAAAAAGGAAATCCTCTGTACCCCAAAAACACACTTAGAACCCTTCACACACAAAGAATTAGACCGCAAAACCTGAAAAACCCTCCTGACTTGCTGGACATGAGAGTCCCAGTCATCCGAAAAAATCAGAATATCATCCAGATACACAATCATAAATTTATCCAAATAATCGCGAAAAATATCATGCATAAAGGACTGGAAAACTGACGGAGCATTTGAAAGACCAAAAGGCATCACTAAATACTCAAAGTGGCCCTCGGGCGTATTAAATGCGGTTTTCCACTCATCCCCCTGCCTGATTCGCACCAAATTATACGCCCCACGAAGGTCAATCTTAGAGAACCACTTGGCCCCCTTTATGCGAGCAAACAAATCAGTCAGCAACGGCAATGGGTATTGATATTTAACAGTGATTTTATTCAAAAGCCGATAATCAATACATGGTCTCAAAGAGCCGTCTTTTTTTGACACAAAGAAAAAACCGGCTCCTAAGGGAGATGACGATGGACGAATATGTCCCTTTTCCAAGGACTCCTTTATATATTCACGCATAGCAGCATGTTCAGGCACAGACAGATTAAATAAACGACCCTTTGGGTATTTACTACCCGGGATTAAATCTATGGCACAATCGCACTCTCGGTGCGGAGGTAATGAACCAACCTTGGGTTCTTCAAAGACGTCACGATAGTCAGACAGGAACTCAGGAATTTCAGAGGGAATAGATGATGAAATGGAAACCACAGGTACATCCCCATGAGCCCCCTTACATCCCCAGCTCAACACAGACATAGCTCTCCAGTCGAGGACTGGGTTGTGAGATTGCAGCCAAGGCAATCCTAGCACCAAATCATCATGTAGATTATACAGCACCAGAAAGCGAATAATCTCCTGGTGATCCGGATTAATACGCATAGTTACTTGTGTCCAGTATTGTGGTTTATTATTAGCCAATGGGGTGGAGTCAATCCCCTTCAGAGGAATAGGAGTCTCCAAAGGCTCTAAATCATACCCACAGCGTTTGGCAAAGGACCAATCCATAAGACTCAAAGCGGCGCCAGAGTCGACATAGGCGTCCGTGGTAATAGATGACAAAGAGCAAATCAGGGTCACAGATAGAATAAACTTAGACGGTAAGGTGCAAATGGAAACAGATTTACCAAGCTTTTTAGTGCGCTTAGAGCATGCTGATATAACATGAGTAGAATCACCACAATAGAAACACAACCCATTTTTCCGTCTAAAATTCTGCCGCTCGCTTCGGGACAGAATTCTATCACACTGCATACTCTCTGGTGACTTCTCAGTGGACACCGCCAGATGGTGCACTGGTTTGCGCTCCCGCAAACGCCTATCGATCTGAATAGCCATTGTCATGGACTCATTCAGACCCGCAGGCACAGGGAACCCCACCATAACATCCTTAATGGCATCAGAGAGACCCTCTCTGAAAGTCGCCGCCAGGGCGCACTCATTCCACTGAGTAAGCACAGACCATTTACGGAATCTTTGGCAGTAAATTTCCGCTTCATCTTGCCCCTGAGATAGGGACATCAAAGTTTTTTCTGCCTGAAGCTCCAAATGAGGTTCGTCATAAAGCAACCCCAAGGCCAGAAAAAACGCATCCACATTGAGCAACGCAGGATCCCCTGGTGTCAATGAAAAAGCCCAGTCTTGAGGGTCGCCCCGGAGCAAGGAAATCACAATCCTGACCTGCTGTGCAGGGTCTCCGGCAGAGCGAGATTTCAGGGACAAAAATAATTTGCAATTATTTCGAAAATTCTGAAACCCAGATCTATTCCCCGAGAAAAATTCCGGCAAAGGAATTCTCGGCTCAGATACAGGTGCATGACAAACAAAATCTTGCAAATTTTGTACCTTCGTGGCGAGATCATTCAAACCTGCAGTTACACTCTGAAGATCCATTACAAACAGGTGGACACAGAGCCATTCAAAGATTAGAAGGAGAGGAAAAAAAAAAAAAAAAAAAAAAATTTCAGCAGACTACTTATTTCTCTCCTTTCTCAGCCAAGGATTTTAACCCTTTAGTGGGCCGGTCAAACTGTCATGATCTCAATGGCAAGAGAACATAGCATCAGCATATATAGGAACTAGCTCTTGGAAGATGGGAACTGAGCTGACCATGAACTAAACCTAACGCACAACTAGCAGTGGCCGGGTAGCATGCCTACGTTGATTCTAGATGCCCAGCGCCAGCCGGAGGACTAAATAATGCTAGCAGAGGAAAATATTAGTCCTAGCTCACCTCTAGAGAAATACCCCGAAAGGAGACAGAGGCCCCCCACATGTATTGGCGGTGAATTAAGATGAAATAACAAACGTAGTATGAAAATAGGTTTAGCAAATTTGAGGTCCACTTACTACATAGCAGAAGACAGAAAGGACACTTTCATGGTCAGCTGAAAACCCTATCAAAACACCATCCAGAAATTACTTTAAAACTCTGGCATTAACTCATAACACCAGAGTGGCAATTCCTGTTCACAAGAGCTTTCCAGACACAGTAACGAAACTACAGCTGTGAACTGGAACAAAAATGCAAAAACAAACATGGACAAGAGTCCAACTTATCTAGTAGTTGTCTAGGAGCAGGAACAAGCACAGAGAGGCTTCTGATAACATTGTTGACCGGCAAGCAACTAACAGAGCAGCAAGGTTATATAGCGACTCCCACATCTTGATGGGAACAGGTGAACAGAGAAGATGAAGACACCAGTTCAATTCCACCAGTGGCCACCGGGGGAGCCCAGAATCCAAATTCACAACACCCTCCATCATGTGCAGCTCCCCCTCCATCATGTGCAGCACCCCCTCCATCATGTGCAGCTCCCCCTCCATCATGTGCAGCACCCCCTCCATCATGCGCAGCACCCCTCCATTATGCACAGCTCCCCTCCATCATAAACAGCTCCACTCCTTCATGTACAGCTCCCCTCCATCATAAACAGCTCCACTCCTTCATGTACAGCTCCCCTCCATCATGTACAGAACCCCCTCCATCATGCACAGAACCCCCTCCATCATGTACAGCACCCCCTCCATCATGTGCAGCACCCCCTCCATCATGTGCAGCACCCCCTCCATCATGTGCAGCACCCCCTCCATCATGTACAGCACCCCCTCCATCATAAACAGCTCCACTCCTTCATGTACAGCTCCCCTCCATCATGTACAGCCTCCTCCATCATGTGCAGCACCCCTCCATCATGTGCAGCACCCCCTCCATCATGTACAGCACCCCCTCCATCATAAACAGCTCCACTCCTTCATGTACAGCTCCCCTCCATCATGTACAGAACCCCCTCCATCATGCACAGAACCCCCTCCATCATGTACAGCACCCCCTCCATCATGTGCAGCACCCCCTCCATCATGTGCAGCACCCCCTCCATCATGTGCAGCACCCCCTCCATCATGTACAGCACCCCCTCCATCATAAACAGCTCCACTCCTTCATGTACAGCTCCCCTCCATCATGTACAGCCTCCTCCATCATGTGCAGCACCCCTCCATCATGTGCAGCACCCCTCCATCATGTGCAGCACCACATCCACATGACCCAATGCCCAACGCAAATGTGAACCCAGCCAAGACGGCCCACGCAGAGCTCTGAGAAAGCCGACGTGTGCCCCGCAGCGCATTAGTGCCCGATGAGCAGAAGATAGTGAGTGTGATAATAACGTGTGTACAGCGCTGCGGAGTATAGAGGCGATATAGGAGGGATAATAACCCACATGGAGGATAACGAGGACTCTGTACAGACCTCCACCTGCAGAGCCGCGCACCGGAGCACAAGGAATCCACGGAACTGATACCGGAACTCCTAGCGCGGAGGTGCCTGTGTGAGGAGATGACGTCACCGGAAGGGGCGGGGCCTAGCGCAGTGCTCTGCCGGCCGGATAGCAGGAAGCAGGACTGTGACTAGTTTGGAGGTGTAATTTCAGTCGCTCCGCTGTAGAGGGCGCAGTGCTGCTGAGGACGGTAGATCGGAGTTGCTGGAGCGAGGACCTCAGATCCCTCCGCTGCACACAGCTGCGCGCTGAGGCTGGAGGTCGGGGTTGATTGCTTGGGCTCCTCGTGCACACTGTATTCTATTAATGCGTTTTTTCTGGAATCGCTGCAGGTTATAATGGCGCAGACATCACCTGTCAGACTGGAAGGTTCATTACACTGTTTTATATTTTATGTATTTGGGTAAAATTCATTATTTTCCAGATTTATAAATCTTACATTTTTATTGTCACTTTTTGTAATATAAGTATTTCCGCTCAGCACTGATTGTTCAGTGTCACCAGAATGTGACGTCTCCCGTCTGTCACCAGTCCTGTCCGCAGCCGCGACATTGTGACAAGTGGGCGGAGCTTCACATGGAGAGGCGTAAAAGAGCACAACATCATAAACAGCGCCACCAGCAGTCCTCATAACAGAGCGCCACCGACAGTCATCATAACAGCACCACCGACAGTCATAACAGAGCACCACCGACAGTCACAACAGAGCGCCACCGACAGTCATCATAACAGCGCCACCGACAGTCATCATAACAGAGCGCCACCGACAGTCATCATAACAGAGCGCCACCGACAGTCATCATAACAGAGCACCACCGACAGTCATCATAACAGAGCGCCACCGACAGTCATCATAACAGCACCACCGACAGTCATCATAACAGAGCACCACCGACAGTCATAACAGAGCGCTACCGACAGTCATGATAACAGAGCGCCACCGACAGTCATCATAACAGAGCACCACCAACAGTCATCTGTTATGATCCTTAGTGGCTGAGGATCACGAATAGACCAGCAAGTGAATAAACTAAGGACAAGCTCTAGGGAGATGGTAACTGGACTGATCGCAAATCTGAACCTATCCAACACAACTAGAGGTAGCCGGTGAACGTGCCTAAAAAATTCCTAGACGTCTCGAGCCAGCCTGAGGAACTAGCTACCCCTAAAGAGAACGAAAGACCTCGCTTGCCTCCAGAGAAATAATCCCCAAAGATATAGAAGCCCCCCAAAAATATTAACGGTGAAGTAAGAAGAAGGCACATACATAGGGATGAAATCAGATTCAGCAAAAGAGGCCCACTAGTACTAGAAAGCAGAAAATAGAGCAGGGGTCTATGCGATCAATAAAAAACCCTTACAAAATATCCATCCTGAGATTTCAAGAACCCACGCACCAACTAATGGTGTGTTGGGAGAAACTCAGTCCACTAGAGCATCCAGCAAGCGAGGGAATCACATTTTAGCAAGCTGGACAAGAAAACATGATAAACACTGCTGATCAAAAAATGAGCAAACAAAACTTAGCTTGTCCTGGATGGACTGGGAGCAAGGTAGTCAGAAGGAATCTGAGTAGCACTGATTACATCGAAAGCCGGCAACAAGTGGTAGTAAAACAGAGCTATATAGGAACCTCCCAGAGGATAACGAACCAGCTGATAGCCAGAGACCAGCAGGATAACAAACAAAGCCACCAGGGTGAGCCCAAAGCAAAAGTCACACCATACCACCAGTGACCACAAGAGGGAGCCTGAAAACAGAGTTCACAACAGTACCCCCCCTTTAAGGAGGGGTCACCGAACCCTCATGAAAACCCCCAGGGCGATCAGGATGAGCCACATGGAAGGCACGAACCAAATCGGCCGCATGAACATCAGAGGCGACAACCCAAGAATTATCCTCCTGACCATAGACCTTCCACTTGACCAAATACTGGAGCCTCCGTCTAGAAACACGAGAATCCAAGATCTTCTCCACCACGTACTCCAATTCTCCCTCAACCAGCACCGGGGCAGGAGGCTCAACCGGAGGAACCACAGGTACCACATACCTCCGCAACAACGAGCGATGGAACACATTATGAATAGCAAATGATGCCGGGAGGTCCAGACGGAATGACACAGGGCCAAGGACTTCCAGAATCTTATAAGGACCGATAAACCGAGGCTTGAACTTAGGAGAGGAGACCTTCATAGGAACGAAGCGAGAAGAAAACCACACCAAGTCCCCAACGCAAAGTCGGGGACCCACACAGCGACGGCGGTTGGCAAAGAGCTGAGCCTTCTCTTGTGACAACTTCAAATTGTCCACCACATGATTCCAAATCTGATGCAACCTATCCACCACAACATCCACTCCAGGACAGTCAGAAGGCTCCACCTGACCCGAGGAAAAACGAGGATGAAACCCCGAATTACAAAAAAAAGGAGAAACCAAAGTAGCAGAACTAGCCCAATTATTAAGGGCAGACTCGGCCAACGGCAAAAAAGTAACCCAGTCATCCTGGTCAGCAGAAACAAAACATCTTAAATAAGTCTCCAAGGTCTGATTAGTTCGCTCGGTTTGGCCATTCGTCTGAGGATGGAAGGCCGACGAAAAAGACAATTCAATGCCCAACTTAGCACAAAAGGTCCGCCAAAATCTAGACACAAACTGGGATCCTCTGTCAGAAACAATGTTCTCAGGAATCCCGTGCAAACGAACCACATTTTGAAAAAACAGTGGAACCAACTCGGAGGAGGAAGGCAACTTAGGCAAGGGCACCAAATGGACCATCTTAGAAAAACGATCACACACCACCCAGATGACAGACATTCTCTGAGACACAGGGAGATCTGAAATAAAATCCATGGAAATGTGCGTCCAAGGCCTCTTCGGGACAGGCAAAGGTAACAGCAAACCACTGGCACGAGAACAGCAAGGCTTAGCCCGAGCACAAATTCCACAAGACTGCACAAAGGAACGCACATCCCGCGACAAGGAAAGCCACCAAAAAGACCTGGCCACCAAGTCTCTGGTACCAAATATTCCAGGATGGCCCGCCAACACCGAAGAATGAACCTCGGAGATGACTCTGTTGGTCCATCTATCCGGGACAAACAGTCTCTCCGGTGGACAGCGGTCAGGTCTATCCGCCTGAAACTCTTGCAGCACACGTCGCAAATCTGGGGAGATGGCAGACAAAATCACCCCTTCTCTAAGGATACCAGCCGGCTCTGAATCTCCAGGAGAGTCAGGCACAAAACTCCTAGAAAGAGCATCAGCCTTCACATTCTTCGAACCCGGCAGGTACGAGACCATGAAATCAAAACGAGAGAAAAACAACGACCAACGAGCCTGTCTGGGATTCAGCCGCTTGGCCGACTCGAGATAAATCAAATTCTTGTGATCAGTCAAGACCACCACACGATGTTTAGCTCCCTCGAGCCAATGTCGCCACTCCTCAAATGCCCACTTCATAGCCAACAGCTCCCGATTACCGACATCATAATTCCGCTCGGCAGGCGAAAACTTTCTTAAAAAGAAAGCACATGGCTTCATCGCAGCGCCATCGGGGCTTCTCTGCGACAAAACAGCCCCCGCTGCAATCTCGGAAGCATCAACCTCCACCTGGAAGGGAAGTGAGACATCTGGCTGACATAAGACCGGAGCCGAAGAAAACCGACGCTTCAGCTCCCGAAAGGCCTCCACAGCCGCAGAAGACCAATTAGTCACATCAGAACCCTTCTTGGTCAAATCCGTCAAAGGCTTAACAACGCCAGAAAAATTAGCTATGAAGCGACGGTAAAAATTAGCAAAACCCAAGAACTTCTGAAGACTCTTAACAGATGTAGGCTGCGTCCAGTCATGAATAGCCTGAACCTTGACTGGGTCCATCTCAATAGTAGAAGGAGAAAAAATGAAACCCAAAAAAGAAATCTTCTGGACTCCAAAAAGACATTTTGAGCCCTTCACAAATAAAGCATTGTAACGCAGGACCTGAAAGACCATCCTGACCTGCTTAACATGAGACTCCCAATCATCTGAAAAAACCAGAATATCATCCAGATACACAATCATAAACTTATCCAGATATTCACGGAAGATGTCATGCATAAAGGACTGAAAGACTGAAGGAGCATTAGAAAGTCCAAAAGGCATCACCAAGTACTCAAAATGGCCTTCAGGCGTATTAAATGCAGTTTTCCATTCATCACCCTGTTTTATACGCACAAGGTTATACGCACCACGAAGATCTATCTTGGTGAACCAACTAGACCCCCTAATGCGAGCAAACAAATCAGTTAACAATGGCAAAGGATACTGAAATTTGACCGTGATTTTATTCAAAAGGCGATAATCAATACAGGGTCTCAGTGAACCATCCTTTTTAGCCACAAAAAAGAATCCTGCACCAAGAGGGGATGAGGACGGGCGAATATGTCCCTTCTCTAAAGACTCCTTTATATAACTCCGCATGGCAGCATGCTCCGGCACAGATACATTGAAAAGTCGTCCCTTAGGAAACTTACTACCAGGAATCAAATTTATAGCACAAACACAGTCCCTATGAGGAGGTAGAGAATTGAGTTTGGGCTCCTCAAATACATCCTGGTAGTCTGACAAAAACGTAGGGACTTCAGAAGGAGTGGACGAAGCAATTGACACCACAGGAGCGTCACCATGAATTCCCTGACAACCCCAACTTGACACCGACATAGCTTTCCAATCCAAGACTGGATTATGAGTCTGCAACCATGGTAGACCCAACACGACGACATCATGCAAATTATGCAGTACAAGAAAGCGAATCACCTCCTGATGAACAGGAGTCATGCACATGGTCACTTGTGTCCAGTACTGAGGTCTATTCGTAGCCAATGGTGTAGAATCAATTCCCCTTAGCGGAATAGGGAATTTTAAAGGCTCCAAATCAAAACCACAGCGCCTGGCAAATGACCAATCCATCAGACTCAGGGCGGCACCTGAATCTACAAAAGCATTAACCGGGTAAGATGACAGGGAACAAATCAGGGTAACAGACAAAATGAACTTAGGCTGTAAAGTACCAATGGTGACAGATTTATCAACCTTTTTTTACGCTTAGAGCATGCTGAGATAACATGAGCGGAGTCACCACAGTAAAAGCACAACCCATTTTGCCGTCTATAATTTTGCCGTTCACTTCTGGTCAGAATTCTGTCACATTGCATAGATTCAGGTGTCTGTTCAGAAGACACCGCCAAATGGTGCACAGGTTTGCGCTCCCGCAAACGCCGATCAATCTGAATGGCCAGAGTCATTGACTCATTCAGACCTGCAGGCGTAGGGAACCCCACCATGACATTCTTAATGGCTTCAGAAAGACCTCTGAAATTTGCAGCCAGGGCACACTCATTCCACTGAGTAAGCACAGACCATTTCCGAAATTTCTGGCAGTACACCTCTGCTTCATCTTGCCCCTGCGAGAGGGCCAATAACGTTTTTTCAGCCTGGTTCTCAAGATTAGGTTCCTCATAGAGCAATCCAAGGGCTAAAAAAAAACGCATCTACACTAAGCAATGCAGGATCCCCTGGCGCCAATGCGAAGGCCCAATCTTGAGGGTCACCACGCAAAAAGGAAATGATAATCTTAACTTGCTGAACGGCATCACCAGAGGAACGAGGTTTCAAAGAAAGAAACAACTTACAATTGTTCCTAAAATTCAGGAACCTAGATCTATCTCCAGAAAACAACTCCGGAATAGGTATTCTAGGCTCTGGCATAGGACTGTGAACAACAAAATCCTGAATACTTTGAACCCTAGCAGCAAGATGATCCAGACTGGAAGCCAAGCTCTGGACATCCATGTCAGCAGCTGAACTCAGAGCCACACCAAGATTAAGAGGAGGAGAGAAGCTAGCCACAGCAGCTAGACACACGGCAAAAAAAAAAAAAAAATTCTCAAGGCTTCTTTTCTCCTGCTTCTGCCATGCAATTAACACCTTTTGGCCGGCTGTACTGTTATGATCCTTAGTGGCTGAGGATCACGAATAGACCAGCAAGTGAATAAACTAAGGACAAGCTCTAGGGAGATGGTAACTGGACTGATCGCAAATCTGAACCTAACCAACACAACTAGAGGTAGCCAGCGAACGTGCCTAAAAAATTCCTAGACATCTCGAGCCAGCCTGAGGAACTAGCTACCCCTAAAGAGAACAAAAGACCTCGCTTGCCTCCAGAGAAATAATCCCCAAAGATATAGAAGCCCCAAAAAAATATTAACGGTGAAGTAAGAAGAAGGCACATACGTAGGGATGAAATCAGATTCAGCAAAAGAGGCCCACTAGTACTAGAAAGCAGAAAATAGAGCAGGGGTCTATGCGATCAATAAAAAACCCTTACAAAATATCCATCCTGAGATTTCAAGAACCCACGCACCAACTAATGGTGTGTGGGGAGAAACTCAGTCCACTAGAGCATCCAGCAAGCGAGGGAATCACATTTTAGCAAGCTGGACAAGAAAACATGATAAACACTGCTGATCAAAAAATGAGCAAACAAAACTTAGCTTGTCCTGGATGGACTGGGAGCGAGGTAGTCAGAAGGAATCTGAGTAGCACTGATTACATCGACAGCCGGCAACAAGTGGTAGTAAAACAGAGCTATATAGGAACCTCCCAGAGGATAACGAACCAGCTGATAGCCAGAGACCAGCAGGATAACAAACAAAGCCACCAGGGGGAGCCCAAAGCAAAAGTCACACCATACCACCAGTGACCACAAGAGGGAGCCTGAAAACAGAGTTCACAACAGTCATCATAACAGAGCGCAACCAACAGTCATCATAACAGAGCACCACCGACAGTCATAACAGAGCGCCACCGACAGTCATCATAACAGAGCGCCACCGACAGTCATCATAACAGAGCGCCACCGACAGTGATCATAACAGAGCGCCACCGACAGTCATCATAACAGAGCACCATGACAGTCATCATAACAGAGCGCAACCGACAGTCATCATAACAGAGCACCATGACAGTCATCATAACAGAGCGCAACCAACAGTCATCATAACAGCGCAACTGACAGTCATAACAGCACCACCGACAGTCATCATAACAGAGCACAACCAACAGTCATCATAACAGAGCGCAACCAACAGTCATCATAACAGATCGCAACTGACAGTCATCATAACAGAGCACAACCGACAGTCATAACAGAGCGCCACCGACAGTCATCATAACAGAGCGCCACCAACAGTCATCATAACAGAGCGCAACCGGCAGTCATCATAACAGATCGCAACTGACAGTCATCATAACAGAGTGCCACCAACAGTCATCATAACAGACCGCAACTGACAGTCATCATAACAGAGCGCCACCAACAGTCATAACAGAGCGCAACCGACAGTCATAACAGAGCGCCACCGACAGTCCTCATAACAGAGCGCAACCGACAGTCATCATAACAGAGCACAACCAACAGTCCTCATAACAGAGCGCCACCGACAGTCATAACAGAGCGCCACCGACAGTCACCATAACAGAGCGCAACTGACAGTCATCATAACAGAGCGCCACTGACAGTCCTCATAATAGAGGGCAACCGACAGTCATCATACAAGAGCACAACCAGAGTCAGACTGGCCCACCGGAACACCCGTGAAATGCCCGGAGGACCCCAGAGGGAAGGAGGAAGAAGGGAAAAGATAACGGATACGGGCGTTTAAAAATGCAGGAGGCAGAGGCACGCGTGTATGCAGTCCCGACCGACCGCAATGACCAAGGCAGGCGGCACCACCCGGCGATCCCAGGTAAGCACTGGGGGCCCTGGGTGAACGGGGGTGGGACACAATCTATGGGGTCCATGAGTTGGGGAAGCCCAGTAATACTGTATGGAGGAGCATGGGTCCCATAATACTGTATGGAGGCACATGGGGTCTATAATACTGTATGGAGGAGCATGGGGCTCATAATTCTGTACGGAGGAGTATGGGGCCCATAATTCTGTATGGAGGGGCAAGTACATGGGGCCAGTCATGTACTGTATGAATGAGCATTATATGGGGCCCATAATACTGTATGGCGGGCTATGTGGTTGCCCATAATACTGTATAGCGGACTATGTGGTTGCCCATAATACTGTATGGAGGACTATATGTGGTTGCTCATAATACTGCATGGCGGACTATGAGGTGCCCATAATACTGTATGGGGGACTATGTGGCGGCCATAATACTGTATAGAGGACTGCCACAAATGATGGAGGGGGTGCTACAAATGATGGAGGGGTGCTGCAAATGATGGAGGGGGTGCTACAAATGATGGAGGGGTGCTGCAAATGCTGGTGGGGGCTGCAAATTATAAAGGGGGCTGCCAATGTTGGAGGGGGGTGCTGCAAATGATGAAGGGGGCTGCCACTGATGGAGGGGGCTGCAAATGATGAAAGGGGGGCTGCCAAAGATGGAGGGGGTGCTGCCAATGAAGGAAGGGGTGGTGCAAATGATGGAGGGGATGCTCCAAATCATGGTGGGACCTGCCAATGATGGTGGGGGCTGCAAATGATGGAGGGTTCTGCAAATGATGGAAGGAGGACTGCAAATGATAAAGGGGCTGCAAATGATGGAGGGGGTGCTGCAATGTTCAAATAATGATGGAGTGGGAGCTGCAAATGATGGAGGGGGCTGTAAATGATCATGTGAGGGAGGGGACAGGGGACTCCACATGAATGAAAAGGGACTGCACATGATGAAGTGGGGCGAGGATGGGGGACCACAAATGATGAAGGGAAGGGGGACTGCAAATGATGATGAGAGGGGGAGGAGGACAGCGAATGATGAAGTGTGGGGGACTGCAAATGAAGTGAGGGACGGGGACAGCAATTGAACTGAAGATGGAGGATGGGGAGAGCAAATGAGGAACTGTGGGAGAGAAAATAATTAATTTTCAGTGTGGTGAGAGGTAATGATGTATTGAATGTGGGGGGAGAGCGGTTGATAATGAATAGAGAGTGGGGGTGGAAGAGAGAGAAGACATGACAATGAATTGGGGCGGAAGGGGCATGTAAATGTAATGAATCCGTGGAGCAGGAGGCACATAGTGGGGGACTTTGAGGATGCAGTGACTGGTAATGAATTGGGGGAAGAGTACAAGTGCTAATTAATGGATATATTTATTAGGTGGGGCAATGGCTATTTACAGTTGGTGGGGGCGCAGTGGTGAATTATAATTTATATTTGGAATGGTGGATTGAATAATAACCAATTATATATTATGGTGGGTGCACATCTGTATTCAGATGTGTAGGGTAGAAAGGGAAAAAGTGGGGAATGTGCTCTGGGAGCAAGGCTCTAGGTAACTATGTGTTATATTATGCAGAGACAAGTCCTGGCTGGAAGAAATGATGGCGGTCTGCGCTGCATGAAAAAGAAAAGCAAAGATGAGACGTCACTGGTGAGTGTGTGTTACCTGTACACTGACACTATACACTCTATTACCTGTTCACTGTACACTATATACAGAGCTCCTGTTGATCACTGTATTACCTATACACTGACATATACAGAGCTCCTGTGTATAATGTCACTGGTAATCACTGTATTACATGTACACTGACACTATATACAGCGCTTCTGTGTATAATGGCATTAGTGTTTTTGTGGGTTTTTTAAATAATGATCAGTATTGTAATATTCGGTCACTGTTTGATGGTAGTATGTGAACTGATTATGATGTGGCGTTATTTCTCCCTGTATGTGGTATTATTTGGTCACTATGTGATGGTAATATGTGATCTGGTCATGGTATGGAGGTATTTGTTCCTTATATGTGGTATTATTCGGTCACTATGTGGTGGTAATATATGGTCTGGTTGTGTTAGTAGAGAAAATAGGAGACAAAAAAGCGCAAATAGGGTTTTATCCCTAGGATTGTTTCCAATCAATTGCAAGAGAACTGCTCACCTGATGGTGCAAAGTAAAGCGTATAGATGTCAGCTGCTGTAGATCCACAGGTCAACACTGCGACCTCTCAGAACCGATATAAGAGATAAATATGGATAAAATCATCGCTGCTGTGACAAATGACAAATCCAGGTGGAATAAACCACCGGAGTATTTCACAACTATATCTGGATTCATTTGTCACATCAGCGCTGATTTTATCCACATTTATCTATTATAATGGTCTGGTTATGGTGTGACGGTTTTTGTCCCTTGTATGTGGTATTAATGGTCATTCTAAAAAATATATGTGACTCATTCCCTTAAAGAAAAATAAATAAAAATAAACCTAAAAAGAATATTGGATATTTAAGGAAATGTTTAGTAGGTAAGAGTAGAGTAGGCCCCGGCCAAAAGAGTCTACCTTGTCGTGGTGGTGGCTTAAAAATTCTTTTGGCCAAAACAAAAGCTGCTGGTTATGTGTGTCAGGCTGCCTTACTTTGTACTGGCTAATGGGCACACTGCAGCGAGGGCGATATAACTACTCCCACTCAGGTGGGAACAATAATTATCAACCCCGCCGGTCGCTACAAAGCCTCCCAAACTCACAGGACAACTCCGCTGCCACCAGCTCCAATTTCTTACATAGTAACGGGTCTGGAGCCCACCCAGATTAGTAGCGTAATTCACCTCAGAGGACGTAATGGTACATTATAGAGCAAGGGGAGACAAGCTAGTAATTTTATATTTTACTCCAAAAAAGGTAAGCTGTGTTCACACAAGTATAAAAATATATTATAAAGAAGACAATTATCGTATGTACAATACAATTACAAATAAAATGAGATTAAAGTTGGAAAAACACTTACATTTCGTTATGTCATATCATTTCATGGCTGACCATGTGCTGTGTGGGATGAGTGAGCATATATTCAGATGCATCACACCCCTGTCTGTCAGCTAGACCCCAGACAAACCCGTTGGGACAACCCGTCTGCATTGCCATTGCCATGCTTCCTGCCCGTTTTGTGTTTGACTGTAAAGTTATACTGCTGGAGGGCAAGGCTCCAGCATAGCAACCTTTCCGTTGGTTCCACCCATGGCTTGTAGCCAGCGCCGAGGGTTGTGGTCAGTCACCACAGTGAAGGTGCAACCGTACAGGTAGGGCTGCAAACGTTGCAGGGCCCAGTCTATGGCCAGGCACTCCTTCTCGATGGTGGAATAGGCCACTTCCCCCTGCTGAAGCTTCCAGCTCAGGTAAGGCCTCTTTCACACTTCCGTCGGGAGTGTCACGTCCCAATACGTCGGCGAGACGTACCGACGGATGTTAGAAAATGAGAGAGAGAGAATGCTTCCAGGCATGCTCAGATGTAAAAACTGCATCCGTCACTGGATTCCTGTGTTTCACAGTGTGCGCAGGATCCAGTGTCCATAGGCTCCTATTCTGTGGAACGACGTATGCCGCAGGAGGCGTCGGGGAACGTTTTTTCACTGCAGACTAAAAACGTTTCAAGGAACGCTTTTTGGAAAAGACAGGCCGTCAAATTCCGCAGGATCCAGTGCACAACGGACAAAACGTGTGGCCATCCATCGCAATACGTCGCTAATACAAGTCTATGAGAAAATGCAATTTTTTTTGCAGGATCCTGTTTTCTCAAAAAACGATGCATCTTGACAGGACTACCAAGACGGAAGTGTGAAAGAATCCTAAAACACGGGGTGCTCTTGGTTGCCCGAGTCGACCTGGCTGAGCACAGCACCAAGGCCAAACTCGCTGGCGTCGTTCTTCACCAGGAATGGTCAACTACTTTTAACATGGGACAGTTGCACAGGGCTGTTTTCAGTGCCTAGAAAGCCCCCTCACAGCCGTCGGTCCAGTTGACTATTTGGGGTAGCTTCATCCTGGTGAGGTCCGTCAAGGGTTTAGCCAGGCAACTATAGTTCAGTACGAAGCGCCTATAGTACCCTGCAGTGCCCAGGAAGGACATCACCTGTTTCTTGGTCCTGGTGGTGGGCCAGAATGCGATCGCGTCCACTTTCCCAGGCTCTGGCTTCATGGAGTTCCCGCCTACCCGACTTCTCTTATGCCCATCTGGCACTTTCCTAGCTTGATAGTCAGACCAGCTTGGTGAATTCACCTGAGCACCTCCTCAAGATGCTGCAGGTGTTCGTCTCAGGAGGAATTGAATATGGCAATGTCATATAAGTACGCCACTGCGTACTTCTCCAGTTCCTGAAGCAGGTGATTGATCATCCACTAGAAAGTGGGAAGGGCATTCTTCATGCCGAATGGCATGACCATGGACTCGTACAGTCCAAAGGCGGACTTCTCCTGCGCCTTGGGAGTCAGGGGAATCTGCCAGTATCCTCGACTCAGATCCATTATGGTCAGATATTTTGTGCCAGCTAACCGCTCAAGCATTTCATCGATGCGCAGCATTGGGTTCACGTCAGAGGCTGTGATGGTGTTGAGCCACCTGTAGTCAATGTACAATGTAGTCCACGCAGAACCGGGTGGACCGATCCTTACTTGACAAGAGAACTACAGGTGATACCCACGCGCTCTTTGACCATTGAATCACCCCAGCTGTAACATCTTATCGATCTCCTGGCGCATAACCTGCTGCACCTCGTCGGAGATCCAATAGGGTGTTCGCCGTAGTGGGGCATGATTCCCGGTGTCCACCTCGTAGACCGCTAACTCAGTCCTTCCAGGTCGGTTGGAGAACACGACCCGGAAGGATTCCAGTGTGGTCCGCAACTGTGACCACTGGGGTTCGGTTAACAAGGTGCTTACCTCCACGTCCTCTATGGACCCACCGGCCTTGACTTGGGCCAGCATATCCAGGAGGGGGTCTTCCTCCCTGCCTTCGGGCAGGCTGCAGACTAATAGGACGCAGGCTTCACGTTTGTGATGAGCCTTCATCATATTGATGTGAAAGGCCTTTCACCTACCCCGAGCGTGGTCAAGCATGACCACGTAACTGACTGGGTTGAGCTGTTGGTGGACGACATGCGGGCCTTCCCAGGCTGCCTGAAGCTTATCCATTGGTACGGGGACCAGCACCCACACCTTTTGACCCACCTGGTAGGTCCGCTCCCGGGCATTCTGGTCGTACCAGTGCTTATCAGCCTGAGCCATGTTGTCATGCACCAACTGTGTCAAGGTCTGCATTTTATCATGGAAGCGCATGACATACTCCACTATGGACACTTCAGAAGGGTTCGGCTCCTGTTCCCAGGATTCCCTTACCAACCAAGGGGTCCCTGGGCTCGCCTGCTGTACAGGAATACGAGGGGAGAGAACCCCATCTAGGCCTGCAGAACCTCTCGGTAAGCGAATATTAGGTGTGGGAGGTACCGCTCCCAGTCGTTTCCTTGGGTCTCAACCAGCATCCGTAGCATCTGTTTGAGGGTACTGTTGAAGCACTCACACAAGCCATTGGTCTGTGGGTGATACGCACACGATACCAGACGCTTCACCTTCATTTTGTTACATAGAGCCTCCATTAGGCGAGACATGAATTGGGTTCCTTGACCGGTAAGCATCTCCCTGGCTGGGGATGGCAAGCGGGCCCACAATGTCCACCGCGATCCTCTGGAAAGGCTCCTCTATCGCTGCCAAAGGGATCAGGGGAGCATTAAGAGCAGGCCCCGCCTTCCCCACTCTTTGGCAGGTGATACAGGAGCGGCAGTAGTTTGTCACATCTGTCCCCATCTTGGGCCAATAGAAGTGTTGAAACAGCCGGGCCTTAGTTTTGCTGATCCCCAAGTGTCCAGCGAGTGGGATCTCATGGGCAGTCCGCAACAACTCACCTCTGATTGGTACAGGATGACCAGCTGTCTTTCCTTGAACCTCTCCTTTTGGGATTTTCCGGGTACAACCTCCCTCGTTCCCAGAACACCCTCCCCTTATCAGTCACGGAGGTGGGCGTCTCGGTGAGGTGTCTCAAATTCTCCAGGCTCACATCTGAGTGCAGAGCAGCCTGGAACTCCTGGTTAGGGGCAGCCAAAAGCGACGTCAGGGTTAGTGATGAGCGAGCACGTAAATGCTCGGGTCGAGAAAATTGGAATACTCGGGTACTCGACCCGAGCAACGAGCCCAATGTAAGTCTATGGGAAACCCGAGTATTTTTACCGCGATCCCCCGGGGGTTCTATTAAGTTCCAAAAATGTCAGAAAATGATGGAAACACTGCTCAAATGACACAGGAACATCATGGGGATCACCCCTGGAAACATTCCTGACTCCTAGGTCACAGCTGTAAGCAATGTTGTCAGAATTTCATGCCATTTTTACAGGAGCACCAGAAAACATACAAAAACAAAAACAAAATGAATTTTGCTGGAAAATCGGTTAAGGTACATCCTTTCCAGAGAAATGACTTGTATATAAGGCAAAATAATTTACCCCAGACCAAAATGTTCCTCCACCACTTGGGCTATGTTCACACGCAGCTCTTTTGATGCATTTTTCAACTTTTACATTGCTTTCAACCAATAGAAATGCATTCACTGGGAGATGTCATTGTAACATTTAACAACCCTAGCTGGCCATGTAGTGTGTGACACATAAGCAAACACATCTTGTTTCATCTATGAAGGAGGGACTCAAAGTCTCAAAGCCTATTTTTAGAGGGGCATCAGGCGGCATTAATATTCTTAAACGGCTATTATTAAACAGTGGGTCTCCTATGCTGTTATTGCCTATGGAGTGCCTAGGCTGCCAACGATTACAACGCACCCCATTACCCCTTTCACGAGAGGTACAGGAGAGCTTTCTGAAAAAAATGTTGCATTGAATGCAAGGCCTGCCCTGCTATCAAGTCATATGCACCCCAATAAGCCTTTGAACCCAAGTACTGGATGGCCACAGGAAAACACACTTCACATTCTTCAGTTGGTCCTGCCATACTTTTTACTTATTTACTCTTTTTAAGCATTGAATGCAAGGGCCACCTTGACCCAAATTTGCACGCACCCCAATCCCCCCTTGGAAGAAGCATGGAGGAGGGCCTCATAAAAAAACTTCCATTTCAAAGGAGCAGGTCTCCTAGACTCGTAATGCCCATATGCAGCGCCCCAGAGTCCTGGTCGTTGCAGTACTGATGCTCCGCCGCTAAGGGGGGCTATGGTACGTCTGATGGCACTGAAGGAGTTCACCTGACCAGGTATCACAGACATCAATACACTTCACAATCTGGCCTCCAGGGGGAGCTAAGGGTGCTATGTATTAGGCCACTCCTCACAATCTGGTAAAACTGGGGGTTGGATAGGAAGTTAGACAGAAAGCTGACTGGGTTGGAACCAGGCAACATCCTGTGGCAGAGGGTGTTGCAGGGGAAGATTCAGAGGGGTCCCTGTCAGGGGTGGGATCCTGACAGAGGCCTAGCGAACAGAGAGAACGTTACGGGACCGCGCCTGCACCTGATCGCGGCGGTGCCCTAAGAAAGGACAAGAAGCGAGGTTTATTGTGCTGAGTGAGAAACGAGATCAACGCAACAAGGAGAATACCAGTAGGAGTCGTGCTGTAAGACGAGGCGACATCCTACTGAGGCGCGCAACCGGTGGCCGGAACGCCGAGGAAGTATAGAGCTCCAGGCCTAACTTCAAACCTACGGCAGGACAGTCAGTTCTAGGCGGGCTGTCTCACACAAATCACCTACGAAGACATAGGGGGCAACAACAGGAGAAGGGCGACACTAGGGTCCAGGAAGAGCTCCGAGCCTACCCGTCATACGGGTGCGTCCTAGCCATATCATCTGGGGGACGAAGAAGAACATCATAATCGAGTTGTGAGGGAACACGAGAAACAGACACAACAGTTGTGGGGACTATCCCGTAAGCACAGCAGGGGAGGACCGCAACACACAAGCGCTAGAAGGTAGGCACAGATTTCCACCTGCAAAGGGAACTCTGGAGGTGCCATCGGACGGGCCGGACTCACGCAGCCCGGTTAACCGTATTCCGGACTGAGGATCCTGAAGCCTTCAGTAAAGAGGTAAAGAGACTGCAACCTGGTGTCCTCGTTATTCACTGCGACCGGCACTTCACCGCACTGCCACCATCATCCACACCTATTATTGGGCGCCCCTCAGCAGGGTCACGGACCGGGTCTAGCCACCGTGACAATCCCAGAGCAGAGACTCAGAGGCCCGGTACCGGGTACCCCTCGGCCCTGCGGCAGTGGGGGCGCTGCAACTTGGCGTCACGAACAGGATCTACTTAAGCCTGAAGAATCGGGTCATGTGTGCCTTGGAATTGTGATCTATTGTGTTTGGACTGTGACTTCTTGCAAAGACTCTGCATTGCTGTTACCACCAAAAGTTCCCGCTGAAAACTGCCGCCATTACAGCGCTAAGGAGAGCGCAGGAGAAGAAGAGGGGCGTGAAGTGGGCGTAAACAAGCTGAAGAGCGCGAAAGACAATGGCCGCCCAGTCTAAATATTTCTGTACCGTGAGGACGTGTCCGTCAGCAGCTGAGATCCGCCTCCTGATTCTCAAGGGTGGGCGGAGACAGAGAAAACGAAACCGCCCACGAAGGAGAGAGCGGGAAAAAGACCCGGAAGCGACCCATGCGGAGGACGCCATGACGAGTCGCTCAGACCAGGAATGCAGGGTTGAAGCCGAGGACTCCCCCAGCCACCCGGACGAGTACAGTGGCCAGCTCTCCGCGATTGGGACCGGCCTCCTGCAAATGGAGATGGAGGGCCTGATCGAACAACTCCTCCAACTGCGGACGTAGGCGCCAGCGGAGGACCTTCTAACGTCAGGCCCTGCGTTGCTACCGGAACCCCAGCCGACGCTCCCATTGACCATACCGCCAGCGGAGCCGACCGAGGAGGAGGGGAACGCGCCGACTGGGGAGTCCGCCGACCCTGTCCCGCTGGCTGAGGGTCTGTTGATAGGCCCCGTCGCAGCACCCCCTCTCCCTGGGACCCATAGACTCCAGCGCTTGTTACCGTGGGAGGAGACAACGGGTATGGAACACTTCTTGAAAGCCCCGATTCTACCAATTACCCCGCTGAGTGAGGTCCATGCGGAGCGTACAGCGTGCCGCTTGGTGAACCCAGGACCCAACCTCATGGGGTTCCCCGGGGTGAAGACACTGGAAGGGGAGATGGTGCAGGCCCTGAGCTGGGAGGAATACCAGGTCCAGCTGGAACAGCAGTGGGAAGAGAAAGAAAGGGCGTACCAGGCCGGGCTAGAGGCCTACCACCAAAAGGACTTGGCGGTCAAGGACCGGGCCCGCAAGGACCCCATCGCTCACCAGGCCCCGCGCAGGCAGGGCACCGTTGTCGCCTTCAAGCTCCGCGGAGGCTGGGGCTTTATAAAAGAGCCGGGCCTGTACGCCGAAGTCTTTGTCAACCGGCGGGATGTGGAGTCTCATCTCAGAGAGGGCCACCCAGACCGGGATCCCTACCCGGGGGACGAAGTTACTTACACCAGGCACTTTGGGGAAAAGGGGTGGTTCGCCCTGAATGTCCATAAGAAGCAGAAGCCCGTGACATCCCCGACTAAGGTGCCAGTGAAGCTGACCCCCGTAGCAAAGGTGCCCCCTCGTGTTCAGCCCATGATCATCACCAAGACCACCGAGGTCACTCCGACGTACACCATCATCAAAACCACAACCTGCAACATTGTCACCTCAACCACTGTCGTGGCCAAGGGGGCGTCTTCTCAGGTGGTCGGTGCTCCAGCTGCCCCAGAACGGAAGACAGTGGGTACGCAGACCCCCAGATGGGACAACACTCCCCCTTACGCAGTACCAGGCGGCGGGCAATATCCAAAGGGGTTGCCTCCGCCGGTGCTGCCCCCTGAGTGGTTCAAGTAAATGTCCTAATCTTCTGAACATGTAAATAGTTAACTGTTCGTCTTTCTATGTGTCTTCTTGCTGCTAGTACCCGTTAAGGGTTAACTCTTAAAGGGATCCCTTCGTTTACCCGGGATCCCTTCTTCTGCTTTTTGTTTTTGTTTCCTGTTTTATCAATGTTGAAAGAACTGCTGGATCATGAACACTGCATGATTACAAACTCCTTGTAAATAGTTTACACCTTCTTAAAGGTGTCCTCTACTGGTTTTACAAAAGAAAGGACTCTTTGCGAAGAAACTGTTCCTGGAAACAGCACCGGAGTCCTTACTGCATACAGACTTGCAGCTTGAGAGGTTGCACTACCTCATAGAGACTTGGTTCCTTCTTAAAGGGAACGTTCATCGATAGCACTTAGAGAATGATGATGCTTTAAAAGAAGAAGTGATAATGCTGATATGTAAAAGTTATATGTAGTAAGCGAGTTAATTGTAAGGAATGTTTAATAATGTGTTAGAAAATGAGGACAGGAAGTGAACCCATAGGGGTTAGATGGTGAGTCCTCCAGAGAACCATAAGAGATGGTTGATTGGTTTAGTAAATGAGAGAAGAATTACGTTCGCACGAGAAGAAAGGCAGTAGGCCTGGGCAGATAGACAGGCAGTCCTGCCTGAGATAGTAGTCCTCCTAGGAGCCATACAGAGATGGCTCCGCGATCCTAAATTGTGAGATGGATGATAAGTTCTATACCGTGTTGTCATGGTTCTCAATGGCAAGAGAACATAGTAAAGCATACAAAAAGGACTAGCTCTTGGAAGATGGGAACTCGAGCTGACTGTGAGCTAAACCTACCGCACAACTAACAGTGGCCGGGTAGCGTGCCTACGTTTTATCCCTAGACGCCCAGCGCCAGCTGGAGAACTGACTGACCCTAGCAGAGGAAAATACAGACCTGGCTTACCTCTAGAGAAATTTTCCCCAAAAGGCAGACAGTAGCCCCCACATATATTGTCGGTGATTTCAGAGGAAATTGACATACGAAGTATGAAGATAGGTTTAGCAAATTGAGGTCCGCTTACTAGATAGTAGGAAGACAGAAAAGGGAACTTCACAGTCAGCTGAAAACCCTTTCAAAACACCATCCTGAAATTACTTTAAGACTCTAATATCAACTCATGACACCAGAGTGGCAATTTCAGCTCACAAGAGCTTCCAGCCTCAGAAATAATCAATCACAGAGAACTGGAACAAAAATGCAAAACAAACTTAGGACTACAAGTCCAACTTAGCTGATAGTAGTCTAGGAGCAGGAACATGCAACAGAAAGGCTTCTGGTAACATTGTTGGCGGCATAGAAATGACTGAGGAGCAAGGTTAAATAGAAAACTCCCACATCCTGATGGAAACAGGTGAACAGAGGAGATGAAGCACACAAGTGCAGTACCACCAGAAACCACCGGGGGAGCCCAGAAACCAAATTCACAACAGTACCCCCCCCCCTCAAGGAGGGGGCACCGAACCCTCACCAAAACCACCAGGGCGATCAGGATGAGCCCTATGAAAGGCACGGACCAAATCGGAGGCATGAACATCAGAGGCTGTCACCCAAGAGTTATCCTCCTGACCGTAGCCCTTCCACTTGACCAGATACTGAAGTCTGCGTCTGGAAACACGGGAGTCCAAGATCTTCTCGACAACGTACTCCAACTCACCCTCAACCAACACCGGAGCAGGAGGCTCAACGGAAGGCACAACCGGTACCCCATACCTGCGCAACAATGACCGATGGAAGACATTATGAATAGAAAAAGATGCAGGGAGGTCCAAACGAAAGGACACAGGGTTAAGAATCTCCAATATCTTGTACGGGCCGATGAACCGAGGCTTAAACTTAGGAGAAGAAACCTTCATAGGGACAAAACGAGAAGACAACCACACCAAGTCCCCAACACAAAGACGAGGACCAACACGACGACGGCGGTTGGCAAAATGCTGAGTCTTCTCCTGGGACAACTTCAAATTGTCCACCACATGCCCCCAAATCTGATGCAACCTCTCCACCACAGCATCCACTCCAGGACAATCCGAAGACTCCACCTGACCGGAAGAGAAACGAGGATGAAACCCCGAATTGCAGAAGAAAGGAGAAACCAAGGTGGCAGAACTAGCCCGATTATTGAGGGCAAACTCCGCCAAGGGCAAAAAGGCAACCCAATCATCCTGATCCGCAGACACAAAACACCTCAAATAAGTCTCCAAGGTCTGATTAGTTCGCTCGGTCTGGCCATTAGTCTGAGGGTGGAAAGCAGACGAAAAAGACAAATCAATGCCCATCCTAGCACAGAACGCTCGCCAAAATCTAGACACGAATTGGGTTCCCCTGTCAGAAACGATATTCTCCGGAATACCATGCAAGCGCACCACATTTTGAAAAAACAGAGGAACCAGCTCGGATGAGGAAGGCAATTTAGGCAAGGGAACCAAATGGACCATCTTAGAGAAACAGTCACACACCACCCAGATGACAGACATCTTCTGAGAAACAGGGAGATCAGAAATAAAATCCATGGAGATGTGAGTCCAAGGCCTCTTCGGAATAGGCAAGGATAACAACAATCCACTAGCCTGAGAACAACAAGGCTTGGCCCGAGCACAAACATCACAAGACTGCACAAAACCTCGCACATCTCGCGACAGGGAAGGCCACCAGAAGGACCTAGCCACCAAATCCCTGGTACCAAAGATTCCAGGATGACCTGCTAATGCAGAAGAATGGACCTCCGAGATGACTCTACTGGTCCAATCATCAGGAACAAACAATCTACCAGGCGGGCAACGATCAGGTCTATCCGCCTGAAACTCCTGCAAGACCCGTCGCAAATCTGGGGAAACAGCAGATAATATCACTCCATCCTTAAGGATACCTGTAGGTTCAGAATTACTAGGGGAATCAGGCTCAAAACTCCTAGAAAGGGCATCCGCCTTCACATTTTTAGAACCCGGTAGGTAAGAAACCACAAAATTAAACCGAGAGAAAAATAACGACCAGCACGCCTGTCTAGGATTCAGGCGCCTGGCGGACTCAAGATAAATCAAATTCTTGTGGTCGGTCAATACCACCACCTGATGTCTAGCCCCCTCAAGCCAATGACGCCACTCCTCAAAAGCCCACTTCATAGCCAAGAGCTCCCGATTACCAATATCATAATTTCGCTCAACGGGCGAAAACTTACGAGAAAAGAACGCACAAGGTCTCATCACGGAGCAGTCGGAACTTTTCTGCGACAAAACCGCCCCAGCTCCGATTTCTGAAGCGTCGACCTCAACCTGAAAAGGAAGAGTAACATCAGGCTGACGCAATACAGGGGCGGAAGAAAAGCGGCGCTTAAGCTCCCGAAAGGCCTCCACAGCAGCAGGGGACCACTCAGCAACATCAGCACCCTTCTTAGTCAAATCAGTCAACGGTTTAGCGACATCAGAAAAACCAGTTATAAATCGACGATAAAAATTAGCAAAGCCCAAAAACTTCTGAAGGCTCTTAAGAGAAGAGGGTTGCGTCCAATCACAAATAGCCTGAACCTTGACAGGGTCCATCTCAATGGAAGAGGGGGAAAAAATGTACCCCAAAAACGAAATCTTTTGAACCCCAAAAACGCACTTAGAACCCTTTACACACAAGGAATTAGAGCGCAAAACCTGAAAAACCCTCCTGACCTGTTGGACATGAGAGTCCCAGTCATCCGAAAAAATCAAAATATCATCCAGATACACAATCAAAAATTTATCCAAATATTCACGGAAAATGTCATGCATAAAGGACTGAAAGACTGAAGGGGCATTTGAAAGACCAAAAGGCATTACTAAATACTCAAAATGGCCCTCAGGCGTATTAAATGCGGTTTTCCACTCATCCCCCTGCTTAATTCGCACTAAATTATACGCCCCACGAAGATCAATCTTAGAGAACCACTTGGCCCCCTTTATTCGAGCAAACAAATCAGTAAGCAGTGGCAAAGGATACTGATATTTAACCGTGATTTTATTCAAAAGCCGATAATCAATACACGGCCTCAAAGAGCCATCTTTTTTAGATACAAAGAAAAAACCGGCTCCTAAGGGAGATGACGAAGGACGAATATGTCCCTTTTCCAAGGACTCCTTAATATATTCCCGCATAGCAGCATGTTCAGGCACAGATAGATTAAATAAACGACCCTTTGGAAACTTACTGCCCGGAATCAGATCTATAGTACAATCGCACTCTCTGTGCGGAGGTAGTGAACCAATTTTAGGCTCCTCAAAAACGTCACGATAATCAGATAAAAATTCCGGAATCTCAGAGGGAATAGATGACAAAATGGAAACCAAAGGTACGTCCCCATGAGTCCCCTGACATCCCCAGCTTAACACAGACATTGCTTTCCAGTCGAGGACTGGGTTATGAGATTGCAGCCATGGCAATCCAAGCACCAACTCATCATGTAGATTATACAACACAAGGAAGCGAATAATCTCCTGGTGATCCGGATTAATACGCATATTTACTTGTGTCCAGTATTGTGGTTTATTACTAGCCAATGGCGTGGAGTCAATACCCTTCAGAGGTATAGGAACTTCCAGAGGCTCTAAATCAAACCCACAGCGTTTGGCAAAGGACCAATCCATAAGACTCAAAGCGGCGCCAGAGTCGACATAGGCATCCGCGGTAATAGACGATAAAGAGCAAATCAGGGTCACAGATAGAATAAACTTAGACTGTAAAGTGCCAATTGAAACAGACTTATCAACCTTCTTAGTACGTTTAGAGCATGCTGATATAACATGAGTTGAATCACCACAATAGAAGCATAACCCATTTTTTCGCCTAAAATTCTGTCGTTCGCTTCTGGACAGAATTCTATCACATTGCATAATCTCTGGCGCCTTCTCAGTAGACACCGCCAAATGGTGCACAGGTTTGCGCTCCCGCAAACGCCGATCAATCTGAATAGCCATTGTCATGGACTCATTCAGACCTGTAGGCACAGGGAACCCCACCATAACATCCTTAATGGCATCAGAGAGACCCTCTCTGAAATTCGCCGCCAGGGCGCACTCATTCCACTGAGTAAGCACAGACCACTTACGAAATTTTTGGCAGTATATTTCAGCCTCATCTTGCCCTTGAGACAGGGCCATTAAGGCTTTTTCAGCCTGAATCTCTAAATGAGGTTCCTCATAAAGCAACCCCAAAGCCAGGAAAAACGCATCCACATTGAGCAACGCAGGATCCCCTGGTGCCAAAGCAAATGCCCAGTCCTGAGGGTCGCCCCGGAGCAAGGAAATTACAATCCTGACCTGCTGTGCAGGATCTCCAGCGGAGCGAGATCTCAGAGACAAAAATAATTTACAATTATGTTTGAAATTCTGGAAGCGAGATCTATCCCCGGAGAAAAATTCAGGTAAAGGAATTCTAGGTTCAGATATAGGAGCATGAATAACAAAATCCTGTAAACTTTGAACCTTCACAGCGAGATTATCCAAACCTGTAGCTAAACTCTGAGGATCCATATTAATCAGGTGAAATCAGAACCATTCAAGGATTAGAAGGAGAGAGAGACGAAGGCTGCAGTAAGCAGAGATGCAAGTGAATCCACTAATGAGCAAACTCAGGAAAAAAAAAAAAAAAAATTCTCTGCAGAGTTCTTTTCTCTCCTTTCTTCTGCCAATTATTTTAACCCTTGGCCGGCCAAACTGTCATGGTTCTCAATGGCAAGAGAACATAGTAAAGCATACAAAAAGGACTAGCTCTTGGAAGATGGGAACTCGAGCTGACTGTGAGCTAAACCTACCGCACAACTAACAGTGGCCGGGTAGCGTGCCTACGTTTTATCCCTAGACGCCCAGCGCCAGCCGGAGAACTGACTGACCCTAGCAGAGGAAAATACAGACCTGGCTTACCTCTAGAGAAATTTTCCCCAAAAGGCAGACAGTAGCCCCCACATATATTGTCGGTGATTTCAGAGGAAATTGACATACGAAGTATGAAGATAGGTTTAGCAAATTGAGGTCCGCTTACTAGATAGTAGGAAGACAGAAAAGGGAACTTCACAGTCAGCTGAAAACCCTTTCAAAACACCATCCTGAAATTACTTTAAGACTCTAATATCAACTCATGACACCAGAGTGGCAATTTCAGCTCACAAGAGCTTCCAGCCTCAGAAATAATCAATCACAGAGAACTGGAACAAAAATGCAAAACAAACTTAGGACTACAAGTCCAACTTAGCTGATAGTAGTCTAGGAGCAGGAACATGCAACAGAAAGGCTTCTGGTAACATTGTTGGCCGGCATAGAAATGACTGAGGAGCAAGGTTAAATAGAAAACTCCCACATCCTGATGGAAACAGGTGAACAGAGGAGATGAAGCACACAAGTGCAGTACCACCAGAAACCACCGGGGGAGCCCAGAAACCAAATTCACAACACTGTGTATAGCAGCAGAAAGGCAGTAGGCCCGGGCAGAAAGGGGCGGTCCTCTAATAGAACGAGAGGCAGTAGGCCTGGGGCAGATAGACAGGCGGTCCTGCAGATGGAAAATGAAGAAAAGTTGATTAGCCTTATAATGTTTTATAAGAAGGTCTTTAGTGGATTCAGCGTGTACGTCCTTAAAGGCAATGTTAAATTATTGTTCAAAAATTTGCACTAAGTAGAATACCCGGTTGGGTAAGAAAAGTTATTTATAGTATGTTATTTAAAGTATTTAACCATGTTTGTAACGTTCAAGTGTCCTCACCTCCCATAAAGGGAAGCTCTGTTCAAACTTACTTATTGTTATTGCATTTCAAAATTGTATGTCTTTTTGCTGACATGTATTGTTGTTTTCTTCCCAGTCCAGGAGTACTGGATTTAACCGGGGGGGAGTGCAGCGCCCCAGAGTCCTGGTCATTGCAGTACTGATGCTCCGCCGCTAAGGGGGGCTATGGTACGTCTGATGGCACTGAAGGAGTTCACCTGACCAGGTATCACAGACACCAATACACTTCGCAGTCTGGCCTCCAGGGGGAGCTAAGGGTGCTATGTATTAGGCCACTCCTCACAATCTGGTAAAACTGGGGGTTGGATAGGAAGTTAGACAGAAAGCTGACTGGGTTGGAACCAGGCAACATCCTGTGGCAGAGGGTGTTGCAGGGGAAGATTCAGAGGGGTCCCTGTCAGGGGTGGGATCCTGACAGAGGCCTAGCGAACTGAGAGAACGTTACGGGACCGCGCCTGCACCTGATCGCGGCGGTGCCCTAAGAAAGGACAAGAAGCGAGGTTTATTGTGCTGAGTAAGAAACGAGATCAACGCAACAAGGAGAATACCAGTAGGAGTCGCGCTGTAAGACGAGGCAACATCCTACTGAGGCGTGCAACCGGTGGCCGGAACGCCGAGGAAGTATAGAGCTCCAGGCCTAACTTCAAACCTACGGCAGGACAGTCAGTTCTAGGCGGGCTGTCTCACACAAATCACCTACGAAGACATAGGGGGCAACAACAGGAGAAGGGCGACACTAGGGTCCAGGAAGAGCTCCGAGCCTACCCGTCATACGGGTGCGTCCTAGCCATATCATCTGGGGGACGAAGAAGAACATCATAATCGAGTTGTGAGGGAACACAAGAAACAGACAACAGTTGTGGGGACTATCCCGTAAGCACAGCAGGGGAGGACCGCAACACACAAGCGCTAGAGGGTAGGCACAGATTTCCACCTGCAAAGGGAACTCTGGAGGTGCCATCGGACCGGCCGGACTCACGCAGCCCGGTTAACCGTATTCCGGACTGAGGATCCTGAAGCCTTCAGTAAAGAGGTAAAGAGACTGCAACCTGGTGTCCTCGTTATTCACTGCGACCGGCACTTCACCGCACTAACACCATCATCAACACCTATTATTGGGCGCCCCTCAGCAGGGTCACGGACCGGGTCTAGCCACCGTGACAATCCCAGAGCAGAGACTCAGAGGCCCGGTACCGGGTACCCCTCGGCCCTGCGGCAGTGGGGGCGCTGCACGTACACTAAGTGCATGGGCTGACAAACATTTCCCCATGGGGGTTTAATTTTTAAAAAAATATACTATGGGCTTCATAGACACCCTTGCCAAAAAATTGACTGTCTGTGGCAGCACGGAACACGTGAACCCTGGTGATCTAGTGGTGAAAAATGATGAGAGGTGGAGGAAGGCCTCATTAAAAACTAGGCCCAATTTAAAGGAGCAGGTCTCCTAGACTTGTAATGCCCATACACTAAGTGTATGGACTGACAAACATTTCCCCATGGGGGGTAAATTTTTAAAAAATATACTATGGGCATCATAGACACCTTTGCCAAAAAAATGACTGTCTGTAGCAGCACGGAACACGTGAATCCTGGTTATCTAGTGGTGAAAAATGATGAAAGGTGGAGGAAGGCCTCATTAAAAACTAGGCCCAATGTAAAGGAGTGTGTCTCCTAGACTTGTAATGCCCATACTCCCAGTGCATGGGCTGACAAACATTTCCCAAAGGAAGATACATCTGTTAAAAACATACTATGTGCATCATAGACACCCTTGCCAAAAAATGGACCGCTTGTAGCGGCACAGAAGACGTTAAGCCTGGTGATCTAGTGGTGGAGAATGAGAAGACATAAAGATAAATCATAATGAAATCAAAGAAATAAATAAAAAATGTGAATCCACTGATGAAAGTAAATAACAAAAGGGAGGGGCGAACACAGGTTCATAGATTTGAATCCAGAATGTGTCCAACGAGATATGTTTGTCCCTAGCAACAGCTCAGAGACAGGGCTATACATAAAAATATAATATAAAAGTCCTTGAATAATTTTCTATTGTAGAGGTATACACTACCTCATTAGAGGACTGTCCAGAGATAGGGAAAATGGAAAGTATAAGAATAAATGGGAATAGTAGACGTACATCCCTTTTTTATGACATTTCCCCCTGTAGGAGTAACATTTACTTTGGTTTCTAATTAATAACAGGCATCATAAAAAAAACTTTGCACAAAAAAAATGTGTGACTTTGGCATCACGGAATTCATTTACCCTTGTGTTCTACTGGTTTTGGATGATGAGGATGAGGATAAGGAGGATAACAACAAACAGACCAAATCTGGAAGCGTATACCCATGTGTGGTTCTGAAGAGGTGCATGAGAATACACCTCCCCAAAACAGAGAATGTACTTGAGGTTATGTTTCGCTGTTTTCACTTGGTGGTGTACTGAAGTCATTCCCAATCCAGCCCGTGTTCATTTTTATAAGAGTCAGCCTGTCAGCATTTTCAGTTGACAGGCGGATGCGCTTATCTGTTATAATTCCATCAGCAGCACTAAAAACCCGCTCTGACAGAACGTTAACAGCAGGGCAGGCCAAGACCTCCAAGGCGTAGAGAGCCAGTTCATGCCACGTGTCTAGCTTGGATACCCAATAATTAAAAGGCACAGAGGAATCCCAGAGGACATTTGTACGATCTGCAAGGTACTCCCTCGGCATCTTCCCAAACATTGCACTTCTTATGACAGCACCCCTTGCCTCTGTGCCAGCACAATGGGAGGGTCTGAGAAAACTGTCCCGGAACTTTGCCATTGTTCCCCTGCCTGAGCTGGATTGCACTTCTGTCTCTCTTGCTTGGACTCCTTGGTTGTACAACAAACTCTGACGTCTGCTGCCAGCGTTCTCACATGGGAATTTTCTAAGTAATTCCACTACAAGGGCCCTCTGGTACTGCAATATTTTAGTACACCTCTCTGATTCTGGCAGAAGAGATTGAAAGTTCTCCTTGTAGCGTGGGTCTAGAAGTGTCACAAACCAGTAATGAGTGTCACCAAAAATTTTTATAATGCGAGGGTCATGCAAAACGCAGCCCAACATAAAGTCAGCCATGTGTGCCAGACTGCTAACAGGCAAGACTTCCGTGTCCTCACCAACAGGACAACTGACCATGCTGTCCTCCTCCTCCTCATCCTTCTCCCTGTCTTCAGGCCATCCCCGCTGAACAGACGGTATGACAGCTGTGCTTGTAGTACCGTCTATAGCGCATGAAAGTAGTTCCTGTTCTTCCTCCTCCACCTCCTCATTGCCTACCAATCTATGTTGGGAAGACATGGGCTGTCTAATCCCCCTGTATGGTTTCTTGATCCATGTCCTCGTGCTCTGCCTGCCTCAGCGTCATCGCCACTCACCATCTTGATGCAGTCCTCAAAGTTTTGGAAAATGGTACATATGTCTGACATCCATGTCCACTCCTGAGGTCTTATGTGTGGAGTCTGAACTGAATATCGACGGGCTTGTTGATGTTGGTAGTCAACAACTGCCCTCTTCTGCTCACAAATCCTTTCCAACATATGCAGCATAGAGTTCCAGTGCGTGGGAACATCACACACCAGTTGATGAGTCGGAAGCTGCAAATACTGCTGAAGCACCGCAAGGGCGGCTGAAGCTGTAGCTGACTTTCTAAAATGGGCAGACAGATGGCGTACTTTCACTAGCAGATCTGGCAGCTCCAGGTAGCATTTCAGGAAACGTTGAACCACGAGGTTAAGCACATGGGATAAGTAAGGTGTGTGTGAGCTCACCTTGCCTCAGAGCCGCCACTAGGTTCCGGCCATTGTCACACATGATCATGCCTGGCTGTAGTTTCAGAGGTGTCATCCAAATATCTGACTGCTCTTTCAGCGCTGTCCACAACTCTTCTGCATTGTGCGGTTTGTCACCTATGCGGATTAGCTTCAGCACAGCCTGTTGCTGCTTGGCTGAGGCAGTGCTGCAGTGCTTTCCAGCTTCTGACTGATGTGATTTCAGAGATGGAGGCTGAAGATGTGGTGCAGGAGCTGTACACTGTGGGAGCAACCCTGATTGACATAGGGCCCGCAATCATCGGCATGGGAAGGATGTGTTCCATCTCAAGGTCCGACTGGGTCCCGGCTTCCACTATGTTAACCCAGTGTGCCATCAGTGAGATGTATCATCCCTGGCCACAAGCACTTGTCCACATGTCCGTGGTTAGGTGGACTTTCCAGTAACAGCATTGTTGAGGGCATGGGTAATGTTCTGGGACACATGCTGGTGTTATGCCGCTACTGCACACCGGTAGAAATAGTGGCAACTGGGGACCGAGTACCTTGGAACGGCCGCCGTCATCAGGTTGCTTCCGTCTCAACAAGCCTAAAAGGCAACATTTCGGGCACAAGCAGAAGAGAAATGTTAGATTTTAGGACTGTGGCTTGTGGGGCGTTGGCTGGGTATTTCCACTTGCGTTCCAATGACTGGGGTATAGACAACTGAAGGCTGTGCTGGCACAAGGACGTGGACGGGCTTGATGATGGTGCTGCTTGACTGTGGGCAACAACAGGTGCAGGGCTAAAGACATCTTCACATGCACGGTGGACTAGGGATTGGCTTCTATTCAAAACAGTGGAAGAAGCAGTGATGTCACCTGCAGACAGTGTTCCTGGAGCCTGGGGCTCGGCCCAGAAAGTCAGGTGCTTTGCTGCCATGTGCCTGATCGTGCTAGTGGTGGTCAGGCTGGTAGTTTTGCTACCCCTGCTGATGCGGGCATGGTAGGTGCTGCAAATGGCCTGTTGGGGGTTATCGTCAAAGTCTTTAAAAAATAACCAGACTCGGGAAGATCTAACAGTTGGAATGGCTACTTCCCTCATGTTGGGGTTATGGTGAACAGATGCACACCTTCTGTCTGTGGCCACCACACTGCTTCTTCCTGCCTGTTGGGGTGATATGCCTCCTTCCCCATGTGTGCTGCTGTCCTCGCTCTGCATGTCCTCCTTCCAGGTTGGGTCAGTCACTTTGTCATCCACCACCTCGTCTTCCACATCCGCACCCTGCTCCTCATCCTGACTTTCTGGCAATTGTTTCTCATCATCGTCCACCTCCTGTGACACTTTCTCACCATCGCCTTCATGAGACTGTGGCTGGTCAAAGCTTTGGGCATCGCTACATGCGATCTCATCTGGCCCCACTTCAAGTTGACCGGACGAGAGTCCGGAATCGTGAAAGGGAAAACTGAGAAGTTCTTTGGAGTGTCCAAGTGTGGGACCAGTTGTCTCAGGGCACTCGGCATGGTGGGAAGGAAGGACGATCAGGGTGAAGTATATCTGGGCCACACTCACGGCTACTCAGACTTGACTGTCTGGAAGACGTGGCGGTGGCTAAGTGACTGGAAGCATTATCTGCTATCCAACCAATAACCGTTTCACACTGCCCTGGCTTCAATAGTGGTGTGCTGCAGTCCCCTAGAAACTGGGACAGGAAGGTCGAGCGAGAAGATGCTGGGTCTTTGTTGTGGCCCACTTTCAGCTTGGCCACGTCCTCATCCTCTGCATGCACCATCAGCATCATGTCCACTTCCCCATCCCTTGCCTTGCCCATTTTAAATGTACTACTGCACTATTTCAAAAGCTCAACACAAATGTACTTACCGTATATATTCGAGTATAAGCCGAGATTTTCAGCCCAAATTTTTGGGCTGAAAGTGCCCCTCTCGGCTTATACTCGAGTCATGATCGGCGGTGGGGTCGGCGGGTGAGTGTCATGTCGGACGCTGTTCAGACAAGGTCGTCCGACAGCCGTAGTACCGCTTTTGACCACTATTTGCTCATTGGTGTCGGCTAGATTTTGTCTAGCTGTTCTGGGGTTAATTTACCTGATCCTCGGATTGGAAGCTGGGCCATGCCCATTGCCTTTAAATAGTTCTCCTGATCATTGGGCGTCGCCGATTATAGCTTCTGTCTTGTGCGTTGTTATCTTGGTCTGGAGTGGAGAGCTGGTTGTTGGAGAATTGTTGCTGGTGGTGTATTTTCCTTTGTCTTATTTACTCCTTCCTATATTTGTATTAATTTTGCCCTGCACATTTACAGTGAATTCCTGAGTGACTGCGGCGTGGTGTGTATTTTCCTTTATCCTTGTCTGTGCTAACTGTGGGTATTGGTGTATTGCATTCACTGGGTTGAGGGCGGAGGTTTTCAGCTTAGGGTTGAAACAGGAGGCAGGGTGAGGTTCGAGGCCTGGACATGCACACCATCAGTGTAAACTTCAGGTAGAGGGTCAGTCTGTATTTCCCTAGTCTGAGGGAAATTGCAGGGGCCCGGGTTATTAGCTCTCGCCCACCTAGTCTCCCCGTGACATTATAATCGGCCCAACAACAAAAACAATAATAAGGGGGTTCTTTTTTTGTGTGTGTTTTCTCATGGATCCCATGACTTCCATATCCCGCCAGTTGGAGGCGCTGTCCCTACAGGTCACTGAGTTGAGGGGGGCAGTACAGCAACAGGGATTAGCAGTATCTAATGTGCAAGCTGGAGCGACAGGAAGCGTTGCTGAGCCTAAATTTCCTTTGCCTGAAAAATTTGCTGGGGAACGCAGTAAGTTTGTTTCTTTTCGTGAAGCTTGCAAACTATATTTCCATATGCGCCCGATCTCCTCGGGAAATGAGGCTCAGCGTGTGGGCCTGGTGTTGTCATTGTTAAGCGGGGATCTGTTGTGAATTCTGCTCTTGGGCTCCCTCCGGTGGTTGTAAGTGGTACTGCTGCTCCTTTGGATCTCAGCAGTCATCAGGTGCTTTCACTTACTACCAATTCTGACTGGGCTATTTATTCTGGCTAGATCCTTTAGTCAGTGCCAGTTGTCCATTGTTTCTTGGAGGATTCACATCTCTGCTTGGTTTCTCCTGCTAGACTGTCCAAGTCATCAAAGATAAGTCCTGGCTTTGTTTTTGCAGTCCACTTGCTGTGGACCTTATAGCTCAGTGCATTTCTATGCTTTTCTTGTCCAGCTTTGTCTGTGTAAGGATTTATTCAGCCAAGCTGGAAGCTCTGGAGATGCAGAGTTACCCTCCATGCCTTTAGTTAGGTGTGGAGATTTTTGTATTCTCTGTGGTGGATATTTGTAGCATTTTAATACTGACCGCACAGTACTCTGTCCTGTCCTTTCTTTTTAGCTAGCGTGGCCTCCTTTGCTAAATTCTGTTTTCAGTCTGCGTATGTAATTTCCCTCTCCTCTCACAGTCAATATTTGTGGGGGGCTGTCTATCCTTTGGGGATTTTCTCTGAGGCAAGATAGTTTTCCCGTTTCTTTCTTTAGGGGTAATTAGTCCTCAGGCTGTGACGAGGTGTCTAGGGAGTGACAGGAACATCCCACGGCTACTTCTAGTTGCGGTGTTAAGTTCAGGGTCTGCGGTCAGTATAGAGGTCACCTTCTCCAGAGCTCGTCCATGCTGCTCCTAGGCCACCAGATCATAACAGGGATCCCCAAGCATGGGCGTTTTCTTTGCCATCTGATTCTGCTGCATTTGACTCTGTGGAGAGTTTTTTTTTCTTCTCTTGGGAAAATCTACGATGAACCTGACAGAATGGCTCTGGCAGAATCTAAGATATGCTCTATTCGCCAGGGGGAGCGAGTTGCAGAGGATTACTGTTCTGAATTTCACCGCTGGGCGATCGATTCACAATGGAATGATCCAGCATTGCGGAGTCAGTTTATTCATGGGGTTTCTGGAAGGGTTAAAAAAGCCCTTCTGATGTACGAGACTCCTGCTTCTCTAGATTCCGCTAGGAGTCTGGTTGTCCGCATTGATCGCCGTTTGCGTCGGGGAGCATGAGACACCACCTATGGGAGAAGGTTTAGGTTCACGTGAGGATGCTGCAGGTGAGCCCATGGAGCCTATGCAAATTGCAGGGGTGTCACATGTAAAGCGTCGAGCCCCTGAGCTCAGGAAACAGGGAGCCTGTTTTTACTGTGGTAAAATTGGTCATTTTATTAACATCTGTCCTCTGCTGACTAAGAAAAACGCAACGGCGGAAAACTTCTAAGCTCAGAGGGTGTGGAGGAGACCAATCTGAGCTTATGTATATCCTCCATGGTGGTTTCTCAATGCATGCTCCCTGCTAAGGTTTTTATCGCTGGCAGTGAGCTGCCAATTACTGTTTTTGTGGATAGTGGTTCAGCCACAAATCTCATTGATGAGGAGTTTGCGCGCACAGCAGGTTTTAGGATTGAAAAACTGCCTCATCCTATCCGCGTGGTCACCATCAATGCAGCTCCTCTCTCTCAGGGGGAGATTACTGAATTTGTGGCTGAGCTGAAACTCCACATTGGGGTTCTACATTCCGAGCGGGTTACATGTAAGGTGCTCAGGAATCTTCCTGCTCAGGTGGTTTTGGGTTTTCCTTGGTTGTCTATGCACAACCCGGTAATTGACTGGAAAACTCAGGACATAATTCAGTGGAGCGAGTTCTGCCAGGAGAATTGCCTGGCCACATGTGTGGCTGCGGTGACTTCAAGCGTTCCGGAGTCACTTCTGGATTTTGTGGATGTGTTCTCTAAAAAGGGTTGTTGAGAGTTGCCGCCACATCGTCCCTATGACTGTTCTATTAGGTTTAAACCAGGGGCCAAATTGCCTAAAGCAAGGATGTTTAACATATCTGGTCCGGAGAGACAAGCGTTAAAAGATTATATTGCTGAAAGCTTGAGCAAAGGGCACATCAGGCCGTCATCCTCGCCGGTGGCAGCAGGGTTCTTCTTCGTGAAGAAGAAAGATGGCGGATTACGCCCGTGTTTGGATTTCAGGGAGTTGAACCAGATTACGGTTCGTGATCCATACCCTATGCCACTAATACCAGATTTGTTCAACCAGGTGGCAGGTGCTAAGTGGTTTACCAAGCTTGACCTCAGGGGGGCGTACAACTTCATAAGAGTCCGTCATGGTGATGAGTGGAAGACGGCTTTTAATACCCCTGAGGGTCATTTTGAAAATTTGGTGATGCCATTTGGGTTGACTAACGCACCTGCAGTGTTCCAACATTTCATCAATGATGTGTTCTCGCATGTTTTGGGGAAATTCGTTATCGTGTACCTAGATGACATTCTCATATATTCTTGCGACCGTGATGCTCATTTAGATCATGTCAGGCAGGTGTTACAGCTTCTCAGAGAGAATAAGCTGTATGCTACGCTTGAGAAATGTGTAGTTTTTGTTCAAGAGTTGCCGTTCTTGGGTTATATTGTGTCTGCTTCTGGTTTTAAAATGGACGCCGCTAAGGTGCAAGCGGTGCTGCATTGGGAACGTCCTGATAACCTGAAAGCACTTCAGCGGTTCCTTGGGTTTTCTAACTACTATAGGAAATTTATCAAGGATTCTTCTATCATTGCTAAACCACTAATTGACATGACTAAAAAGGGTACCAATTTCTCCGTTTGGCCTGAGGCTGCTGTGCGCGCATTTGAGTTACTTAAGAACAGTTTTGTTTCAGCCCCCATTCTTGTGCAGCCAGACGTATCAAAACCCTTTGTTGTGGAAGTCGATGCGTCTGAGGTTGGTGTGGGGGCGGTACTATCTCAATTCTCATCTTTGAGTGGTTTACGTCCGTGCGCCTATTTCTCCAAGAAACTCGTCCGCCGAACGTAACTACGATATCGGCAACAGGGAGTTGTTGGCTATTAAGTTGGCCTTTGAGGAATGGCGACACTTCTTGGAGGGGTCGGTACATCAGGTTACGGTTATTACCGATCATAAGAATCTGCTGTATTTGGAGTCAGCCAAGCGTCTGTCCCCCAGGCAGGCTCGCTGGGCATTGTTTTTCACGCTGTTCAATTTTGTTGTCACGTACAGACCGGGGTCTAAAAACACTAAGGCTGATGCTCTGTCCAGGTGTTTTCTGGGGGGAGAACCTCGGGAGGATCCAGTACCCATCCTCCAAAAGGGTGTTGTGGTTTCGGCTCTCACTACCGAGGTTGAGGCTGAGATTGCCGAGGCTCAGGAGGAGGTACCATCTGAGCTTCCCATCAACAAATCTTTTGTACCGCTTCATCTCCGCTTAAAGGTTTTGGCGGAGCATCATGATCATCAGCTGTCCTGGCTGGCCCCCAGGGGTTAGAGGTACCTTGGAGTTGGTGTCACGTCGGTTTTGGTGGCCCAAGATCCGACAGGATGTGGTCTCACACGTGTCAGCTTGTACCACGTGCGCTAGGGCTAAGACGCCCCGCTCCCGTCCTGTTGGCACACTACTTCCTCTTGAGGTACCTAGTAAGCCATGGACGGAAATCTCCATGGATTTCATCACTGATTTGCCCTCATCAGCTGAGAACATGGTCATCTTGGTGATTGTTGATCGGTTTTCAAAAATGTCGCACTTTGTGTCTTTGCCTTCGTTGCCTAATGTTAAGACTCTGGCTCAGGTATTTGTGCAGGAGGTGGTCAGACTTCATGGGGTTCCGTCTGACATCGTGTCTGATAGGGGGTCTCAGTTTGTGGCAAAATTTTGGAAAGCATTTTGCTCACGGCTGGGGATCAAGTTGTCCCATTCTTCAGCGTTTCATCCTCAGTCAAATGGTCAGACTGAGCGTATGAACCAAAATTTGGAACAGTACCTACGCTGCTTTGTCTCTGATAACCAGGAGGAGTGGTCTACCTTTCTTCCTTTGGCTGAGTTTGCCATCAATAATCACCGCCAGGAGTCATCTGGTGAGTCTCCGTTTTTTGTGTTTACGGGCTACAGCCTCAATTTTGTACTTTGAATCAGAGGGGCTCTTCCGGCGTTCCGGAGGAGGACCAGTTAGGAGCACAATTGTCGTCAGTCTGGAAGAGAGTTAAACAGCGCCTGTTGTGTGTGGGTGCTAGGTACAAACGTGTGGCTGACAGTAGGCGTGTGTGGATGATTGGGTGTGGTTATCCACAAAAAACATAAGACTAAAGATACCATCCCTTAAATTGGGTCCACGGTTTATTGGTCCATTTAGGGTTACCGCCGTCATTAACCCAGTAGCGTACCGACTGGAGCTCCCTACGGTGTATAAGATACACAACGTGTTCCACAGGTCTCTTCTGAAGAAGGTGGTGGGTTCTGTGGACGCGGCGCCTATGCCACCTCCAGTCTTGGTGGATGGTAATCTGGAATTTGAGGTCTCCAAGGTGGTTGACTCTCGTGTAGTGCGCCGCACTTTACAGTACTTGGTACACTGGCGTGGTTATGGGCCTGAGGAGAGGTCCTGGGTACCAGCCTCGGACATTCATGCGGATCGGCTGGTCAGGTTTTTTCATCGTCGCCATCCGGACAAGCCGGGTCCTATAAGCCGTGAGGGCCCTGGGGTCCCTCGTAGAAGGCGGGGTACTGTCATGTCGGACGCTGTTCAGACCAGGTCGTCCGACAGACAGCGGTAGTACCGCTTTGGACCACTATTTGCTCATTGGCGTCGGCTAAATTTTGTCTAGCTGTTCCGGGGTTAATTTACCTGATCCTCGGATTGGAAGCTGGGCCATGCCCATTGCCTTTAAATAGTTCTCCTGATCATTGGGCGTCGCCGATTATAGCTTCTGTCTTGTGCGTTGTTATCTCGGTCTGGAGTGGAGAGCTGGTTGTTGGAGAATCGTTGCTGGTGGTGTATTTTCCTTTGTCTTATTTACTCCTTCCTATATTTGTATTAATTTTGCCCTGCACATTTATAGTGAATTCCTGAGTGACTGCGGCGTGGTGTATATTTTCCTTTATCCTTGTCTGTGCTAACTGTGGGTATTGGTGTATTGCATTCACTGGGTGGAGGGCGGAGGTTTTTAGCTTAGGGTTGAAACAGGATGCATGGTGAGGCTCGAGGCCTGGACATGCACACCATCAGTGTAAACTTCAGGTAGAGGGTCAGTCAGTATTTCCCTACTCTGAGGGAAATTGCAGGGGCCCGGGTTATTAGCTCTCGCCCACCTAGTCTCCCCGTGACAGTGAGGGGGAGAGAGGTCTGTCGCATACTCACCTAGTCCCGACGCTCCCCCTGCCCGTCCCACGGTCTTCGGTGCCGCAGCTCTTCCCCTGTTCAGCGGTCACGTGGGACCGCTCATTAAAGTTATGAATATGGACTCCACTCCCATAGGGGTGGAGCCGCATATTCATTCCTCTAATCAGCGGTAACGGTGAACGCTGACAGAGGAAGAGGCTGCGGCACCCGGAGACCAGCTGTCCGGGATAAGGAGCCAGGGACGCCGGGAGCAGGTAAGTATGTCATAGTTACCTGTCCACGTTCCACATGCCGGGCGCCGCTCTGTCTTCCCGTCCTCTTGCTCTGACTGTTCAGGTCAGAGGGCGCGATGACATACTAGTGTGCACGCCGCCCTCTGCCTGATCAGTCAGTGCGGAGAGACGCCGAGACGGGACGCTAAGGAGCTGCGGGCAGAGGTGAGCATGTCTTTTTTTTTTTTTTTTATTGCAGCAGCAGCATTATATATTGCACAGATTTATATGGAGCATCTATGGGGCCATACTGAACGGTGCAGAGCATTATATATGGCACAGCTTTATGTGGAGCATGTATGGGGCCATAATGAATGGTGCAGAGCATTATATATTGCACAGCTTTATAAGGAGCATCTATGGGGCCATAATGAATGGTGCAGAGCATTATATATGGCATAGCTTTCTGTGGAGCATCTATGGGGCCATACTGAACGGTGCAGAGCATTATATATGGGGCACAGCTTTATGTGGAGCATCTATGGGGCCATACTGAACGGTGCAGAGCATTATATATGGGGCACAGCTTTATGTGGAGCATCTATGGGGCCATACTGAACGGTGCAGAGCATTATATATGGCATAGCTTTCTGTGGAGCATCTATGGGGCCATAATGAACGGTGCAGAGCATTATATATGGCACAGCTTTATAAGGAGCATCTATGGGGCCATAATGAACGGTGCAGAGCATTATATATGGCATAGCTTTCTGTGGAGCATCTATGGGGCCATACTGAACGGTGCAGAGCATTATATATGGGGCACAGCTTTATGTGGAGCATCTATGGGGCCATACTGAACGGTGCAGAGCATTATATATGGGGCACAGCTTTATGTGGAGCATCTATGGGGCCATACTGAACGGTGCAGAGCATTATATATGGCATAGCTTTCTGTGGAGCATCTATGGGGCCATAATGAACGGTGCAGAGCATTATATATGGCATAGCTTTATAAGGAGCATCTATGGGGCCATACTGAACGGTGCAGAGCATTATATATGGCACAGCTTTATAAGGAGCATCTATGGGGCCATAATGAACGGTGCAGAGCATTTTATATGGCACAGCTTTCTATGGAGCATCTATGGGGCCATAATGAATGGCATCGAGCATCTATTTTTATTTTTGAAATTCACCGGTAGCTGCTGCATTTTCCACCCTAGGCTTATACTCGAGTCAATAAGTTTTCCCAGTTTTTTGTGGCAAAATTAGGGGGTTCGGCTTATACTCGGGTTGGCTTATACTCGAGTATATACGATATTTGGAGCCAAATTATATCTGATCAGGATGCCTGCAAAGCTATGATTTTTCAAACACAGAAACACCAGGCCTCAGCCTGACATAACAGACTGTATTAATTTTTTTTTTGCTTTTTGGTGATTTAAAAACAAACAAAAAAAAGAGTAGCACAAGGCTAGCACACAGAACTATGCTACGCATGCATGCGGACATATGATTTTTCCACCACAGATACACCAGGCCTCAGCCTGACATAACAGACTGTATAAAAAAATTGTGTTTTTTCGGTGAATTTAAAAAAATAATAATAAAAAAAAAAGTCGAAGAAGGCTAGCACACGGAATTATGCTACTTATGCCTGCGAAAATACAATTTTTCAAACTCAGATAAACCATGACTCAGCATGACAGACTGTTTAAATTATTTTTAGTTTTTTGGTCAATTTAAGTAAGAAAAAAAATTGGACAAGGTTAGCACACAGAACTATGCTACGGTCTGCCTGCGGAAATACGATTTTTCAAACACAGATCCACCAGGACTCAGCCTGGGAGACTGTATAAATTATTTTTTTGATTTTTGGTGACTTTAAGAAAATAAAAAATTGAACAAGGCTAGCACACAGATCTATGCTACATATGCCTGCAAAACTATAATTTTTAAACAGATACACCAGGCCTCAGTCTAACATAACAGGCTGTATACATTTTTATTTATTTTTTTTTTGTGCTGAATTTTTGAAAAAAATAAAATAAAAAGGAAAACTGCAGCTAGGTATATAGTAAATAAGCAGCAGCAGACACTTAGGCCATGTTCACACGTTTCGGTTTTTGACACTGCGGATCTGCAGCAGTTTTCCATGCGGTCTACAGTACCATGTAAAATTGTGGAAAACCAAAACCGCTGTGCACATGCTGTGTAAAAAAAGCGCGGAAACGCAGCGTTGTTTTTTCCACAGCATGTCAATTCTTTGTGCGGAACTGCAGCATTTCTGCACCCATAGACTTCTATTTTGTGGGTCAAATCCGCAGCAAAAACCACAGATGTAAAAATATCTGCGGGTTTGCTGCGGATTAGGGTGTCAGAAACCGCTGCTCAAGGAAGTGATGTCAGGCGGGAGGAAGTGTGTGGGCGGAGTGAGTAGTGTCCTGAAAGTCGGAAGTGACCGTCATGGAGGCATATCGTCGCATGGGGATTGATGTTGGGTGTCTGATAGATCTGGTATGTGTGTGTGTGTGTGTGTGTGTGTGTGTGTGTCTGTCTGTCTGTCTATGTGTGTGAAGTCTGTCAGTGTGCTTCTGTCTGTGTGTATGTGTCCCCATGCGACGATAATGCCACCCAATTGTGCTAAGTCACCGTATGGGACTACTGCTCCCGTCCGGTATTAGGATGGGAGAGTAGTCCCTATGTTCCGCAACTTAGCACAATTGTCAGTAAAACACATAAAACATACAATACACACATAATACATGTAACATACATGACAGACAGTACATACACCATATATTATAGAATACATACTCACCATACAGCACACAGCTACGCAAAGCTCTCGGTCTACTAGGGAAAAAGTCCCAAAAAAATAAAACCAATCCATACTCCCTGTCTGCAGATATCCCAACGAGTGTCCCACGCGGATCGCTTGCTCCTAGCAGTGTATCGCGTAGTTTACTGGAGTTTTGCTGCTCCGGTCTCTCATTTTACGGCACTTTCCCATGCAGCAGTGCCTTAAAGCGAGAGTACCGGGGTCAATGAACTCCGGTAAACTCACGCATGCGCAGTTACACACTGACAGGAGCCGTAGCTCCTGTCAGTGTGTTGCAGCTGTGGAGAGCAGACACATCTTCGGCTGTGTCTGTTCTCCATGGCAGATTGTCGTGGGACACTCGTTATGGGATTTCTGTGGACAGGGAGCATGAATTTGTTTTTTTTTTGTTTGTTTTTTTTGCAGGACGAGGGTCTTCAGGTGGATTACGCGTGTAATAAAGGACTTGTCAAAAAGTGTATGTCATTATTTCATTAAAATTATTTTTTCTAGTGTCTGTGGGTTTTTTTACACTTTAATAGGATTAATAATGGATAGGCGTCTTATTGACGCCTCTCCATTATTAACCCGGCTTAATGTCACCTTACAATAGCAAGGTGACGTTAACCCCTTATTACCCTTCCTAAGCTATGAATATCAGCCCGCAGCTGTCTGCATAGCCTTTCTGGCCTAAAAATATAGGGGTACCCCACGTCGTTTTTTGGGTGATCTCCCTATATTTTTGAGCCAGAAAGGCTATGCAGACAGCTGAGGGTTAATATTCATAGCCTGGGAGCATCCATGGGTATTTTAACCCCTTCCCAGGCAACAAATATTGGACCGCAGCTGTCGGCCTATCCTTTCTGGCCTAAAAATATAGGGGGACCCCACGTCTTTTTTTGGGGGGGATCTCCCTATATTTTAGAGCCAGAAAGGCTACGCAGACAGCTGTGGGTAATATTCATAGCCTGGGAACATCCATCGTTATTTTAACCCCTTCCAAGGCAACAAATATTGGCCCACGCCCTTCAGCTTTTCCACTCTGTTGCTGAAAATTCCACGGGTGGCTACGCGAATTGTTGGCCCATCGCCTTTTTGTTTGCTTTTTTTTTTAATTAGGATTTTTGTTTGGGCTAGGATTGTGATTAGGGTTGGTGTTTGTGATGTTTCGTAGATAAAAAACGAAAAGTGGACCCTCTGGACCGTGACGACGAACCCCTCACGGACGAGCTGACCAGATGGACCGCCCCCTATACAGGGAGAGTTAGGGGCAGGCCCGTGAGGGACTATCGCCACGGAAGCTGGAGGATTGAGACAAAAAGGGGAAAAATAACGGACTGATGATGACGGCAGGAACTCAGGGTAAATGGGAACGGCAGAGACTAAGAACTGGAGGGTATGACGGAGATCTGTCGGGTACACTGCAGGCAAACTGGGACAGAGGGAGCAGGGAAGAGACACAGGGAATGGCAAGGTACTACAGAGACGAGGGAGCTGATAGGAACGCTACGGTGACACAGAGACTGGCGGGAACATACGGAGACACAGAGGCTGACGGGAGCAAGGTAAGGACACAGGAGCAGGGCAGGTACCGCAGAGAAACAGGAACTGATGGAACACGGCAGGAACACAGGAAACAGGCTAGGCACTGCAGAGAGAGGAAGAGACCCAAGGTCAGAGGGCAAGGAACGCACAGAGACCACAGGCGGCCAGAAGCACTTGTTAGCACAAATGAACATCAGGCACAGAGGAGCAGCAGGAAGCAGCTTACATACCAGCGCGGGAGACACTTCCGGGTTACAGTCCTCCAGGATGACGGAGAGGACGGGAAGGAGCACCAGCAGGGGGATTAGAGGTGCGCACGCGCAGAGCTGAATGCGATGCGCACGCGCACCCGACGAGCTGCAGAAGCCAGGGGCGAGCGCTGGAGAGAAGACGCTTCAGCAGAGGAGCCGCGCCGGGATGCCGAGGACAGGTAAGTATGACAGGGCGCGGGGAGCGGCGGCGGCATGACAGTGTTGAGATTAGGGTTAGGGGTGTGTTGTGGTTAGGGTTCTGGCAGGGGCTTAACTGCAACAGGTGCAGAGGTTGCAGTTGCACCAGGGCCCTGGAGTCTCTTTGGCCTATATAAAAAGACTATTGCTATTAAAGATTTAAAAAATTAGGGGGCCCAGTTACCTTTCGCATTGTTGCCCATGAGTTTGAAGTTACGAGACTGTGTTCTTCTGTTCGGTCTTCCGTTCTGTTTTGTTTGTGTTTTTTGGTCTTATTTGGTGTTTGGCTTTTTTGTTTGTCCTTGGGTTACGGTGTGGGTGATATCTATATATACCAAAATTTTTACATATTTCCTTTAAGATTACTTCACTGTTGAATATAGTATCTAATGACACTATTGTATTCATTGTAGGTTCGTGATTATCCGGCCATTTGTGACCCTGCGGCCGAGTGTTATAAGGACAAACACTATAGGGACCTTTCCTGGACCAAAATATTTTGAGACCTTTATCCTGAATGGGATTCTTATTTGGGGGCCAGGCAATTGCAAATTGGTAATTATAATGTTATTTACTAATTATTATTAGAGTTTATTAAAAATGTAATTTTAATATATATATGTTTTTTTCTTAGAAAAAGATATAAAGCAAAGATGGAGATCAGTCAGGGACCGTTTCCATAAGTATCTAAATTCGTGTGACAAAAGTGGATCGTCACCCAGTAGAAAAACGTTCCCATTCTATGACGAACTTCAGTTCCTAATCACTAGCCAGACCTTGCGGAGGTAATTTATAAACCACAAATATACTTGTAGCCTCGATGTTTCCATGTGGTCTAGCACAGTTGGCTGCGTATTGAACGCTGTGTCCTGCCACAGCGTTCAATAAGCAACATCCAGATGTGATAGTATAGTGAAGAGAGGATGTTCAGAAATCCCGTCTGCACTATGCTTACAAAGATGGAGGTGTCATACCTGCCGCACCACACGTGCGTAGATTTTCTTGACACCATGTGTATTCATGTGTATTAATCTTGCGTTTGTTCTTTGACTCCACAAGATAACTAGAAAATTGTTTTGATAACGTGGTGATAACGCATGACTTTCATGAAAACATGCGTTATCACCACACAAGCAAACCAGTGCACATCCATTTTGACGGAGCAGCCTTTTTTGCTGCGTATAAAAATTTGATCCTTCGCAACCTTGTACAATACCGTCTTAATTAATTATTTTTCTCTTTTTTTCAAACAGGCCTGAAGGCAATATTTCAACCCCAGAGCCTCCTGTGTATGATGCTGACACCTCAGAAGATGGAGCAGGCAGTTCCTCTGGAGCGACCATTTCTCCCTCCATTACCACAGCTTCTGCTTTTGCTACATGTTCAGGAGCTGCTGCATCTCTTCTGCTTCAGCAGCTGTAGGACCATCTGTTTCCGCGGAAGCTGTGGCAACGGAGAAGAGAGCTGCCTATATAGTGGCAGGAGAGCAGAGTAAAAAAAAAATAAGAAGAAAAAAGAGGACAAAACAGTGCAGTTATAAAGGCACAGACGATTGGCCTCGGGGAGACCAAAACATCCAACACCGCGGAGACACCATCACGTGTTTCTCAACGCAGTGATCCAGAACACTGCCCCCATCCCTTATGGGAAATATGCAAATGCATGTGGGATAGCTGCGGAGACACCATCACGTGTTTCTCAACGCAAGCAGTGAATAGCCAGGCCTTTCCCCGGGAAGGAACTACCACGGGAAGGGCAGCATCCATGCTTGGCATAGGTGGTTTTCCTGTATTGGATGCTGCCCTTCCCGTGGTTGTTCCTTCCCGGGGAAAGGCCTGGCTATTCACTGCTTGCGTTGAGAAACACGTGATGGTGTCTCCGCAGCTATCCCACATGCATTTGCATATTTCCCATAAGGGATGGGGGCAGTGTTCTGGATCACTGCGTTGAGAAACACGTGATGGTGTCTCCGCGGTGTTGGATGTTTTGGTCTCCCCGAGGCCAATCGTCTGTGCCTTTATAGTCTTTTACTAGGCACTGCTCCTAATAGCCAGATTCCTACTCCACACTGATGAGGGGCAAACACCCCGAAACAGCTGTCTGTGGATGGATACCATGCTTGGCATTGGTGGTTTTCCTGTATTGGATGCTGCCCTTCCCGTGGTTGTTCCTTCCCGGGGAAAGGCCTGGCTATTCACTGCTTGCGTTGAGAAACACGTGATGGTGTCTCCGCAGCTATCCCACATGCATTTGCATATTTCCCATAAGGGATGGGGGCAGTGTTCTGGATCACTGCGTTGAGAAACACGTGATGGTGTCTCCGCGGTGTTGGATGTTTTGGTCTCCCCGAGGCCAATCGTCTGTGCCTTTATAGTCTTTTACTAGGCACTGCTCCTAATAGCCAGATTCCTACTCCACACTGATGAGGGGCAAACACCCCGAAACAGCTGTCTGTGGATGGATACCATGCTTGGCATAGGTGGTTTTCCTGTATTGGATGCTGCCCTTCCCGTGGTTGTTCCTTCCCGGGGAAAGGCCTGGCTATTCACTGCTTGCGTTGAGAAACACGTGATGGTGTCTCCGCAGCTATCCCAAAAACAGTGCAGTTAGTGACAGATACACTAGATTTGCTTAAAAAATCATTAACAGAGGACCATTGCGACTTCTTTGGCTTAGCTATTGCTCGCAAGACTCGCACCCTACCACCGGATAGGCAGTCACTGTTTATGTCAATGTGCCAAATGTCCCTCACCGCTTTGGAGGACCCTGCTCAAATTGATCCGAATGACGAGGTGTTAATGGGGGTGTTGGGACTCTTTCGGCCCCAACATAGACCACACAGGGAACCACGAGCAAGACAGCCCTCTTTCTCAAGCAAATCGACCAGCCACCAGTTATGCAGACGGAGGAAATACCCAACAACTGGGATCATTACCAGCTGGCAATTTCCAGACAGACCCTACTAACTATGGGTACTGTCCAGAATATACCTACTTGCAGTAGTATGTAATTATTTTTGGAATTATTTCAAAATTTTACTGGTCAAGTTGCACGTTGCCAAGACAAGGGCCAGTTATTTTCATATTGAAAAATTTATGACAAAGTTTGTCATAACTTTATTTTACAACCAATAAACAAATTAAGTTTAAAAATGGCATCTCTGGTTTTCATATACTTTTGCGTACGGGGACAAGGCCTCTGTGTCTGACGGTGTCATGGGTATATGGGCACTGGAGTATGGGATTGGGGTTGTGTGATCGGTATATGGGCACTGAAATATGGGATGGTGAAGAAGCATATTTTTTTTTTCAACAAACAACACCTATAATATAGAAAAATCACCACATGGAAGTAACAAACTTTTTTTTTTTATTAAGCAGAAATTTCAACAAAATAAAAAAAATAAATAAATATATAACTCAATTGTATTTTGATCTTGAAGTCGATTCATAGGGATCTCCACTACTTCTAGCTTTTGGTAACAATTTTGCCATCTTTTATTGGTCGGTCATAGTTCTTCCATCCTTCTCTGCTGCTCAGGCTGCCCAACACCAGCACAGGAGTTTTGCCAGTTCACGGCACCTTCAGGACTCAAAGTAGTCAGTGAAGGTTTCTCTCACACGCACACCCGAGTTGGACGGCCTGCCCAGACCCACGTTGACCACTGGATTAAATACTGGCTGCTGGTGCTCCACATCTATGTCAGTGCTGTACTCACGAGCATAGTTTTGGAGGACACAGCAAGCCTTAATCACAGTGTCACGGTGTCAGTATCCAGCTGGATGGGTGTGTGAAAGATCCTCCACTGACTACTCATGATCCCAAAGGTGCATTCCACATATCTGCGTGCACGACTCAGCCAATAATTAAAAATCCTCCGCCGGGCATTCAGTCCCCTTCGTGGGTATGGGCTCAGCAGGGTTGTCGTTAAGGGAAACGCTTCATGCGATACCATCACAAAGGGTACTGGATGTGTGGAACATGGCAAACGTCTTAGGGCTGGGAGCGTTCCTCCATCTTGAAGAATTTGCAGCCCAATCAGTGACGTTCACAACACCCGAGAATCCCCAGTACTGCCATAGGCACCAACATCAATGGCAACAAATTTGTAATGGGCATCAGCCACCGCCATCAGGACCACTGAAAAATACTTCTTATAATTAAAGAAGCGTGATCCAGATCGTGGTGGCTGCTGAACCCTTACATGTTTACCATCGACTGCACCCATGCAGTTTGGGAAATTGGCCACAGACAGAAAGCCTGCTGCAACCTGCAGCCAAGTCTCCTCGGTTGGAGAAGGCATCACAACGGGCTGCAACTTCTGCCAGATGACGGTACATGTGCACCTCACAATTTTAGAGATGGTGGATTTACCAACCCTAAATTGGAGGTGCAGGGATGTATAGCTCTCTCCTGTGGCCAAAAATCTGCCAGGAAACAAAAAAGAATATTAGAAATGTCACAAAAAACTGTAAGGAAACCTGTCAGCAGTAATGGGCACTATAACATGCGTCCAGCACCTTTCATGTGTTATGTAAAGCATTCTATAATGTGGGCCTTAGGACCCGACACAACACAAAGGGTGTCAAAAAATAAACCGCCAGTCACATCAGAAGGGACTTGCAGGTCCGTGTCCAGCCACTCCAATGTTTAGCCAACGCCGCCGCCCTCCTGCTTGCTTCAACAAACTAATCTGGCCTGTTGAGGGCAGAAGTAAGTCCTGCAGTGAGCGAAGGCAAGGAAAGGTAAGAGGCCCAGCGCATGCACATCTGCGCACTTTGCTCTATCCTCATCAGGACACTAAAGTACGTCTGCGCAGTAGAGCAGAAGAGTGGTATCGCAAGAAGGGAGGCGCAGGACCTGGACACTGCTATGGGATAAGATCACACGACAGCACCCCACACACGGGTATAATAAAAATTATGTGTCAAATTGTACTGATCTATCTCCACTGACCCGGGGACTTAATTATAGAATGCTGTAGATAAGGCGTAAAATACAGTGGGCACATCTGCAAGCAACCAAAAATAGTTACAGTTTCCTGGCGTCTTTTACACGTGATATTTCAGGTAATGTAAAACACTGTACCAGAGATATCCACCCTCCATGTTTCTGTGTGTGTGCGGCACACCTGAGGCAACCGTGTGCCGCTCATGTGCTGAATTATTCCCACACGGATGCTATCAGGGATAAAAGTGCAGCGCCCCAGGGTCCTGTTCATTGCAGTAATATCATTCTCCTCTAGGGGGGAGTGATGTTACGTTTGGAGGCAATGAAGATCTCTTTACCAGGTATCACAAACATACAACACATTTCATACTCCAATCCACCAGAGGGAGCTATGCTCCTATTTATTAGGGCACTCTTCACTAGGGTTGAGCGACTTTCATTTTTTTAAGATCGAGTAGGGTTTTGGGAAACCCGATTTTGTCCAGAGTCGAGTCGAGTGCAGTCGGCCGATTATCGCTAAAAGTCGGGGATCGACCGAAACACGAAACCCAATGCAAGTCAATGGGGAAGCATAGTCGGCAGTGAGTGGAGGCCAGGAAAACACCTACAGTGCCCATTTTAATGCCAAAAACATCCATTCTTGTTTCTGAAGCTTGCCAATCTTAATTAACTGTATAATAATAGTTGGGCATAGGGAATTGGGGGAAAGTTGTGGGGGGAGTAGGGCTGGCTCAAGTTTTTCGTGGGCCCAGGAAATGCGGACTACGTCACGGCGGTGTTGCAGGGAAAGGTAAGTATTTAAACGTTGCAAGTGCTGTGATCCTGAGCAAGCAGGGGGGGGCCCACTCGTTCGCATTGGCACTGGCACAGGGCCCCTCAAAGTACGGCGGTGTGTTTGCATGGCGGGGGCGCCTCCCACCAGCAGCGACACTTTTGCGTACTCTGAGGGGCCCTGTGCCAGTGACGTCGCCAACGAGTATGCCCCCTCACCTGATGAAGGAACCTGCACTTTCATCTGCACCTTCCTCTTTGTCCCTGTGTAAGGTGGTATAACATGCGGGAAGGGGAACCTTACTTTCAGCAGGGTCAGATTCTGGCTGTGTAGAGTACAAGGGGAATGTAGTGGTCTAGGTCAATGTACCAGCAGACTCATTTAGCAGTGGCTGGGCAATGGGCAGGATGAGGAGGAAACAGATATAGGGCCAAAGAATAAAGTAGGCTAAATGCAGTTCAAAATTGGTAACAGGACTAAACAGGCGGCATTGCTTTGTTCAGTGGAGTAGCAAACCCAAGAGCAGCAGACACTGTTTCAAGGGCCTAACCACACTAGTAGGCCAAATGCAGTTTAATATCTGATAGTATAGGGCGAAAGCCAGAATGTGGAAGCTCAGCTTTGTTCAGTTGAGGACAACACCAGGGAGGGGCAGACACCTTTAGTAGGCCGGAAAAGCCTATTGCATTTTTTAAAATGGTAATTTGGAGCAGAAGGTTGAAGCTCAGCTTTATTTAGTTGAGGACAACACCAGGCAGGGGCACACAGACAGACACCTTTAGTAGGCCGGAAAAGCCTATTGCATTTTTTAAAATGGTAATTTGGAGCAGAAGGTTGAAGCTCAGCTTTATTTAGTTGAGGACAACACCAGGCAGGGGCACACAGACAGACACCTTTAGTAGGCCGGAAAAGCCTATTGCATTTTTTAAAATGGTAATTTGGAGCAGAAGGTTGAAGCTCAGCTTTATTTAGTTGAGGACAACACCAGGCAGGGGCACACAGACAGACACCTTTAGTAGGCCGGAAAAGCCTATTGCATTTTTTAAAATGGTAATTTGGAGCAGAAGGTTGAAGCTCAGCTTTATTTAGTTGAGGGCAACACCAGGGAGGGGCAGAAGCCGTTAGTAGGCCCTAACCACCATTTTTTTTTTTAAAAACCACTTAATGAGAGCCGGAAGGTTGAAGCTCAGCTTTATTTAGTTGAGGACAACACCAGGCAGGGGCACACAGACAGACACCTTTAGTAGGCCGGAAAAGCCTATTGCATTTTTTAAAATGGTAATTTGGAGCAGAAGGTTGAAGCTCAGCTTTATTTAGTTGAGGACAACACCAGGCAGGGGCACACAGACAGACACCTTTAGTAGGCCGGAAAAGCCTATTGCATTTTTTAAAATGGTAATTTGGAGCAGAAGGTTGAAGCTCAGCTTTATTTAGTTGAGGACAACACCAGGCAGGGGCACACAGACAGACACCTTTAGTAGGCCGGAAAAGCCTATTGCATTTTTTAAAATGGTAATTTGGAGCAGAAGGTTGAAGCTCAGCTTTATTTAGTTGAGGACAACACCAGGCAGGGGCACACAGACAGACACCTTTAGTAGGCCGGAAAAGCCTATTGCATTTTTTAAAATGGTAATTTGGAGCAGAAGGTTGAAGCTCAGCTTTATTTAGTTGAGGGCAACACCAGGGAGAGGCAGAAGCCGTTAGTAGGCCCTAACCACCATTTTTTTTTTTTAAAACCACTTAATGAGAGCCGGAAGGTTGAAGCTCAGCTTTATTTAGTTGAGGACAACACCAGGCAGGGGCACACAGACAGACACCTTTAGTAGGCCGGAAAAGCCTATTGCATTTTTTAAAAATGGTAATTTGGAGCAGAAGGTTGAAGCTCAGCTTTATTTAGTTGAGGACAACACCAGGGAGGGGCAGAAGCCGTTAGTAGGCCCTAACCACCATTTTTTTTTTTTAAAACCACTTAATGAGAGCCGGAAGGTTGAAGCTCAGCTTTATTTAGTTGAGGACAACACCAGGCAGGGGCACACAGACAGACACCTTTAGTAGGCCGGAAAAGCCTATTGCATTTTTTAAAATGGTAATTTGGAGCAGAAGGTTGAAGCTCAGCTTTATTTAGTTGAGGACAACACCAGGCAGGGGCACACAGACAGACACCTTTAGTAGGCCGGAAAAGCCTATTGCATTTTTTAAAATGGTAATTTGGAGCAGAAGGTTGAAGCTCAGCTTTATTTAGTTGAGGGCAACACCAGGGAGGGGCAGAAGCCGTTAGTAGGCCCTAACCAAAGTTGAAGGCCAAATGCAGTTTAATTTCTGATACTATAGGCCGAAAGCCAGAAGGTGGAAGCTCCGATTTAGACAGTGGAGGACAATTTGAATTAGGGACTGCAGACAGACTTAGTAGGCTGTCCCCTGTGGACCATGCATCCACCACATTAACCCATTGCGCCGTAATGGACACGTAATCTTCCGTGGCCATGCCTACAGGTCCATGCGTCTGTTGTCAGGTGCACCTTTGTACTCACAGATTGCCAGAGTGCATGGACAATGCGGTCTTCTACATGCTGGTGGAGGGTTGGGATGGCTTTTCTCGCAAAAGAAGTGTCGACTGGTTAGCTTGTAGCGTGGTACAGCGTAGTCCATCATGGCCTTATTAATAGTAAATAAAATATATAACTAGGCTCTATGAACTTTTAAATAGGTTCCAGGGGTACACGGGCAGCATTGGTGTGGTCAGTGGAGGAGTATTGCAAGTAGGGGCTGCAGACAGGCTATCAAAGGCCTAAAATAACAAACAGTAGGCAGTCATGGCAGTTTTACATCGGTTACATGGATACACAGGCAGGCACTCCAGGCAGCATTGTGGTCAGTGGAGGAGTATTGCAAGTAGGGGCCGCAGACAGGCTATCAAAGGCCTAAAATAACAAACAGTAGGCAGTCATGGCAGTTTTACATCGGTTACATGGATACACAGGCAGGCCCTCCAGGCAGCATTGTGGTCAGTGGAGGAGTATTGCAAGTAGGGGCCGCAGACAGGCTATCAAAGGCCTAAAATAACAAACAGTAGGCAGTCATGGCAGTTTTACATCGGTTACATGGATACACAGGCAGGCACTCCAGGCAGCATTGTGGTCAGTGGAGGAGTATTGCAAGTAGGGGCCGCAGACAGGCTATCAAAGGCCTAAAATAACAAACAATAGGCTCATTGCAGTTTTACAGCGGTTACATGGATACACAGGCAGGCACTCCAGGCAGCATTGTGGTCAGTGGAGGAGTATTGCAAGTAGGGGCCGCAGACAGGCTATCAAAGGCCTAAAATAACAAACAGTAGGCAGTCATGGCAGTTTTACATCGGTTACATGGATACACAGGCAGGCACTCCAGGCAGCATTGTGGTCAGTGGAGGAGTATTGCAAGTAGGGGCCGCAGACAGGCTATCAAAGGCCTAAAATAACAAACAATAGGCTCATTGCAGTTTTACAGCGGTTACATGGATACACAGGCAGCTAGGTGGTGAGTGGAGGAGTATTTAAAGTAAGGACCGCAGACAGGCTATCAAAGGCCTAACATAACAAACAATAGGCTCATGGCAGTTTTACAGCGGTTACATGGATAGACGGGCAGGCAGCTTGGTGGTGAGTGGAGGAGTATTTAAAGTAGGGACCGCAGACAGGCTATCAAAGGCCTAACATAACAAACAATAGGCTCATGGCAGTTTTACAGCGGTTACATGGATACACGGGCAGGCAGCTTGGTGGTCAGTGGAGGAGTATTTAAAGTAGGGACCGCAGACAGGCTTCAAAGGCCTAACATAAAAAAATGGGCTGGCTGTAGGCACTTTATAATTGGTTCCAGGGGTACACGGGCAGCAGTGGTCTGGTCAGTGGAGGACTAGTGGAAGGAGGGACCGCAGACAGGCTTCAAAGGCCTAAAATAACAAACAATAGGCTCATGGCAGTTTTACAGCGGTTACATGGATACACGGGCAGCTTGGTGGTGAGTGGAGGAGTAGTGCAAGGAGTGTCTGTCCCAGTACTCCCAAAATATAAATAGATGTTAATGTCTCGCAAAACAACCAAAACAAAAAAAAAGGTGGCATACTTAGGTACAGGGGTGGGCTCATCTGCTGAGTTTCTGACATAGTATTTTGGCAGTAACTATTTAATGGTGCCAATATAGGACACAGACACAGACTACTTTAAGTTGCATCATAGATGTCTACAAATTTGTATTGTCAGTGCCAGACATTGAATGATGTCAGCGAATAGACTAAAGATTGGTGGAGCTGTGCGACATAATTTTGCATGTGGTAGAGCACATTTTGAGCTGGGGTAGGGGGGAACTCTCTAGAGGCCGGCGGGACCGCCCCAGGGCCCCTCATGTTACAACGGTGTGTCTGACGTTGGGTGCGCACCACCACCGCCAGAGACACTACATTGTACTATGAGGGACCCAGTAGCAATGCCGTCAACCAAAAGCGAGCACACCCACCTCTTCAGACAAACAGCAGTCTCACGGGTGCTTGCGCCAAGTCGCGATACCACGGCCCCGTGTGGGGAGTTTGGCCATTTAGGGAGGTGTAAACATGTCGTATGCTGTACAATCAGCTGCAGCAAATTAGACATTAGAAAAGTAATTCACAGGCAAGAGCCTTTCATAGGAAAGCTAGGTGTCGGCCGGGCAAGGTGGGGCAAAAGATTTCGAAATCCAGTTGTGGTTCATTTTAATGAATGTTAGATCGTCAACATTTTGGGTAGCCAGACGAGTCCTTTTTTCGGTTAATATTGAACCTGCAGCACTGAATACTCTTTCTGATAGGACACTTGCTGCCGGGCAAGCAAGCTCCTGCAATGCATATTCTGCCAATTCTGGCCAGGTGTCTAATTTGGAGGCCCAGTAATCAAATGGGAATGACGGTTGAGGGAGAACATCGATAAGGGATGAAAAATAGTTAGTAACCATACTGGACAAATGTTGTCTCCTGTCACTTTCAATTGATGCAGCAGTACCTGTCCTGTCTGCGGTCATAGCAAAATCACTCCACAACCTGGTCAGAAAACCCCTCTGTCCAACGCCACTTCTGATGTGTGCACCCCTAACACTCCTAGTCTGCTGCCCCCTGGAGCTCGTGTGAGAACGATCACGTGCGCTGTGTGCTGGGAATGCCTGAAGCAAACGGTCAACAAGAGTTGATTGTTTGGTTGCTAATATTAGTTCCAAGTTCTCATGTGGCATAATATTTTGCAATTTGCCTTTATAGCGTGGATCAAGGAGGCAGGCCAACCAGTAATCGTCATCGTTCATCATTTTCGTAATGCGTGTGTCCCTTTTTAGGATACGTAAGGCATAATCCGCCATGTGGGCCAAAGTTCCAGTTGTCAAATCTCCGGTTGTGATTGGTTGAGGGGCAGTTGCAGGCAAATCTACGTCACTTGTGTCCCTCAAAAAACCAGAACCCGGCCGTGACACGCAACCAATTTCCTGTGCCCCCGGGAAAGGTTCGGCATTAAAAATATACTCATCCCCATCATCCTCCTCGTCCTCCACCTCCTCTTCGCCCGCTACCTCGTCCTGTACACTGCCCTGACCAGACAATGGCTGACTGTCATCAAGGCTTTCCTCTTCCTCTGGTGCAGACGCCTGCTCCTTTATGTGCGTCAAACTTTGCATCAGCAGACGCATTAGGGGGATGCTCATGCTTATTACGGCGTTGTCTGCACTAACCAGCCGTGTGCATTCCTCAAAACACTGAAGGACTTGACACATGTCTTGTATCTTAGACCACTGCACACCTGACAACTCCATGTCTGCCATCCTACTGCCTGCCCGTGTATCCTCCCACAAATAAATAACAGCACGCCTCTGTTCGCACAGTCTCTGAAGCATGTGCAGTGTTGAGTTCCACCTTGTTGCAACGTCTATGATTAGGCGATGCTGGGGAAGGTTCAAAGACCGCTGATAGGTCTGCATACGGCTGGCGTGTACAGGCGAACGTCGGATATGTGAGCAAAGTGCACGCACTTTGAGGAGCAGGTCGGAGAACCCAGGATAAGTTTTCAATAAGCACTGCACCACCAGGTTTAAGGTGTGAGCCAGGCAAGGAATGTGTTTCAGTTGGGAAAGGGAGATGGCAGCCATGAAATTCCTTCCGTTATCACTCACTACGTTGCCTGCCTCAAGATCTACTGTGCCCAGCCACGACTGCGTTTCTTGTTGCAAGAACTCGGACAGAACTTCCGCGGTGTGTCTGTTGTCGCCCAAGCACTTCATAGCCAATACAGCCTGCTGACGCTTGGCAGTAGCTGGCCCATAATGGGACAACTGGTGTGCAACAGTGTCATCTGCCGATGGAGTGGTTGGCAGACTGCGTTCTGTGGAAGAGCTGTAGCTTCTGCAGGAGGACGAGGAGGAGGAGGGGGTGCGAACGCCTACAGCCAACTGTTTCCTAGACCGTGGGCTAGGCACAACTGTCCCTAAATTGATGTCGCCTGTGGACCCTGCATCCACCACATTCACCCAGTGTGCCGTGATGGACACATAACGTCCCTGGCCATGCCTACTGGTCCATGCATCTGTAGTCAGGTGCACCTTTGTACTCACAGATTGCCTGAGTGCATGGACGATGCACTGTTTAACATGCTGGTGCAGGGCTGGGATGGCTTTTCTGGAAAAAAAGTGTCGACTGGGTAGCTCGTATCGTGGTTCAGCGTACTCCATCAGGGCTTTGAAAGCTTCGCTTTCAACTAACCGGTAGGGCATCATCTCTAACGAGATTAGTCTAGCTATGTGGGCGTTAAAACACTGTGTACGCGGATGCGAGGATAAGTACTTCCTTTTTCTAACCAGAGTCTCATGTAGGGTGAGCTGGACTGGAGAGCTGGAGATCGTGGAACTTTCGGGTGTGCCGGTGTACATGGCAGACTGAGAGACGGTTGGAGACGGTATTGTTTCCGCCGGTGCCCTAGATGCAATATTTCCTCCTACAAAACTGGTGATTCCCTGACCCTGACTGCTTTTGGCTGGCAAAGAAACCTGCACAGATACTGCCGGTGGTGCGGAAAATGGTGGCCTTACAGTGACGGAAGGGATGTTGCGTTGCTGACTAGCTTCATTGGCCGAGGGTGCTACAACCTTGAGGGACGTTTGGTAGTTAGTCCAGGCTTGAAAATGCATGGTGGTTAAGTGTCTATGCATGCAACTAGTATTTAGACTTTTCAGATTCTGACCTCTGCTTAAGCTAGTTGAACATTTTTGACAGATGACTTTGCGCTGATCAGTTGGATGTTGTTTAAAAAAATGCCAGACTGCACTCTTCCTAGACTCGGATCCCTTTTCAGGGATTGCAGACTGAGCTTTAACCGGATGGCAACGCTGTGCTCCAACAGGTTTTGGCTTTGACACGCGTTTTGGGCCAGATACGGGCCCGGCAGATGGAACCTGTTGCGATGTTGATGCCTGCTGCGGCCCCTCCTCCACCTCCGCTTCTGAACTACTGCCGCCTGCACCCTGTTCCCCCAATGGCTGCCAATCGGGGTCAATAACTGGGTCATCTATTACCTCCTCTTCGAGCTCGTGTGCAACTTCGTCTGTGTCACTGTGTCGGTCGGTGGTATAGCGCTCGTGGCGGGGCAACATAGTCTCATCAGGGTCTGATTGTGGATCTGTACCCTGAGAGGGCAATGTGGTGGTCTGAGTCAAAGGAGCAGCATAGTACTCTGGCTGTGGCTGTGCATCAGTGCACTCCATGTCAGAATATACTTGTAATGGGCATGGCCTGTTAAATGTTTCACTTTCTAAGCCAGGGACGGTATGTGTAAAGAGCTCCATGGAGTGACCCGTTGTGTCGCCTGCTGCATCCTTCTCTCTTGTTGTAGTTTTTGCTGAGGAGGACAAGGAAGCGACTTGTCCCTGACCGTGAACATCCACAAGCGACGCGCTGCTTTTACATTTACCAGTTTCGGAAGAGGAGGCAAAAGAGCTAGAGGCTGAGTCTGCAATGTAAGCCAAAACTTGCTGTTGCTGCTCCGCCTTTAAAAGCGGTTTTCCTACTCCCAGAAAAGAGAGCGTTCGAGGCCTTGTGTAGCCTGACGACGAAACTGGCTCCACAGCTCCAGACTTAGGTGGAATATTTTTATCCCCACGACCACCTGATGCTCCACTACCACTACCATCATTACCAGCTGACAATGAACGCCCACGACGACCTCTTGCACCAGACTTCCTCATTGTTTTAAAATCTTAACCAAAGTAACTTTATTTGTTGCTGTCAAACAACTTACACGGTGAGCTATAACTTCAGTATGATTTCAATATCCCTTAACAGGTTGGTGAGACCACAAGGAAAATCAGGCACAATGTTACACACTCTGTTTTCTGTGGCACAAAATCACAGAGATGACACACACGCAGGACTGTCACTCAAGCACTAATGTCAATATTAATCTCCCACCTAATTTATTTATTTTTTTTTCTCAGGGAGACTTTAGAAACCAAATAATATTAAAGAAAAAAAAAAAAAAAAAAAGGCTTTCTATGGCCCACAATTAGAGAGAGAGAGGTGGCACACCCAGGAGTCAAGACTGGCGCACAAGCTGAAAGGGCAATATTACTCTCCCACTGTTTTTTTAAGTTTTTTTTTTTATTTCAGGGAGACTTTAGAAACCAAATAATATAAAAAAAAAAATAAAAAAAAAAATAGGCTTTCTATAGCCCACTGAATGAGAGAGAGAGGTGGCACACCCAGGAGTCAAGACTGGCACACAAGCTGAAAGGGCAATATTACTCTCCCACTGTTTTTTTATTTATTATTTTTTTTTTTCAGGGAGACTTTAGAAACCAAATAATAAGAAAAAAAATAAATAAATAAATAGGCTTTCTATAGCCCACTGAATGAGAGATAGCACACACAGCAGTGGCACACAAGCCCTGACTGAGGCCAATATTTTTCTCCCACTGATTGATGTAGTGTTTTTGTGTTGAGGTAGATTTTAGAACACAAATCAAGGAAAAAAAAAAAAATGCTTTCTATGGCCCACTGAATGAGAGAGAGGTGGCACACCCAGGAGTCAAGACTGGCACACAAGCTGAAAGGGCAATATTACTCTCCCACTGTTTTTTTATGTATTTTTGGTTTTTTAAGGGAGACTTTAGAAACCCAATAATATTTAAAAAAAAAAATAAATAGGCTTTCTATGGCCCACTGAATGAGAGGGAGAGAGGTGGCACACCCAGGAGTCAAGACTGGCACACAAGCTGAAAGGGCAATATTACTCTCCCACTGTTTTTTTATTTATTTTTTTTTTTTTTCAGGGAGACTTTAGAAACCAAATAATAAGAAAAAAAAATAAATAAATAAATAGGCTTTCTATAGCCCACTGAATGAGAGATAGCACACACAGCAGTGGCACACAAGCCCTGACTGAGGCCAATATTTTTCTCCCACTGATTGATGTAGTGTTTTTGTGTTGAGGTAGATTTTAGAACACAAATCAAGGAAAAAAAAAAAATGCTTTCTATGGCCCACTGAATGAGAGAGAGGTGGCACACCCAGGAGTCAAGACTGGCACACAAGCTGAAAGGGCAATATTACTCTCCCACTGTTTTTTTATTTATTTTTTTTTTTTTTCAGGGAGACTTTAGAAACCAAATAATAAGAAAAAAAATAAATAAATAAATAGGCTTTCTATAGCCCACTGAATGAGAGATAGCACACACAGCAGTGGCACACAAGCCCTGACTGAGGCCAATATTTTTCTCCCACTGATTGATGTAGTGTTTTTGTGTTGAGGTAGATTTTAGAACACAAATCAAGGAAAAAAAAAAAAATGCTTTCTATGGCCCACTGAATGAGAGAGAGGTGGCACACCCAGGAGTCAAGACTGGCACACAAGCTGAAAGGGCAATATTACTCTCCCACTGTTTTTTTATGTATTTTTTGTTTTTTAAGGGAGACTTTAGAAACCCAATAATATTTAAAAAAATAAATAAATAGGCTTTCTATGGCCCACTGAATGAGAGGGAGAGAGGTGGCACACCCAGGAGTCAAGACTGGCACACAAGCTGAAAGGGCAATATTACTCTCCCACTGTTTTTTTTATTTATTTTTTTTTTTTTTCAGGGAGACTTTAGAAACCAAATAATAAGAAAAAAAATAAATAAATAAATAGGCTTTCTATAGCCCACTGAATGAGAGATAGCACACACAGCAGTGGCACACAAGCCCTGACTGAGGCCAATATTTTTCTCCCACTGATTGATGTAGTGTTTTTGTGTTGAGGTAGATTTTAGAACACAAATCAAGGAAAAAAAAAAAAATGCTTTCTATGGCCCACTGAATGAGAGAGAGGTGGCACACCCAGGAGTCAAGACTGGCACACAAGCTGAAAGGGCAATATTACTCTCCCACTGTTTTTTTATGTATTTTTTGTTTTTTAAGGGAGACTTTAGAAACCCAATAATATTTTTTAAAAAAAATAAATAGGCTTTCTATGGCCCACTGAATGAGAGGGAGAGAGGTGGCACACCCAGGAGTCAAGCCTGGCACACAAGCTGAAAGGGCAATATTACTCTCCCACTGTTTTTTTATGTATTTTTTGTTTTTTAAGGGAGACTTTAGAAACCCAATAATATTTTTTTAAAAAAATAAATAGGCTTTCTATGGCCCACTGAATGAGAGGGAGAGAGGTGGCACACCCAGGAGTCAAGCCTGGCACACAAGCTGAAAGGGCAATATTACTCTCCCACTGTTTTTTTATGTATTTTTTGTTTTTTAAGGGAGACTTTAGAAACCCAATAATATTTTTTTAAAAAAATAAATAGGCTTTCTATGGCCCACTGAATGAGAGGGAGAGAGGTGGCACACCCAGGAGTCAAGACTGGCACACAAGCTGAAAGGGCAATATTACTCTCCCACTGTTTTTTTATGTTTTTTTTTTTTTTTTCAGGGAGACTTTAGAAACCAAATAATATTAAAAAAAAAAAAAAAAAAATAGGCTTTCTATAGCCCACTGAATGAGAGATAGCACACACAGCAGTGGCACACAAGCCCTGACTGAGGCCAATATTTTTCTCCCACTGATTGATGTAGTGTTTTTGTGTTGAGGTAGAATTTAGAACACAAATCACGGAAAAAATAAATAGGCTTTCTATGGCCCACTCAGTGAGAGATGGCACACACAGGGATGGCACTGTAGCAGAAATGCCAATCTTAATCTCCCACAAAAAAAACAAAAAAAAAACAGGGACTGTCCTACAATTACTATCTCCCTGCAGTAATCTAAGCCAGGTATGGCAGGCAGCAATAGGAGTGGACTGATGCACAAATTAAATAAAAAGTGTGGACAAACAAAAAAGATAGCTGTGCAGAAAGGAAGGAACAAGAGGATATGTGCTTTGAAAAAAGCAGTTGGTTTCCACAGTGGCGTACACACAGCAATACAGCTATCACGGAGCCTTCTAGGGCAGCCCAATGAGCTACAGCGCTGAGGGGAAAAAAAAAAAAAATAGCTTCCACAGTCCCTGCACACCGAAGGTGGTGTTGGACAGTGGAAATCGCTGCAGCACAAGCGGTTTGGTGGTTAGTGGACCCTGCCTAACGCTCTCCCTGCTTCTGACGAAGCGGCAGCAACCTGTCCCTAAGCTCAGATCAGCAGCAGTAAGATGGCGGTCGGCGGGAACGCCCCTTTATAGCCCCTGTGACGCCGCAGACAGCAAGCCAATCACTGCAATGCCCTTCTCTAAGATGGTGGGGACCAGGATCTATGTCATCACGCTGCCCACACTCTGCGTTCACCTTCATTGGCTGAGAAATGGCGCTTTTCGCGTCATTGAAACGCGACTTTGGCGCGAAAGTCGCGTACCGCATGGCCGACAAGCACAGGGGTCGGATCGGGTTTCATGAGACGCCGACTTAGCCAAAAGTCGGCGACTTTTGAAAATGATCGACCCGTTTCGCTCAACCCTACTCTTCACAATTAGGAAAAACTGGTGGCCTGGAGAGGAAGTTAGGCAGTTGCTGTCTGAGCTCCGCTCAGGTAGTTGGTCCCTGACAGGGGTGGAAGCCTGTCAGAGGCCTAGACAGAAGGTCACGGAGCTGAGCCTGCCCTAAGTGCGGCAGTTCCTAAGAACAGACACTAAGGATAATTGTATTGTAGAGAGGGTGAGAAAGAAGTCATAGCAAAGGAGTGGACACCAGAAGGAGTTCTGCCCTGCACAGGCTGCTTCCTTCTGAGGCGCAGGATCCCAGTAGCTGGAAGACCGAGGGAGCAACAGTCCTTTATACCTTGCTCCAGAGACCGGCAGGAGAGCTAATTTCACGTTACTGATCCGCCCCATACCCAGGAGGCAAGATGGCACCCATGAGAGGCCAGGGCATGATAGAGTCCCTGTAAAAAGCCTCAAGCCACCGGTCATATGGGTTACAGTTTCCTGGCGTCTTTTACACATGATATTTCAGGTAACGTAAAACACTGTACCAGAGATATCCACGTCCATGTTTCTGTGTGTGTGCGGCACACCTGAGGCAACCGTGTGCCGCCCATGTGCTGAATTATTCCCACATGGATGGCTATCAGGGATAAAAGCACTACAGTAAGTGCAGTTAGCGGCGGCAGGTGATGAAGACAAATCCCATTCTTCCCTGATGCCTCAGAAATCATGCACAGCAGGGGAGAATGATGACAGCATCTTCATCACCAGCCGCCAGGGAACAGCGCTTCCTCACCAGTGCAATGCGTGTCACACAGAGGACATCAATGTGTTTTGGGAATGTGCAAATGGTAAAACTCTGGCACGTCAGCATGTTTTGCCCACAGACGCACGGCCGCTGAAAACGCGCTGACATGTGCATAGATGAGTGGGTCTAAGTTTGCCAGTGTCTCCGGGACATGTGAAATCTTTCATCACACATACCGGACACACTGATGTGTGAAAAAGACCTAATAATGACATACAAATAAATAATTTGTTACTTACGGCAAGGTGATGAGCAGCCTTTCTTGAGCAGAGATGGCCTTCCTCATCAATGTGTCTTGCAGTGTCAGATGGGATGACAGTATGGTCAGCAGTCTGTCGGAAGCCGGAATGGAGAGACGGCAGAAGGATATACATTTTTCGCCATATCTGAAAATTTTAAAAGAAAACAAAAAAAGGTTAAATAACATATAACATTTTTTGAAAAAAACTTAAATTTGTCTTTACATGTACCTCCTCAAATCGTTGTAAAGGACATAAAAGTCGCCCTTCTATGTGCGTTGGGCTACACCCAGAGTCTTTTTTGCGCACGCCTTCTCTGCTGCTGCTGCCTCTAAATAAAATAAAAAAAAATATATATATATGTGTATATATATTTATATATATAGTTTAAACACAACACTGTAAAAAAAATTTTTAAGATGTCCGTAAAGCACAGGGGAATATGTTAGCGCTATATACAAAAAAAAAAAAAAAAATACAAGACATTCACTTTAGCTTACCTGCTGTCTATGATAATTCAGGATTTGTGGCTAAACCCCAGCATTACAATCCGGTGTGGCCTGCGGAGCTGTATCTGCAGCATGACATCTTGGCTACACTCTGCTGAGCGCTGTCACAGTGGAAAGTATGTCCGCTCATTGTGGTGTGTGTCTACCAAAATGGAGGATGGAAGAAGAAGGGGTTGGACAAGGAAATGACATCATTTTTTTATTTTCTTCTCACTTTGTTTTGTCAAGTTTCAAAGCTTTATTTTGGTATGAAAAATGCAGACAATCTACAGGGAAAACCGCATTAAAAACCGCATCAAAACCGCACAAAAACCGCAGAAAAACCACACCTGTGTTTTCTGCCAAGACTTACTGATTTAGTGCAGAAAAATCCGCAGGAAAATCTGCAACGTTTGCACATAGCCTTATGGAGCTTTGGGAGGGATGCAGTGGGAGCAATGGACACACATACAGTGCTGTAGGCCTTGCACTGATGTGGATATGCTGTGCCCTGCTTACCTAGCGCTGAAATCTCGGGATCCCCGAATTAGCCCTAAAAAGGACTGTTGGTTTCTGAGGAGTTGTGGACTGAACAGTTGCAGGCCTACACTAACTATTAAAAGGACGAATCTGACCCTATCTCAGCAGCAGCTCTCCCTACACTCGATAAGTCCGGAGCAGAATGCGGCGAGCAGGGCGGCGCCAGGTCACTTATATACCTGATGACGCTGTGCGGCCAGCCAATCACTGTAATACCACAACAAAGATGGCTGCGGCATTACAGTGCATGGCTGAAGAGCGCCAGAATTGCAGGGCGGAGACCCGAGCTCCCGCCAAATAATCCTGGAAATACTCTGTGCTCGCCGAGTACACGGAGCATAGTGATACTCGGGCGAGTACTGAGTAGTGGCGAGCATGTTAGCTCATCACTAGTCAGGGTCCCTTCCCCACGGGAACCCTCTGGGACCTGGTCTGGGTCCATCTCTGGTTCAGTCACCCCTGTGACTGAGGAAGGTCCAGAAGGCAGAACGTTATCTGCGTTCCGGGCACTCTGACTGTGGGTGACAGCAGCTACGTAGGCTGTCTCCCCAGGGATTTCCACAGACCCATCAGCCGGTGCTGTTATGGGCATTACCTCCCCATCCACCCCCAACATCCCAGGAACAGTGCTACATATGGGGAAGGTACCTTCCTCTGTGTCACTGGTCAGCTGCACGGCATCACCTTCCTCACCGTTCCCATGCATCTCCCCATTTCCCTGAACACCATCGCTTGCTCCTGTTAGGGGTTCCTCAGCCATCCCACCCCGCAGAGTGACGTGGCTGAGCACTCTGGCACCTGTGAACACATCATCCTTAGGACATAAATGGGTAACAGGTATTCATGCATATTTTCATCATCAGCATCATCAGTATTACCCTCGGCATTTTTATAAAAATGATTATCAGGTTCATCATTAATCGGTAAAGCATTGTCAGGTAACACATGCAATTTCCCATCGCTATTATCAGCATTAGTTTGGGGAAGGGAGTCAGGGACATAATATGCAACCATCCGCCCCAAATCAGTCCCCAATAAGCATCAGTGGGCAAGTTATCGGACAGCCCCACTTCCTTCACCCTGCTCCTGGCACCCCAATCTATATACACCCGGGCCATTGGCAGGGGACATCTGATGCCCCCAATCCTGGTGACAGGGTTTTTCCTGGAATAATCTCTTCAGGGGCCGCCAGTTCACGTTGGATGAGGGTTCGTTCAGCCCCAGTGTCCTTGAGGCCTGTAGCGACATGGCCCCCCACGGTGACGTGCTGCACGTTGTCACACACCCTCCAAACCACCCCACCCACCAAAAGAACTGCTGCATTAGGCCCTGGGGCCTTGGCTGGGGTTTTTTTCTGCTTCTCTGGACAGTGGGCGCTGATATGACCAGTCCGCTTGCAGGAAAAACACTGGCGAAGGTCGGTGGTAGGTCTGATGCTGTTGACAACAGGGACAGGGCCTCTGGTGAGTTGGCTGGCAGGGGTACTGGCGTTGGTTGCAGGCTTACCCCCTCTCCAGCTGGCGGTGACTGGCTTCCGCACTTCCAATTTACGGTTGGCCTCATAGGCATCGGCAATCTGCGCTGCTTTTATGTGCGTCTTTGGGCTCTCGGTCCATCACGAACTGTTGCACCTCAGCTGGGCACAGATGTAGAAATTGGTGTTTGATCATCAGGTCTCCCAGCTGCTTGAAGGTGGTCACTGACAGTCCTTTGATCCACTGGTTAAAGTGGGTCCTGAGTCCATGCACCACATTGCTATGACTGTTGTGTGGGCCACGTTGGAGGTTCCGGAACTTTTTACGGTAACCCTCAGGAGTTAGCTGGTACTTTTTTATCAGGGCATGCTTGATGGCCTCATAGTCTTCATCTTGGTCTGGCGAGAGAGAAGCAAACGCTTCCAGAGCTTTGTCTTTTAGCCCTGGGGTCAGGTATCAGGCCCATTGGTTATCCGGCAGCCGATACTGATGTCAGGCTCTCTCAAAGGCCCGCAGAAAAGTATCGAAGTCCCCGTGCTTTTCTATCACAGGAAAGTGCTCTGGCTGGGGTTTAGGGGTCTGAGCGCTGTTGGGCTCACCGCTGGACTGGGACGACCTCGACCCCTGGAGTTGGGCTATCTACAGCTGGTGCTCCCGCACCACTTGCTGCTCGGCTCTCTCCGCCTCCTGGAAGTGCAGGACCAGCTACAGACCTCTCTCTGTGTCATCTGCGGAGCATTGATGCAGAGTCAGCTGCAGGCAGAGGTCCCCGCTCCCCTGGTTGCAAGTAGGGCCGGCATTCAGCAGTTAGACCTCGGCAGCAGCACCATCTGTGCTGGTGCTGGCTTCTGAGTCCACTGGGCTCTGAGGACCGGCTTGGTCCACTTCAAATTGCATCAGTTCCGTGACCATTTGGGCCTTGGTTTTGCCATGGGGGTCCATGCCGTTGTACGTGCATATTCAAAAAAAGTGTCCTTCTTCTGCAGGTGTGCCAGTCTTCTCCTTTTGCGGCCATCATTGCCAAATAAATGATAGGATAGAAAAACGAAGAGAAGAGTATGGGGTAATCGCAAATACACACTATTGTCTCAGGACTAGTAAACACTGAGCTTGTTCTCCAAAACTTTCTTGCGCCAAGTCCTCAGAAGAACTGTGCAAGTTTTTAGTGAGAGGAATGATTGCTCAAACCAGATCATTAATGCTCTATTGTCCCACCATGCTGCTACCAATATGTTACTATTCCCAAGGAGGATACCTTTATCATCCCCACCACTCACACCAATTTGTCATGAACCGGGGTTGTTTGGTTGCCCCTGGTTCTTTCTGAAGGGGATTTATTTATATCCCACTTCTGGCTTGTAACTGGCAGCTCTCTGGCACCCCCTTACCCTCAGGTCAGTCACGGTACTGCACCTAAGATAATTAGTTGCCAGAAAGGCTGCATTACTTTGTGCTGGCTAATGGGCACACTGCAGTGAGGACGATATAACTACTCCCACTGAGGCAGGAACAATAATTATCAACACCGCCGGTCACTAAAAAGCCTCCCAAACGCAGAGGACAACTCCGCTGCCACCAGCTCTGTAGTAACAGGTCCGGAGCCACCCAGATTAGTAGCATAATTTACCTCAGAGGACGTGACAGTTCATTATAGGACAAGGAGAGACAATCTAGTAATTTTATATTTTACTCCAAAAAAAGGTAGGCAGTGTTTACAGAAGTATAAAAAGATATTATAAAGACAATTATTGTATGTACAATACAATTACAAATAAAATCGGATTCAAGTTGAAAAAACACTTACATTTCGTTATGTCATATCATTTCATGGCTGACCATGTGCTGTGGGGGATGAACGAGCATATATCCAGATGCATCACACCACTGTCTGTCAGTTATACCCCAGACAAAGACCTGTGAAGACTGCTGCTTCACTCACTTATTTCCTAGCCTAAAACCAAGGCACTCCCCCTGTGGTGACCTCATTTAGAGGCTAAATCCTCCCCTTTTCTTAGAGTTATGGCACCCATTTTTATGCCTAGCTTGCTGTATGAACTTCGTATATGAAAGACACAATGATCAGGAGGTGCACTACGTCGGGGCAAGGCGATTCTTTTAAATGCAAACACGGTGTAGTTACATGACCTGCTTACAGAGAAACTCGCTCTTTGCACTCATTGGGTTTAGCTTCTAGCGATTTTAGGGAGTTATAGATCCCTCGATGGACGTCCGGAATATATAATCTTTATATCTCTAGCCCTGATCAGTGCCACTATATATAACCTTAACCTCTTTACCCCCAAGGGTGGTTTGCACATTAATGACTGGACAATTTTTACAATTCTGAGCACTCCTCCCTTTATGAGGTTATAACTCTGGAATGCTTCAACGGATCCTGATGATTCTGACAATGTTTTCTCGTGACATATTGTACTTCATGATAGTTTTAAACTTTCTTTGATATTACCTACGTTTATTTGTGAAAAAATGGAAATTTGGCGAAAATTAAAAAAAGTTTGCAATTTTCCAACTTTGAATTTTTATGCCCTTAAATCACAGAGATATCTCACGCAAAATACTTAATAAGTAACATTTCCCACATGTCTACTTTACATCAGCACAATTTCTGAACCAAATTTTTTTTTTTAGGGAGTCATAAGGGTTAAAAGTTGACAATTTCTCATTTTTACAACACCATTTTTTTTTTTAGGGACCACATCACATTTGAAGTCACTTTGAGGGGTCTATATGATAGAAAATACTCAAGTGTGACACCATTCTAAAAACTGCACATCTCAAGGTACTCGAAACCACATTCAAGAAGTTTATTAACCCTTCAGGTGTTTCACAGTAATTTTTGGAATATTTAAAAAAAAAATGAACATTTAACTTTTTTTCACAAAAAATTTACTTCAGCTCCAATTTGTTTTATTTTACTAAGAGTAACAGGAGAAATTGGACCCCAAAAGTTGTTGTCCAATTTGTTCTGAGTACGCTGATACCCCAAATGTGGGGTAAACCACTGTTTGGGCGCATGGCAGAGCTCAGAAAGGAAGGAGTGCCATTTGACTTTTCAATGCAAAATTGACTGGAATTGAGATGGGATGCCATGTCGCGTTTGGAGAGCCCCTGATGTGCCTAAACATTGAAACCCCCCACATGTGACAACATTTTGGAAAGTAGACCCCCCTAAGGAACTTATCTAGATGTGTGTTAAGCACTTTGACCCGCCAAGTGCTTCACAGAAGTTTATAATGTAGAGCCGTAAAAATAAAAAATCATATTTTTTCACAAAAATGATTTTTTCGCCCCCAATTTTTTATTTTCACAAGAATAACAGAAGAAACTGGACCCCAAAGTTGGTGTGCAATTTGTCCTGAGTACGCTGATTCCCCATATGTGGGGGTAAACCATTGTTTGGGCGCATGGCAGAACTCGGAAGGGAAGGAGCGCCATTTGACTTTTCAATGCAAAATTGACTGGAATTGAGATGGGACGCAATGTCGCATTTGGAGACCCCCTGATGTGTCTAAACATTTAAACCCCCCACAAATGACACCATTTTGGAAAGAAGACCCCCTAAGGAACTTATCTAGATGTGTTGTGAAAACTTTGAACCTCCAAGTGTTTCACTACAGTTTATAACGCAGAGCCGTGAAAATAAAAATTCTTTTTTTTTTTTCCACAAAATTTATTTTAGCCCCCAGTTTTGCATTTTCCCAAGGGTAACAGGATAAATTGGATGCCAAAAGTTGTTGTCCAATTTGTCCCGAGTACGCTGATACCCCATATGTGGGGGGAACCACTGTTTGGGTGCATGTCAGAGCTCGGAAGGGAAGTCGCGCCGTATGGAATGCAGACTTAGATGGATTGGTCTGAAGGCGTCACGTTGCTTTTGCAGAGCCCCTGATGTACCTAAATAGTAGAAACCCCCCACAAGCGACCCCATATTGGAAACTAGACCCCCCAAGGAAATTATCTAGATGTGTTGTAAGAACCTAGAACCCCCCAAGTGTTTCCCTACAGTTTATAACGCAAAGCTGTGAAAATAAAAAATCATTTTTTTTTCGAAATAATATTTTAGCCTCCAGTTTTGTATTTTCCCAAGGGTAACTGGAGAAATCGGATGCCAAAATTTGTTGTCCAATTTGTCCTGAGTATGCTGATACCCCATATGTGGGGGGCAACCACTGTTTGGGTGCATGGCAGAGCTTGGAAGGGAAGGAGCGCCGTTTGGAATGCAGACTTAGATGGATTAGTCTGCAGGCGGCACGCTGCATTTGCAGAGCCCCTGATGTATCTAAACAGTAGAAACCCTCCACAAGTGACCCCATTTTGGAAACTAGACCCCCCAAGAAACTTATCTAGATGTGTTGTGAGAACTTTGAACCCCCAAGTGTTTCACTACAGTTTATAACGCAGAGCCCTGAAAATAGAAAATCATTTTTTTTCCACACAAATTATTTTTTAGCCCACAGTTTTGTATTTTCCCAAGGGTAACAGGAGAAATTGGACCCCAAAAAATGTTGCCCAATTTGTCCCGAGTACGTTTATACTCCATATGTGGGGGGGAACCACCGTTTGGGCGCATGGCATAGCTCGGAAGGGAAGGAGCGCCATTTAAATTTTTCAATGCAAAATTGACTGGAATTGAGATGGGACACCACGTCGCGTTTGGAGAGCTGTTATGACCTGGTGGTAAGGTCCACACTGTGAAGACCTGGTGATAACGTGCACACTGTAATGACCTGGTGGTTAGGTGCACAGCGAACTGACCTGGTGGTTAGGTGCACACTGGAATGACCTGGTGGTTAGAAACAAAACCTGAGACAAGCTCTGGGGAGGTGGTAACTGTTGTGAATTCTGTTTTTGGGCTCCCTCTGGTGGTTACTGGTGGTACTGGTTGACTGGTGTCTTGTGGTCCAGTGCACCTGTTTCCATTAGGAGAGTGGGAGTCTCCTATTTAGCCTGGCTTCTCAGTCATTGTAGTGCCGGCAATCAATTTTACCAGAGCACCTTGTTGCTTGCTACCTGCTCCAAGTCTGCAACTCAGCTAAGTTGAATCTTTGGCTTTTTTTTGTGTTTGTCCAGCATGCATTTATATTTCTTGTGCTGCTGGAAGCTCTTGTGATCTGGAATTACTACTCCGGTGTCATGAGTTGACAAAGGAGCTAAGGTAATTCCAGGATGGCTGCTTAGGGTTTTTGAGGTAACCGCGAAGTCCTCTTTTGTATATTCCGCTATCTAGTCAGAGGGCCTCACTTTGCTGAATCTATATTCATACTGCGTTTGTGTTTTCCTCTTACCTAACCGTTATTATACGTGGGGGGCTACTATAACTTTTGGGGTTTCCCTGGAGGCAAGTCAGGTCTGTGTATTCCTCTATTAGGGGTAGCTAGATCTCCGGCTGGCGCGAGGTGTCTAGAGACAACGTAGGCACACCCCCTGGCTACTTTTAGTTGCGTGTTAGGTTCAGTATCGCGGTTACCTAAGATACCATCTTCCAAGAGCTAGTCCGTTTTTTGCCTGAGTCCCTGCCATTGGGAATCATGACAGTATTGCCGGCCAAAATGTATTAAGAGTATTGGCTGAAGAAAGAGAGAAAAAATAAGTTTCTGACACTTTTTTTTTTTTTTACTCAGAAGTTCTGTCTAGCCATAATTGCAATTTGCTGTTTTTTTTGTTTTGTTTTTTTTTCTCTCCTCTTAACCCTGAATGGCTCAGATCTCAGCTGTTGGGAAATGGATATCCAGAGTTTAGCTTCAAACTTGAATACTCTTGTTTCTAGGGTTCAAAATATCCAAGACTATGTTATACATGCTCCTATGTCTGAACCCAGGATCCCTATACCCGAGTTCTTTTCTGGAGATAGATCTCGTTTTTTGAATTTTAAGCACAATTGTAAATTGTATCTTTCTCTAAGATCTCGCTCCGCTGGAGATCCCGCTCAGCAGGTTAAAATTGTTATTTCCTTGTTGCGGGGTGACCCCCAGAATTGGGCATTTGCATTGGCACCAGGGGATCCTGCGTTGCTCAGTGTGGATGTGTTTTTTCTGGCACTGGGGTTGCTCTATGAGGAACCTAATTTGGAGATTCAGGCTGAAAAGGCCTTGATAGCCCTCTCTCAAGGGCATGATGAAGCTGAAATATATTGTCAAAAATTTCGAAAATGGTCTGTGCTTACTCAGTGGAATGAGTGCGCCCTGGCGGCGAAATTCAGAGAAGGTCTCTCTGACGCCATTAAAGATGTCATGGTGGGGTTTCCTACGCCCACAGGTCTGAATGAATCCATGACTATGGCTATTCAGATTGATCGGCGTTTATGGGAGCGCAAACCTGTGCACCATTTGGCGGTGTCTTCTGAGCAGGCACCAGAGATTAGGCAATATGATAGAATTCTGTCCAGAAGTGAACGGCAGAATTATAGGCGCAAAAATGGGTTGTGCTTCTACTGTGGTGATTCTGCTCATGTTATATCAGCATGCTCTAAACGCACAAAAAAGGTTGATAAATCTTTTTCAATTGGCACCTTACAGTCTAAGTTTATTTTGTCTGTAACTTTGATCTGTTCATTATCATCTATCACTGTGGATGCCTATGTGGATTCTGGCGCTTCCTTGAGTCTTATGGATTGGTCCTTTGCCAGACGCTGTGGGTTTAGCCTAGAGCCTTTGGAAGTTCCTATCCCTCTGAAGGGTATCGACTCCACACCTTTGGCTAGGAATAAACCACAATTCTGGACACAAGTGACTATGTGTATGACTCCTGACCATCGGGAGGTGATTCGCTTTCTTGTGCTGCATAACTTGCATGATGTCTTAGTGCTTGGATTGCCATGGTTGCAAACTCATAATCCAGTCCTTGACTGGAAAACAATGTCTGTGTTAAGCTGGGGATGTCAGGGGGCTCATGGGGAAGTACCTTTAGTTTCCATTGCTTCATCTACTACCTCTGAAATTCCGGAATTTTTGTCTGATTTTTGTGATGTTTTTGAGGAGCCTAAACTTGGTTCTCTTCCTCCTCACCGGGATTGTGATTGCGCTATAGAATTGATTCCTGGCAGCAAGTTCCCTAAGGGTCGTTTGTTCAATCTGTCTGTGCCTGAGCATGCTGCTATGCGGGAGTATATTAAGGAGTCCTTGGAAAAGGGACATATCCGTCCATCCTCATCCCCTTTAGGAGCAGGTTTTTTTTTCGTGGGTAAAAAAGATGGCTCCCTGAGGCCCTGTATTGATTATCGCCTGTTGAATAAGATTACAGTCAAATATCAGTATCCTTTGCCGCTATTGACTGATTTATTTGCTCGTATTAAAGGGGCAAAGTGGTTCTCTAAGGTTGATCTTCGGGGTGCGTATAATTTGGTGCGGATTAAGCAGGGAGATGAGTGGAAAACTGCATTTAATACGCCCGAGGGCCATTTTGAGTATTTGGTAATGCCTTTTGGTCTTTCTAATGCTCCTTCAGTCTTTCAGTCCTTTATGCACGATATTTTCCGTAAATACCTGGATAAATTTATGATTGTGTATTTGGATGATATTTTGATTTTTTCGGATGACTGGGAGTCGCATGTTCAACAGGTTAGGAAGGTTTTTCAGGTTTTGCGGTCCAATTCTTTGTTTGTAAAGGGTTCAAAATGCATTTTTGGGGTTCAGAAGATCTCCTTTTTGGGGTATATTTTTTCCCCTTCTGTTGAGATGGATCCTGTCAGGGTTCGGGCTATTTGTGATTGGACGCAGCCTACTTCTCTGAAGAGTCTTTAGAAGTTCTTGGGCTTTGCTAATTTCTATCGTCGATTTATAACTGGGTTTTCAAGTGTGGCTAAACCTTTGACTGATTTGACTAAGAAGGGTGCTGATGTTGCCAATTGGTCCTCTGCGGCTGTGGAGGCCTTTCGGGAACTTAAGCGCCGCTTTTCTTCTGCCCCTGTGTTGCGTCAGCCTGATGTTTCGCTCCCTTTTCAGGTTGAGGTTGATGCTTCCGAGATTGGAGCAGGGGCGGTTTTGTTGCAGAAAGGTCCCGATTGCTCAGTGATGAGACCATGTGCATTCTTCTCTCGAAAGTTTTCGCCCGCCGAGCGAAATTATGATGTCGGTAATCGGGAGCTCTTGGCTATGAAGTGGGCATTTGAGGAGTGGCGTCATTGGCTTGAGGGTGCTAGACATCAGGTGGTGGTCTTGACTGATCACAAGAATCTGATTTACCTTGAGTCTGCCAGGCGTCTGAATCCTAGACAGGCGCGCTGGTCTTTGTTTTTCTCCCGGTTTAATTTTGTGGTTTCATACTTGCCGGGCTCGAAAAATGTGAAGGCGGATGCTCTTTCTAGGAGTTTTGAGCCTGACTCCTCTGGTGATTCTGAGCCTACGGGTATCCTTAAGGATGGAGTGATTTTGTCTGCTGTCTCCCCAGACTTGCGACGTGCTTTGCAGGAGTTTCAGACTGATAGGCCTGATCGTTGTCCGCCTGGGAGATTGTTTGTTCCAGATGAGTGGACCAGTAGAGTCATCTCAGAGGTTCATTCTTCTGTGTTGGCAGGCCACCCTGGAATTTTTGGTACCAGAGATTTGGTGGCCAGGTCCTTCTGGTGGCCTTCCCTGTCTCGGGATGTGCGTACCTTTGTACAGTCTTGTGATGTTTGTGCTCGGGCCAAGCCTTGCTGTTCTCGGGCTAGTGGATTGTTGTTGTCCTTGCCTATTCCGAAGAGGCCGTGGACGCACATCTCTATGGACTTTATCTCGGATCTCCCGGTTTCTCAGAAAATGTCTGTCATTTGGGTGGTGTGTGACCGTTTTTCTAAGATGGTTCATTTGGTACCCTTGCCCAAATTGCCTTCTTCATCGGAGTTGGTGCCTTTATTTTTTCAGAATGTGGTTCGTTTACATGGTATCCCGGAAAACATCGTTTCTGACAGGGGATCTCAATTTGTGTCTAGGTTCTGGCGAGCGTTCTGTGCCAGGATGGGCATTGATTTGTCTTTTTCGTCTGCGTTCCATCCCCAGACTAATGGCCAGACGGAGCGAACTAATCAGACCTTGGAGACTTATTTGAGGTGTTTTGTGTCTGCTGATCAGGATGATTGGGTCGCCTTTTTGCCGTTGGCAGAGTTTGCCCTCAATAATCGGGCCAGTTCTGCCACTCTGGTTTCTCCTTTCTTTTGCAATTCAGGGTTTCACCCTCGTTTTTCATCTGGCCAGGTGGAATCTTCGGATTGTCCTGGAGTGGACACTGTGGTGGATAGACTGCACCAGATTTGGAGTCATGTGGTGGACAATTTGAAGTTGTCTCAGGAGAAGACTCAGCAGTTTGCTAATCGTCATCGTCTTGTGGGTCATCATCTCCGTGTTGGGGACTTGGTGTGGTTGTCTTCTCGTTTTGTCCCTATGAAGGTCTCTTCTCCTAAGTTTAAACCTCGGTTCATAGGTCCTTATAAGATTTTGGAGTTTCTTAATCCTGTATCTTTTCGTTTGGATCTACCGGCATCTTTCACCATTCATAATGTCTTCCATCGGTCGTTGTTGCGGAGGTACGAGGTACCGGTTGTTCCTTCTGTTGAGCCTCCTGCTCCTGTGCTGGTGGAGGGTGAATTGGAGTATGTTGTGGAGAAGATTTTGGACTCTCGCATTTCCAGACGGAGACTTCAATATTTGGTTAAATGGAAGGGATACGGTCAGGAGGATAATTCTTGGGTGACTGCCTCTGATGTTCATGCCTCTGATTTGGTTCGTGCCTTTCATAGGGCGCATCCGGATCGCCCTGGTGGTCCTCATGAGGGTTTGGTGCCCCCTCCTTAAGGGGGGTACTGTTGTGAATTCTGTTTTTGGGCTCCCTCTGGTGGTTACTGGTGGTACTGGTTGACTGGTGTCTTGTGGTCCAGTGCACCTGTTTCCATTAGGAGAGTGGGAGTCTCCTATTTAGCCTGGCTTCTCAGTCATTGTAGTGCCGGCAATCAATTTTACCAGAGCACCTTGTTGCTTGCTACCTGCTCCAAGTCTGCAACTCAGCTAAGTTGAATCTTTGGCTTTTTTTTGTGTTTGTCCAGCATGCATTTATATTTCTTGTGCTGCTGGAAGCTCTTGTGATCTGGAATTACTACTCCGGTGTCATGAGTTGACAAAGGAGCTAAGGTAATTCCAGGATGGCTGCTTAGGGTTTTTGAGGTAACCGCGAAGTCCTCTTTTGTATATTCCGCTATCTAGTCAGAGGGCCTCACTTTGCTGAATCTATATTCATACTGCGTTTGTGTTTTCCTCTTACCTAACCGTTATTATACGTGGGGGGCTACTATAACTTTTGGGGTTTCCCTGGAGGCAAGTCAGGTCTGTGTATTCCTCTATTAGGGGTAGCTAGATCTCCGGCTGGCGCGAGGTGTTTAGAGACAACGTAGGCACACCCCCTGGCTACTTTTAGTTGCGTGTTAGGTTCAGTATCGCGGTTACCTAAGATACCATCTTCCAAGAGCTAGTCCGTTTTTTGCCTGAGTCCCTGCCATTGGGAATCATGACAGGTAACTCTACTGACCGCAATCCCTAATCCTGACACCAACACTAGAAGTAGCCGTGGAGTGTTCCTAACTCTCCCTAGATGCCTCTTCACAGCCTAAGAGCTAACTACCCCTAAAGGAGAAAATAGAAAACTACCTTGCCTCAGAGAAATTCCCCAAAGGAAAGGTAGCCCCCCACATATATTGACTGTTAGTTTAGAGGGAAGTAACAAACGTAGGAATGAAAACAGAATTTAGGAAAGGAGGCCACAACTAGACTAGATAGACAAAGAATAGCAAAGGGAACTGTGCGGTCAGTACAAAAAACTCAAAGTCCACGCAGAGTATGCAAAAAGACCTCCACACCGACTCTGCACCCCAGAGCTTCCAGCTAGCAAGCAAATATCATAATGCAAGCTGGACAAGAAAAATAGCAAACACAGAGGAATAACCTCAAATGCAAGTGAACACAAAAATCATAAGCAAAAACTTAGCTTCTGCTGGAATGGACAGGCCATCTGAGAAATCCAAGAGAGATCTGAACCAGTCCTGAGACATTGACAGTTGGCATCAACTAACTAGCAAGGCCCAGTTAAATAGAAGACCAGCAGAAACAATGAGTGCTTCCAGCTGAGAAAGCACCATCAAGGAACAGCCGTTCCACTCAAAGCCACCAGAGGGGGCCCAAGAGCAGAAATCATCAAAGTACCATTCACAGCCACAGGAGGGATTCCAAGAACGGGATTCACAACAGTACCCCCCCCTTGAGGAGGGGTCACCGAACCCTCACCAGAGCCCCCAGGCCGATCAGGACGAGCCAAGTGAAAGGCATGAACCAAATCGGCAGCATGGACATCGGAGGCAACAACCCAAGAATTATCCTCCTGGCCATAACCCTTCCACTTAACCAGGTACTGAAGCTTCCGCCTCGAAATACGAGAATCCAAAATCTTCTCCACCACATACTCCAACTCGCCCTCAACCAACACCGGAGCAGGAGGATCAACGGAGGGGACCATGGGCTCCACATATCTCCGCAACAAAGATCTATGGAACACATTATGGATGGAGAAAGAAGCTGGAAGGGTCAAACGAAAGGACACAGGATTGATAATTTCAGAAATCTTATAAGGACCAATAAAACGAGGCTTGAACTTAGGAGAAGAAACCTTCATAGGAACATGACGAGAAGACAACCAGACCAAATCCCCAACACGAAGCCGGGGACCAACACAGCGACGTCGGTTAGCAAAATGCTGAGCCTTTTCCTGAGACAGCGTTAAATTGTCCACCACATGAGTCCAAATTTGTTGCAACCTATCCACCACAGAATCCACACCAGGACAGTCAGAGGGCTCAACCTGCCCTGAAGAAAAACGAGGATGAAAACCAAAGTTACAAAGAAAAAGGCGAAACCAACGTAGCCGAACTAGCCCGATTATTAAGGGCGAACTCGGCCAACGGCAAGAAGGTCACCCAATCATCCTGATCAGCAGAAACAAAGCATCTCAAATAGCTTTCTAAGGTCTGATTGGTTAGTTCAGTTTGGCCATTTGTCTGAGGATGGAACGCTGAAGAAAAAGACAAGTCAATGCCCATTCTAGCACAAAAGGACCGCCAAAACCTAGAAACAAACTGGGAACCTCTGTCAGACACAATGTTCTCCGGAATGCCATGTAAACGAACCACATGCTGAAAAAATAGTGGAACCAAATCAGATGAGGAAGGCAACTTAGGCAAGGGTACCAAATGGACCATCTTAGAAAACCAGTCATAAACCACCCAGATGACAGACATCTTCTGAGAAACAGGAAGGTCAGAAATAAAATCCATGGAAATATGCGTCCAAGGCCTCTCCGGTATAGGCAAGGGCAAAAGCAACCCACTGGCACGAGAACAGCAAGGCTTGGCCCGAGCACATATCCCACAGGACTGCACAAAAGAACGCACATCCCGCGACAAGGAAGGCCACCAAAAGGACCTAGCAACCAAATCTCTGGTACCAAAAATCCCAGGATGACCAGCCAACACTGAACAATGAACCTCAGAAATTACCTTACTAGTCCATCTATCAGGAACGAACAGTCTGCCCACTGGACAACGGTCAGGTTTATCAGCTTGGAACTCCTGAAGCACCCGCCGCAAATCAGGGGAGATGGCAGAAAGAATCACCCCCTCCTTGAGAATACCAGCCGGCTCAAGGACTCCCGGAGAATCAGGCACAAAACTCCTAGAAAGGGCATCAGCCTTCACATTCTTAGATCCCGGGAGGTATGAGACCACAAAATCAAAACGGGAGAAAAACCAAGACCATCGAGCCTGTCTAGGATTCAATCGCTTGGCAGACTCGAGGTAAATCAGATTTTTATGATCAGTCAAGACCACCACGCGATGCCTGGCTCCTTTAAGCCAATGTCGCCACTCCTCAAATGCCCACTTCATAGCCAACAACTCCCGATTGCCGACATCATAATTACGCTCAGCAGGCGAAAATTTTCTGGAGAAGAAAGCACACAGTTTCATCGAGGAACCATCAGAACCTCTCTGAGACAAAACGGCCCCTGCCCCAATCTCAGAAACGTCAACCTCCACCTGAAAGGGGAGAGAAACATCTGGCTGACGCAACACAGGGGCAGAAGTAAAATGACGTTTAAGCTCCTGAAAGGCGTCAACGGCCGCAGGGGACCAATTCATCACATCAGCGCCTTTCTTCGTCAAATCAGTCAAAGGCTTAACCACACTGGAAAAATTAGCAATGAAGCAGCGATAAAAATTAGCAAAGCCCAAAAACTTCTGAAGACTCTTCACAGATGTAGGTTGAGTCCAATCATAAATAGCCTGAACTTTAACAGGGTCCATTTCCATAGCTGAAGGAGAAAAAATGAAGCCCAAAAAAGAAACCTTCTGAACTCCAAAGAGTCATTTAGACCCCTTCACAAATAGCGCATTAGCACGAAGGACCTGAAATACCATCCTGACCTGCTTCACATGAGACTCCCAATCATCCGAAAAGACCAAAATATCATCCAAATATACAATCATGAATTTATCCAAATACTTGCGGAAGATATCGTGCATAAAAGACTGAAACACAGATGGAGCATTAGAAAGTCCGAAAGGCATCACTAGATACTCAAAATGACCTTCGGGCATATTAAATGCTGTTTTCCATTCATCGTCCTGTTTTATGCGAACAAGATTATACGCCCCTCGAAGGTCAATCTTGGTAAACCAACTAGCCCCCTTAATCCGAGCAAACAAATCAGAAAGCAAAGGTAAAGGGTACTGAAATTTGACCGTGATCTTATTGAGAAGGCGATAATCTATACAGGGTCTCAAAGAGCCATCCTTCTTGGCAACAAAAAAGAACCCCGCTCCCAATGGTGACGAAGACGGGCGAATATGCCCCTTCTCCAAGGACTCCTTCACATAGCTCCGCATAGCAGCATGTTCTGGCACAGACAGATTGAAGAGTCGGCCCTTAGGGAACTTACTACCAGGAATCAAATCAATAGCGCAATCACAGTCCCTATGAGGAGGTAGAGAACTGGATTTGGGCTCGTCGAAGACATCTTGAAAATCCGACAAAAATTCAGGAACTTCAGAAGATGGGGAGGAGGAAATTGACATCAAAGGAACATCACTATGTATCCCTTGGCAACCCCAACTAGTCACAGACATCGACTTCCAATCCAGAACTGGATTATGTACCTGTAACCATGGAAAACCCAGCACAACAACATCATGCAAATTATGCAACACCAAAAAACGAATATTTTCCTGATGTGCGGGAGCCATGTACATGGTCAATTGAGCCCAGTACTGAGGTTTATTCTTGGCCAATGGCGTAGCATCAATCCCCCCCTTAAGGGAATAGGGCTCTGCAAAGGCTCCAAGGAAAAACCACAGCACCTGGCAAATTCTAAGTCCATTAAGTTCAGGGCAGCACCAGAATCCACAAATGCCATAACAGAAAAGGACAACAATGAGCAAATCAGAGTAATAGACAAGAGAAATTTAGGCTGTACGGTACTAATGGTGACAGACCTAGCGAACCTCTTAGTACGCGTAGGACAATCAGAAATAGCATGAGTAGAGTCACCACAGTAAAAACACAGCCCATTCTGACGTCTAAGTTTTTGCCGTTCATCTCTAGTCAAAGTCCTATTGCATTGCACAGGCTCAGGACTTCGCTCAGAGAACACCGCCATATGGTGCACAGTTTTGCGCTCACGCAGACGCCGATCAATCTGAATAGCCAAAGACATTGATTCGTTCAAACCAGCAGGCGTGGGGAACCCCACCATAACATCTTTAAGGGCTTCAGAAAGACCCTTTCTAAAAATTGCTGCCAGGGCGTACTCATTCCATTGTGTAAGCACAGACCACTTTCTGAACTTCTGGCAATACACTTCTGCCGCTTCCTGACCCTGACACAAAGCCAGCAAAGTCTTTTCCGCCTGATCCACAGAATTGGGTTCATCATACAGCAAGCCGAGCACTTGAAAAAATGCATCTACATTAAGTAATGCAGGATTTCCTGGCTCAAGAGAGAACGCCCAGTCTTGCGGGTCGCCACACAGCAAAGAAATTATAATCTTAACCTGCTGAATGGGGTCACCAGAGGAACGGGGTTTCAGAGCAAAAAACAATCTGCAATTATTTTTGAAGTTCAAAAATTTAGATCTATCCCCAGAAAACAAATCAGGAATAGGAATTCTAGGCTCTAATACCGGAGTCTGGACAACATAATCCTGGATACTCTGTACCCTTGCAGCAAGTTGATCCACACGAGAACATAAAGTCTGAACGTCCATATCAGCACCTGAGTCTTGAACCACCCAGAGATTAAGGGGAAAAAAAAGACAAAACAAGCTGCAGAGAAAAAAAAATTGACTCAGAACTTCTTTTTTCCCACTTTTGAGATACATTAACACTTTGTGGGCCAGCTGTACTGTTATGACCTGGTGGTAAGGTCCACACTGTGAAGACCTGGTGATAAGGTGCACCCTGTAATGACCTGGTGGTTAGGTGCACAGCGAACTGACCTGGTGGTTAGGTGCACACTGGAATGACCTGGTGGTTAGAAACAAAACCTGAGACAAGCTCTGGGGAGGTGGTAACTCTACTGACTGCAATCCCTAATCCTGACACCAACACTAGAAGTAGCCGTGGAGCGTTCCTAACTCTCCCTAGACGCCTCTTCACAGCCTAAGAGCTAACTACCCCTAAAGGAGAAAATAGAAAACTACCTTGCCTCAGAGAAATTTCCCAAAGGAAAGGTAGCCCCCCACATATATTGACTGTGAGTTTAGAGGGAAGTAACAAACGTAGGAATGAAAACAGAATTTAGCAAAGGAGGCCACAACTAGACTAGTGTGGTGCAGTGACCCCTGTGGCAGCTAGGGGGCGCTGTGTGTGCTCTTTGGGATATGCATGGACGCATATTTGTTGTTATAATGGTGGTGGAACAGAGTCTGGCAGTGTTGTGAATGGCCGATATGTGTCGCAGAGGGAGTCTGCGTAGTAAGTCTGATGTAATGTGGTTGTTCTGGGACCTGTAGTCCCTCAAGTTTGTGTTATGGTGTATAGTTAGAATGGGAGACTTACTAGGCTAGTTATGTGAGATGGGTGGGACAAACTAGCCACACATCCACACTCACATCCAGGGGTGTGGTTTCAGGGTATATAATGTGACCAGGGCGTGGGTCACATGGGCTCTGAAGGTCCTGGAAGTATGTGTTGGATTTCCTGGGAGTAGGAATCCTGAAGAGCACATACCAAAAACCAAAAGAAAAAAGAAGCAGCATCAAGTCCGAATAAATATATAAACAAACTTTATTAACAATTATTCCAGGCTTAAAACGAACAGAGGGAAATGGTTGCCGTGCTGTACTCAGTAATAACAGGGGATATGTGCCTGTAGTATATATATGTCCACATTATAACCAAGACAGGTATAGCAACAGATTAAAGTGACTGTGCATAGGATTCAAAGGAGCCTGCATTGGACACCTAGGTCCGTCAAGATAGCTAACAAACACACTTCATACTGAGTATATAATATTATACATACCAGATAATGTGGAAATAAGTCACAGCGTGGATTGGCACTCCCCTCTGTATCCCCCGACGCGCGTTTCGGCTATCGCCTTTCTCAAGGGGTGTGTGTTGGATTTCCTGGGAGTAGGAATCCTGAATAGCACCTGGTGGGACTTTGCTATTGGTGACCTGGGTATTGGACGGTCCCAGCTGGGATGGACATCCTGAATAGTACCCGGACTGGCCACCTGTGTGATCCTGCGTAACCTGGGTGTTGGGAGGTCCTGGGAGGAGGACCGGATCCCTGAATAGCACGAGGTGAGGACCAGGATCTGCAGAGCCAGTGTCAGCTACAGTGTGGGGAAGCTACAGTCCTTCGGTGGGTCTGGGCTGACTAATGTGTGCCGGCCAGGCAAGTTGGTGATCCCTGCGAGGCAGCTTACCCGAAGGAGTGCACTGACAAGGAGTCAGCTGGTGGAGCAGGAGCTCCCGTCAGGTACTATACAGACTGTTAGTGCTTGTGAAGTTCTATGAACTGTGTGGTCTCCCACGGCAACTGAACGGAGTGAGGTTCGGCGTGATTAGAGACTGCGACCCAGTGTCACATGTGCTGTCTGTGACTTGGGACATTGGTGAAGTGAACGGCGTACGGACACCCGTGGTAACTGGGCGAAGTGAGAGGTCCAGCATGTTTAGTGTCCGTGAGTCAAAGCCGTAAATGAAGTGTAAGTTAAAGCTGCAAGTTAATATCACCAGTTGGTGCCTGTTGTGTTTCGTGAAATGTAAATATTGAACTGTGCATAACCCGGTTTATGACACTTTAATAAACCGCATAGACTGTGTTTAAGCGAAAAATCGTGCCTGACTACGTCAATCCTGTGCTAAGCGAGTGTCCCCCAATACACTCAGTAAGAGCAATCTTACACTAGATAGACAAAGAATAGCAAAGGGAACTGTGCGGTCAGTACAAAAAAACTCAAAGTCCACGCAGAGTATGCAAAAAGACCTCCACACCGACTCACGGTGCGGAGGGGGCAACTCTGCACCCCAGAGCTTCCAGCTAGCAAGCAAATATCATAATGCAAGCTGGACAAGAAAAATAGCAAACACAGAGGAATAACCTCAAATGCAAGTGAACACAAAAATCATAAGCAAAAACTTAGCTTCTGCTGGAATGGACAGGCCATCTGAGAAATCCAAGAGAGATCTGAACCAGTCCTGAGACATTGACAGCTGGCATCAACTAACTAGCAAGGCCCAGTTAAATAGAAGACCAGCAGAAACAATGGGTGCTTCCAGCTGAGAAAGCACCATCAAGGAACAGCCGTTCCACTCAAAGCCACCAGAGGGGGCCCAAGAGCAGAAATCATCAAAGTACCATTCACAGCCACAGGAGGGATTCCAAGAAAGGAATTCACAACAGAGAGCCCCTGATGTGCCTAAACATTGAAACCCCCCACATGTGACACCATTTTGGAAAGTAGACACCCTAAGTAACTTATCTAGATGTGTGGTGAGCACTTTGACCCACCAAGTGCTTCACAGTTTATAATGTAGAGCCGTAAAAATAAAAAATCATATTTTTTCACAAAAATTATATTTTGGCCCCCGGTTTTGTATTTTCTTAAGGATAACAGGAGAAATTGGACCCCGAAAGTTGATGTCCAATTTGTCCTGAGTACGCTGACACCCCATATGTTGGGGTAAACCCCTGTTTGGGCGCACAGAAGAGCTCGGAAGGGAAGGAGCACGGTTTTACTTTTTCAACGCAGAATTGGCTGGAATTGAGATCAGACACCATGTCACGTTTGTGGAGCCCCTGATGTGCCTAAACAGTGGAAATCCCCCAATTCTATCTGAAGCCCTAACCCAAACACACCCCTATCCCTAATCCCAACCATAATCCTAATCACACCCCTAACCTTAATCCCAACCCTAATCCCAACTGTAAATGTAATCCAAACCCTAACTTTAGCCCCAACCCTATCCCTAACTTTAGCCCCATCCCTAACCCTAACTTTAGCCCCAACCCTAACCCTAACTTTAGCCCCAACCCTAACCCCAACCCTAACCTTAATCCCAACCCTAACCCCAACCCCAACTTTAGCCCCAACCCTAACCCTAACTTTAGCCCCCACCCTAACCCTAATGGAAAAATGGAAATAAATACATTTTTTAAAATGTTATTATTTTTCCCTAACTAAGGGGGTGATGAAGGGGGTTTGTGTTGTGGATTCTGTTTGTGGGCTCCCTCTGGTGGTTACTGCTGGTACTGGGTGACTTTGGTGGGTTGCGGCCTTTGGTTTCCACCTGTCCATCAGAGGCTGGGTGTTTCCTATTTTACCTGGCCTTTCTGTCATTTCCCTTGCCGGCTATCAATGTGTTCAGATGTGCTCTGTTTGGTTCCTGCCTACCTGCTCCCAGATCTTTCAGGATAAGCTAAGTGCTGATTTTCAGTTGTTTGGTTTTTTGTCCAGCTTGCTTAGTATGTCTTAATGCTTGCTGGTAGCTCTAGTGGACTGAGGTTCTCCCCATGTGCCATGAGTTGGCACATGGGTTCTTGTAATCTCAGGATGGTTTTTTTGATTAGGGTTTTTTGCTGACCGCTCAGTCCCCTTTTGTATCATTCTGCTTTCTAGTTTACAGCGGGCCTCAATTTGCTAAAGCTATATACATCATCTCTATGTGTGTGCCTTCCTCTCATTTCACCGTCAATACATGTGGGGGGCAACTATATCTTTTGGGGTTCGTTCCTCTGGAGGCAAGTGAGGTCTTGTTTTCTCTGCAGTACTAGTTAGCTCTTAGGCTGGTGCGTGGCGTCTAGAACCAACGTAGGCACGCTCCCTGGCTATCTCTAGTTGCGTTTGTCAGGCGTAGGGCAGCGGTCAGCCCAGGTTCCATCACCCTAGAGCTCGTCCGATATTTATTGTACTTTGCTTGTCCTGTGCTATCCCTAGCCATTGGGGATTCATGACAGTATAGCCGGCCCACAAAGTGTTAATTGTTTGGGCTGAAGCAGGAGAAATAGAAGTGTTCTAGGGAAATTTTTTTTTTTTTTTTTTTCCCTTCAGAGTTTTGCTGCCTAGCCCTTAATTGCTGTCTAGCTGCTTCTTACCTCCTCTTAACCCTTGAATGGCTCTGATCTTTGCTGTTTATCATGGATGTCCAGAGTTTGGCTTCCAGCCTGAGTAATCTCGCGGCAAAGGTTCAAAACATACAGGATTTTGTTGTTCACACTCCCATGTCTGAACCTAGAATTCCTATTCCAGAGTTTTTTTCTGGAGATAGATCTACCTTCCTGAACTTCAGGAACAATTGTAAATTGTTTCTTTCGTTAAAATCTCGCTCCTCTGGAGACCCTGCTCAACAGGTCAAGATTGTTATATCTTTCCTACGGGGTGACCCTCAGAATTGGGCATTTGCATTGGCACCAGGGGATCCTGCATTGCTCAGTGTGGATGCGTTTTTTCTGGCATTGGGATTGCTCTATGAGGAACCTAACCTAGAGATTCAGGCTGAAAAGGCTTTGTTGGCCCTCTCTCAGGGGCATGATGAAGCGGAAATATATTGTCAGAAATTTCGGAAATGGTCGGTGCTTACTCAGTGGAATGAGTGCGCCCTGGCTGCAAACTTCAGAAATGGTCTTTCTGAGGCCATTAAGGATATTATGGTGGGGTTCCCTACGCCTACTGGTCTGAATGAGTCTATGGCTATGGCCATTCAGATTGATCGGCGTTTACGGGAGCGCAAACCCGTACACCAGTTGGCGGTGTCTTCTGAACAGGCACCTGAGACTATGCAATGTGATAGAATTCAGTCCAGAAGTGAACGGCAAAATTATAGGCGGAAAAATGGATTGTGTTTTTATTGTGGTGATTCAGCTCATGTTATATCAGCATGCTCTAAACGCACAAAAAGGGTTGATAAATCTTTTGCCATAGATACTCTGCAGTCTAAGTTCATTTTGTCTGTGACTCTGATTTTTTCACTGTCTTCCATTTCCGTCGATGCCTATGTGGATTCGGGCGCTGCCCTGAGTCTTATGGATTGGTCATTTGCTAAACGCTGCAGTTTTAGTCTCGAGCCTCTGGAAGTTCCTATTCCTCTGAAGGGAATTGACTCTACACCATTGGCTATGAATAAACCGCAGTATTGGACACAAGTGACCATGCGCATGACTCCCGTTCATCAGGAGGTGATTCGCTTCCTTGTACTGTATAATTTACATGATGTACTAGTGCTTGGTCTGCCATGGTTACAAACTCATAATCCTGTCCTGGACTGGAAAACAATGTCTGTGCTAAGCTGGGGATGTCAGGGGGTTCATGATGATGCACCTCTGATTTCAATCGCTTCATCTACTCCTTCTGAGGTCCCTGTGTTTTTGTCGGACTATCGGGATGTTTTTGAGGAGCCTAAGCTCAATTCGCTCCCTCCTCATAGAGAGTGTGACTGTGCTATAGAATTGATTCCTGGCAGTAAGTTCCCTAAGGGTCGTTTATTTAATCTGTCACTGCCAGAGCATACTGCTATGCGGAATTATATTAAGGAGTCCTTGGAAAAGGGACATATTCGTCCATCTTCGTCCCCTCTGGGAGCAGGTTTTTTTTTCGTGGCAAAAAAAGATGGTTCCCTGAGGCCTTGTATAGATTATCGCCTTCTGAATAAGATTACAGTCAAATATCAGTATCCATTGCCATTATTTACTGATTTGTTTGCTCGCATTAAGGGGGCTAGGTGGTTCACTAAGATAGATCTTCGTGGTGCGTATAATCTGGTGCGGATAAAACAGGGTGATGAGTGGAAAACCGCATTTAATACGCCTGAGGGCCATTTTGAGTATTTGGTAATGCCTTTTGGACTCTCCAATGCTCCATCAGTCTTTCAAAGATAAAGCCGTGTGCACTAGTACTGGTGGTGCCCAGGTAGGTTCCCACACCATGTGATACTAAAAGAAAGAACCTGGCACTCAACTTAATGCTTGTGAGATTTTAATCGTAGTAGCCAAAACGTTTCGGTCCTATATCTGGACCTTCATCAGTTACTACAAAACGTGAACATAAACAAAATACTATTTACAAATATATACAAAAAGAAACAAAAGAAAACATAATGTGCAAAGAAAATATGTACATAATTCAGAGAACCACAAAATTATACAATGCAAGATGTCACATCCATGACAAGAGGTATTTAGGTCATCTAGATAAAAAAAACTGAGATAGACAAGCAAGTGTCAGGCTGAGTGAGACCGCCGGATATCTAGCACAGGGGTGTAAGATAAAGGAGAATGAGGGTGGAACATACCGTACTATGATGAAAAAAAGTAAATGACTGTAGTGTCATATAAGGCACAGCATGGTCTGCGTCTGTAGTAATATAGAGGAGATTACAATGGCATAGGTACGTGTGAACGTATTGTGGAGAGGGGAGGGGGAGAAGTAGCATACCTGGTATTGGCGCAGATAGGTTTAGGCACACAGAATGGACTGTGGATGAAGGAAGATAAACATAACTATAGTATACCATTAGGTATACATGCGCTGAGGATGCTGCCAGTGGCATACTATAAATGGAGACATGCCAGGGACTATGGTATTACCTTATTCACGCTGATAGGTGCTGTGCTTGTGTCCAGACACGGAATCCCCGCTTGTCTGGTGTGTAGTGAAAGTGCGCGCCTTAAATGGACAGGGGGCGGTGCCGGGACTCCGTCGCTTGGCAACCGAGGGGCGCACAGAGAAGCCAGAGATGAAGTGGCCGGAAGTAAGATGGCTGTGCGTGTCAGCTGTGCTGCAGTCTGCGTGTCACAGTGTAGGGGGATGGTATGTGCTGAGAGGTTCCTGGGGGAGGGAGGTGCTTGTGACGTCCCAGAGCTGTGATCGAACACATACCAGCACCCAGACGTGGGGGTAATAGGATTGCCATATTAAAACGTCGCGAGGCTTTCTGGATACACACCTTGGAAACCCTCCATCCCAGAGTCCCGGCACCGCCCCCTGTCCATTTAAGGCGCGCACTTTCACTACACACCAGACAAGCGGGGATTCCGTGTCTGGACACAAGCACAGCACCAATCAGCGTGAATAAGGTAATACCATAGTCCCTGGCATGTCTCCATTTATAGTATGCCACTGGCGGCATCCTCAGCGCATGTATACCTAATGGTATACTATAGTTATGTTTATCTTCCTTCATCCACAGTCCATTCTGTGTGCCTAAACCTATCTGCGCCAATACCAGGTATGCTACTTCTCCCCCTCCCCTCTCCACAATACGTTCACACGTACCTATGCCATTGTAATCTCCTCTATATTACTACAGACGCAGACCATGCTGTGCCTTATATGACACTACAGTCATTTACTTTTTTTCATCATAGTACGGTATGTTCCACCCTCATTCTCCTTTATCTTACACCCCTGTGCTAGATATCCGGCGGTCTCACTCAGCCTGACACTTGCTTGTCTATCTCAGTTTTTTATCTAGATGACCTAAATACCTCTTGTCATGGATGTGACATCTTGCATTGTATAATTTTGTGGTTCTCTGAATTATGTACATATTTTCTTTGCACATTATGTTTTCTTTTGTTTCTTTTTGTATATATTTGTAAATAGTATTTTGTTTATGTTCACGTTTTGTAGTAACTGATGAAGGTCCAGATATAGGACCGAAACGTTTTGGCTACTACGATTAAAATCTCACAAGCATTAAGTTGAGTGCCAGGTTCTTTCTTTTAGTATCCATCAGTCTTTCAGTCCTTTATGCACAATATTTTCCGTGAATATCTGGATAAGTTTATGATTGTGTATTTGGATGATATTTTGGTGTTTTCTGATGACTGGGAGTCTCATGTTCTACAGGTCAGGAAGGTGTTTCAGGTTCTGCGGGCCAATTCTCTGTTTGTGAAGGGCTCAAAGTGTCTCTTCGGAGTCCAGAAGATTTCTTTTTTGGGGTACATTTTTTCTCCTTCTACTATTGAGATGGATCCCGTTAAGGTTCAGGCTATTTGTGACTGGACACAACCTACATCTGTTAAGAGCCTTCAGAAGTTCTTGGGGTTTGCTAATTTTTATCGTCGGTTCATTGCTAATTTTTCCAGTATTGTTAAACCTTTGACTGATTTGACTAAAAAGGGTGCTGATGTTGCTGATTGGTCTCCTGCGGCCGTGGAGGCCTTTCGGGAACTTAAGCGCCGGTTTTCTTCTGCTCCTGTGTTGTGTCAACCAGATGTTTCACTTCCTTTTCAGGTTGAGGTTGATGCTTCCGAGATTGGAGCGGGGGCGGTTTTGTCACAGAGAAGTTCTAATGGCTCGGTGATGAAGCTATGTGCTTTCTTCTCTAGAAAATTCTCGCCCGCCGAGCGCAATTATGATGTGGGTAATCGGGAGCTTTTGGCCATGAAGTGGGCATTTGAGGAGTGGCGTCATTGGCTTGAGGGTGCTAAACATCGCGTGGTGGTCTTGACTGATCACAAGAATCTTATTTACCTTGAGTCTGCCAGGCGTTTGAATCCTAGACAGGCTCGTTGGTCGTTATTTTTTTCTCGTTTCAATTTCGTGGTTTCATACCTGCCAGGTTCAAAGAATGTGAAGGCAGATGCTCTTTCCAGGAGTTTTGTGCCTGACTCTCCTGGAGACACTGGGCCTACTGGTATCCTTAGGGATGGGGTAATATTGTCCGCCGTATCCCCAGACTTGCGACGCGCATTGCAGGAGTTTCAGGTGGATAAACCGGATCGTTGTCCACCAGAAAGACTGTTTGTTCCGGATGATTGGACCAGTAGAGTCATCTCCGAGGTCCATTCTTCTGTGTTGGCTGGTCATCCTGGAATATTTGGTACAAGAGACTTGGTGGCCAGGTCTTTTTGGTGGCCTTCCTTGTCTAGGGATGTGCGTACCTTTGTGCAGTCTTGCGAAGTGTGTGCTCGAGCTAAGCCTTGCTGTTCACGGGCCAGTGGGTTGTTGTTATCCTTGCCCATCCCGAAGAGGCCTTGGACGCACATTTCCATGGATTTTATTTCTGATCTCCCGGTTTCACAGAAAATGTCCGTTATCTGGGTTGTGTGTGACCGCTTTTCTAAGATGGTTCATTTGGTGCCCTTGCCTAAGTTGCCCTCCTCCTCTGAGTTGGTTCCTTTATTTTTTCAGAACGTGGTTCGTTTGCATGGGATTCCGGAGAATATCGTTTCTGACAGGGGATCCCAGTTTGTGTCTAGATTTTGGCGGACGTTTTGTGCCAAGATGGGCATTGATTTGTCTTTCTCGTCTGCATTCCATCCTCAGACGAATGGCCAGACGGAGCGAACTAATCAGACCTTGGAAACTTATTTGAGGTGTTTTGTTTCTGCTGATCAGGATGACTGGGTTGCTTTTTTGCCACTGGCCGAATTTGCTCTTAATAATCGGGCTAGTTCTGCCACGTTGGTCTCTCCTTTTTTTTGTAATTCGGGGTTTCATCCTCGTTTTTCCTCTGGTCAGGTGGAGTCTTCGGATTGTCCTGGAGTGGACGTGGTGGTGGACAGGCTACATCAGATTTGGAATCAGGTGGTGGACAATTTGAAGTTATCTCAGGAGAAGACTCAGCAGTTTGCTAATCGCCGTCGCCGCGTGGGTCCCCGACTTCTTGTTGGGGACTTGGTGTGGTTGTCTTCTCGTTTTGTCCCTATGAAGGTTTCTTCTCCTAAGTTCAAGCCTCGGTTCATAGGTCCTTATAGGATCTCGGAGATTCTTAACCCTGTATCTTTTCGTTTGGATCTCCCAGCATCGTTTGCTATTCATAATGTGTTCCATCGGTCGTTGTTGCGGAGGTATGAGGTGCCCGTTGTTCCTTCGGTCGAGCCTCCTGCTCCGGTGCTGGTGGAGGGAGAATTGGAGTATGTTGTTGAAAAGATCTTGGATTCTCGTGTTTCCAGACGCAAACTCCAGTATTTGGTTAAGTGGAAGGGTTATGGTCAGGAGGATAATTCCTGGGTGGTCGCCTCCGATGTTCATGCGACTGATTTGGTCCGCGCCTTTCATAGAGCTCACCCTGATCGCCCTGGGGGTTCTCGTGAGGGTTCGGTGACCCCTCCTCAAGGGGGGGGGGGTGTCATGATCTCAATGGCAAGAGATCATAGCATCAGCATATATAGGAACTAGCTCTTGGAAGATGGAAACTGAGCTGACCATGAACTAAACCTAACACACAACTAGCAGTGGCCGGGTAGCATGCCTACGTTGATTCTAGATGCCCAGCACCAGCCGGAGGACTAAATAAAACTAGCAGAGGAAAATATTAGTCCTAGCTCACCTCTAGAGAAATACCCCGAAAGGAGACAGAGGCCCCCCACATGTATTGGCGGTGAATCAAGATGAAATAACAAACGTAGTATGAAAATAGGTTTAGCAAATTTGAGGTCCACTTACTACATAGCAGAAGACAGGAAGGACACTTTCATGGTCAGCTAAAAACCCTATCAAAACACCATCCAGAAATTACTTTAAAACTCTGGCATTAACTCATAACATCAGAGTGGCAATTCCTGTTCACAAGAGCTTTCCAGACACAGTAACGAAACTACAGCTGTGAACTGGAACAAAAATGCAAAAACAAACATGGACAAGAGTCCAACTTATCTAGTAGTTGTCTAGGAGCAGGAACAAGCACAGAGAAGCTTCTGATAACATTGTTGACCGGCAAGCAACTAACAGAGCAGCAAGGTTATATAGCGACTCCCACATCTTGATGGGAACAGGTGAACAGAGAAGATGAAGACACCAGTTCAATTCCACCAGTAGCCACCGGGGGAGCCCAGAATCCAAATTCACAACAGTACCCCCCCCTCAAGGAGGGGCACCGAACCCTCACCAGAACCACCAGGGCGATCAGGATGGGCCCTATGAAAGGCACGAACCAGATCAGAGGCATGAACATCAGATGCATTCACCCAAGAATTATCCTCCTGGCCGTATCCCTTCCACTTGACCAGATACTGGAGTCTCCGTCTGGAAACACGAGAGTCTAAGATTTTCTCCACAACGTACTCCAACTCACCCTCAACCAACACCGGAGCAGGAGGCTCAACGGAAGGCACAACCGGTACCTCATACCTGCGCAATAATGACCGATGAAAAACGTTATGAATAGAAAAGGATGCAGGGAGGTCCAAACGGAAGGAAACAGGGTTAAGAATCTCCAATATCTTATACGGGCCGATGAACCGAGGCTTAAACTTAGGAGAAGAGACCCTCATAGGGACAAAACGAGAAGACAACCACACCAAGTCCCCAACACGAAGACGAGGACCAACACGACGACGGCGGTTAGCAAAAAGCTGAGTCTTCTCCTGGGACAACCTCAAATTGTCCACCACCTGCCCCCAGATCTGATGCAATCTCTCCACCACAGCATCCACTCCAGGACAATCCGAAGATTCCACCTGACCAGAGGAAAATCGAGGATGAAACCCCGAATTACAGAAAAACGGGGACACCAAAGTGGCAGAGCTGGCCCGATTATTGAGAGCGAACTCCGCCAATGGCAAAAAAGCAACCCAATCATCCTGGTCAGCAGACACAAAACACCTCAGATATGTCTCCAGGGTCTGATTAATCCGCTCAGTCTGGCCATTCGTCTGAGGATGGAAAGCGGACGAAAAAGATAAATCTATGCCCATCCTAGCACAGAATGCCCGCCAAAATCTAGACACGAATTGGGTCCCTCTGTCAGAAACGATATTCTCAGGAATACCATGCAAACGAACAACATTTTGAAAAAACAGAGGAACCAACTCGGAAGAAGAAGGCAACTTGGGCAGAGGAACCAAATGGACCATCTTAGAGAAACGGTCACACACCACCCAGATGACAGACATCTTCTGAGAAACAGGCAGATCTGAAATAAAATCCATCGAGATGTGCGTCCAAGGCCTCTTAGGAATAGGCAAGGGCAACAACAATCCACTAGCCCGAGAACAACAAGGCTTGGCCCGAGCACAAACGTCACAAGACTGCACAAAGCCTCGCACATCTCGTGACAGGGAAGGCCACCAGAAGGACCTTGCCACCAAATCCCTGGTACCAAAAATGCCAGGATGACCTGCCAACGCAGAAGAATGAACCTCAGAGATGACTCTACTGGTCCAATCATCAGGAACAAACAGTTTATCAGGTGGGCAACGATCAGGTCTATCCGCCTGAAACTCCTGCAAGGCCCGCCGCAGGTCTGGAGAAACGGCTGACAATACCACTCCATCCTTAAGGATACCTGTGGGCTCAGAGTTACCAGGCGAGTCAGGCTCAAAACTCCTAGAAAGGGCATCCGCCTTAACATTCTTAGAACCCGGTAGGTATGACACCACAAAATTAAACCGAGAGAAAAATAATGACCAGCGCGCCTGTCTAGGATTCAGGCGCCTGGCGGTCTCAAGATAAACCAAATTTTTGTGGTCAGTCAATACCACCACCTGATGTCTGGCCCCCTCAAGCCAATGGCGCCACTCCTCAAAAGCCCACTTCATGGCCAAAAGCTCCCGATTCCCAACATCATAATTCCGCTCAGCGGGCGAAAATTTACGGGAAAAGAAGGCACAAGGCCTCATCACGGAGCAGTCAGAACTTTTCTGCGACAACACTGCCCCAGCTCCGATCTCAGAAGCGTCGACCTCAACCTGAAAAGGTAGAGCAACATCAGGCTGACGCAACACAGGGGCAGAGGAAAAACGGCGCTTAAGCTCCCGAAAGGCCTCCACAGCATCAGGGGACCAATCAGCAACATCAGCACCCTTCTTAGTCAAATCGGTCAATGGCTTAGCAATATCCGAAAAACCAGCAATAAATCGACGATAAAAGTTAGCAAAGCCCAAAAATTTCTGAAGACTCTTAAGAGAAGAGGGCTGCGTCCAATCACAAATAGCTTGAACCTTGACAGGATCCATTTCAATGGAAGAGGGGGAAAAAATATATCCCAAAAAGGAAATCCTCTGTACCCCAAAAACACACTTAGAACCCTTCACACACAAAGAATTAGACCGCAAAACCTGAAAAACCCTCCTGACTTGCTGGACATGAGAGTCCCAGTCATCCGAAAAAATCAGAATATCATCCAGATACACAATCATAAATTTATCAAAATAATCGCGAAAAATATCATGCATAAAGGACTGGAAAACTGACGGAGCATTTGAAAGACCAAAAGGCATCACTAAATACTCAAAGTGGCCCTCGGGCGTATTAAATGCGGTTTTCCACTCATCCCCCTGCCTGATTCGCACCAAATTATACGCCCCACGAAGGTCAATCTTAGAGAACCACTTGGCCCCCTTTATGCGAGCAAACAAATCAGTCAGCAACGGCAATGGGTATTGATATTTAACAGTGATTTTATTCAAAAGCCGATAATCAATACATGGTCTCAAAGAGCCGTCTTTTTTTGACACAAAGAAAAAACCGGCTCCTAAGGGAGATGACGATGGACGAATATGTCCCTTTTCCAAGGACTCCTTTATATATTCACGCATAGCAGCATGTTCAGGCACAGACAGATTAAATAAACGACCCTTTGGGTATTTACTACCCGGGATTAAATCTATGGCACAATCGCACTCTCGGTGCGGAGGTAACGAACCAAGCTTGGATTCTTCAAAGACGTCACGATAGTCAGACAGGAACTCAGGAATTTCAGAGGGAATAGATGATGAAATGGAAACCACAGGTACATCCCCATGAGCCCCCTTACATCCCCAGCTCAACACAGACATAGCTTTCCAGTCGAGGACTGGGTTGTGAGATTGCAGCCAAGGCAATCCTAGCACCAAATCATCATGTAGATTATACAGCACCAGAAAGCGAATAATCTCCTGGTGATCCGGATTAACACGCATAGTTACTTGTGTCCAGTATTGTGGTTTATTATTAGCCAATGGGGTGGAGTCAATCCCCTTCAGAGGAATAGGAGTCTCCAAAGGCTCTAAATCATACCCACAGCGTTTGGCAAAGGACCAATCCATAAGACTCAAAGCGGCGCCAGAGTCGACATAGGCGTCCGTGGTAATAGATGACAAAGAGCAAATCAGGGTCACAGATAGAATAAACTTAGACGGTAAGGTGCAAATGGAAACAGATTTACCAAGCTTTTTAGTGCGCTTAGAGCATGCTGATATAACATGAGCAGAATCACCACAATAGAAACACAACCCATTTTTCCGTCTAAAATTCTGCCGCTCGCTTCGGGACAGAATTCTATCACACTGCATACTCTCTGGCGATTTCTCAGTGGACACCGCCAGATGGTGCACTGGTTTGCGCTCCCGCAAACGCCTATCGATCTGAATAGCCATTGTCATGGACTCATTCAGACCCGCAGGCACAGGGAACCCCACCATAACATCCTTAATGGCATCAGAGAGACCCTCTCTGAAAGTCGCCGCCAGGGCGCACTCATTCCACTGAGTAAGCACAGACCATTTACGGAATCTTTGGCAGTAAATTTCCGCTTCATCTTGCCCCTGAGATAGGGACATCAAAGTTTTTTCTGCCTGAAGCTCCAAATGAGGTTCGTCATAAAGCAACCCCAAGGCCAGAAAAAACGCATCCACATTGAGCAACGCAGGATCCCCTGGTGTCAATGAAAAAGCCCAGTCTTGAGGGTCGCCCCGGAGCAAGGAAATCACAATCCTGACCTGCTGTGCAGGGTCTCCGGCAGAGCGAGATTTCAGGGACAAAAATAATTTGCAATTATTTCGAAAATTCTGAAACCCAGATCTATTCCCCGAGAAAAATTCCGGCAAAGGAATTCTCGGCTCAGATACAGGTGCATGACAAACAAAATCTTGCAAATTTTGTACCTTCGTGGCGAGATTATTCAAACCTGCAGTTACACTCTGAAGATCCATTGCAAACAGGTGAACACAGAGCCATTCAAAGGAGAGAAAAAAAAAAAAAATTTCAGCAGACTACTTATTTCTCTCCTTTCTCAGCCAAGGATTTTAACCCTTTAGTGGGCCGGTCAAACTGTCATGATCTCAATGGCAAGAGATCATAGCATCAGCATATATAGGAACTAGCTCTTGGAAGATGGAAACTGAGCTGACCATGAACTAAACCTAACACACAACTAGCAGTGGCCGGGTAGCATGCCTACGTTGATTCTAGATGCCCAGCACCAGCCGGAGGACTAAATAAAACTAGCAGAGGAAAATATTAGTCCTAGCTCACCTCTAGAGAAATACCCCGAAAGGAGACAGAGGCCCCCCACATGTATTGGCGGTGAATCAAGATGAAATAACAAACGTAGTATGAAAATAGGTTTAGCAAATTTGAGGTCCACTTACTACATAGCAGAAGACAGGAAGGACACTTTCATGGTCAGCTAAAAACCCTATCAAAACACCATCCAGAAATTACTTTAAAACTCTGGCATTAACTCATAACACCAGAGTGGCAATTCCTGTTCACAAGAGCTTTCCAGACACAGTAACGAAACTACAGCTGTGAACTGGAACAAAAATGCAAAAACAAACATGGACAAGAGTCCAACTTATCTAGTAGTTGTCTAGGAGCAGGAACAAGCACAGAGAGGCTTCTGATAACATTGTTGACCGGCAAGCAACTAACAGAGCAGCAAGGTTATATAGCGACTCCCACATCTTGATGGGAACAGGTGAACAGAGAAGATGAAGACACCAGTTCAATTCCACCAGTAGCCACCGGGGGAGCCCAGAATCCAAATTCACAACAGGGGGGGTACTGTTGTGGATTCTGTTTGTGGGCTCCCTCTGGTGGTTACTGCTGGTACTGGGTGACTTTGGTGGGTTGCGGCCTTTGGTTTCCACCTGTCCATCAGATGCTGGGTGTTTCCTATTTTACCTGGCCTTTCTGTCATTTCCCTTGCCGGCTATCAATGTGTTCAGATGTGCTCTGTTTGGTTCCTGCCTACCTGCTCCCAGATCTTTCAGGATAAGCTAAGTGCTGATTTTCAGTTGTTTGGTTTTTTGTCCAGCTTGCTTAGTATGTCTTAATGCTTGCTGGTAGCTCTAGTGGACTGAGGTTCTCCCCATGTGCCATGAGTTGGCACATGGGTTCTTGTAATCTCAGGATGGTTTTTTTGATTAGGGTTTTTTGCTGACCGCTCAGTCCCCTTTTGTATCATTCTGCTTTCTAGTTTACAGCGGGCCTCAATTTGCTAAAGCTATATACATCATCTCTATGTGTGTGCCTTCCTCTCATTTCACCGTCAATACATGTGGGGGGCAACTATATCTTTTGGGGTTCGTTCCTCTGGAGGCAAGTGAGGTCTTGTTTTCTCTGCAGTACTAGTTAGCTCTTAGGCTGGTGCGTGGCGTCTAGAACCAACGTAGGCACGCTCCCTGGCTATCTCTAGTTGCGTTTGTCAGGCGTAGGGCAGCGGTCAGCCCAGGTTCCATCACCCTAGAGCTCGTCCGATATTTATTGTACTTTGCTTGTCCTGTGCTATCCCTAGCCATTGGGGATTCATGACAGGTTTGGTTTACTTTTATAGCAGGTTTTGGAGCTGATTTTTATGATTGGCAGCCGTCACACACTAAAAGATGCTTTTTATTGCAAAAAATAGTTTTTGCGTCTCCACATTTTAAGAGCTATAATTTTTCCATATTTTGGTCCACAGTCATGTGAGGTCTTGTTTTTTGCGGGACGAGTTGACATTTTTATTGGTACTATTTTTGGGCACGTGACATTTTTTGATCGCTGTTTATTACGATTTTTGTGAGGTCGTATGAACAAAAAACAGCTATTCATGAATTTCTTTTGTGGGGGCGCTTATACTGTTCCACGTTTGGTAAAATTGCTAAAGCAGTTTTATTCTTCGGGTCAGCACGATTACAGCGATACCTCATTTATATAATTTTTTTATGTTTTGGCGCTTTTATACGGTAAAAACTATTTTATATAAAAAATAATTATTTTTGCATCGCTTTATTTTGAGGAGTATAGCTTTTTAATATTTTCATTGATGATGCTGTGTGGCAGCTCGTTTTTTGCGGGACAAGATGAGGTTTTCAGCGGTACCATGGTTATTTATATCCATCTTTTTGATCGCGTGTTATTCTACTTTTTGTTCGGCGGTATGATAATACAGCGTTGTTTTTTGCCTCGTTTTTTTTTTTACGATGTTCATTGAAGGGGTTAACTAGTGGAACAGTTTTATAGGTCAGGTTGTTATGTTGAGGGAGGATTTAAAGTGATCCTTCACGGTTAACCCAGTGATTTCCAAATTAATATATAAGGTGTTGCCGGCAACTGAAAATGACCAGACGGAGACGTGTGTCTCTGTATGGGGGATCGAGCAGATCTCTGGCCCCCGTTTATTCTGTATGACTTTATCATAGTCATAGAAATTACACTTCAACCAATCAGCATAAGAACACGCTCACGGTTCTTAGCCTATAAGAATGCAGGGACAATCTGTGCGTCAAAGTTTTGTAGAACAATACACCCTCAGTCTCATGTTCTACCGAGGTTGCAACAATCAAGGTCTCATCAAAATCTCATAACAGCTGTATCCTTTAGCCTACTAACAAAATTTATATCAAAACAACAAAATGGAGTCGAAAAGCACAAAATGGAGATTCTTTCTTAATTTCTTCCTTCACAGTTACGGACGTGGAGATACTTAATGTGTGTACTTTTTTTTTTTTTTTTTTTAAATTTAGATAAAAAAATGTATTTATTAGAACAATATTTTTATTTAGATTTTTATTTAGATTTTTTTTTCTTTACACATGTAAATATATATATTTTTTTAACTTTTTTACATTGCCCCAGGGGGGGGGCCATCACAGTAAAGTGACAGATCGCTGATCTGACACTTTGTAGTGCACTGTGTCAGATCAGCGATCTGACAGGCACTGCAGGGAGGCTTCCCGGCGCCTGCTCTGAGCAGGTGCTTGAAAGCCACCTCCCTTCAGGCTGTGTACAGCCGCAGCATCCAATCCGCAGCGTCCAGATGTTACAGTATAGTGGATGTGATTTTATGAAATCCCATCTCCACTATGCATGCAGAGACACCTCTGGCTTCCCTGCGTATACACGCATACGGTGCATCTTTCTAGACTGCAGCAAGTCTATTTATCTGGCGGGGATGCTCCATCTCTGCTAGATAATTATCACAGTCCAATGTTTAGGATGTGGTGATTCCGCATGGTTCAATGAACACATCCGGAATTACTGCACGTACAAAAGCCGGCAGTGCTTATGAAGGACGGAGCGGGTATGTTCTGCGTTCAAAGCGCTGCCAATATTGACGTGGAATAATAGACTTAGTGGCATTGGAGCTGAGTGGACACATGGTTTTTTCTTTTAATTTTATCAATGCTTGCCTTTTAGCAGCTTTTTTTTTCCTAGGTACAACTTCTGGGCTTTCTGTGCTTCTGCTTAGGATACTCAGGCTAAGGTTATCAGCAGTTCCTATATCTTTTCTGTCCCTGCAGCCTCCCTGGACACTATATACTATATACAGAGCTCCTGTGTATATTGTCACTGGTGATTACTGTATTACCTGTACACTATACACTATATACAGAGCTCCTGTGTATAATGTCACTGGTGATCACTGTATTACCTGTACACTATACACTATATACGAAGCTCCTGTGTATATTGTCACTGGTGATCACTGTATTACCTGTACACTATATGGAGCGGCCCCCAGACGCAGGACAGTGGGGTACTCGGATCCGGGTCTCTCGGTTCTGAGGATGTCATGGTGGCCCGACCCGGTCCGTGGTCCTGCTAAGGGGCGCCCAATAAAAGGTGTAGGTGGTGGTGTAGGTCGCAGTAAATAACGAGGACACAGGATTGCAGTCTCTTTACCTCTTTAGTGAAGGCTTCGGCATCCGCAATCCAGAGCACTGCTAACAGGGCTGGCTGAGACCGGCCGGTCCGAAGGCACATCCAGAATTCCCTTTGCAGGTGGAAATTAGTGCCTACCTACTAGCGCCTGGGTGTTGTAGTACTTACAAAATTTTGTAGAATTACAAAAAAAAGGCGAAACCAAAGTAGCAGAACTAGCCCGATTATTAAGGGCAAACTCGGCCAATGGCAAAAAAGTCACCCAATCATCCTGATCAGCCGAAACAAAACATCTTAAATAAGTTTCCAAGGTCTGATTAGTTCACTTGGTTTGGCCATTCGTCTGAGGATGGAAGGCCGACGAAAAAGACAAATCAATGCCCATCTTAGCACAAAAGGACCACCAAAATCTGGACACAAACTGGGATCCTCTGTCAGACACAGTGTTTTCAGGGATGCCGTGCAAATGAACCACATTCTGAAAAAACAGCGGAACCAACTCGGAGGAGGAAGGCAACTTAGGCAAGGGCACCAAATGGACCATTTTAGAAAAACGATCACAAACCACCCAGATGACAGACATTCTCTGAGAAACTGGAAGATCCGAAATAAAATCCATGGAAATGTGCGTCCAAGGCCTCTTCGGAATAGGCAAAGGCAATCCACTGGCACGAGAACAGGAAGGCTTAGCCCGAGCACAAATCCCACAGGACTGCACAAAGGAACGCACATCCCGCGACAAGGAAGGCCACCAGAAAGACCTAGCCACCAAATCTCTGGTACCAAAAATCCCAGGATGACCCGCCAACACCGAAGAATGAACCTCGGAAATAACTCTGCTGGTCCATCTATCCGGGACAAACAGTCTCTCTGGTGGACAACGATCAGGTCTATCCGCCTGAAACTCCTGTAGCACCCGTCGCAAATCTGGGGAAATGGCAGACAAAATCACCCCCTCTCTGAGGATACCAGCCGGCTCTGAAACTCCAGGAGAGTCAGGCACAAAACTCCTAGAAAGAGCATCAGCCTTCACGTTCTTCGAACTAGGAAGGTACGAGACCACGAAATCGAAACGGGAGAAAAACAACGACCAACGAGCCTGTCTAGGATTCAACCGCTTGGCAGACTCGAGATAAATCAAATTTTTGTGATCAGTCAAGACCACCACACGATGCTTAGCTCCCTCAAGCCAATGTCGCCACTCCTCAAATGCCCACTTCATTGCCAACAACTCCCGATTACCAACATCATAATTCCGCTCGGCAGGCGAAAATTTTCTTGAAAAGAAAGCACATGGCTTCATCACAGAGCAATCAGAGCTTCTCTGTGACAAAACAGCCCCTGCTCCAATCTCAGAAGCATCAACCTCAACCTGGAAGGGAAGAGAGACATCTGGCTGACATAAAACCGGAGCCGTAGAAAACCGGCGCTTCAGCTCCCGAAAGGCCTCAATGGCCGCAGGAGACCAATTAGTCACATCAGCACCCTTTTTGGTCAAATCCGTCAAAGGCTTAACCACACCAGAAAAATTAGCGATGAAGCGACTGTAAAAATTAGCAAAACCCAAGAACTTCTGAAGACTCTTAACCGATGTAGGCTGAGTCCAGTCACGAATAGCCTGGACCTTGACTGGGTCCATCTCAATAGTAGAAGGAGAAAAAAATAAAGCCCAAAAAGGAAACCTTCTGGACTCCGAAGAGACATTTTGAGCCCTTCACAAAGAAGGCATTGGCACGCAGGACCTGAAATACCATCCTGACCTGCTTCACATGGGACTCTGTTATGACCCCAATGGCAGGGGGTCTCAAAGACAAATAGCAAAGTCTGCAAACATAAAACCCAGCTCATAGGGTAGTGGTAACTGGGCTGACCATATACCTGAACCTAGCACACAAATAACAGCAGCCGGGGAACGTACCTACGTTGATTCTAGACGTCTCGCGCCAGCCGGAGAACTAACTAACCCTAGCAGGGAAAAGAAAGACCTTTCTTGCCTCCAGAGGAAATACCCCAAAAAGCTGGATACAAGCCCCCAACAAATAATAACGGTGAGGTAAGAGGAAAAGACAAACGCAAGAAATGAACTAGGTTTTAGCAAAGAGAGGCCCACTAACTAATAGCAGAATATAGGAAGATGACTTATATGGTCAGCAAAAACCCTCTCAAAAACTCCACGCGGAATATTCAAGAACCCCCGAACCATCTAACGGCACGGGGGGAGAACATCCGCCCCCTAGAGCTTCCAGCAGTATCAGAAATCACATTTAGTACAAGCTGGACAAAAATAGGAGCACAGTAAATAACCAAAAACAAGAAAGCAGGACTTAGCTTAATTTTGCAAAGAACCAGGACCAGCAGAAAGGAGCAAACAGAAGGATCTGATTACAACGATGCCAGGCACCAGACTGAAAATCCAGGAAGTTCAAATAGCGACACCCCTGGACTAACGAGGCCAGGTGGGTACCAAGCAAGGGAGGGAATAACAAAGTGTCATATCACTAGTGACCACAAGAGGGAGCCAAAAGTCTAATTCACAACAGTACCCCCCCCTTAAGGAGGGGTCACCGAACCCTCACCAAGACCACCAGGGCGATCAGGATGAGCAACGTGAAAGGCACGAACCAAATCGGCCGAATGCACATCAGAGGCGACCACCCAGGAATTATCTTCCTGACCATAGCCCTTCCACTTGACCAGATACTGAAGCCTCCGCCTGGAGAGACGAGAATCCAAGATCTTTTCCACCACGTACTCCAACTCGCCCCCAACCAACACCGGAGCAGGAGGCTCAACAGAAGGAACCACAGGCACAACGTACCGCCGCAACAAAGACCTATGGAACACGTTGTGAATGGCAAACGACACAGGAAGTTCCAAGCGAAAGGACACTGGATTAAGAATTTCCAAAATCTTATAAGGACCGATGAAGCGAGGCTTAAATTTAGGAGAGGAGACCTTCATAGGAACAAAGCGAGAAGACAGCCACACCAAATCCCCAACGCGAAGTCGGGGACCCACACTGCGGCGGCGGTTGGCAAAACGCTGAGCCTTCTCCTGTGACAACTTCAAGTTGTCCACTACATGGTCCCAAATCCGCTGCAACCTATCCACCACGGAATCCACCCCAGAACAGTCAGACGGCTCCACATGTCCGGAGGAAAAACGAGGATGGAAACCAGAGTTGCAGAAAAATGGCGAAACCAAGGTAGCGGAACTAGCCCGATTATTAAGGGCAAACTCAGCCAATGGCAAGAAGGTCACCCAATCATCCTGATCTGCAGAAACAAAACATCTCAAATAAGCCTCTAGAGTCTGATTTGTTCGCTCAGTTTGGCCATTAGTCTGAGGATGAAAGGCAGATGAAAACGACAAATCAATGCCCATCCTAGCACAAAAGGATCGCCAGAACCTGGAAACAAACTGGGATCCTCTGTCAGACACGATATTCTCAGGAATGTCGTGCAAACGAACCATATTCTGAAAGAATAACGGAACCAGATCAGAAGAGGAAGGCAGCTTAGGCAAGGGCACCAAATGGACCATCTTGGAAAAGCGATCACATACCACCCAGATGACAGACATGCCCCGAGACACTGGAAGATCCGAAATGAAATCCATGGAAATGTGTGTCCAAGGTCTCTTCGGGACAGGCAAGGGCAAAAGCAACCCGCTGGCACGAGAACAGCAAGGTTTAGCCCGAGCACAAGTCCCACAGGACTGCACAAATGACCGCACATCCCGTGACAAAGAAGGCCACCAAAAGGACCTAGCCACCAAATCTCTGGTGCCAAAAATTCCCGGATGCCCTGACAACACCGAGGAGTGAACCTCGGAAATGACTCTACTGGTCCATTTAACAGGAACAAACAGTCTGTCAGGTGGACAAGAGTCAGGTCTACCAGCCTGAAATCTCTGCAACACACGTCGCAAATCCGGAGAAATGGCCGACAAGATTACTCCCTCTTTAAGAATACCAACTGGCTCTGAGGCTCCAGGAGAGTCAGGCACAAAGCTCCTAGAAAGAGTATCAGCCTTAACATTCTTTGAACCAGGTAGGTACGAGACCACGAAGTCAAAACGGGAGAAAAACAATGACCAACGGGCCTGTCTAGGATTCAGGCGTTTAGCAGACTCGAGATACATCAGATTTTTGTGATCAGTCAAAACCACCACACGATGCTTAGCACCCTCGAGCCAATGACGCCACTCCTCAAATGCCCACTTCATGGCCAACAACTCCCGATTGCCGACATCATAATTCCGCTCAGCAGGCGAAAATTTCCTGGAAAAAAAAGCACATGGTCTCATTACTGAGCAACCAGGGCTTCTCTGCGACAAAACGGCCCCTGCACCGATCTCAGAAGCATCCACTTCAACCTGAAAGGGAAGCGAGACATCAGGCTGACACAAAACAGGCGCCGAAGTAAACCGGCGCTTCAGCTCCTGAAAGCCTCCACGGCTGCAGGAGCCCAGTTAGCAACATCAGAACCTTTCTTGGTCATATCCGTCAAAGGTTTAACAACGCTAGAAAAATTAACGATAAAACGACGGTAGAAGTTAGCAAAACCCAAGAACTTCTGAAGACTCTTAACCGACGTGGGCTGAGTCCAATCATGAATAGCTCAGACCTTGACTGGGTCCATCTCCACAGCAGAAGGGGAGAAGATAAAACCCAAAAAGGGAACCTTCTGCACACCAAAGAGACACTTTGAGCCCTTAATAAACAAAGCATTCTCACGCAAAACCTGAAACACCATCCTGACCTGCCTTACATGGGAGTCCCAATCATCAGAAAAAAACAGAATATCATCCAGATAAACAATCATAAATTTATCCAGATACTTCCGGAAGATGTCATGCATAAAGGACTGAAACACTGAAGGAGCATTAGAGAGCCCAAAAGGCATCACCAAGTACTCAAAATGACCTTCGGGCGTATTAAATGCAGTTTTCCATTCATCTCCCTGCTTAATGCGCACAAGGTTGTACGCACCACGAAGATCTATCTTGGTGAACCACTTGGCACCCTTAATCCGGGCAAACAAGTCCGACAACAGAGGCAAAGGATACTGAAATTTAACAGTGATTTTATTCAGAAGTCGATAGTCTATACAAGGTCTCAAAGATCCGTCCTTCTTGGCCACAAAGAAAAATCCCGCACCAAGAGGGGAAGAGGATGGACGAATATGTCCCTTCTCCAGAGACTCCTTGATATACGAACGCATTGCGGTATGCTCAGGTACAGACAGATTAAATAATCTTCCCTTAGGAAACTTACTACCCGGAATCAAATCTATAGCGCAGTCACAGTCCCTATGAGGAGGAAGAGCACTGGACCTGGACTCGCTGAATACATCCTGATAATCAGACAAATACTCAGGAACATCCGAAGGAGTAGAGGAAGCAATAGACACCGGCGGGGAATCGCAATGAATACCCTGACAGCCCCAACTTGACACAGACATAGCCTTCCAATCCAAAACTGGATTGTGAGTTTGTAACCATGGCAGACCCAAAACGACCAAATCATGCATTTTATGCAAAACAAGAAAACGAATCACCTCTCGATGTTCAGGAGACATGCACATGGTCACCTGTGTCCAAAACTGCGGCTTATTTTCCGCCAATGGCGTAGCATCAATACCTCTCAGAGGAATAGGATTAACCAAAGGTTCCAGAACAAAACCACAGCTCTTGGCAAACGACAGATCCATAAGACTCAGGGCAGCACCTGAATCCACAAACGCCATAACAGGATAGGAAGACAATGAGCAAATTAAAGTCACAGACAAAATAAATTTAGGTTGCAAATTACCAATGGCGACCGGACTAACCACCTTTGTTAAGCGTTTAGAGCATGCTGATATAACATGTGTAGAATCACCACAGTAGAAACACAACCCATTCTGACGTCTATGATTTTTCCGTTCAATTCTAGTCTGAACTCTATCACATTGCATTAACTCAGGTGTCTGTTCAGACAACACCACCAGAGGATTAGCGACTTTGCGCTCCCGTAAACGCCGGTCAATTTGAATAGCCAACGCCATGGAATCATTCAGACTTGTAGGAACGGAGAAACCCACCATCACATTCTTAATGGCTTCAGAAAGGCCATTTCTGAAATTTGCGGCCAGAGCACACTCATTCCACTGAGTAAGCACGGACCATTTCCGAAATTTTTGGCAATAAACTTCAGCTTCATCCTGGCCCTGAGAGATAGCCAGCAAAGCTTTTTCTGCCTGAATTTCAAGATTGGGCTCCTCGTATAGCAACCCAAGCGCCAGAAAAAACGCATCAACATCTGCCAATGCCGGATCGCCTGATGCTAACGAGAAGGCCCAATCCTGAGGGTCGCCCCGTAAAAAAGAGATAACAATTTTTACTTGCTGAGCTGAGTCTCCAGACGAACGAGGTCTCAGAGATAGAAACAATTTACAATTATTTCTGACATTTCTAAACTTAAATCGGTCTCCAGAGAACAATTCCGGGATAGGTATTTTAGGTTCTGACATAGGACTGCTAGTAACAAAATCTTGAATACTCTGCACACGAGCAGCAAGCTGATCCACACTAGTAATCAAGGTCTGGACATTCATGTCTGCAGCAAGGCTCCAGCCACTCTGAGATAAAGGGGAGGAAAGAAAGAAAAAAAAAAAAAAACCTCAGAATTTCCTTTCTTATAATCCCACTTCTGCAATGCATTAAATATTCACTTATGGCCTGGCATACTGTTATGACCCCAATGGCAGGGGGTCTCAAAGACAAATAGCGAAGTCTGCAAACATAAAACCCAGCTCATAGGGTAGTGGTAACTGGGCTGACCATATACCTGAACCTAGCACACAAATAACAGCAGCCGGGGAACGTACCTACGTTGATTCTAGACGTCTCGCGCCAGCCGGAGAACTAACTAACCCTAGCAGGGAAAAGAAAGACCTTTCTTGCCTCCAGAGGAAATACCCCAAAAAGTTGGATACAAGCCCCCAACAAATAATAACGGTGAGGTAAGAGGAAAAGACAAACGCAAGAAATGAACTAGGTTTTAGCAAAGAGAGGCCCACTAACTAATAGCAGAATATAGGAAGATGACTTATATGGTCAGCAAAAACCCTCTCAAAAACTCCACGCGGAATATTCAAGAACCCCCGAACCGTCTAACGGCACGGGGGGAGAACATCCGCCCCCTAGAGCTTCCAGCAGTATCAGAAATCACATTTAGTACAAGCTGGACAAAAATAGGAGCACAGTAAATAACCAAAAACAAGAAAGCAGGACTTAGCTTAATTTTGCAAAGAACCAGGACCAGCAGAAAGGAGCAAACAGAAGGATCTGATTACAACGATGCCAGGCACCAGACTGAAAATCCAGGAAGTTCAAATAGCGACACCCCTGGACTAACGAGGCCAGGTGGGTACCAAGCAAGGGAAGGAATAACAAAGTGTCATATCACTAGTGACCACAAGAGGGAGCCAAAAAGTCTAATTCACAACAGGACTCCCAATCATCAGAAAAGACCAAAATATCATCTAGATACACAATCATAAATTTATCCAGATATTCTCGGAAGATGTCATGCATGAAAGACTGAAACACAGAAGGGGCATTAGAAAGTCCAAAAGGCATCACCAAGTACTCAAAATGGCCTTCGGGCGTATTAAATGCTGTTTTCAATTCATCGCCCTGCTTTATACGCACAAGGTTATACGCACCACGAAGATCTATCTTGGTGAACCAACTAGACAAGCAAACAGATCAGACAACAATGGCAAAGGATACTGAAATTTGACCGTGATTTTATTTAGAAGGCGATAATCTATACAAGGTCTCAGAGAACCATCCTTCTTGGCCACAAAAAAGAATCCTGCACCAAGAGGGGACGAGGACGGGCGAATATGTCCCTTCTCCAAAGACTCCTTTATATAACTCCGCATAGCGGCATGTTCTGGCACAGACAAATTAAACAGTCGTCCCTTAGGAAACTTACTACCAGGAATCAAATTTATAGCACAATCACAATCCCTATGAGGAGGTAGGGCACTGGACTTGGGCTCATCAAATACATCCTGGTAGTCCGACAAAAACTCAGGGACTTCAGAAGGAGTAGAGGAAGCAATTGATAGTAAAGGAGCATCGCCATGCATTCCCTGGCAACCCCAACTTAACACAGACATAGCTTTCCAATCCAAGACTGGATTATGAGCCTGCAGCCATGGCAGACCTAACACGACAACGTCATGCAAATTATATAACACAAGAAAACGAATCACCTCCTGATGTGCAGGAGTCATACACATGGTCACTTTAGTCCAATACTGAGGTTTTTTCTTGGCCAATGGCGTAACATCAATTCCCTTCAATGGAATAGGGAACCGTAAAGGCTCTAAGATAAAACCACAGCACTTGGCAAATGACAAATCCATCAGTTTCAGGGCAGCACCTGAATCTACAAAAGCCATAACAGAGTAGGATGACAGAGAACAAATCAAAGTAACAGGCAAAATGAATTTAGGCTGTACAGTACCAATGGTGACAGATTTAGCGACCTTTTTTGTGCGCTTAGAACAATCTGAGATGACATGAGCAGAATCACCACAGTAGAAGCACAACCCATTCTGACGTCTGTGATTTTGCCGTTCAATTCTGGTCAGAATCCTGTCACATTGCATAGACTCAGGTCTCTGTTCAGAAAACACCGCCAGATGGTGCACAGATTTGCGCTCCCGCAAACGCCGATCAATCTGAATGGCCAAAGCCATTGACTCATTCAGACTTGCAGGCATGGGGAACCCCACCATAACATTCTTAAGGGTTTCGGAAAGACCTTTTCTGAAAATTGCTGCCAGGGCACACTCATTCCATTGAGTAAGCACCGACCATTTCCGAAATTTCTGACAATAAACCTCTGTGTTATGATCCTAGTGGTAGAGGATCTCAGGAGTTGTAGCTAAGTCCGCAAACACAAAAACCAGGTCATAGGGAGGTGGTAACTTGGCTGACCGCATACCTAATCCTAGCACAACAACTAAAAGCAGCCGGGGAACGTACCTATGTTGGTTCTAGACGTCTCGCACCAGCCGGAGAACTAACTAACCCTTTCAGAGAAAATAAGACCTCACTTGCCTCAAGAGAAAGACCCCCAAAGTTAATATACAAGCCCCCAACAAATAATAACGGTGAGGTAAGAAGAAAAGATAAACGTAAGAATGAACTAGATTTAGCAAAGAGAGGCCCACTAATTAATAGCAGAAAATAGGAAGGAGACTTATGCGGTCAGCAAAAACCCTACAAAAATATCCACGCTGAATATCCAAGAACCCCCGCACCGACTAACGGTGTGGGGGGAGAATATCAGCCCCCTTAGAGCTTCCAGCAAAATGAGGAATCACATTTTGTATAAGCTGGAACAAAATAAGAACAAATGCAATAAACCAAAATAAGAAAGCAGACTTAGCTTATCTTGCAAAAATCAGAGGACCAGGAGTCAGGAGAAAACAGACATAGACTGATTACATCGATTCCAGGCACTAGACTGAGTTTCCAGGAAGTCTAAATAGGAACACCCAAGGCCTAACGAACCAGGTGGGTACCAACCTGGAGAAAGACAATCCAAGTGTAATACCGCTAGTGATCACAAGAGGGAGCCAAGAAATACAGTTCACAACACCTCTGCTTCATCCTGACCCTGAGAGAGGGCCAGCAAAGCTTTTTCTGCCTGATCAACAAGATTAGGTTCCTCATAAAGCAATCCTAATGCCAGAAAAAACGCATCCACATTCAGCAATGCAGGATCTCCTGGCGCCAGGGAGAATGCCCAATCCTGAGGGTCACCACGTAACAAGGTAATAATAATTTTAACTTGCTGTGCAGGATCACCAGAGGAACGAGGTCTCAAAGAAAGGAATAATTTACAATTATTCTTAAAATTCAAAAACCTAGATCTATCTCCAGAAAACAACTCAGGAATAGGTATTTTAGGCTCTGACATAGGACTGTGAATGACATAATCTTGAATGCTTTGTACCCTTGCAGTAAGATGATCCATACTAGAAGTCAGACTCTGAATATCCATGTCTGCAGCTGAACTCAGAGCCACCCAGAGATTAAGGGGAGGAGAGAAGCTAGACAAACTGCAGCAAAGATTAAAAAATGCACTCAGGACTTCTCTTATCCCGCTTCTGCGATGCATTTAACACTTAATGGCCTGCTGTACTGTTATGATCCTTAGTGGCTTAGGATCACAAATCTGACCAGCTAAGTAGGAGACGAGCTCTGGGGATGTGGGAACTGGACTGACCGCAAACCTGATCCTAACCGCACACACTATAGGCAGCCGTGGAACGTTACCTAAAATCCTAGACGTCTCTTCACAGCCTGAGAAACTGGCTACCCCTAGAGAGAAATAAAAGCCTCACTTGCCTCAGAGAAATAACCCCAAAGATATAGAAAGTCCCCCACAAATAATAACGGTGAGTTAAGGAGAAGGCACAAACCAAGTAATGAAAATAGATTCAGCAAAGGAGGCCCGCTAATCACTAAACAGAAAGAGGATAGCAAAGGATCTGTGCGGTCAGTAAAAAACCCTATCAAAAATATCCACGCAGAGAATGCAAGAACCTCCACACCAACTAACGATGTGAGGGGAGAACCTCTGCACCCCAGAGCTACCAGCAAGCGAGAAGATCACATGTTAGCAAGCTGGACTGAATTAATCATATACTGATAAACATATTGTACAAGATGAGCAAAAATGAACTAGAAAAAAACTTCTCTTGGAGAGACAGATAACGAATTAAGTCAGGAGAGATCAGAACCAGCACTGAATACAACGACAGCAGGCAAAAAGTGAAGGTCCAGGTGAGTTAAATAGGAAACCTGAATAGCAGGTGATGATGCAGCTGATCCCAGCCACAGACCCGCAGAATAACAAAAGAGCCACTAGAGGGAGCCCAAAGATAGAACTCACACAGTACCACTCACGACCACAGGAGGGAGTCCGAAAACAGAGTTCACAACACACGGGATAGTCCTCACAACTGTCGTTTATGTTTCTGTTCTTTCTCTCCGTCCCCCAGATGATAAGGATAGGACGCACCCGTATGACGGGGTAGGCCTGGAGTTATTTTATAGGGACCCTAGAGATGCCCCTCTCCCACAATTGCCTCCGTTGTCTTCATTAGGTGATTTAGGTGAGGCAGCCAACCTATAATTAACTGCCCTGCCATTGGTTTGAAGTAATGCGTAGAGCCCAATACTTCCTCGGCGTTCCGGCCACCGGCTACGCGCCTCAGTAGGATGTTGCCGATCTCGTGGCACGACTCCTACTGGTTCTATCGCCTTAGGGCTGTGATCTCGTTGTGCTTGCTTCTCCACAATATACTTCGCTTCGTGTCCTTTCTTAAGATGCCGCCGCAATGAAGTGCAGGCACGGCTCCGTAACAATCTGTCCTTTCGCTAGGCTTCTGTCAGGATCCCACCCCTGACAGGGACTCCCCTGGATCTTCCCAAGCAACGCTCTTCTCTCACTAGATGTTACCTGGGCAAAACCCAGTCAGCTTCTCTCTAACTTCCTATCCAGCCCCCAGTTTTACCAGAGTGTGAGGAGTGGCCTAATACATAGAACCCTTTGCTCCCCTCTGGTGGCCGGAGTGTGAAGTGTAGTGTGTGACTGTGATACCTGGTCAGGTGAACTCCTTTAGTGCAATCAGACGTACCATCACTCCCCTTAGTGGCGGAGCGACAGTACTGCAACGACCAGGATTCTGGGGCGCTGCATATACACTATATACGAAGCTCCTGTGTATATTGTCACTGGTGATTACTGTATTACCTGTACACTATACACTATATACAGAGTTCCTGTGTATAATGTCACTGGTGATTACTGTATTAGCTGTACACTGACACTATATACAAAGCTCCAGTGTATAATGTCACTGGTGATCTCTGTATTACCTGTACACTATATACAGAGCTCCTCTGTATAATGTCACTGGTGATCACTGTATTACCTGTACACTGACACTATACACAGAGGTACAGTGTGTAATGTCACTGGTGGCAATAACAGTGTTGTTAGTATTGTGGTTTGTATTCATAATCAATATTGTAGTATTCGGTAACTATGTGTTGGTAATTTGTGATCTGGTCATGACGTGGCAGTATTTCTCCTTGTATGTGGTATTATTTGGTCCCTATATGCTGGTAATATTTATTTTTACTCATTTATATAGCGCCATTAATTCCACAGCGCTTTACAGACATTATTGGCACTGTCCCCGATGGGGCTCACAATCTAGATTCCCTAGCAGTATGTCTTTGTAAATGTGAGAGGAAACCAGAGTGCCTGGAGGAAACCCACGCAAACATGGGGAGAACATACAAACTCCTTGCAGATTTTGTCCTTGGTGGGATTTGGACCCAGGACCCCAGCGCTGCAAGGCTGCAGTGCTAACCACTGAACCGTGCTGCCCTAATATGTCATATTATTCAGTCACTATGTGGTGGTAATATGTGATCTGGTCATGGTGTGACGGTATTTGTCCTTTGTATGTAGTATTATTCGGTCACTATGTGGTCTGGTCATGTTATGGTGGTATTTCTTCCCTGTTTGTGGTAATATTGGTCTTGGTATGGTGGATTGTGTTGTATATGCCAGTCATTTGTTCTCTCTGATATTAATAAGGAGAAGATTCTTTATTTCCATTAGAGATTAAATACTTTGTACACAGCGGCAGAGATGCACTTACAGGGGGTTTCCTGTGGAAAAAAGTAATCTCCACTCCACATGATAAGTGATAACGTATCGATTGGTGGTGGTCAGACTGCTTGGACCGAATCTGCAGAATGTGGAACTTTTTATACCCATTAGACTGGAGTCGCATGTCCAACTTGACCACTGATCTATTCATTTCCTCTGTGGCTGCACTTTTTCCTGGAAGCCCCAAAGAGAATTAATGGAGCCGCTGTCAGTACATCCCACCTGCCGCTCCATTTTAAAATGGGATAAGTGTCCTGTCATGGATAAAACTTCCCCATTCTTCCGATTGGTGCAGTTTCTAATGGTCGGACCTAAGTGATCACCTATCCTGTGGAGCCCATGGATCGGTGATAACTTGCTTTAACCAAAGAACCCCATTAGTGTAAACTACCGTAATTATACATCCCAGTTTTGGGGGCGCACAGTAGATGTACAGGAGGCCCCTGTGTTTTACAGCCAATGCTCCACTATAATGGAGATTACGACTGACAGGTGTTTGCATATAGCTCTAGGGTGGACCCCTAGAGTCCATTCCCCTGGTGGGCCCCAGACACCCAAGTCCGACCCTGAGTGAGGGCGTTTCATGGAACTGTGAGATATTACAGGCGGTGTGTCCCAAGTTTCACCATAATTGCCATGCCATTAACGGCACCAAGGGCACCAGGTTAATGATGGTGAAATGGACTACTGACAGAGTTGGCATTTCAGGAAAATAAGTGGGCTCTGTGCAAACAACCAATTCAGGTCACACCAGATATTAGCAAAGAATTCATGGTCCAGACGGATGCTTCAGGGGTTGGGTTGGGAACCGTGATGTCTAGGGAAATAATTGGGGAAGAGCATACCTGTTATGAACTGGTGGTTAAGGAGCAACATGGGACGAGCTCTGGAGGAGGTGGTACCTGTACTAACCGCAGTTCCTAAGCTAAACACAACACTAGAAGTAGCCGTGGGATGTTCCTGTCACTCCCTAGACACCTCGTCACAGCCGGAGGACTAACTACCCCTAAAGATGGAAACAGGAAAGCTATCTTGCCTCAGAGAAAATTCCCAAAGGACAGACAGCCCCCCACAAATATTGACTGTGAGTGGAGAGGGAAATGACATACGCAGAATGAAACCAGGGTATAGCAAAGGAGGCCAATCTAGCTAGATAGATAGGACAGGACAAAATACTGTGCGGTCAGTATTAAAATACTAGAAAAATCCACCACAGAGTTTACAAAAATCTCCACACCTGACTAAAGGTGTGGAGGGTAAATCTGCTTTCCAGAGCTTCCAGCTTAACTGAATAAATCCATACTGACAAGCTGGACAAGAAAAAACATAGAATGTGCTGAACGATTAAGTCCACAATATGTGGACAGCAAAAGAACAAGCAAGGACTTATCTTTGCTGAACTGGTCAGAATATCAGGGAAATCCAAGCAGAGATGTGAATCCAACCAGGAACCATAGACAACTGGCACTGGCTGAAGGATAGAGCAAGGCTATATAGCCGAGCCAGAATAGACGATCAGTGGAAGCAGCTGCTGGCTGCTAAATCCAAGGAGCAGTCGTACCACTTAAAACCGCCGGAGGGAGCCCAAGAGCAGAACTCACAAAAGTGCCACTTACAACCACCGGAGGGAGCCCAAGAGCGGAATTCACAACACATACCATCCTGTATCTGAGCCGGAAACTCTCTTCCTGCTAGAAAAACTATGCGATTGGAGTGCTCAGCCATAAGTGGGCCGAAGACACCCTGAAGTACTGCCTACTACTGTAGTCCGAAAGTTTAAACTAGTGTCAGACCATGCCCCTCTGAGATGGTTAAGAGAAAAGAAGGGTAAAAATGCCCAGGTGACTAGGTTGTTCTGCTGAATCCCCTATTTGGTGTCTGAAGGTGCCAAAACCCCCGACTTTGGGCAGAGGGGATGGGGATATGTGACCGGGTCACTGGCACTGTATGTGAGGGGAGACATCTGTCGCAAAGTTTGCTTTCTTCTGTGATCTAAAAACCCATAGGTTTCTCCCCAGCATGCTATGTGCTGAAGGAGTTAATCAGCCATGATACATTTTTAGGTGAGTAGGTTAGAGATGGGCGGAGTGCTGTAGCTAAGCCCCCGATGTATCCTGAAAGATGAGAAAAAGAGGTTAGTTTATGCTCACCCAGGGGCGGTCCCGCTGCGGTCCGGTCCGATGGGTGTTGCAGTCTGGTCCAGCGCGTCCCATCTTCTTACGATGACGTCCTCTTCTTGTATTCACGCTGTGGCTCTGGCGCAGGTGTACTTTGTCTGCCCTGTTGAGGGCAGAGCCAAGTACTGCAGTGCGCAGGCACCGGGAAAGGTCAGCGAGGCCCAGCGCCAGCGCACTGCAGTACTTTGCTCTGCCCTCAACAGGGCAGACAAAGTACACCTGCGCTGGAGCTGCAGCGTGAAGACAAAAAGAGGACGTCATCGTAAGAAGATGGGAGGCCCCAGACTGGACCGCGACGCCCATCGAATCGGACCGCAGCGGAACCGCCCCTGGGTGAGTATAATCTAACCTCTTTTTCTCCTCTTTCAGGTTACATCTGGGGCTTATCTACAGCATTCCAGATTGCTGTAGATAAGCCCCTGATGCCGGTGGGCTTAGCTCACCTTTGATTTTGGGAGTGACAGGTTCCCTTTAAGGGGTTATAGAGCCCTGTGTGTGAGTCACTGTTGCTGACTTATTACACTATTATTTTACCTATGCCTGGATCTGCCTCAGAGTTATATTATTACTTTCCAACTATAGATCAGCAGGAACTATAGAAATAAAGGAAAGGTAGAAATCCTCCTCCTGTTATTAGCCAAAGACGTCAGTGCCTCCTCACCACAGTGCCTCTGCTCATCCTGCAGCTGCCGGACATCCACCACTGTCCAGTGTCTGTAGGTTGTGATAGATCACAGGTCATGTGTGCCCTCACTACACTGAGCAGCCAATCACAGATCATGTGTGCCCTCACTACACTGAGCAGCCAATCACAGATCATGTGTGCCCTCACTACACTGAGCAGCCAATCACAGATCATGTGTGCCCTCACTACACTGAGCAGCCAATCACAGATCATGGTGCCCTCACTACACTGAGCAGTGTCATGATCTCCATGGCCAGAGAACTAGCATAAGCCTATATAGGAACAAGCTCTTGGAAGATGGTAACTGTACTGACCATGAACTAAACCTTACCGCACAACTAGAAGTAGCCAGGTAGCATGTCCTACTTTTTATCCCTATATGCCCAGCGCCGGCCGGAGAACTAAATAATGCTAGCAGAGGGAAATATAAGACCTGACTCACCTCTAGAGAAATGCCCAAAAAGGAGACAGAGGCCCCCCACATATATTGGCGGTGATTTTAGATGAAATAACAAACGCAGCAGGAAAATAGTTTTAGCAAATTTGAGGTCCGCTTTCTAGATAGCAGAAGACAGAAAGCACACTTTCATGGTCAGTAGAAAACCCTAACAAAACACCATCCAGAAATTACTTTAGGACTCTGGCATTAACTCATAATACCAGAGTGGCAATTCCTGATCAACAAGAGCTTTCCAGACACAGTAACGAAACTGCAGCTGTGAACTGGAACCAAAAAACAAAAACAAACAAGGACGAAAGTCCAACTTATCTAGTAGATGTCTGGGAGCAGGAACAAGCACAGAGAGGCTTCTGATAACATTGTTGACCGGCAAGCAACTAACAGAGAAGCCAGGTTATATAGCGACACCCAGATCTGATGAGAACAGGTGAACAGGAAAGATGATGACACAAGTTCAATTCCACCAGTAGCCACCGGGGGAGCCCAGAATCCAAATTCACAACAGTACCCCCCCCTCAAGGAGGGGGCACCGAACCCTCACCAGAACCACCAGGGCGATCAGGATGGGCCCTATGAAAGGCACGAACCAGATCGCAGGCATGAACATCAGATGCAGTGACCCAAGAATTATCCTCCTGGCCGTATCCCTTCCACTTGACCAGATACTGGAGTCTCCGTCTGGAAACACGGGAGTCTAGGATTTTCTCCACAACGTACTCCAACTCACCCTCAACCAACACCGGAGCAGGAGGCTCAACGGAAGGCACAACCGGTGCCTCATACCTGCGCAATAACGACCGATGAAAAACGTTATGAATAGAAAAGGATGCAGGGAGGTCTAAACGGAAGGAAACAGGGTTAAGAATCTCCAATATTTTATACGGACCGATGAACCGAGGCTTAAACTTAGGAGATGAGACCCTCATAGGGACAAAACGAGAAGACAACCACACCAAATCTCCAACACAAAGCCGAGGACCAACACGACGGTGACGGTTGGCAAAAAGCTGAGTCTTCTCCTGGGACAACTTCAAATTGTCCATCACCTGCCCCCAGATATGATGCAATCTCTCCATCACCGCATCCACTCCAGGACAATCCGAGGATTCCACCTGACCGGAGGAAAATCGAGGATGGAACCCCGAATTACAGAAAAACGGGGACACCAAGGTGGCAGAGCTGGCCCGATTATTGAGGGCGAACTCCGCCAATGGCAAAAAAGCAACCCAATCATCCTGGTCAGCAGACACAAAACACCTCAGATATGTCTCCAGGGTCTGATTAGTCCGCTCGGTCTGGCCATTAGTCTGAGGGTGAAAAGCAGACGAAAAAGACAAATCTATGCCCATCCTAGCACAGAATGCCCGCCAAAATCTAGACACAAATTGGGTTCCTCTGTCAGAAACGATATTCTCAGGAATACCATGCAAACGAACAACATTTTGAAAAAACAGGGGAACCAACTCGGAAGAAGAAGGCAATTTGGGCAGGGGAACCAAATGGACCATCTTAGAAAAACGGTCACACACCACCCAGATGACAGACATCTTCTGGGAAACAGGCAGATCTGAAATAAAATCCATCGAGATGTGCGTCCAAGGCCTCTTAGGAATAGGCAAGGGCAACAATAATCCACTAGCCCGAGAACAACAAGGCTTGGCCCGAGCACAAACGTCACAAGACTGCACAAAGCCTCGCACATCTCGTGACAGGGAAGGCCACCAGAAGGATCTTGCCACCAAATCCCTGGTACCAAAAATTCCAGGATGACCTGCCAATGCAGAAGAATGCACCTCAGAGATGACTCTACTGGTCCAATCATCAGGAACAAACAGCCTATCAGGCGGACAACGATCCGGTCTATCCGCCTGAAACTCCTGCAAGGCCCGCCGCAGGTCTGGAGAAACGGCTGACAAAATAACTCCATCCTTAAGGATACCTGTGGGCTCAGAGTTGCCGGGTGAATCAGGCTCAAAACTCCTAGAAAGGGCATCCGCCTTAACATTCTTAGAACCCGGTAGGTATGACACCACAAAATTAAACCGAGAAAAAAATAATGACCAGCGCGCCTGTCTAGGATTCAGGCGCCTGGCGGTCTCAAGATAAATCAAATTTTTGTGGTCAGTCAATACCACCACCTGATGTCTGGCCCCCTCAAGCCAATGGCGCCACTCCTCAAACGCCCACTTCATGGCCAAAAGCTCCCGATTCCCAACATCATAATTCCGCTCAGCGGGCGAAAATTTACGGGAAAAGAAGGCACAAGGCCTCATCACGGAGCAGTCAGAACTTTTCTGCGACAACACTGCCCCAGCTCCGATCTCAGAAGCGTCGACCTCAACCTGAAAAGGAAGAGCCACATCAGGCTGACGCAACACAGGGGCAGAAGAAAAACGGCGCTTAAGCTCCTGAAAGGCCTCCACAGCATCAGGGGACCAATTAGCAACATCAGCACCCTGTCTAGTCAAATCGGTCAATGGCTTAACGACATCCGAAAAACCAGAAATAAATCGACGATAAAAGTTGGCAAAGCCCAAAAATTTCTGAAGACTTTTAAGAGAAGAGGGCTGCGTCCAATCACAAATAGCTTGAACCTTGACAGGATCCATCTCAATGGAAGAGGGAGAAAAAATATATCCCAAAAAGGAAATTCTCTGAACCCCAAATACGCACTTAGAACCCTTGACACACAGAGAATTAGACCGCAAAACCTGAAAAACCCTCTTAACTTGCTGGACATGAGAGTCCCAGTCATCCGAAAAAATCAGAATATCATCCAGATACACTATCATAAATTTATCCAAAAAATCGCGGAAAATATCATGCATAAAGGACTGGAAGACTGAAGGGGCATTAGAAAGACCAAAAGGCATCACCAAATACTCAAAGTGGCCCTCGGGCGTATTAAATGCGGTTTTCCACTCATCCCCCTGCCTGATCCGCACCAAATTATACGCCCCACGGAGATCAATCTTAGAGAACCACTTGGCCCCCTTTATGCGAGCAAACAAATCAGTCAGCAACGGCAATGGGTATTGATATTTAACCGTGATTTTATTCAAAAGCCGATAATCAATACATGGTCTCAAAGAGCCGTCTTTTTTTGACACAAAGAAAAAACCGGCTCCTAAGGGAGATGACGATGGACGAATATGTCCCCTTTCCAAGGACTCCTTTATATATTCTCGCATAGCAGCATGTTCAGGCACAGACAGATTAAATAAACGACCCTTTGGGTATTTACTACCCGGAATTAAATCTATAGCACAATCGCACTCACGGTGCGGAGGTAGTGAACCCAGCTTGGGTTCTTCAAAGACGTCACGATAATCAGACAGGAACTCAGGGATTTCAGAGGGAATAGATGATGAAATGGAAACCAAAGGTACGTCCCCATGAGTCCCCCTACATCCCCAGCTCAACACAGACATAGCTCTCCAGTCAAGGACTGGGTTGTGAGACTGCAGCCATGGCAATCCTAGCACCAAATCATCATGTAGATTATACAGCACCAGAAAACGAATAGTCTCCTGGTGATCCGGATTAATACGCATAGTTACTTGTGTCCAGTATTGTGGTTTATTATTAGCCAATGGGGTGGAGTCAATCCCCTTCAGAGGAATAAGAGTCTCCAAAGGCTCTAAATCATACCCACAACGATTGGCAAAGGACCAATCCATAAGACTCAAAGCGGCGCCAGAGTCGATATAGGCGTCCGTGGTAATAGATGACAAAGAGCAAATCAGGGTCACAGACAAAATAAATTTAGACTGTAAAGTGCCAATGGAAACGGATTTATCAAGCTTTTTAGTACGCTTAGAGCATGCTGATATAACATGAGTAGAATCCCCACAATAGAAACACAACCCATTTTTCCGTCTAAAATTCTGCCGCTCGCTTCTGGACAGAATTCTATCACACTGCATGCTTTCTGGCGTCTTCTCAGTGGACACCGCCAGATGGTGCACTGGTTTGCGCTCCCGCAGACGCCTATCGATCTGAATGGCCATTGTCATGGACTCATTCAGACCCGCAGGCACAGGGAACCCCACCATAACATCCTTAATGGCATCAGAGAGACCCTCTCTGAAAGTAGCCGCCAAGGCACACTCATTCCACTGAGTAAGCACAGACCATTTACGGAATCTTTGGCAGTAAATTTCAGCTTCATCTTGCCCCTGCGATAGGGACATCAAAGTTTTTTCTGCCTGAAGTTCCAAATGAGGTTCCTCATAGAGCAACCCCAAGGCCAGAAAAAACGCATCCACATTGCGCAACGCAGGATCCCCTGGTGCCAATGAAAAAGCCCAGTCTTGAGGGTCGCCGCGGAGCAAGGAAATCACAATCCCAACCTGCTGTGCAGGGTCTCCAGCAGAACGAGATTTCAGGGACAAAAATAACTTGCAATTATTTCTAAAATTCTGAAAGCCAGATCTATTCCCTGAGAAGAATTCCGGCAAAGGAATTCTCGGCTCTGATACCGGAGCATGAACTACAAAATCTTGCAAACTTTGTACTTTCGTGGCGAGATTATTCAAACCTGCAGTTACACTCTGAAGATCCATTATAGACAGGTGCACACAGAGCCATTCAAAGATTAGAAGGAGAGAGAAAAAAAAGAAAGACTGCAGCATAGACAGACTGGCAAGTGATCCAATTAAGAGCACAAAAAAAAAAAAAAAAAAAACTCTCAGCAGACTTCTTATTTCTCTCCTTTCTCAGCCAAGGATTTTAACCCTTTAGTGGGCCGGTCAAACTGTCATGATCTCCATGGCCAGAGAACTAGCATAAGCCTATATAGGAACAAGCTCTTGGAAGATGGTAACTGTACTGACCATGAACTAAACCTTACCGCACAACTAGAAGTAGCCAGGTAGCATGTCCTACTTTTTATCCCTATATGCCCAGCGCCGGCCGGAGAACTAAATAATGCTAGCAGAGGGAAATATAAGACCTGACTCACCTCTAGAGAAATGCCCAAAAAGGAGACAGAGGCCCCCCACATATATTGGCGGTGATTTTAGATGAAATAACAAACGCAGCAGGAAAATAGTTTTAGCAAATTTGAGGTCCGCTTTCTAGATAGCAGAAGACAGAAAGCACACTTTCATGGTCAGTAGAAAACCCTAACAAAACACCATCCAGAAATTACTTTAGGACTCTGGCATTAACTCATAATACCAGAGTGGCAATTCCTGATCAACAAGAGCTTTCCAGACACAGTAACGAAACTGCAGCTGTGAACTGGAACCAAAAAACAAAAACAAACAAGGACGAAAGTCCAACTTATCTAGTAGATGTCTGGGAGCAGGAACAAGCACAGAGAGGCTTCTGATAACATTGTTGACCGGCAAGCAACTAACAGAGAAGCCAGGTTATATAGCGACACCCAGATCTGATGAGAACAGGTGAACAGGAAAGATGATGACACAAGTTCAATTCCACCAGTAGCCACCGGGGGAGCCCAGAATCCAAATTCACAACAGAGCAGCCAATCACAGATCATGTGTGCCCTCACTACACTGAGCAGCCAATCACAGGTCATGTGTGCCCTCACTACACAGACCCCAATCACAGATCATGTGTGCCCTCACTACACTGAGCAGCCAATCACAGGTCATGTGTGCCCTCACTACACTGAGCAGCCAATCAGAGATCATGTGTGCCCTCACTACACTGAGCAGCCAATCACAGATCATGTGTGCCCTCTCTGCACTGAGCAGCCAATCAGAGATCATGTGTGCCCTCACTATACTGAGCAGCCAATCACAGGAAATGGAGGAGCCCAGTCACAACAGATCATTGCCAATCATTCCCCAGTTGTACACACTGCTCTAACTATCCTCCTCCTCCTCCTTCTCCTCCTCCTCCCCCCAGTCAGGAGGAAAGAAACTAAGCAAACAGCAGGGGAAAAAAAAGTTTGTCTCGGCTCCCAATCATTTACATCAAAGAGCCGTCTCTTTGTGTCAGATCCTTCATGAAGGACACATCACTACTGGTAGCTTCGGGGATATAAGCCCGGGAAAGCATGCTCCAGCACGTTTAGCACTGAAAGAGTTAAGGTACCTTCACACTGAATGATATCACTAGCGATCCGTGACGTTGCAGCGTCCTGGATAGCGATATCGTTGTGTTTGACACGCAGCAGCGATCAGGATCCTGCTGTGCCATCGTTGGTCGGAGCAGAAAGGCCAGAACTTTATTTCGTCGCTGAATCTCCCATAGACATCGCTGAATCGGTGTGTGACGCCGATTCAGCGATGTCTTCACTGGTAACCAGGGTAAACATCGGGTTACTAAGCGCAGGGCCGCGTTTAGTAACCCGATGTTTACCCTGGTTACCAGCGTAATCGTAAAAAAAACCCAAACACTACATACTTACATTCCGGTGTCTGTCCCTCGGTGCTGTGCTTCTCTGCACTGTGTAAGCGCCGGCCGGCCGGAAAGCTTTCCGGCTGGCACTTACACAGTGCAGAGGAGCACAGCGCCGGGGGACAGACACCGGAATGTAAGTATGTAGTGTTTGGTTTTTTTACGTTTATGCTGGTAACCAGGGGACTTCGCATAGTTGGTCGCTGGAGAGCTGTCTGTGTGACAGCTCTCCAGCGACCACACAGCGTCGCTGCAGCGATCTGCATCGTTGTCGATATCGCTGCAGCGTCGCTTAATGTGACGGTACCTTTACTGAGCATTCAAAGGACAGGTTTTAAGAGAAGTCAAGAAATGGTGGGAATGACTGCTCACATATCCCCGCCCTGTGGATGTGGTTTGGCAGATAGAAAGGAAACCAAGTGTGTCATTCAGGGTCTGTGGCTGGAGGTGTGGAGGCCTCCATTGTGTGTGCTAAAGTCTCTGACCTGAGCGGGCGGACCTGCACTACTATATGGACTGGTTATTTTCTGTTTGTCTTCACTCTGTTCCGGAGAAGGAGATCTTCTTTTGTTTGCTTATGCTGAAGCAGGTTTATGGAGTCTAAGAAACCGGACTGGACATTTGTATGAAAACAGCTTCCTGTGCCGACCTCAGCCGCAGCTCAGTGAGTAATACTCTACAGGGTATTTATCACAGCCTCCTGTAATGTCAGAGTCCTGCACGTCGTTCTCTCACAGTTATAGAGCCGGTCTGTGTGTATGTATGTCTAATGACATCAATTATTAACCTTACATAAGTTCAACTGTGGTGTGGCAAGATGGCGTCTACATCCTGGAACTAAGCCCTGGAATCCTTGCAATGTGACTTGGATACACTGGAGATCATATATGGAATAGACCTAGCAGGGACCCCCAACTAACACAGACTGATACAATGGTGCAGAGAAGCGCCCTCTTCCTGCCTGCTACATGATTATTTGTGCATACTAATGTGGGCTCATACCCATATGTGTGAAAAAAGTTCAGATGTCAGGACCGAAAAAACGGACAAGTGTCATGCGAGTGCTGTACGATTTCTTTTTTTAAACTGAACATCCGTATGGCATACATATGCAATGTGATTTTAACATGAGCTTTTAGATACAGCAGTATTATTATGTACACATCGTTTTAACACAAAATATTCTTCAACACACACACACACACACACACACACACACACACACACACACACACACACACACACACACACACACACACACACACGTGTGACAGGATAGAACAGAATAGATATATACACAGAATAGATGTGTGTGTATGTATATATACAGGGCAGTTTCTAGCCCAAAAATGACACAGGGCGAGAGTAGGAAATTTCTCCCCCCCCCCCCCCCCCCGGCACCGAAAATAATAAACATTATTTTTGTGGGCTTGAGTAATAAATAGAGAGCAGGCTTGTATCTTCCCTTTTTTTAATAAATTATAATTTGCCTTTAACTTATATAGAACTTGGGGAAAAGGGACAAGTATGCTAATTATTAACGGTGAGAACAAAGTTGTAGGTAAATAATATCTATTAATTATTTTGGAAACAGATCCTAAAAATTGTAGGTTGCAGATTTATGAGAAACTGACTCTTCTAGATTTAGCCGCTGCAAAAGCATTAATAGCTTCCGAATAATTCAGCTTTTCTGCCAGTTCATTTTCTATTGATAAAATAGCAAGAGATGATAACCTCTCATCTGTCATTGTGGTACGAAGATATGTTTTTATCAGCTTCAGTTTGCTAAAGCTTCTCTCACTGCTTGCAACTGTAATCGGAATAGTTAGTAATATCCTCATGGCAATCCATATGTTTTTAAACAGGTCATGAGAGTGCGTGTAATTTATGTGCTTCAAAACCTCCAGTGGTGTTATAGAAGAATTTGAAATCATTGGCTGAATATGTTTTAATTCTTCCAGCAATTCATTGCCGTCAATGTCACATTGTAGTTTGTCTACCTCTGCAGTATGGCTTAGCATATTTTCCAACGATTTGCACATATTTTTAAGTTGTTCTTTTTCTGGCAAATCTTTAATGTTGTATAGAAAGCCCCAACATTTATTATGCTCAGACAGTTGTGAGAAACGCCTCTCCAGTGATGCAACCATGTTATCTACAAGAGGGTAGAAAACAGAAATCTTAAAATGTTGCTCTGCATCTGTAATTAACTCATCCTGACTTTCATAGTCAAACAATTTTTTTTTTTTACTGGGCCTTTTATTTATTGTAAATTTAGCTTCGATGCCCAAGTCTGTAGCCATTTCAGTGGCCACGGTCTTTGCAGATTCATAGCCAGAATCACGATATTCTTTTACAAATATGGTACACTTCTTCAACAAATCGTTGCATCGAGTCATCTCCATATTTTTTGACTGCATAGATTTACTTACGATTTGTACCTGAAATAAAAGGTCATACCATACTACCAGTGTGATTAGAAAGGCAAAGTCTTCCAACATCACTGACAGTGACTTTGCTTCAGAAGCAAGAGTGGGATCATCAACCTTTTGCTCCAAATCTAGGAGAGCCTCGTGAATTTCCGGATATTGATAGCGTACTGCCTTTAAGCTTTCAACACGGCATTCCCAACGAGTAGCACATACCTTCTTCAGCGTAAGATGCTTCACATGTTCACTTATTATACACCATCGTTTAGAAGATGATGCAAACAGGTTATAAAGCCTTTGTAACACACCGAACAGATTTACAGATTTTACCGATGATTTGGAAGCGTCACCTATAACCAAGTTTAAACTATGGCATCCACAGGGGTTAAAAAATGCCCGAGGATATTTTTTTAAGATTCTAGCCTGAACTCCTTTTTGCATGCCTATCATGTTGGCACCATTGTCATATCCTTGTCCTCGACAATTGTTCATGTCCAGGTCACATTTACTAATCTCTTCTAAAAGGAGATTGGCGAGACTTTCCCCAGATGTATCAGTAGCAGGACGATAGCCAATAAAATGTTCCTTTATTGCTACGTGATCATCATCTATATCAACAAATCTTAAGGTGTATGACAACTGTTCAGTGTGACCTGCATCTTGTGTGCAGTCCAACATTATTGAAAAATACTTAGATCTTTTGGCTTTTTCTAGAATACATTTCTTCACCTGAGAGGCCATCAAGCAGATAATTTCATTTTGAATTAAATTTCCACAGTAATGTGTATGGATTTCCTGGGAAGTAATTCGTTTTAAATGATCTCTCATTACTGGTTCAAATTTTCCAAGAAGCTCTATAAGCCCAAGGAAATGTCCATTATTTGGTGTAAACAATGTATTTGACGATCCTCGAAAAGCTAAATTATTGGTTGCCAGGTATACAGTTACTGCCATAACTCTTTCCAACACTTCTCGCCAGCGGTTATGTTCCTGTGTAATCTGGGTTTGCAAATCTTTATCAATTCCTGTATTTTTTTTAAGATTATTCTGTGCATCAATCCATGCATGACGTGAATTTACATGTGCAGCAGACAATTCATGTGTAGATAGGTATTCCCCAATATGTGCCCAGTTGCTGATGCCTATAGTCCCAAGCTTGGATTTTGGATTGTGATCAAACAACTTACAGCAGAAGCAGTACACTCTGTCTGCAGAAACAGAATATTGTAGCCATCGTCTGGGTACCTTCTCTCGATTTGGCAGCACAAGGAATCCATAAAATGAGGAAAAATGACGCTTTTCATTGTCCCTGGGGTATATGAAATCAGAGGCAGGCAGAGGTTGTGGTCCTTGGAGGACAATATGGTCTTTTACTTGACCCTTGATTGGTTTTGGCCACAATGCTATATCTTTATAGGTAAAGACATCCTTATTTGAACACTCTGAGTTATCTTCGGAAATGTCTGTAGAAAGAACATCATTTGTACTTCCAGACTCATGCGATGACACAGCTGTAACAGCCTCTGCAGGTTTAGGTGCAGTCTGCTCATTTTCAGATGTATTTATTGAACAAGATGTTTCAGACTCCAGTGTTGAAGACATCATTCTTGATTTGTGATGTTCATCTCCAGATTTGGGATCACGTTCTTCATGTGAAAAGTAGCTCAGACTTTGAGAGCCTGAACCTTGTGGTTCCGTTTCTGAAGAAACATATCCTGGGTGTGGTACTGCACTTTCTGTCTGCAAGTACATTGCCATTAATTTTGCACCTTTTGCATCTTCACTCTTCTTTTTTTGCTTTCTTTTTCGAAATTGTGCTCCTGAAGGCTTAGGAGGTGGCATTATAACTGGTCTTTAAAAAGAAAAGACAAAAATTTGACAGTAAAAGATATCATTTTATGTTATGCAATCATACAAGCAGAATGTTGAAATGTTTGTCTGGTGCAAAGAGTGCGCTGGGTGAGGATGCCACCAGACTGCCAAAGATGAGGTAAGTCAGCTGGGCCCCCTCCCGGGTTTCATGCTGTGGGGCATGCCAAATCAGCATGCCCCAAGGGTGGTTGGGGGGGGGGCAGGTGTGGGGGTCCCCATCCAAAAAAAAAGGCTAGCCCAACCCATCCCATCCCTCAGACCCCCTCACCTGTTCAGTGTGTCAGTGCCCTCTGCCCTCTGAGTCTGAGCGCGCTCAGACTGCTAAATGGGGCTGCTGGGAAGGGAAGGACTAATCCATAGGCAGGGGGTGGGCATTTTTGCTATACTGCTACCACTGTCAGACTAGACTGCAGCCTGTCCTGTCCAGCATTGAAATTGGCAACAGCCAGGCAGCCTAGTCTGACAGTGATAGTGTGTGTGCTTAGCTCTTTGATCACTGTCTCAGGGAGCGCCCGTGCTCAGCCGAGAGCGCGGCGCCCCTGCTATCAGTGTGGGAGTGGCCGAGCTGCCTCATCCTGGCTGTTCATTCTCGCTGTTCATCCAGCGCGGAGCGGAGGTGAGTGGCGGCGCCGAGGTGGCCGCAACCATTATGTGCGGTGCGGGGGGGGGGGCGCGGCGACGCGAGGCGATGATCTGACCGCTCAGCTGTCAGATTTGCAGCTGAGTTCGGGCAGGGCGCGCCCGCGCTCAGCACTGAGCGCGGCATCCGCGCCCCTGACAGCCCTTAACCCCTTCATGACCCAGCCTATTTTGGCCTTAATGACCTTGCCGTTTTTTGCAATTCTGACCAGTGTCCCTTTATGAGGTAATAACTCAGGAACGCTTCAACGGATCCTTGCGGTTCTGAGATTGTTTTTTCGTGACATATTGGGCTTCATGTTAGTGGTAAATTTAGGTCGATAATTTCTGAGTTTATTTGTGAAAAAAACGGAAATTTGGCGAAAATTTTGAAAATTTCGCAATTTTCACATTTTGAATTTTTATTCTGTTAAACCAGAGAGTTATGTGACACAAAATAGTTAATAAATAACATTTCCCACATGTCTACTTTACATCAGCACAATTTTGGAAAGAAATTTTTTTTTTGCTAGGAAGTTATAAGGGTTAAAATTTGACCAGTGATTTCTCATTTTTACAACAAAATTTACAAAACCATTTTTTTTAGGGACCACCTCACATTTGAAGTCAGTTTGAGGGTTCTATATGGCTGAAAATACCCAAAAGTGACACCATTCTAAAAACTGCACCCCTCAAGGTGCTCAAAACCACATTCAAGAAGTTTATTAACCCTTCAGGTGTTTCACAACAGCAGAAGCAACATGGAAGGAAAAAGTGAACATTTAACTTTTTAGTCACAAAAATGATCTTTTAGCAACAATTTTTTTATTTTCCCAAGGGTAAAAGGAGAAACTGGACCACAAAAGTTGTTGTCCAATTTGTCCTGAGTACGTTGATACCTCATATGTGGGGGTAAACCACTGTTTGTGGGCACGGCAGGGCTCGGAAGCGAAGGAGCGCCATTTGACTTTTTCAATGAAAAATTGGCTCCAATCTTTAGCGGACACCATGTCGCGTTTGGAGAGCCCCCGTGTGCCTAAACATTGGAGCTCCCCCACAAGTGACCCCATTTTGGAAACTAGACGCCCCAAGGAACTTATCTAGATGCATAGTGAGCACTTTAATCCCCCAGGTGCTTCACAAATTGATCCGTAAAAATGAAAAAGTACTTTTTTTTTCACAAAAAAATTTTTTAGCCTCAATTTTTTCATTTTCACATGGGCAACAGGATAAAATGGATCCTAAAATTTGTTGGGCAATTTCTCCTGAGTACGCCGATACCTCATATGTGGGGGTAAACCACTGTTTGGGTGCACGGCAAGGCTCGGAAGGGAAGGCGCGCCATTTGACTTTTTGAATGATAAATTATCTCCATCGTTAGCGGACACCATGTCGCGTTTGGAGAGACCCTGTGTGCCTAAACATTGAAGCTCCCCCACATGTGACCCCATTTTGGAAACTAGACCCCCCAAGGAACTAATCTAGATGTATAGTGAGCACTTAAAACCCCCAGGTGCTTCACAGAAGTTTATAACGCAGAGCCATGAAAATAAAAAAATATTTTTCTTTCCTCAAAAATGATTTTTAGCCCGGAGTTTTTTATTTTCCCAAGGATAATAGGAGAAATTGGACCCCAAATGTTGTTGTCCAGTTTGTCCTGAGTACGATGATACCCTATATGTGGGGGTAAACCACTGTTTGGGCGCACGGCAGGGCTCGGAAGGGAAGGCACGCCATTTGGCTTTTTGAATGGAAAATTAGCTCCAATCATTAGCGGACACCATGTCGCGTTTGGAGAGCCCCTGTGTGCCTAAACATTGGAGCTCCCACACAAGTGACCCCATTTTGGAAACTAGACCTCCCAAGGAACTAATCTAGATGTGTGGTGAGCACTTTGAACCCTCAAGTGCTTCACAGAAGTTTATAACGCAGAGCCATGAAAATATAAAATTATTTTTCTTTCCTCAAAAATGATTTTTTAACCCACAATTTTTTATTTTCCCAAGGGTAACAGGAGAAATTTGACCCCAAAAGTTGTTGTCCAGTTTCTCCTGAGTACGCTGATACCCCATATGTGGGGGTAAACCACTGTTTGGGCACATGGCGGGGCTCGGAAGGGAAGTAGTGACGATTTGGAATGCAGACTTTGATGGAATGGTCTGCGGGAATCATGTTATGTTTGCAGAGCCCCTGATGTGCCTAAACAGTAGAAACCCCCCACAAGTGACCCCATTTTGGAAACTAGACCCCCCAAGGAACTTATCTAGATGTGTGGTGAGCACGTTCAACCCCCAAGTGCTTCACAGAAGTTTACAACGCAGAGCCGTGAAAATAAAAAATCATTTTTCTTTCCTCAAAAAAGATGTTTTAGCAAGCAATTGTTTATTTTCACAAGGGTAACAGGAGAAATTGGACCCCAATATTTGTTGCCCAGTTTGTTGTGAGTACGCTGGTACCCCATATGTGGGGGTAAACCACTGTTTGGGCGCACGTCAGGGCTCGGAAGGGAAGTAGTGACATTTGAAATGCAGACTTTGATGGAATGGTCTGCGGGCGTCACGTTGCATTTGCAGAGCCCCTGATGTGCCTAAACAGTAGAAACACCCCACAAGTGACCCCATTTTGGAAACTAGACCCCCCAAGGAACTTATCTAGATGTGTGGTGAGCACGTTCAACCCCCAAGTGCTTCACAGAAGTTTACAACGCAGAGCCGTGAAAATAAAAAATCATTTTTCTTTCCTCAAAAAAGATGTTTTAGCAAGCAATTGTTTATTTTCACAAGGGTAACAGGAGAAATTGGACCCCAATATTTGTTGCCCAGTTTGTTGTGAGTACGCTGGTACCCCATATGTGGGGGTAAACCACTGTTTGGGCGCACGTCAGGGCTCGGAAGGGAAGTAGTGACATTTGAAATGCAGACTTTGATGGAATGGTCTGCGGGCGTCACGTTGCATTTGCAGAGCCCCTGATGTGCCTAAACAGTAGAAACACCTCACAAGTGACCCCATTTTGGAAACTAGACCCCAAAAGGATCTTATCTAGATGTGTGGTGAGCACTTTCAACCCCCAAGTGTTTCACATAAGTTTATAACGTAGAGACGTGAAAATAAAAAATAATTGTTCTTTCCTCAAAATTATGTTTTAGCAAGTATTTTTTTATTTTTGCAAGGGTAACAGGAGAAATTGGACCCCAATAGTTGTTGCCCAGTTTGTCCTGAGTACGCTGGTATCCCATATGTGGGGGTAAACCACTGTTTGGGCACACGTCGGGGCTTGGAAGGGAGGGCGCACCATTTGACTTTTTGAACGCAAGATTGGCTGGAATCATTGGTGGCGCCATGTTGCGTTTGGAGACCCCTGATGTGCCTAAACAGTGGAAACCCCTCAATTCTAACTTCAACACTAACCCCAACACACCCCTAATCCTAATCCCAACTGTAGCCATAACCCTAATCACAACCCTAAGCCCAACACACCCCTAACCACAACCCTAACCCCAACACACCCGTAACCCTAAATCCAACCCTAATCCTAACCCTAATCCCAACCCTACCCACAACTGTAACCCCAACACAACCCTAACCCTATCCTTAACCCTAACCACAAGCCTAATCTTAACCCTATTTCCAACCCTAGCCCTAATTCCAACCCTAAGGGTACCGTCTCACATAACGATTTACCAACGATCACGACCAGCGATACGACCTGGCCGTGATCGTTGGAAAGTCATTGTGTGGTCGCTGGGGAGCTGTCACACAGACCGCTCTCCAGCGACCAACGATGCCAAGGTCCCGGGTAACCAGGGTAAACATCGGGTTACTAAGCGCAGGGCCGCGCTTAGTAACCCGATGTTTACCGTGGTTACCAGCGTAAAAGTAAAAAAAAAAAACGTACATACTCACATTTTGGTGTCCTTCAGGTCCCTTACCGTCTGCTTCCCGCTCTGACTGAGTGCCGCCGTACAGTGAGAGCAGAGCGCAGCGGTGACGTCACTGCTGTGCTGTGCTCTCACTTTCCGGCCGGCAGACAGTCAGAGCGGGAAGCAGACGGCAAGGGACCTGAAGGACACCGAAATGTGAGTATGTACGTTTTTTTTTTTTTTTTTAACTTTTACGCTGGTAACCACGGTAAACATCGAGTTACTAAGCGCGGCCCTGCGCTTAGTAACCCGATGTTTACCCTGGTTACAAGTGAACGCATCGCTGGATAGCTGTCACACACAACGATCCAGCGATGACAGCGGGAGATCCAGCGACGAAAGAAAGTTCCAAACGATCTGCTACGACGTACGATTCTCAGCAGGGTCCCTGATCGCTGCTGCGTGTCAGACACAGCGATATCGTATGGATATCCCCGGAACGTCACAGATCGTACCGTCGTAGCGATCAAAGTGCCACTGTGAGACGGTACCCTAACTCTAATTCCAACCCTAACCCTAAGGCTATGTGCCCACTTTGCGGATTCGTGTGAGATTTTTCCGCACCATTTTTGATAAATCCGCAGGTAAAAGGCACTGCGTTTTACCTACGGATTTACAGCGGATTTCCAGTGTTTTTTTGTGCGGATTTCACCTGCGGATTCCTATTGAGGAACAGGTGTAAAACGCTGCGGAATCCGCACAAAATTGACATGCTGCGGAAAATACAACGCAGCGTTTCTGCACGGTATTTTCCGCACCATGGGCACAGCGGATTTGGTTTTCCATAGGTGTACATGGTACTGTAAACCTGATGGAAAACTGCTACGAATTCGCAGCGGCCAATCCGCTGCGGATCCGCGGCCAATCCGCTGCGGATCCGCGGCGGATCCGCTGCCGATCCGCTGCGGATCCGCGGCCGATCCGCTGCGAATCCGCGGCCGATCCGCTGCGGATCCGCGGCCGATCCGCTGCGGATCCGCGGCCGATCCGCTGCGGATCCGCGGCCGATCCGCTGCGGATCCGCGGCAATCCGCTGCGGATTCGCAGCCAAATCCGCACTGTGTGCACATGCCCTAACCCTACCCCTAACCCTAACCCTACCCCTAATTCTAACCCTAATTCTAACCCTAGTTCTAACCCTAACCCTAGCAGAAAAAAAAATATATTTTATTTATTTTTATTATTGTCCCTATGGGGGTGATAAAGGGGGGTCATTTACTTTTTTTTTCATTTTGATCACTGCGATAGGCTATATCGCAGTGATCAAAATACTTCTGAAATGAATCTGCCAGCCGGCAGACTCTGCGGGTGCAGTGCGCATGCGCCGCCATATTGGAAGATGGCGGCGCCCATGGAGAAGCCGGACGGACATCGGGAGGCCCGGTAAGTATGAAGGGGGGGTGATCGGATCACGGGGGGGGGACCGGAGCACAGGGGGGGGGGACCGGAGCACAGGGGGGGGGGACCGGAGCACGGGGGGAGCGGACAGAACGAATTAGGGGGGCGGACCGCGCACCGGAGCACTGGGGAGGAGATCGGTGGGGTGGGGTGGGGGCAGATTAGGTTTTCCAGCCATGGCCGATGATATTGCAGCATCGGCCATGGCTGGATTGTAATATTTCACCGTTTTTTGGGGTGAAATATTACAAATCGCTCTGATTGGCAGTTTCACTTTCAACAGCCAATCAGAGCGATCGTAGCCACGGGGGGGTGAAGCCACCCCCCCTGGGCTGAAGCACCACTCCCCCTCTCCCTGCAGATCGGGTAAAATAGGAGTTAACCCCTTCACCCGATCTGCAGGAGCGCGATCATTCCATGACGCATACGCTGCGTCATAGGTCGTTTTGGCACCGACTTTCATGACGCAGCGTATGCGTCAAAGGTCGCTAAGGGGTTAAACAGCAGCAGCAGCGGGCAGGGGACCACCGGGGCCCGAGGCCTCTCCTGCGCCCCCCGGCCCCACGGCGCCCCGTGTGGCCGCCCTGCCCGCCCTGTTGAAGAAACGGCCCTGTATATATATATATAGATAGATAGATAGATAGATATCTATCTAATATATAATTGCCTAGAATACTACTTCCTGCAATTTGTGCCAACTTCCGTGGCTTTGTCCGGAGCTAATGTCCGGAGATAAGTGACGTCACCAGTGTCCTACACCCAGGCAGAGCACAGTGGCCCCAGGCAGCATATGGGGCCCAAGGCAGGGCACAGGGGACCCAGGCAGCATATGGGGCTCCAGGCAGAGCACAGGGGCCCCAGGCAGCCTATGGGGCCCCAGGCAGAGCACAGTGGCTCCAGGCAGAACACAGGCAGAGCACAGGGGCCCCAGGCAGAGCACAGGGGCCCCAGGCAGCATATGGGGCCCCAGGCAGAGCACAGGGGCCCCAGGCAGCATATGGGGCCCCAGGCAGAGCACAGTGGTCCCAGGCAGAGCACAGGGGCCCCAGGCATCATATGGGGCCCCAGGCAGAACATGGGGCCCCAGGCAGAGCACAGGGGCCCCAGGCAGAGCACAGTGGCCCCAGGCAGCATATGGGGCCCAAGGCAGAGCACAGGGGCCCCAGGCAGCATATGGGGTTCCAGGCAGAGCACAGGGGCCCCAGGCAGCATATGGGGCCCCAGGCAGAGCACAGTGGTCCCAGGCAGAGCACAGGGGCCCCAGGCAGCATATGGGGCCCCAGGCAGAGCACAGGGGCCCCAGGCAGCATATGGGGCCCCAGGCAGAGCACAGTGGCCCCAGGCAGCATATGGGGCCCCAGGCAGAGCACAGGGGCCCCAGGCAGCATATGGGGCCCCAGGCAGAGCACAGTGGCCCCAGGCAGAGCACAGGGGCCCCAGGCAGCATATGGGGCCCCAGGCAGAGCACAGTGGTCCCAGGCAGAGCACAGGGGCCCCAGGCAGCCTATGGGGCCCCAGGCAGAGCACAGTGGCCCCAGGCAGAACATAAGGCCCCAGGCAGAGCACAGGGGCCCCAGGCAGAGCACAGGGGCCCCAGGCAGCATATGGGGCCCCAGGCAGAGCACAGGGGCCCCAGGCAGCATATGGGGCCCCAGGCAGAGCACAGGGGCCCCAGGCAGAACATGGGGCCCCAGGCAGAGCACAGTGGTCCCAGGCAGAGCACAGGGGCCCCAGGCAGCATATGGGGCCCCAGGCAGAGCACAGGGGCCCCAGGCAGCATATGGGGCCCCAGGCAGAACATGGGGCCCCAGGCAGAGCACAGGGGCCCCAGGCAGAGCACAGGGTCCCCAGGCAGCATATGGGGCCCCAGGCAGAGCACAGTGGCCCCAGGCAGAGCACAGGGGCCCCAGGCAGAACATGGGGCCCCAGGCAGAGCACAGGGGCCCCAGGCAGAGCACAGGGGCCCCAGGCAGCATATGGGGCCCCAGGCAGAGCGCAGGGGCCCCAGGCAGCATATAGGGCCCCAGGCAGAGCACAGTGGCCCCAGGCAGAGCACAGGGGCCCCAGGCAGCATATGGGGCCCCAGGCAGAGCACAGTGGTCCCAGGCAGAGCACAGGGGCCCCAGGCAGCATATGGGGCCCCAGGCAGAGCACAGGGGCCCCAGGCAGCATATGGGGCCCCAGGCAGAGCACAGTGGCCCCAGGCAGAGCACAGGGGCCCCAGGCAGCACATGGGGCCCCAGGCAGAGCACAGTGGTCCCAGGCAGAGCACAGGGGCCCCAGGCAGCCTATGGGGCCCCAGGCAGAGCACAGTGGCCCCAGGCAGAACATGGGGCCCCAGGCAGAGCACAGGGGCCCCAGGCAGAGCACAGGGGCCCCAGACAGCATATGGGGCCCCAGGCAGAGCACAGTGGCCCCAGGCAGCATATGGGGCCCCAGGCAGAGCACAGTGGTCCCAGGCAGAGCACAGGGGCCCCAGGCAGCATATGGGGCCCCAGGCAGAGCACAGTGGCCCCAGGCAGCATATGGGGCCCCAGGCAGAGCACAGGGGCCCCAGGCAGCATATGGGGCCCCAGGCAGAGCACAGTGGCCCCAGGCAGAGCACAGGGGCCCCAGGCAGCATATGGGGTCCCCGGCAGAGCACAGTGGTCCCAGGCAGAGCACAGGGGCCCCAGGCAGCCTATGGGGCCCCAGGCAGAGCACAGTGGCCCCAGGCAGAGCACAGGGGCCCCAGGCAGCATATGGGGCCCCAGGCAGAGCACAGGGGCCCCAGGCAGAGCACAGGGGCCCCAGGCAGAACATGGGGCCCCAGGCAGAGCACAGGGGCCCCAGGCAGAGCACAGGGGCCCCAGGCAGCATATGGGGCCCCAGGCAGAGCACAGGGGCCCCAGGCAGCATATGGGGCCCCAGGCAGAGCACAGCGATATTTTGGACCACTGTGCGGTGTTTCAGACCCCCTGTGTGATGTCTGGGGCCCTGTTCTTAAGTATATTAAAGATTAAAGTAACGTATATTAAAGTATATTATAGATCAAATTTGACACGTTTATGAGCACCATTGAGTGATATACTGAAGAATGACATAATTTTTCAACATTTTATGGTTTCAAACTGTAAACACTCAGAGTTTTTTTTTACTTCAACCAGAAAACCTTAACGGTTCATAAAAAACTTGACTGTTCAGGATATGATAAAAGTCATAGTATTCTGAATCTTTAACTTTAAGATACCTTTACATGGGGTGATTATTGGTTCCAGAGAGGCTTTCGGCCGATAATCGTACACATGGCTGGTGACAGGACAATACAATATAAACGTTCAAAGGTAAACACTGATAACATTAAAATCTAATATATAATTGCCTAGAATACTACTTCCGGCAATTTGTGCCAACTTCCGTGGCTTTGTCCGGAGATAATGTCCGGAGATAAGTGACGTCACCAGCGTCCTACACCCGCTCAGGGTGGACAAAGATATATGCCTTCGTGGTGCGCGGCACTTTTCTGATTGGTTGCCGCCTGCCGCGAGCGACCAATCAGAAATGTGCCGTACTGTGACACACTCCGCCCGCCATTTTGGTGTGATTTTTGAATTTTTACCTCACAGCAAGTTTCTACTGCGTGGAGGCGGTCCCAGTGACGTCGCTCTTCAAGCTCCTGCCGAATTTCGTCAAAAAAATGATAATACCATTTACCAAAACTATACACTCACTGGCCACTTTATTAGGTACACCTGTCCAACTTCTTGTTAACACTTAATTTCTAATCAGCCAATCACATGGCGGCAACTCAGTGCATTTAGGCATGTAGACATGGTCAAGACAATCTCCTGCAGTTCAAACCGAGCATCAGTATGGGGAAGAAAGGTGATTTGAGTGCCTTTGAACGTGGCATGGTTGTTGGTGCCAGAAGGGCTGGTCTGAGTATTTCAGAAACTGCTGATCTACTGGGATTTTCACGCACAACCATCTCTAGGGTTTACAGAGAATGGTCCGAAAAAGAAAAAAAATCCAGTGAGCGGCAGTTCTGTGGGCGGAAATGCCTTGTTGATGCCAGAGGTCAGAGGAGAATGGGCAGACTGGTTCGAGCTGATAGAAAGGCAACAGTGACTCAAATCGCCACCCGTTACAACCAAGGTAGGCCTAAGAGCATCTCTGAACGCACAGTGCGTCGAACTTTGAGGCAGATGGGCTACAGCAGCAGAAGACCACACCGGGTACCACTCCTTTCAGCTAAGAACAGGAAACTGAGGCTACAATTTGCACAAGCTCATCGAAATTGGACAGTAGAAGATTGGAAAAACGTTGCTTGGTCTGATGAGTCTCGATTTCTGCTGCGACATTCGGATGGTAGGGTCAGAATTTGGCGTAAACAACATGAAATCTTTGGGATGTGGTGGAACGGGAGATTCGCATCAGGGATGTGCAGCCGACAAATCTGCGGCAACTGTGTGATGCCATCATGTCAATATGGACCAAAATCTCTGAGGAATGCTTCCAGCACCTTGTTGAATCTATGCCACGAAGAATTGAGGCAGTTCTGAAGGCAAAAAGGGGTCCAACCCGTTACTAGCATGGTGTACCTAATAAAGTGGCCAGTGAGTGTATATATTTAGTTGTGAAGTGGTTCAGTGACATTTTCACACCAATTTTGAACTTTTGTTTGGTGTTTTCTCCATATACTGCCTATTATTCACTGACTGTTATACTGAGAGACTGCCGTTTATTAACCTCTTCTTTGCCACACTGGGTATATTGCTCTATTATTTGCCACATAAGGACATTGTCCATTATTGCCCAGCAATTTCTCTGCAATATAAACTGCCTATTTATTAATATCTGTATTCCTGCAAAGAACTATTGCCTATTATTAACTGGCTATTTTCCTACTACCTGACGCTGCCTCTTATTAACCTGTTGTTTGCCACCACCACGCTTAAAGCTGTTTAGCTTAGCCAACATGAGCTCTAATAGTAAGGATACTAATGACACAGAGCCCAAAGCTGCTGATGGCGCACGTAAGATTAGGTCTGATATAAAGTATACTAATAATGCAGAGCAAAAAGACGCCGATGCCGCACGTAAGCGCAAACAGCGTGTTAACAAGAGTACAGAGGATAGATGCAAGCGCCTGGACACTGTTAAGTATAGTAATGACACAGAGTCCAAAGCTGCTGATGGCGCACGTAAGATCAGGTCTGATATAAAGTATGGTAATGATGCAGAGCGAAAAGCCGCCGATGCCGCACGTAAGCGCAAACAGCGTGCTAACGAGACTACAGAGGACAGACAGAAGCGCCTGGACACTGTTAATGCTGCTTGCAATAAACGCATTACTAATGAGTCTTTTGAGGACAAAACTAATCGATTAAGTAATAAAGCTGCTGCTGCACGCTCTCAACGTTGCAAACATAATATTTCTACGTCCTCAGTCATAGATTCTGCCCACAATACAGCTTCTTTGTCTCCATTCATAGAATGTGTGCAGCCTGAAGCTCCTTTAACCGTTGGTAAATCTGCACGTAAGCGCAAACACTGTCCTACTTACACTCCAAATGATAAACGTCGTCGCCTGTACACTGTTAAGTCTGCTTATAAGACATGCTTCACACCTGACTCTTCTAAGGCAACAAACAAACCATTACCAAATGCAGCTGGTGCACGCCGTGAACGGCGCAAAAAAACCGCTTGCACCTCCATATTAATAAACCCTGACCACGATACACCTTCCAACTCCTCAGTGATTGAATCTGTGGACAGTGAAGATCCTCTACCAGGTCCACGCTTTATATATGTTGGCTTAAAGAAACATTCCAATGTTCCGTTACCACAACCTGTACCTCAACATCCTACAGGTTTTACTAATGATGACAGTACCATAGTAGAACACTCCTGTGGTCCTATGAACTATTTATGTGAACATTGTCAAGCATTACATTTTAATGCTGAGATACCAGCAGATAAAAATTTTACTCTGTGTTGTCACAAGAGTAAAGTGCATATACCTATACCCCAATATCCCGAGGTCTTTAAACGATTGCTGACAGGGGAGAGTGAGTTCAGTAAGAATCTCATGGAAAATATTCGTAGTATTAACAGCTCATTTGCTTTCGCCTCCATGGGTGCCAATATATCCCCTCCACCTGGACATGGCCCTTACTGTTTCCGTATACATGGACAAATATATCATCGTACTGGAACCCTACATCCCAGTGATGATCAAGTTCCAGCTTATGCCCAACTGTATATTTTGGATACCGCTACCGCGAATGAACAACGTTTAAACTGTGAACAAAATCAAAAATGTCATCCCACTTTGATGAGTATAATTGCTCTTCAGTTAGACAATGTGAATCCCTTTGTTGCTGCCTACAAAATGTTACGAGATGTGGAACATGAAGAACATCTTAAAGCTGAAGCTAATGGCACTCTCATGCCAAATATCATCATGGCCCTTAAACAAGATCGGAATCAAGACCCTCGCCGATATAATAATCCAACTGTCAATGAAGTTGCTCTCGTATTTGAAAATGACAATGGAGAGCCACCATTTAATCGTGATATTTTAATACATTTACAACCGGACCCCAAAAATCCTTTGGCGCCAAGAACACAGCATTCTACACAGTAATTTAGATGCTTTACTCTATCCTTTATTTTTCCCTTATGGAGACCAGGGCTGGCATGATGGCCTCAAGCAACAAGGGCAAAGTCCACGCAGAGTTACACAACTGCAATATTACTGCTATGTGCTGTCTGTCCGTAATCATTTTAATCCACTCCTGAATGGTGGCAAACTCACTCAGCAGTACTTAGTGGATGCTTATGTGAAAATCGAGGCAAATCGCCTAAATTATATCCGTCAACACCAAAAGGATTTGAAAGTAGAGGATTATTGTGTACTCCAGGAACATCTCCAGAAAAAATCCATTGAGAAGGGCATCCCCATTGGAAAAACGGTCATTTTACCATCTTCGTTTGAAGGCAGTCCCAGGAATATGCAGCAGCGGTACCAGGATGCCATGGCTATTGTGACTAAATATGGTCGTCCTGATCTATTCATCACCATGACCTGTAATCCGAAATGGAATGAGATTACTGAGAATTTGGAACCTTGGCAGCGTGTGGAACATAGACCTGATTTGGTGGCACGTGTTTTCAAAATAAAACTGGAAGCACTCTTAAAAGACATTAACAACGGATTATTTGGGAAAGTTTGCTCTATGGTTCATGTAATTGAATTTCAAAAACGTGGCCTTCCACACGCTCACATTTTGATTATTCTGGACAGCAACTCCAAATTAAGGACTGAGGAGGACATAGACAATACAGTGTGGGCTGAAATTCCCAATCCTACCCACTACCCTCAGCTCCATAAAATTGTTCTCCAACATATGATTCATGGTCCGTGTGGAGAACACAACCCAAATTCTCCCTGTATGGATCTGGGGAAGTGTACAAAAGGTTTCCCTAAAGATTTGCAACCAAGAACCATCATAGCTAAGGACGCCTATCCTACTTATCGCAGACACTTTGGCCCATCTTTTCAACACCATTCTAACATGATTGACAATTCGTGGGTGGTTCCATATAATCCGTTCCTGCTATTAAAATACAAGTGCCATATAAATGTCGAAGTTTGTGGTTCCATTCAGGCTGTGAAATATTTATTTAAATACGTCTACAAAGGACATGATAAAGCCAATCTTGAAATCTGCCAGACTAACATCCAACATGATGAAACACACCAATTCATGGATTCAAGATATGTCAGTGCACCAGAGGCAGCTTGGCGAATATTCTCATATCCAATGCATAAACAATCTCATAGCATCATTCGCCTTGCTGTACATCTACCACATTCTCAGCCACTCTATTTTCATGAGGATGACTCTATTGGAAACATCAAACAAAAGCTCCATCAAAATTCTACACTTATGGCCTACTTCAAGCTTAATCAGAACGACCATCATGCTCATATTTATTTATACCGTGAAATTCCCGAAAACTATGTTTGGAAAGAAGGTTCTTGGGAAGTTAGAAAGCGAGCAGGTGGTTCTGTGATTGGACGAATGTATACTGTCAGTGTGAAAGACCAAGAACGCTACTATTTAAGATTGTTATTGTTACATGTCAAAGGTGCAACCAGTTTTGACAGCATAAAAACTGTACACGGAGTCACACATGAAACCTTCAAAGATGCGGCATTAGCTCTTGGCTTACTATTTGATGATAGTCTGTGGAGAAATACATTACTTGATGCCAGTATTCTCAACATGACAGCACAGCTACGTGACATGTTTGCCTACATTTGTATTTTTGGTCCTCCAGCTAAACCTCGGGACTTATGGGATGAATTTAAGGAACACTTTGTAGAAGACTACTGCTATGCATACCACTCCGACACTCTGGAGTGTGTCAATTGTGAAGGCTATGCTATGACAGATGTCCAACATGTTCTTAAAGCTCATGGCAAAACTTATACTGATTTTAATTTGCCACGTCCAGTCAAGAAACAACACCTCCTCCCACAGTATGATAAAGATTATGAGTTATCAGCAGCTGCTGAAATGAAAGCTACTCTAAATGAGGACCAACTTTTTGCTTTTGATGCTATCACTCAAGCTTTAGAAGACACTAATTCTACAGCAAAGTCTTTTTTCCTTGATGGTCCTGATGGCAGCGGAAAAACGTACCTATATCATCTACTCCTACATCAGCTAAGAGGACAAGGAGACATTGTGTCACCTGCTGCCACTACTGGAATTGCCGCCAACTTGCTACAAGGTGGACGAACCATTCATTCTCTTTATGGGATTCCAATTCCTGTGAATGAAACATCTGTTTCCAGGATTAAGAATGATACCGATGCAGCAAAAGATTTGCACAGCACTAAACTTTTTATTATTGATGAGTGCACAATGCTATCCAAATATGCATTGCATGTCATTGATAGAGTTTTACGTGATGTCATGACAACAAATGTAGCTCACAAAGAAAAAACACCGTTTGGAGGTAAAGTGATTGTTTTTGGAGGCGACTTTAGACAATGTCTTTCTGTCATCCCTCATGGGACAAGAACTGATGTTGTAGAGAGCTGTATAAAATATTCACAACACTGGCAACATTTTACTCGCCTGCCACTTATTAACAACATGCGCTCCATTGATCCTCACTACAGCAGTTGGTTGCTTCAACTGGGAAATGGTGAACTATCTAATGAACATAACCTTGGAGATGATGTAATTGAAATTCCTCCAGACATGGTATGCACTGGCTCTTTAATAATTGAAATTTTTGGAGATAATCTTTGTATTGATGTGAATGACACCGAAAGCATAAATACAGCTGCATCTCATGCAATTTTATGTCCAAAAAATGAGGACGTTGAGAAAGTCAATTCCCAAGTCATGGATTTATTGATAGGTGACTATACTGAATATATCAGTGATGATTCCATCGATCCTGATGAAGCTGATGACCTCGATCAATACCCACTTGATTTTTTTAATTCACTAACACCAACTGGAATGCCTTCACATCGGCTGAAACTTAAAATTTGCACCATTGTCATGTTATTACGTAATCTGAACACGAACAAAGGTCTCTGCAATGGTACGCGGCTCATTGTCACTGCCTTACATGCCAATATCATACTGGCTAAAGTAATTAGTGGGTCAGCAGCAGGAAATGTGGTATTCATTCCACGAATTGATTTGTGTCCATCAGAGACTGGATTACCTTTTAAATTAAGGGTACCGTCACACATTGAAATTTTCATCGCTGCGACGGCAGGATTCGTGACGTCGCAGCGTCGTATGATCATCGCTCCAGCGTCGTAGACTGCGGTCACACGTTGCAATCACGGCGCTGGAGCGATGCCGAAGTCCCCGGGTAACCAGGGTAAACATCGGGTAACTAAGCGCAGGGCCGCGCTTAGTAACCCGATGTTTACCCTGGTTACCAGCGTAAACGTAAAAAAACAAACCGTACATACTCACCCGTCGGTGTCCTTCAGGTCCCTTGCCGTCTGCTTCCTGCTCTGAGTGCCGGCCGGAAAGTGAGAGCAGAGCGCAGCGGTGCTCTGCACTGTGTAAGTGCCAGCCGGAAAGCTTTCCGGCCGGCCGGCGCTTACACAGTGCAGAGAAGCACAGCACCGAGGGACAGACACCGGAATGTAAGTATGTAGTGTTTGGGTTTTTTTTACGATTACGCTGGTAACCAGGGTAAACATCGGGTTACTAAACGCGGCCCTGCGCTTAGTTACCCGATGTTTACCCTGGTTACAAGCGAAGACATCGCTGGATCGCTGTCACACACAACGATCCAGCGATGTCAGCGGGTGATCAAGCGACGAAAGAAAGTTCCAAACGATCTGCTACGACGTACGATTCTCAGCAGGGTGTCTGATCGCAGTAGCGTGTCAGACACAGCGATATCGTAACGATATCGCTAGAACGTCACGAATCGTAACGTCGTAGCGATGGAAATTTCAATGTGTGACGGTACCCTAAGACGGAGACAATTTCCCATCAAGCCCGCATTTGCAATGACCATAAATAAATCTCAAGGCCAGACCCTCCATCGAGTTGGCATTTATCTACCAGAACCTGCTTTTGCCCATGGTCAATTGTATGTTGCTTTTTCCAGGGTGAAGCAATGTTGCAATGTGAGGGTTAAAGTGGTTAATACACCACTTCAAGGACAATTATTGGCTGATAGTACTAAAGTCTTCACACGTAATATTGTCTACAAAAATATTTTAGTTTAAAGTTACTTTTCTTTTTTTTCATTATTCAGTTTTTCTAATAACATAGACAGCAATAGGCAAATTCTATGTATAGAGATAAGGAAAAAAAACAAAAACAAAACAAAAAATTAGTGTAGCCATAGACATATAGATTTTAAGTACTTATGTAGGAAATGACTAAGGGTGCTATGTCACCAGAAACGCGTAGATAGTGTTTTTAATTATATTGTGCTGTTGTTTTATCCTCTATTTTTTGATATGAAGTGAATAAAGTACCAAGACTTTGCTTTTTCACCACCTCGTCGAGCTGGATTTTTTTCTATTTCCTGCATTCCTCACGCCTTGACACAGTGTTTCCGTGCTCCGAGCCTCCAGGGACTACAACTATGGTGAGCTGGATTTTTTCTTTTGTCTTCATAATAATGTGGAACATCATTTTTGAGTAGTTTTCTGTTATGATCCTTAGTGGTTGAGGATCACAAATTACTCCAGCAAGGTGACTAAACATAGGACAAGCTCTAGGGAGGTGGAAAACTGGACTGACCGCAAAACTGAACCTATCCAAACACACTAGAGGTAGCCGGTGAACGTGCCTAAAATCCTAGACGTCTCGAGCCAGCCTGAGGAACTAACTGCCCCTAGAGAGAAAGACCTCTCTTGCCTCCAGAGAAATAATCCCCAAAGATATAGAAGTCCCCAACAGATAATAACGGTGAGGTAAGAGGAAGGCACATACATAGGGGTGAAAGCAGATTCAGCAAAAGAGGCCCACTAATTCTAGATAGCAGAAAATAGAAAAGGGGTCTATGCGGTCAGTAAAAAACCCTTACAAAATATCCACACTGAGATTTGAAGAACCCCCGCACCAACTAACGGTGTGGGGGGAGAAACTCAGTCCCCTAGAGCAACCAGCAAGCAAGAAATCACATTTTAGCAAGCTGGACAAAAAAACATGATGAATGCTGATAATCAGAAAATGAACAAACAAGAACTTAGCTTGTTTTGGAGAGACTGGGAGCAAGGTAGTCACAAGGAATCTGAAGAGCACTGAATACATTGATAGCAGGCGAGGAACTGAGTATCCAGGTGAGCTAAATAGGAAACCAACCAAGGAAACCAACCAGCTGATGAAGCCAACCTGCAGAAAGACAACACTACACAGTACCGCTTGTGACCACTAGAGGGAGCCCAAAAATAGAGTTCACAACAGTACCCCCCCCCTTGAGGAGGGGTCACCGAACCCTCATCAAGACCCCCAGGGCGATCAGGATGAGCCGCGTGGAAGGCGCGAACCAAATCGGCCGCATGAACATCAGAGGCGACAACCCAGGAATTATCCTCCTGACCATAGCCCTTCCAATCTTCTCCACCACGTACTCCAATTCGCCCTCGACCAGCACCGGAGCAGGAGGCTCAACAGAAGGAACCACAGGTACCACATACCTCCGCAACAAAGACCTATGGAACACATTATGGATGGCAAACGATGCCGGGAGATCCAAACGAAAAGACACCGGGTTAAGGATTTACAAGATCTTAGATTAGCAAAGCGCTGAGCCTTCTCCTGTGACAATTTCAGATTGTCCACCACATGGCTCCAAATCTGCTGCAACCTATCCACCACAGAATCCACCCCAGGACAGTCAGAAGACTCAACCTGACCCGAGGAAAAACGAGGATGGAAACCAGAAATGCAGAAAAAAGGCGAAACCAAGGTAGCAGAACTAGCCCGATTATTAAGGGCAAACTCGGCCAATGGCAAAAAAGTCACCCAATCATCCTGATCAGCAGAAACAAAACATCTCAAATAAGTCTCCAACGTCTGATTAGTTCGCTCGGTTTGGCCATTAGTCTGAGGATGGAAGGCCGACGAAAAAGACAAATCAATGCCCATCTTAGCACAAAAAGTTCGCCAAAACCTGGACACAAACTGGGATCCTCTATCAGACACAATATTTTCAGGAATGCCGTGCAAGCGAACCACATTCTGAAAAAATAGAGGAACCAAATCGGAGGAGGAAGGCAGCTTAGGCAAGGGCACCAAATGGACCATCTTGGAAAAACGATCACACACCACCCAGATGACAGACATTCTCTGAGACACTGGAAGATCCGAAATAAAATCCATGGAAATGTGCGTCCAAGGCCTTTTCGGGACAGGCAAAGGCAAAAGCAAACCGCTGGCACGAGAACAGCAAGGCTTAGCCCGAGCACAAATCCCACAAGACTGCACAAAGGAACGCACATCCCGCGACAAGGAAGGCCACCAGAAGGACCTAGCTACCAAATCTCTGGTACCAAAAATCCCAGGATGACTCGCCAACACCGAAGAATGAACCTCGGAAATAACTCTGCTGGTCCATCTATCCGGGACAAACAGTCTCTCTGGTGGACAACGGTCAGGTCTATCCGCCTGAAATTTCTGCAGCACTCGTCGCAAATCTGGAGAAATGGCAGACAAAATTACTCCCTCTCTGAGAATACCAGCCGGCTCAGAAACTCCCGGAGAGTCAGGCACAAAGCTCCTAGAAAGTGCATCAGCTTTCATGTTCTTCGAACCAGGCAGGTATGAGACCACAAAGTTGAAACGGGAGAAAAACAACGACCAACGAGCCTGTCTAGGATTCAGGCGCTTGGCAGACTCGAGGTAAATCAGATTTTTGTGATCAGTCAGGACCACCACACGATGTTTAGCTCCTTCGAGCCAATGTCGCCACTCCTCAAATGCCCACTTCATAGCCAACAACTCCCGATTACCAACATCATAATTTCGCTCGGCAGGCGAAAACTTTCTTGAAAAGAAAGCACACGGCTTCATCACAGAGCCCTCAGAGCTTCTCTGCGACAAAACAGCCCCTGCTCCAATCTCGGAAGCATCAACCTCGACCTGGAAGGGGAGAGAGACATCTGGCTGACATAAGACTGGAGCTGAAGAAAACCGGTGCTTCAGCTCCCGAAAGGCCTCCACGGCCGCAGGAGACCAATTAGTCGCATCAGAGCCCTTCTTGGTCAAATCCGTCAAAGGTTTAACCACGCTAGAAAAATTAGCGATGAAATGACGGTAAAAATTAGCAAAACACAAGAACTTCTGAAGACTCTTAACAGACGTGGGCTGAGTCCAGTCATGAATAGCCTGGACCTTGACTGGGTCCATCTCCACAGTAGAAGGAGAAAAAATAAAACCCAAAAAGGAGACCTTCTGTACTCCGAAGAGGCATTTTGAGCCCTTCACAAATAAAGCATTAGCACGCAGGACCTGAAACACCATCCTCACCTGCTTCACATGGGACTCCCAATCATCAGAAAAGACCAAAATGTCATCCAGATAAACAATCATAAATTCATCCAGATATTCTCGGAAAATGTCATGCATGAAGGACTGAAACACAGAAGGAGCATTAGAGAGTCCAAAAGGCATCACCAAGTACTCAAAATGGCCTTCGGGCGTATTAAATGCTGTTTTCCATTCATCTCCCTGCTTAATGTGCACAAGATTATACGCACCACGGAGATCTATCTTGGTGAACCAACTGGCACCCTTAATCCGAGAAAACAAATCAGACAATAGTGGCAAAGGATACTGAAATTTGACTGTGATTTTATTCAGAAGACGATAATCTATACAAGGTCTCAAAGAACTGTCCTTCTTGGCCACAAAAAAGAATCCTGCACCAAGAGGGGAAGAGGATGGGCGAATATGTCCCTTCTCCAAAGACTCCTTTATATAACTCCGCATCGCGGCATGCTCTGGTATAGACAAATTAAAAAGTCGTCCCTTAGGGAATTTACTACCAGGAATTAAATTTATAGCACAGTCACAATCCCTATGAGGGGGAAGGACACTGGCCCTGGGCTCATCAAATACATCCTGGTAGTCAGACAAAAACTCAGGGACCTCAGAAGGAGTGGAAGAAGCAATAGACACCAACGGAGTATCGCCATGAATTCCCTGACAACCCCAACTAGACACAGACATAGCTTTCCAATCTAAAACTGGATTATGAGCCTGCAGCCATGGCAGACCCAAAACGACAACATCATGCAAATTATGCAGAACAAGAAAGCGAATCACCTCCTGATGAACGGGAGTCATGCACATGGTCATTTGCGTCCAATACTGAGGTTTATTCTCAGCCAATGGCGTAGCATCAATTCCCTTCAGAGGAATGGGAAATTCCAAAGGCTCCAGGACAAAACCACAGCGCCTGGCAAATGACAAATCCATCAGATTCAGGGCAGCACCCGAATCCACAAAGGCCATAACCGAGTAGGACGACAAAAAACAAATCAAAGTAACAGACAAAATAAATTTAGGCTGTATAGTACCAATGGTGACAGGTTTAGCGACCTTTTTTAAGCGTTTAGAGCATGCTGAGATAACATGAGCAGAATCACCACAGTAAAAGCACAACCCATTTTGACGTCTATGACTTTGTCGCTCAATTCTGGTCAGAGTTCGGTCACATTGCATAGACTCAGGTCTCTGTTCAGAAAATACCGCCAAAGGATGAGCAGACTTGCGCTCCCGCAAACGCCGATCAATCTGAATGGCTAAAGCCATAGAATCACTCAGACTTGTAGGGGTGGGAAACCCCACCATAACATCCTTAATGGCTTCAGAAAGACCTTCTCTGAAATTTGCAGCCAGGGCACACTCATTCCATTGAGTAAGCACTGACCATTTCCGAAATTTTTGACAATACACCTCTGCTTCATCCTGCCCTTGAGAGAGGGCCAGCAACGCTTTTTCTGCCTGATTCTCAAGATTAGGCTCCTCATAAAGCAGTCCAAGAGCCAGAAAAAATGCATCCACCTTAAGCAATGCAGGATCTCCTGGCGCCAGAGAGAAAGCCCAATCCTGAGGGTCGCCACGCAACAAGGAGATAACAATTTTAACTTGCTGAGCGGAATCACCAGAGGAACGAGGTCTCAGAGATAGAAATAACTTACAATTATTCTTAAAATTCTGAAACCTAGATCTATCTCCAGAAAACAACACAGGAATGGGTATCTTTGGTTCTGACATAGGGCTATGAATAACAAAATCCTGAATACTTTGCACCCGTGCAGTAAGATGATCCACACTAGAAGTCAGAGTCTGAATATTCATGTCTGCAGCTGAGCTCAAAACCACTCAGAGTTCAAGGGGATGAAAGAAGCTAGACAGACTGCAGCAAGGAAAAGCGGAAGGGGAAAAAAAAATGTACTCAGGTCTTCTTTTAATCCCACTTCTGCAATGCATTAAACACTTGTGGCCTGCTATACTGTTATGATCCTTAGTGGTTGAGGATCACAAATTACTCCAGCAAGGTGACTAAACATAGGACAAGCTCTAGGGAGGTGGAAAACTGGACTGACCGCAAAACTGAACCTATCCAAACACACTAGAGGTAGCCGGTGAACGTGCCTAAAATCCTAGACGTCTCGAGCCAGCCTGAGGAACTAACTGCCCCTAGAGAGAAAGACCTCTCTTGCCTCCAGAGAAATAATCCCCAAAGATATAGAAGTCCCCAACAGATAATAACGGTGAGGTAAGAGGAAGGCACATACATAGGGGTGAAAGCAGATTCAGCAAAAGAGGCCCACTAATTCTAGATAGCAGAAAATAGAAAAGGGGTCTATGCGGTCAGTAAAAAACCCTTACAAAATATCCACACTGAGATTTCAAGAACCCCCGCACCAACTAACGGTGTGGGGGGAGAAACTCCGTCCCCTAGAGCAACCAGCAAGCAAGAAATCACATTTTAGCAAGCTGGACAAAAAAACATGATGAATGCTGATAATCAGAAAATGAACAAACAAGAACTTAGCTTGTCTTGGAGAGACTGGGAGCAAGGTAGTCACAAGGAATCTGAAGAGCACTGAATACATTGATAGTAGGCGAGGAACTGAGTATCCAGGTGAGCTAAATAGGAAACCAACCAAGGATAACGAACCAGCTGATGAAGCCAACCTGCAGAAAGACAACACTACACAGTACCGCTTGTGACCACTAGAGGGAGCCCAAAAATAGAGTTCACAACAGTTTTCCTTTAATTAGAATCACCTGGAAAACTAATTATCACATGTGTTTAAGATTGATTTCAGTGATTAATTGAGCCCTGAGACACAATACCATCCACGAGTTTATTTGAAAAACAAAACAATTAAATCTTTAAAACACTTAAATCCAATTTGCATAATAATTTGGAACACAGTGTATATATATATATATATATATATATATATATATATATATATATATATATATATATATATATATATATATATATATATATACACAGTGGGGCAAAAAAGTATTTAGTCAGTCAGCAATAGTGCAAGTTCCACCACTTAAAAAGATGAGAGGCGTCTGTAATTTACATCATAGGTAGACCTCAACTATGGGAGACAAACTGAGAAAAAAAAATCCAGAAAATCACATTGTCTGTTTTTTTAACATTTAATTTGCATATTATGGTGGAAAATAAGTATTTGGTCAGAAACAAACAATCAAGATTTCTGGCTCTCACAGACCTGTAACTTCTTCTTTAAGAGTCTCCTCTTTCCTCCCCTCATTACCTGTAGTAATGGCACCTGTTTAAACTTGTTATCAGTATAAAAAGACACCTGTGCACACCCTCAAACAGTCTGACTCCAAACTCCACTATGGTGAAGACCAAAGAGCTGTCAAAGGACACCAGAAACAAAATTGTAGCCCTGCACCAGGCTGGGAAGACTGAATCTGCATTAGCCAACCAGCTTGGAGTGAAGAAATCAACAGTGGGAGCAATAATTAGAAAATGGAAGACATACAAGACCACTGATAATCTCCCTCGATCTGGGGCTCCACGCAAAATCTCACCCCGTGGGGTCAGAATGATCACAAGAACGGTGAGCAAAAATCCCAGAACCACGCGGGGGGACCTAGTGAATGAACTGCAGAGAGCTGGGACCAATGTAACAAGGCCTACCATAAGTAACACACTACGCCACCATGGACTCAGATCCTGCAGTGCCAGACGTGTCCCACTGCTTAAGCCAGTACATGTCCGGGCCCGTCTGAAGTTTGCTAGAGAGCATTTGGATGATCCAGAGGAGTTTTGGGAGAATGTCCTATGGTCTGATGAAACCAAACTGGAACTGTTTGGTAGAAACACAACTTGTCGTGTTTGGAGGAAAAAGAATACTGAGTTGCATCCATCAAACACCATACCTACTGTAAAGCATGGTGGTGGAAACATCATGCTTTGGGGCTGTTTCTCTGCAAAGGGGCCAGGACGACTGATCCGGGTACATGAAAGAATGAATGGGGCCATGTATCGTGAGATTTTGAGTGCAAACCTCCTTCCATCAGCAAGGGCATTGAAGATGAAACGTGGCTGTGTCTTTCAACATGACAATGATCCAAAGCACACTGCCAGGGCAACGAAGGAGTGGCTTCGTAAGAAGCATTTCAAGGTCCTGGAGTAGCCTAGCCAGTCTCCAGATCTCAACCCTATAGAAAACCTTTGGAGGGAGTTGAAAGTCCGTGTTGCCAAGCGAAAAGCCAAAAACATCACTGCTCTAGAGGAGATCTGCATGGAGGAATGGGCCAACATACCAACAACAGTGTGTGGCAACCTTGTGAAGACTTACAGAAAACGTTTGACCTCTGTCATTGCCAACAAAGGATATGTTACAAAGTATTGAGGTGAAATTTTGTTTCTGACCAAATACTTATTTTCCACCATAATATGCAAATTAAATGTTAAAAAAACAGACAATGTGATTTTCTGGATTTTTTTTTCTCAGTTTGTCTCCCATAGTTGAGGTCTACCTATGATGTAAATTACAGACGCCTCTCATCTTTTTAAGTGGTGGAACTTGCACTATTGCTGACTGACTAAATACTTTTTTGCCCCTCTGTGTATATATATATATATATATATATATATATATATATATATATATATATATATACTAGCTATTGAACCCGTTCTACACCCGGGTGGCGAGCATTTATATTGGTATATGGTGTCCATCCTGGTATGTGCTGCTCCCATCTTGCTCCCCCATCCTGTCATGTGCTGCTCCATCCTGCGTCCCCATCCTGTCATGTGTGCTCCCCCATTCTGTCATGTGCTGCTCCCATCCTGCGCCCCCATCCTGTCATGTGCTGCTCCATCCTGCGCCCCCATCCTGTTATGTGCTGCCCCATCCTGCGCCCCCATCATTTCATGTGCTGCTCCATCCTGCGTCCCCCTCCTGTCATGTGTGCTCCCCCATCCTGTCATGTGCTGCTCCCATCCTGCGCCCCATCCTGTCATGTGCTGCTCCTTCCTGCGTCCCCATCCTGTCATGTGCTCCCATCCTGCACCCCCATCCTGTCATATGTGCGCCGCCATTCTGTCATATGCTGCTCCCATCCTGCACACCCATTCTGTCATGTGCTGCTCCCATCGTGCGCAACCATTCTGTCATGTGCTGTTCCCATCCTGCGCCCCCATTCTGTCATGTGGTGGTCCCATCCTGCGCAACCATTCTGTCATGTGCTGCTCCCATCCTGTGCCCCCATTCTGTTGTAATGTGCTGCTCCCATTCTGCCTGTTCCTGTTTCCATTCTGCCATATGTTGCTCCCATCTTTCTCTCTCCGGCTGTGCTGAGTGCAGGCGGCTGTGCTGAGTGCGGGCGGCTGTGCTGAGTGCGGGCGGCTGTGCTGAGTGCGGGCGGCTGTGCTGAGTGCGGGCGGCTGTGCTGAGTGCGGGCGGCTGTGCTGAGTGCGGGCGGCTGTGCTGAGTGCGGGCGGCTGTGCTGAGTGCGGGCGGCTGTGCTGAGTGCGGGCGGCTGTGCTGAGTGCGGGCGGCTGTGCTGAGTGCGGGCGGCTGTGCTGAGTGCGGGCGGCTGTGCTGAGTGCGGGCGGCTGTGCTGAGTGCGGGCGGCTGTGCATGGCTGTGCTGAGTGCGAGCGGCGGTGCTGAGTGCGGGCGGCAGTGCTGAGTGCGGGCGGCGGTGCTGAGTGCGGGCGGCTGTGCGTGGCTGTGCTGAGTGCGGGGGGCTGTGCGTGGCTGTGCTGAGTGCGGGGGGCTGTGCGTGGCTGTGCTGAGTGCGGGGGGCTGTGCGTGGCTGTGCTGAGTGCGGGGGGTCTCTGCGTGACTGTGCGGGGGGCTGTGCTTGGCTGTGCTGAGTGCGGGCGGCGGTGCTGAGTGCGGGTGGCTGTGCTGAGTACGGGTGGCTGTGCGTGGCTGTGCTGAGTGCGGGGGAATGTGCGTGGCTGTGCTGAGTGCGGGGGGCTGTGCGTGGCTGTGCTGAGTGCGGGCGGCTGTGCGTGGCTGTGCTGAGTGTGGGGGTCTCTGCGTGACTGTGCGGGGGGCTGTGCTTGGCTGTGCTGAGTGCGGGCGGCTGTGCTGCGGTGCTGAGTGCGGGCGGCGGTGCTGAGTGCGGGCGGTGGTGCTGAGTGCGGGTGGCTGTGCGTGGCTGTGCTGAGTGCGGGTGCTGAGTGCGGGTGGCGGTGCTGAGTGCAAGTGGCGGTGCTGAGTGCGGGTGGCTGTGTTGAGTGCGGGTGGCGGTGCTGAGTACGGGTGGCTGTGCGTGGCTGTGCTGAGTGCGGGGGAATGTGCGTGGCTGTGCTGAGTGCGGGGGGCTGTGCGTGGCTGTGCTGAGTGCGGGCGACTGTGCGTGGCTGTGCTGAGTGTGGGGGTCTGTGTGTGACTGTGCGGGGGGCTGTGCTTGGCTGTGCTGAGTGTGGGCGGCTGTGCTGCGGTGCTGAGTGCGGGCGGCGGTGCTGAGTGCGGGCGGCGGTGCTGAGTGCGGGCGGCGGTGCTGAGTGCAGGCGGCGGTGCTGAGTGCGGGCGGCGGTGCTGAGTGCGGGGGGCTGTGCGTGGCTGTGCTGAGTGTGGGTGGTGGTGCTGAGTGTGGGTGGTGGTGCTGAGTGCGGGTGGTGGTGCTGAGTGCGGGTGGCGGTGCTGAGTGCGGGGGGCTGTGCGGGCGGCTGTGCGTGGCTGTGCTGCGGTGCTGAGTGCGGGTGGCGGTGCTGAGTGCGGGTGGCGGTGCTGAGGGCGGGGGGCTGTGCGTGGCTGTGCTGAGTGTGGGGGGCTGTGCGTGGCTGTGCTGAGTGCGGGGGGCTGTGCGTGGCTGTGTTGAGTGCGGGTGGCTGTGTTGAGTGCGGGCGGCTGTGCTGAGTGCGGGCGGCTGTGTGTGGCTGTGCTGAGTGCTGCGGTGCTGAGTGCGGGTGGCGGTGCTGAGTACGGGTGGCTGTGCGTGGCTGTGCTGAGTGCGGGGGGCTGTGCGTGGCTGTGCTGAGTGCAGGGGGCTGTGCGTGGCTGTGCTGAGTGCGGGGGGCTGTGCATGGCTGTGCTGAGTGCGGGGGGCTGTGCGTGGCTGTGCTGAGTGCGGGGGGCTGTGCGTGGCTGTGCTGAGTGCGGGGGGCTGTGCGTGGCTGTGCTGAGTGCGGGGGGCTGTGCGTGGCTGTGCTGAGTGCGGGCGACTGTGCGTGGCTGTGCTGAGTGCGGGGGAATGTGCGTGGCTGTGCTGAGTGCGGGGGGCTGTGCGTGGCTGTGCTGAGTGCGGGCGGCTGTGCGTGGCTGTGCTGAGTGTGGGGGTCTCTGCGTGACTGTGCGGGGGGCTGTGCTTGGCTGTGCTTGGCTGTGCTGAGTGCGGGCGGCTGTGCTGCGGTGCTGAGTGCGGGCGGCGGTGCTGAGTGCGGGCGGTGGTGCTGAGTGCGGGTGGCTGTGCGTGGCTGTGCTGAGTGCGGGTGCTGAGTGCGGGTGGCGGTGCTGAGTGCAAGTGGCGGTGCTGAGTGCGGGGGGCTGTGCGTGGCTGTGTTGAGTGCGGGTGGCTGTGTTGAGTGCGGGTGGCGGTGCTGAGTACGGGTGGCTGTGCGTGGCTGTGCTGAGTGCGGGGGAATGTGCGTGGCTGTGCTGAGTGCGGGGGGCTGTGCGTGGCTGTGCTGAGTGCGGGCGGCTGTGCGTGGCTGTGCTGAGTGTGGGGGTCTGTGTGTGACTGTGCGGGGGGCTGTGCTTGGCTGTGCTGAGTGCGGGCGGCTGTGCTGCGGTGCTGAGTGCGGGCGGCGGTGCTGAGTGCGGGCGGCGGTGCTGAGTGCGGGCGGCGGTGCTGAGTGCAGGCGGCGGTGCTGAGTGCGGGCGGCGGTGCTGAGTGCGGGGGGCTGTGCGTGGCTGTGCTGAGTGTGGGTGGTGGTGCTGAGTGTGGGTGGTGGTGCTGAGTGCGGGTGGTGGTGCTGAGTGCGGGTGGTGGTGCTGAGTGCGGGTGGCGGTGCTGAGTGCGGGGGGCTGTGCGGGCGGCTGTGCGTGGCTGTGCTGCGGTGCTGAGTGCGGGTGGCGGTGCTGAGTGCGGGTGGCGGTGCTGAGGGCGGGGGGCTGTGCGTGGCTGTGCTGAGTGTGGGGGGCTGTGCGTGGCTGTGCTGAGTGCGGGGGGCTGTGCGTGGCTGTGTTGAGTGCGGGTGGCTGTGTTGAGTGCGGGCGGCTGTGCTGAGTGCGGGCGGCTGTGTGTGGCTGTGCTGAGTGCTGCGGTGCTGAGTGCGGGTGGCGGTGCTGAGTACGGGTGGCTGTGCGTGGCTGTGCTGAGTGCGGGGGGCTGTGCGTGGCTGTGCTGAGTGCAGGGGGCTGTGCGTGGCTGTGCTGAGTGCGGGGGGCTGTGCATGGCTGTGCTGAGTGCGGGGGGCTGTGCGTGGCTGTGCTGAGTGCGGGGGGCTGTGCGTGGCTGTGCTGAGTGCGGGGGGCTGTGCGTGGCTGTGCTGAGTGCGGGCGACTGTGCGTGGCTGTGCTGAGTGCGGGGGGGCTGTGCGTGGCTGTGCTGAGTGCGGGCGGCTGTGCATGGCTGTGCTGAGTGCGGGCGGTGGTGCTGAGTGCGGGCGGCGGTGCTGAGTGCGGGGGGCTGTGCGTGGCTGTGCTGAGTGTGGGGTTCTCTGCGTGACTGTGCGGGGGGCTGTGCGTGGCTGTGCTGAGTGCAGGGGGCTGTGCGTGGCTGTGCTGAGTGCGGGCGGCTGTGCGTGGCTGTGCTGAGTGCGGGGGGCTGTGCATGGCTGTGTTGAGTGCGGGTGGCTGTGTTGAGTGCGGGTGGCTGTGTTGAGTGCGGGTGGCTGTGTTGAGTGCGGGTGGCTGTGTTGAGTGCGGGTGGCTGTGTTGAGTGCGGGCGGCTGTGCGTGGCTGTGCTGAGTGCTGCGGTGCTGAGTGCAGTTGGCGGTGCTGAGTGCGGGTGGCGGTGCTGAGTATGGGTGGCTGTGCGTGACTGTGCTGAGTGCGGGGGGCTGTGCGTGGCTGTGCTGAGTGCAGGCGGCTGTGCGTAGCTTTGCTGAGTGCGGGGGGCTGTGCATGGCTGTGCTGAGTGCGGGGGGCTGTGCGTGGCTGTGCTGAGTGCGGGCGGCTGTGCGTGGCTGTGCTGAGTGTGGAGGTCTGTGCGTGACTGTACGGGGGCCTGAGCTTGGCTGTGCTGAGTGCGGGCGGCTGTGCGTGGCTGTGCTGAGTGCGGGGGGCTGTGCGTGGCTGTGCTGAGTGCGGGGGGCTGTGCGTGGCTGTGCTGAGTGTGGGGGGCTGTGCGTGGCTGTGCTGAGTGCGGGTGGCTGTGCGGAGTGCGGCGCTGGCTATAATAGATACAGCACCCCTGCAGCCAGCACAGCGAGGGCTGACCCCGCCCACTCGCGTCACTGGTCACATGCTGGTGGTGACATCATCGAAGGTCCTGGAGCTCCGCTGGGCTCTACAGCTACCCTTACTGGAGCTGCAGAGCACGGAGCCCCCATGGACGGTATATTAGGGGGGATACAGGGCTGTGTGGAGCCCCCATGGCCGCTATATTATGGGAGATACGCGGGTGTGTGGAGCCCCCATGGCCGGTATATTGGGGGGATAAGTAAGTTCGGCTGCGTCACTCTGGTCCAGACTGCGCCGGCGCGGTGCGTCGCGCTTGCGCAGTCTATAAAGGCTTCGGACAGTGACGCTCCCACCGTTATATTATAGATATACACAGTACAGACCAGTACAGATCAAGAGAATGCCAAGAGTGTGCAAAGCAGTCATCAAAGCAAAAGGTGGCTACTTTGAAGAACCTAGAATATGACATAATTTCAGCAGTTTCACACTTTTTTGTTAAGTATATAATTCCACATGTGTTAATTCATAGTTTTGATGCCTTCAGTGTGAATTTACAATTTTCATAGTCATGAAAATACAGAAAAATCTTTAAATGAGAAGGTGTGTCCAAACTTTTGGTCTGTACAGTATGTGTGTGTGTGTGTGTGCGTGTGTTTTTGATGAATATTTCCTTTGAAAACGATGTGTAAATGACATAGAGAATTGCTGTATGTAAAAGCTCATCTTCATATCGCATTACAATCTAATCGGATGCTAGGTGGAAAAATCAGATTGTACTCACATTACACTCCTGCGACTCTCGGCAGGGAAACTCAGACCGATTTTTTTCATACATTTAGTGGATGTTGATCCAGAGGAAGGCAAAACCCCTGGGGCATACACTACTAGCTCCATATTAGGGGAGAAATTTCTCCCGACGACACATACGGCAATCGGACCAGTTCCCTGGATCAACATCACATCATAGAATCTAGTGCACGTAACCTGTAATATAATATTATTCAGGAGAGACATTCAGGCCCCCATATGAATTTTAGTAGTGAATCGACCATTACAACATCATGTGGCCGAGAGTTTCTTAGTCTCACTGCTCTTACAGTAAAGAATCTTCATTACTGATTATGATGAAACCTTCTTTCCTCTAGAGCAGTGTTTCCCAAACTCCAGTCCTCACGCCCCCGACACCTCATGTTTTCAGGATTTCCGTAGTATTGCGCCGGTGATGGAACTATTATTAATGCACCAGAAATGGCCGCAGGTTCTGTCCCCTGTGAAATCCTAAGGAGATTCTAAAAACATGATGTGTTGGGGACCACGATGACTGGAGTTTGGGAAACACTGCTCTAGATGTGGAGGATGCCCCCTTGTCCCCGTCGCAGGCCTAATCCATCACAGCGCTCCTACACTGAGGCAGAATCCATCCACATGACTGTGCACATGCAGATCCCATCCTGGTGGTTTTAGGTCGGGTGCCTGCCGCCGTCTGTTGAACACACGTCACACAGCACCATGCGCACACGTCACACAAGCACCATGCGCACACGTTACACAAGCACCATGCACACACGTCACACAAGCACCATGCACACTTGTCACACAAGTACCATGCACACACGTCACATAAGCACCATGCAGACACGTCACACAGCACCATGCACAGTCGTCACACAAGCAACATTCACAAACGTCACATCACCATGCACAAACGTCACACAAGCACGATACGTACTCTTCACACAAGCACCATGCAGACACGTCACACAAGCACCATGCAGACACGTCACACAAGCACCATGCAGACACGTCACACAAGCACCATGCAGACATGTCACACAAGCACTGTGCAGACACGTCACACAAGCACCATGCAGACACGTCACACAAGCACCTGTGAGGCAGTGACCCCTGGTACAGCTAGGGGCACTGTATGTGCTCTCCAGAATGTGCATGGAGGCGTAGTGAGGCCATGAGGGCGTACTACAGAAACAGGTGTGGCTGTAATTAGAATAGTGAAGCAGTGACTGATTAAAAAAGCCCTGTAGTAGTGGGGGAGGTGTGTCAGTGTGTTCTTGGAAGCAGACAGGACAGTTGTCTGCAGAGCTCTCTCTGTGTGGAGTAACACAGAGGCTAACGGAACCAGAGAGACTGACACCCTGCGTCTTGGGCTGTCTTACGTGTACCCGGCTGCACTCCAGAGGATAAAGACTGCAGTGCGCTGAGTACAGAGACTTGTTACCGGCGTGCGGTCACCCAGGGATACTGGACAGAGGGAATTTCAGCCTGTGTATTGACTGCGTCATATAGCCATGCATTATTAATGGACTGTATGAAGAAGCCGTATACTATATTGACTGTGTGAAGTAACACAATAAGGGTATGTGTCCACGTTCAGGATTGCATCAGGATTTGGTCAGGATTTTTCATCAGTATTTGTAAGCCAAAACCAGGAGTGGGTGATAAATGCAGAAGTGGTGCATATGTTTCTGTTATACTTTTCCTCTAATTGTTCCACTCCTGGTTTTGGCTTACAAATACTGATGAAAAATCCTGACCAAATCCTGATGCAATCCTGAACGTGGACACATACCCTTAAAGAACGTTTTGTTTGAACTTGTTTGGGTCACTGCCGTTTCACTGTGTATGGTCATACCGCTGCATCACATTTGGTGGAAAGAATGCGAGGCCAGTGAACTAAGGCATACCCCCAGAGAGTGCTGCAGATTGTTGTGCGAGTCTGCTGGAAAAATGGAGGAACTTTTGCAGCAGGTTGTGCTCAGTCAGCAAAGGCTTCAACAAGAGATGCTGCAGTTTCAACATTCCCAGCAAGAGATTTTGCAGCAGCGGCAGCAGGAGATGCTGCAGAGCAAGCTAGCAGAGCTTCAACGATATAAAGTGGAGACCTCTAATGTGAGGGGTGAACAGCAGAGTCCTGAAGAGACCCCAAAGGTAAGGGGCGATCATCGGGTGTACCAGTGGTCCTATGTAGAGACTTGGTCTGCCAGGTCTCAAGCAAGTGACTTATTGCAATTGGTGGAGGAGTGGCTCCAGCCTGAGTTCTGTTCTCCGTATGAGTTGATGGAGAGAATTGTGGCTGACCGGATGGCAAGGGCTATGCCGGACGCCATTCAGCTTTGGGTTGGGCTGAGGGACCTAGGCCACCTGGAACTGATGATAGAATTGATTGAGCGGTATAAGTCCAGTCAGGACGTTGCTCCAGAGCCCGGGCATGGGGCTAGTAACTGTTCGGTAACATCTAAGCCCATGAACTGTGGAACACTGGTCAGGAGTCTGTGTGCCCAGCCTGTCTGTATCACCACTACGGGCACAGCTGGCAGCGAACCAGAATTGTGCCAGGTACTTGTGAATGGGTGCCGAACAGAGGGTCTCCTGGACACGGGGAGTAAAGTGACTCTGGTCCATCATTTCCTTGTTGGTGGGGACAACACCAATGGACAGAAAATGGAGGTGATGGGTATCCATGGGGAAATCCGGGAGTACCCGACCGTGGAGGTCAATGTTTCTACACCATGTGGAGACATTAGACATGTGGTGGGAGTGGCAAAGACCCTTCCCTAAGGGACTGTGTTGGGAAGAGATTTTCCCCTGTTTTGGTCCCTGTGGGACACCAGGGTAAACCCTCTCATGGAAAAAGTTATACTGGGTGCAGAGCCCAAAGATATTGAAATACCTGCCATAGGGGTCGCCAAGCTAGGATTAGAGTGTAATCCTGATAGGCTCCGTCTAGAGGTTGTGGCAGTAGAGGTTGTGGGGACCCCATTGAACCCTGAGTTGGAGATGTTCCCTGGTAAGGTTGGGACAGCTCAGATCCAGGGTCCCTTTCGGAGACGCAGATATAAAAGACGCAGGTATGAGAAGAGCCGAGAGTGTATGGTCGCAGAGGAGACTGGGGACGTGTGCACGAGGAACCCTATGGCATTGGTCAAGGAAGGGGCCAGGGGTCAGGGTAAATTAGATAGAGCGCTCGCTAGACAGCAGTATCGGGAGGCTCAGGTAGTACAGATATATGCTCAGAGTTGCCAGCGCAGTCCGCAGAGTTTCAGCGTGATACAGTTTCTGAGGCACGGGTAAGGGTACAGAGGAAATGGTACCAGGGGCCCGAAAGCAGATACTTAGGTGACAGGATGACCCGTGGGGTTAGTGAACCTAATGTAAACAAAGTAAAGACCACCCAAAACTGGCCCACATCTGTGGTTAATCAGAAAAGAGGGTTTGGCTTCTGCAATGGAGATCGGGGTGGGTGGTCCCATAATGAAATATGGAGGAGAAACGTAAAGGGGAGGGATGTGTGCGTTGATCGATGGTTCCGGTCCCTACTTTGGTTTCTTAATGTAGTGAGCGGGGATGTCAGGGGGGCATACCGATGCCCTGTCTTTCGCTCTTACAGGGTAACATATGTTCATCCCCACAGGTATGAACAGGGGGGAGGATATGTGAGGCAGTGACCCCTGGTACAGCTAGGGGGCGCTGTATGTGCTCCCCAGAATGTGCATGGAGGCATAGTGAGGGCGTACTACAGACACAGGTGTGGCTATAATTAGAATAGTGAAGCAGTGGCTGATAAAAAAAGCCCTGTAGTAGTGGGGGAGGTGTGTCAGTGTGTTCTTGGAAGCAGACAGGACAGTTGTCTGCAGAGCTCTCTCTGTGTGGAGCAACACAGAGGCTAAAGGAACCAGAGAGACCGACACCCTGCATCTTGGGCTGTCTTACGTGTACCCGGCTGCACTCCAGAGGATAAAAACTGGAGTGCGCTGAGTACAGAGACTTGTTACCGGCGTGCGGTCACCCAGAGAAACTGGACAGAGGGAAGTTCGGCCTGTGTATTGACTGCGTCATATAGCCATGCATTATTAATGGACTGTATGAAGAAGCCATATACTATATTGACTGTGTGAAGTAATACAATAAAATAACGTTTTGTTTGAACTTGTTTGGGTCACTGCCGTTTCACTGTGTATGGTCATACCGCTGCATCACACACCATGCACACTCATCACACAAGCACCATGCACACTCGTCACAAAAGCACCATGCACACTCGTCACACAAGCACCATGCAGAAACGTCACACAAGCACCATACACACATGTTTTGGAAATTTGGTTTGGATAAATCTATCCCTGTGTGTGCTGCGGCCGTTTCCAATAAGACTGAGTATTTTGAGCGCACACCATTGTGTCAATAACACTCCATCAATACTGATGATTTATTGTACTGTACATACATAGTTTTATAATCGCATATAGAAAGGAGGTGGTTAGGGGTGGTTAGTTAATTACCATATTGTCTAGCTCCTCTGTTATTGACAGAAAAAAAAGGAACAGCACAGTTTCCACTTATCTTCGGGTGCAAGGCCCCCAGGATAACAGTCCATATATCCAGGCTAGTCAATATTTAGAAAAAACAAGGCAGCACTCCATCATTGCAGTGTTTAGACGTGCAGGATTTTAATCAACTTGTCTGGGCGACGTTTCGGCTGTGAATGAGCCTTTCTCAAGCCTCTGTTATTGGTTATCTAAATATATATGGAATATTGTGATTAATGCAGATATGAATGCTGATTAAGCAACTAAAATGTAGCTCTCTGCATCTTTCTGCATCTAGGACAAAGTTGAGACATCTGATCATCACGTAATACATCTGGCGTTCTTCTGCTTTTGCCTGGAAAACCCCATACAGTCTGTCTGGCTTATATCAGTTTGTCAGCCATTTTAAGCCATTGATTATAATGTATATGGATCGCCCCCAGGCGCAGGGCAGTGGGGTACTCGGTACCGGGTCCCTCTGACTCGGTTCTGGGGATGTCACGGTGGCCCGACCCGGTCCATGGCCCTGCTAAGGGGCGCCAAATTAAAGGTGTAGTTTGTCAAGTGTTCGTGACGCCACCTGTGGTACTCAAAGGGATCCCTTTAAGAGACATAACCCTGAACGGGTTTAAAGCAGCAAAAACAGGAAAACAAACAATTAGCTATTTACAGTTTCAGGTTTCCGAGATTTATTTTTGTAAGTTGCAAAACATCAGTCGATAGTGAACACTTCTTGACCGGGGAAGCTTCGGTTCTGTGCTCCCGTCTGATGCGGTGTCAATGTCGTTGGTTCGCTTTTCAAATGCGGTCAAGTCACTAGGAGTCTGGGTTTGAATGTCAGTTTTAGTGGCAGGTTCAGTAGTAGAAATGATGCACACAGTGGTGGTAGTGTTGGGATTCGCTAGTTCAGAGACTATGGGGTTAATGTCGTTAGTCTTAGTTGTGGCAGCAGGTAGCACTGCTACGGGGCCTATCAGCAGTCCTTCGGTCACCGAGGCAGGGTCGGCATTCTTACCTGCTGCAGCGGTGTCCTCGATGTCGGCTGGCTCTGCTGGCGGCGGCGTCCGCGACGGTGTTGGCAGCAGCTCCTGTAGCGATGTAGGGAGCGGTGGCGACGTTGAGGAATCATCCGCAGGTGTCGTCCGGTATGCGGCCCTGGTGGTTACCCGCATCTGCAGGAGCTGGTCAATCAACTCCTCCATTCCGCCCTGCAGGGAATCGGTGTCAGCGGTGGAGGCCTAGTTCCGGTGCCCTTCCGGGTAGCTGGGGGAGTCCTCTGCTCCGACCCCACGCTCTGGTCCTGGGCAGCTCGCCATGGCGTCCTCCACGTAGTTCGCCTCTTCCTGGTCCTTTTCCCGCTCTCTTCTTCGTGGGCGGTTCCGTTTTTGTTGTCTCTGCCCGCCATTGAGGATCAGGAGGCGGATCTCGGCTGCTGACGGCCACGTCCTCAAGGTACAGAAATATTTAGACTGGGCGGCCATTGTTCTTCGCACTTCTCAGTTTGTTCACGCCCACAACTCCACGCCCTTCTTCTTCTCCTGCGCTCCTCGTGGCGCTGTAATGGCGGCGGTTTTGGCAGGAATTTTTGGCAGCAAATTGCAATACACAGTCTCAAGTAAATCACAGTTCCAATACAGTTCTGACACAGTTCTTAGGCACACATGACCTGATTTTCAGGCTTAAATAGATCCTGTTCGTGACGCCAAGACTTGGATCACCCCCAGGCGCAGGGCAGTGGGTTACTCGGTACCGGGTCCCTCTGTCTTGGTTCTGGGGATGTCACGGTGGCCGACCCGGTCCGTGGCCCTGCTAAGGGGCGCCCAATTAAAGGTGTAGTTTGTCAAGTGTGACCAACACTGCTAGGGGTCCGCTGGGGTGATGGAATGGCAGCTAGATGTTATACCTTCCCACAGGTGAAGTATGTCCCCAGGGCTTCCCTTGATAAGTAGGTGGTAATGGTGGATGTTGTAAGGCACGATGAATAACGAGGACACAACGGTTGCAGTCTCTTTACCTTTTACTGAAGACTTCAGAGTCCACAGTCCAGAGCACTGTTCACAGGGCTGGCTGAGTCCGGCCGGTCTGAAGGCACATCCAGAGTTCCCTTTGCAGGTGGAAATCAGTAGCCTTCCTGCTAGCGCCTGTGTGTTGTAGTACCTCCCTGCTGAGCACCACGGGATAGTCCTCACAACTGTCGTGTATGTTTCTGATGTTCTCTCTCCGTCCCCCAGATGGTATGGCTAGGGCGACCCGTATGACGGGGTAGGCCTGGAGCTATTTTATAGGGACCCTAGTGACACCCCTCTCCCACAATTTGCCTCCGTTGTAGTTGGAGCGCCCCCACACCGCCGCAGGGCCTAGGGGTACCCGGAGCCGGGCCTCTGGGTCTCAGTCCTGGGGTTGTCACGGTGGCTAGACCCGGTCCGTGGCCCTGTCTGTCAGTGGGGGATGTCCGGTAGAATAAGTGGTGGTGTAGCGGTGCAGTTGTGGGGTGCAGGTTGCGGTAAATAACGAGGACACCAGGTTGCAGTCTCTTTACCTCTTTACTGAAGGTTTCAGAGTCCTCAGTCCAGAGCGCTGTTAACAGGGTTGTCAGAGACCGGCCGGTCCAAAGGCACATCAGGAGTTCTCTTCACAGGTGGGAATCAGTGTCTACCTTCTAGCGCTGGGTGTTGTAGTTCTTCCCTGCTGAGCTCCCGGGATAGTCCTCACAACTGTTTCTGTCTGTCTCTGCTGTTCGTTCTCCCCGTCCTCCAGATGATATGGTAGGACGCACCCGTATGACGGGGTAGGCCTGGAGTTCTTCCGGGACCCTAGAGTCGCCCCTCTCCCACAGCTGCCTCCGTTGTCTGCTTAGGTGTTAAGTGAGACAGCCAACCTGTAATTGGCTGTCCGGCCGTGGTTTGCAGTGTACTTAAAGTCTCTTACTTGCTCGGCGTTCCGGCCACCGACTGTTTGCGCCTCAGAAGGATGTTGCCTCGGTCTAACAGCACGACCCCTTCTGGTCCCTATTCCTCTTTTCTGTTTTCCCGTTGTGCACTGGTTAGTTCTGCTCTGAGGAGTCTGCCAGGATCCCATCCCTGACAGGTCCTCGCACTAGCTCTTCCCAGCTACTTCTCTCTGTCTTCCTGTCCAACCCCCAGTTTTACCATAGTGTGAGGAGTGGCCTACTAGATAGGACCACCCCCCCTGGTGGCCGGAGTGTGAAGTGTAGTGAGGTGTTACCTGGTCAGAGAAACTCCTTTAGTGCAATCAGACGTACCATAGCTCCCCATAGTGGCGGAGCCACAGTACTGCAACAACCAGGACTCTGGGGTGCTGCATATTCATTAGTAGTGTTGAGCGATACCGTCCGATACTTGAAAGTATCGGTATCGGAAAGTATCAGCCGATACCGCCAAATTATCGGATCTAATCCGATACCCGATACCAATACAAGTCAATGGGACTCAAGTATCGGACGGTATCCCTGATGGTTCCCAGGGTCTGAAGGAGAGGAAACTCTCCTTCAGGCCCTGTGATCCATATTAATGTGTAAAATAAAGAATTAAAATAAAAAATATTGATATACTCACCTCTCCGACGCAGCCTGCACCTTACCGAGGGAACCGGCAGCCTTCTTTGCTTAAAATGCACGCGTTTAATGCCTTCCGTGACGTCACGGCTTCTGATTGGTCGCGTGCTGCCCATGTGAACGCGACGCGACCAATCACAAGCTGTGACGTAATTTTCAGGTCCTGAATGCCTAGAATTAGGCATTCAGGACCTGAAAATTACGTCACGGCTTGTGATTGGTCGTGTCGCGGTCACATGGGCGGCACGCGACCAATCAGAAGCCGTGACGTAATTTTCAGGTCCTGAATGCCTAGAATTAGGCATTTAGGACCTGAAAATTACGTCATGGCTTGTGATTGGTCGCGTTGCGGTCACATGTGCGGCACGCGACCAATCAGAAGCCGTGATGTCACGGAAGGCATTAAACGCGCGCATTTTAAGCAAAGAAGGCTGCCGGTTCCCTCGGCAAGGTGCAGACTGCGTCAGAGAGGTGAGTATATCAATATTTTTTATTTTAATTCTTTATTTTACACATTATATCGATTCCGATACCGATTCCCGATACAACAAAAGTATCGGATCTCGGTATCGGAATTCCGATACCGCAAATATCGGCCGATACCCGATACTTGCGGTATCGGAATGCTCAACACTATTCATTAGGTATTAAGGTTGGACAGCCAACTTTGAATTAACTGTCCTGCCGTTGTTTGAAGTAATGTGTAGAGCCTATTACTCCCTCGGTGTTCCGGCCAGCGGCTACGCGCCTCAGAAGGATGTTGCCGATCTTAAGGCAGGTGTTGTGAATTTGGATTCTGGGCTCCCCCGGTGGCCGCTTGTGGAATTGGACTTGTCATCCTCTTTCCTGTTTCACCTGGTTCCATCAGTAGTGGGTGTCGCTATTTAAGCTCATTTCTCTGGTGGTTTCTTGCCGGTCATCAATGTTATCTGATGCCTCTCAGTGCTTGTTCCTGCTTCTAGACTACTACTAGATAAGTTGGACTTTTGTCCTTGTTTTGTTTTGCCTATTTGTTCCAGTTCACAGCTGAAGTTTTGTTACTGTGTCTGGAAAGCTCTCGTTGATCAGGGATTGCTACTCTGGCGTTATGAGTTAATGCCAGAGTTTAAGGTAATCTCTGGATGGTGTTTTGTTAGTGTTTTTCTGCTGACCATGAAAGTATACTATCTGTCTTCTGCTATCTAGTAAGCGGACCTCAAATTTGCTAAGACTATTTTCCTGCTGCGTTTGTTGTTTCATCTGAACTCACCGTCATTATATGTGGGGGGGCTACTGTCTTCTTTGGAAATATTTCTCTAGAGGTGAGCCAGGTCTTATATTTCCCTCTGCTAGCTATTTAGGTCTTAGGCCAGAGCTGGGCATCTAGCGATAAATAGGAAATGCTACCTGGCTATTTCTAGTTGCGCGGCAGGCTTAGTTCATGGTCAGTATAGTTCCATCTTCCGAGAGCTTGTCCCTCTATAGGCTTGCTATGATCTCTGCCTGCAGAGATCATGACAGTTTGACCGGCCACTAAAGTGTTAAAGACCCAGGTTTAGAAAGGAGAGTTATAAGAAGTCTGCTGGAATTTTTTTTTTTTTTTTTTTCCCTCCAGTCTGCCTTGCTGCAGTCTTTTTTCTCTCTCTCCTCCTAATCTCTGTATGCTCTGTGTGCACCTGACAATAATGGATCTCCAGAGTGTAACTGCGGGTTTGAATAATCTCATCACGAAAGTACAAAATTTACAAGATTTTGTGGTACATGCTCCGGTATCTGAGCCGAGAATTCCTTTGCCGGAGTTCTTCACAGGGAATAGAGCTAGCTTCCAGAATTTCCGAAATAATTGTAAGCTTTATTTGTCCCTGAAGTCTCGTTCAGCTGGAGACCCTGCTCAGCAGGTTAGGATTGTGATTTCCTTGCTCAGGGGTGACCCTCAAGATTGGGCCTTCTCATTGCCAGCAGGGGATCCTGCGTTACGCGATGTGGATGCGTTTTTTCTGGCCTTGGGCTTGCTTTATGAGGAACCTCATTTGGAACTTCAGGCAGAAAAAACTTTGATGGCACTATCTCAGGGGCAAGACGAAGCTGAAGTTTTCTGCCAAAAATTCCGTAAATGGTCTGTGCTTACTCAGTGGAATGAGTGCGCCTTGGCGGCAACTTTCAGAGAAGGTCTCTCTGATGCCATTAAGGATGTTATGGTGGGGTTCCCTTTGCCTGCAGGTCTGAATGAGTCCATGACAATGGCTATTCAGATTGATAGGCGTCTGCGGGAGCGCAAACCGGTGCACCATCTGGCGGTGTCTATGGAAAAGACGCCAGAAAGTATGCAGTGTGATAGAATTCTGTCCAGGAGCGAGCGACAGAATTTTAGACGGAAGAATGGATTGTGTTTCTATTGTGGGGATTCTACTCATGTTATATCGGCATGCTCTAGGCGTACAAAGAAGCTTGATAAGTCTGTTTCCATTGGCACCATTCAGTCTAAGTTTATTTTGTCTGTAACCCTGATTTGCTCTTTGTCATCCATTGCCACGGACGCCTATGTTGACTCTGGCGCCGCTCTGAGTCTTATGGATTGGTCCTTTGCCAATCGTTGTGGTTTTGATTTAGAGCCTTTGGAGACTTTTATTCCTCTGAAGGGGATTGACTCCACCCCATTGGCTAATAATAAACCACAATACTGGACACAAGTAACCATGCGTATCAATCCGGATCACCAGGAGATTATTCGTTTCCTGGTGCTGTATAATTTACATGACGATTTGGTACTGGGATTGCCATGGTTGCAGTCTCACAACCCAGTCTTGGACTGGAGAGCAATGTCTGTGTTGAGCTGGGGATGTAAGGGTATTCATGGGGACGTACCTTTGGTTTCTATTTCGTCGTCCATTCCCTCTGAAGTCCCTGAGTTCCTCTCTGATTATCAAGACGTCTTTGACGAACCCACGCTTGGGTCGTTACCTCCGCACCGTGAGTGCGATTGTGCCATAGATTTGATACCGGGTTGTAAATATCCAAAGGGTCGTTTGTTTAATTTGTCTGTGCCGGAACATGCTGCTATGCGGGAATATATAAAGGAGTCTTTGGAAAAGGGACATATTCGTCCATCTTCTTCTCCCTTGGGAGCTGGGTTTTTCTTTGTCTCAAAAAAAGACGGCTCTTTGAGACCATGTATTGATTATCGGCTTCTGAATAAGATCACTGTTAAGTATCAATACCCATTGCCATTGCTTACTGATTTGTTTGCTCGTATAGAGGGTGCTAAGTGGTTCTCTAAAATTGATCTTCGTGGGGCGTATAATTTGGTGCGGATCAGGCAGGGGGATGAGTGGAAGACCGCATTTAATACGCCCGAGGGCCACTTTGAGTATTTGGTCATGCCTTTTGGTCTTTCTAATGCCCCTTCAGTTTTCCAGTCTTTTATGCATGATATCTTCCGCGATTTTCTGGATAAATTTATGATAATATATCTGGATGATATTCTGATTTTTTCTGATGACTGGGACTCTCATGTCCAGCAGGTCAGGAGAGTTTTTCAGGTTCTGCGGTCTAATTCTTTATGTGTGAAGGGGTCTAAGTGCGTTTTTGGGGTCCAGAAAATTTCCTTTTTGGGGTATATTTTTTCTCCCTCTTCCATTGAGATGGATCCCGTCAAGGTGCAAGCTATTTGTGACTGGACTCAGCCCTCCTCTCTTAAGGGTCTTCAGAGATTTTTGGGCTTTGCCAACTTTTACCGCCGATTTATTGCTGGTTTTTCGGATGTCGTTAAACCACTGACTGATTTGACCAGACAAGGCGCTGATGTTGCTAATTGGTCCCCTCATGCTGTAGAGGCCTTTCAGGAGCTTAAGCGCCGTTTTGCCTCTGCCCCTGTGTTGCGTCAGCCTGATGTGAATCTGCCTTTTCAGGTTGAGGTTGACGCTTCGGAGATCGGAGCTGGGGCAGTGTTGTCGCAGAAAGGTTCCGACTGCTCCGTCATTAGGCCTTGTGCCTTCTTTTCTCGCAAATTTTCGCCCGCAGAGCGGAATTATGATGTTGGGAATCGGGAGCTTTTGGCCATGAAGTGGGCGTTTGAGGAGTGGCGCCATTGGCTCGAGGGGGCTAGGCATCAGGTGGTGGTATTGACTGACCACAAAAATTTGATTTATCTTGAGACTGCCAGACGCCTGAATCCTAGACAGGCGCGCTGGTCTTTATTTTTTTCTCGCTTTAATTTTGTGGTGTCATACCTACCGGGTTCTAAGAATGTTAAGGCAGATGCCCTTTCTAGGAGTTTTGACCCGGACTCTCCTGGTAATTCTGAACCCACAGGTATCCTTAGGGAGGGAGTAATTTTGTCGGCCGTTTCTCCTGATCTGCGGCGGTCCTTGCAAGAGTTTCAGGCGGATAGACCGGATCGTTGTCCGCCTGATAGACTGTTTGTTCCGGATGATTGGACCAGCAGAGTCATCTCTGAGGTACATTCTTCTGCATTGGCAGGTCATCCCGGAATTTTTGGTACCAGGGATTTGGTGGCAAGATCCTTCTGGTGGCCTTCCCTGTCACGAGATGTGCGAGTCTTTGTGCAGTCATGTGACGTTTGTGCTCGGGCCAAGTCTTGTAGTTCTCGGGCTAGCGGACTGCTGTTGCCCTTGCCTATTCCTAAGAGGCCTTGGACACACATCTCGATGGATTTTATTTCAGATCTGCCTGTTTCCCAGAAGATGTCTGTCATCTGGGTGGTCTGTGACCGTTTCTCTAAAATGGTCCATTTGGTTCCTCTGCCCAAGTTGCCTTCTTCTTCTGAGTTGGTTCCTCTGTTTTTTCAGAATGTTGTCCGATTGCACGGTATTCCTGAGAATATTGTTTCTGACAGAGGTACCCAATTTGTGTCTAGATTTTGGCGGGCATTCTGTGCTAGGATGGGCATAGATTTGTCTTTTTCATCTGCTTTTCACCCTCAGACTAATGGCCAGACCGAGCGGACTAATCAGACCCTTGAGACATATCTGAGGTGTTTTGTCTCTGCTGACCAGGATGATTGGGTTGCTTTTTTGCCATTGGCAGAGTTCGCCCTCAATAATCGGGCCAGTTCTTCCACCTTGGTGTCCCCGTTTTTCTGTAATTCGGGGTTTCACCCTCGATTTTCCTCCGGTCAGGTGGAATCCTCGGATTGTCCTGGAGTGGATGCGGTGGTGGAGAGATTGCATCACATCTGGGGGCAGGTTATGGACAATTTGAAGTTGTCCCAGGAGAAGACTCAGCGTTTTGCCAACCGTCATCGTCGTGTTGGTTCTCGGCTTTGTGTTGGAGATTTAGTGTGGTTGTCTTCTCGTTTTGTCCCTATGAGGGTCTCTTCTCCTAAGTTTAAACCTCGGTTCATCGGCCCTTATAGAATATTGGAGATTCTTAATCCTGTTTCTTTCCGTTTGGACCTCCCTGCGTCCTTTTCCATTCATAACGTTTTTCATCGGTCGTTATTGCGCAGGTATGAGGTACCTGTTGTACCTTCAGTTGAGCCTCCTGCTCCGGTGTTGGTTGAGGGTGAGTTGGAGTACGTTGTGGAGAAAATTTTGGACTCTCGTGTTTCCAGACGGAAACTCCAGTATCTGGTTAACTGGAAGGGTTACGGCCAGGAGGATAATTCTTGGGTCAATGCATCTGATGTTCATGCTTCTGATCTTGTTCGTGCCTTCCATAGGGCTCATCCTGGTCGCCCTGGTGGATCTGGTGAGGGTTCGGTGCCCCCTCCTTGAGGGGGGGGTACTGTTGTGAATTTGGATTCTGGGCTCCCCCGGTGGCCGCTTGTGGAATTGGACTTGTCATCCTCTTTCCTGTTTCACCTGGTTCCATCAGTAGTGGGTGTCGCTATTTAAGCTCATTTCTCTGGTGGTTTCTTGCCGGTCATCAATGTTATCTGATGCCTCTCAGTGCTTGTTCCTGCTTCTAGACTACTACTAGATAAGTTGGACTTTTGTCCTTGTTTTGTTTTGCCTATTTGTTCCAGTTCACAGCTGAAGTTTTGTTACTGTGTCTGGAAAGCTCTCGTTGATCAGGGATTGCTACTCTGGCGTTATGAGTTAATGCCAGAGTTTAAGGTAATCTCTGGATGGTGTTTTGTTAGTGTTTTTCTGCTGACCATGAAAGTATACTATCTGTCTTCTGCTATCTAGTAAGCGGACCTCAAATTTGCTAAGACTATTTTCCTGCTGCGTTTGTTGTTTCATCTGAACTCACCGTCATTATATGTGGGGGGGCTACTGTCTTCTTTGGAAATATTTCTCTAGAGGTGAGCCAGGTCTTATATTTCCCTCTGCTAGCTATTTAGGTCTTAGGCCAGAGCTGGGCATCTAGCGATAAATAGGAAATGCTACCTGGCTATTTCTAGTTGCGCGGCAGGCTTAGTTCATGGTCAGTATAGTTCCATCTTCCGAGAGCTTGTCCCTCTATAGGCTTGCTATGATCTCTGCCTGCAGAGATCATGACAGGCAGGACTCCTCCTGGTGTTATCTCCTTGTGCTGTGATCTCGTTTCTCACTTCTCCACAATATACTTTGCTTCTTGTCCTTTCTTAGGATGCTGCCGCAATGAGGTGCAGGCGCAGCTCCATAACGTTCTATCTCTTGCTAAGTCTCTGTCAGGATCCCACCCCTGACAGGGACCTCTGTCTGCAGCTCAGATTTTCCTGCTTCTCTCCCTGTCTGCCTGACAGGTCTTCTCTGGGTCTCACCCAGGCAGCTTTCTGACTAACTTCCTATCCAACCCCCAGTCTTACCCGAGTGTGAGGAGTGGCCTAATAGACAGAACCTTTTGCTCCCCCTGGTGGCCAGAGTGTGAAGTGTAGTGTGTGACTGTGATACCTGGTCAGGTGAACTCCTTTAGTACCATCAGACGTACCATCACTCCCCCTTGTGGAAGAGCGACAATACTGCAACGACCAGGACTCTGGGGCGCTGCACTTACATTAGCTGTGAGTATATATGAGTATACATGCAAGTGAGATCTACATGATATATATATTTCTATCACACACACGTCACACAAGCACCATGCACACTTGTCACACAAACACCATGCAGACTCATCACACAAGCACCATGCACACAAGTAAAGCAGCACACATGAAACAAGTGCAGTTAACACAAAAAATACAGTACAGAATAAACACAGCACAAAGACATTCTAAACATGAAGTCCTATTATTGCTTAATTACCTCATCCGATCCTGTCTCCATTCCACCACGATGCATCCTGCACTTAAGAGTAGTGGTAACTAAATGGTAAGCTCCGCCTCCAACATCACTAATCTCCCCTCCCAGGGCAATGAATTTCAAGAAGTCTGCAAAGTCTCCCATATTAAATATGTCGTATACAGCATGAGAAGAGGAGCCGGAGAGTGAAGCAGCCATAGATCTACCCTCAGAGGATATCCTGCTGCCAGCGCCACACGCCTGAGAAGGACGCGGTGCTCACTGCAGGAGCTGTCAAGGAAAGGAGATGTCTCACTCTCTCAGCAAGAGCCTGTGATAGAAATATATATATCATATAGATCCCACTTGCATGTATACTCCTTTATAATCATATATACTCACATAAAAGCAAATATATATCTATATACTCAGCTAGTTTATAATCAGTTGCTCAACTTCACCATGTTGAGTCCTTATCTGTCCCTGGCTTCCTAACTGTAGGGATCCCAGTGAAATGACACGCAGCACAAAAGGTTGTGTGATCATATACAGGGGAAACCCAGGAGCACGTCTGACCCACTGAGCTCTACCCCTCCTTTATAAAAAGAGTTAGACATTTTACAGACATGCGCACAAGCGCTCATATTTCACATCCTTAAAAAAAACAGTCTATACTAGAGATAAGGCACGGCTTCTGGTATTTAGGTAAAAGGTTACAATTACAAGAAGAAATGCACCCGTGATTAGTTCCATAAAAGGAAATGTCAACTTTGCTCTAGTTTCTTGCTGCAAGCCAGATGTCTCAGGAGAAAGACACAATGGATTCTTTCAGTCTGATCTCCACAATTCCCCCCTTTGACATATTCCTTTTATTTATTACCATAGGGCCAAAGACAAAGCCTTTATTTTTGGTATTACACATACACACACTTATATTATTAATAAGAGAATCAAATCTAGTATTAATTCTTCTATTGCAAATTATTTTCTTCTTTAGCAGTATACTTTGTCGTGGTTAATACTATTAACATCAATATCATGAGTTTTGTACTGCTTTTTTGCAGTGGCTTGCATGTATCCATGATGCCTTTCCTTCAAGCTTGACTGATGTAGGTGTTGTCAACAGGACTTGGAAGGGTCCGTCAAATCTTGGTTCAAGAGCCTTTCTGGTGTGTCTTTTTACATAGACTTGATCACCTGGTTCCAACTTGTGACTTCCTTCAATGTTGTCAGGATCTGGAAGGGAAGCAAAAACTTGTGCATGCACCTTAGTTAATTGTTTCTGAAGATTTTGCACATAAGAAGTCAATGACTCAATATTTAACACAAGTTGTTGTGGAAAATAACATCCTAAATTGGCAGTCCTGCCAAACAAAATTTCATATGGAGACAGTTTAGTCTTACCCCTTGGGGTATTGCGTATTGAGTAAAGGGCCAGTGGAAGGCATTCTGTCCAAGGCTTTCCTGTTTCAGCCATGGCTTTCTGTATTTTTAATTTTAAAGTTCCATTCATGCGTTCCACCTTACCAGAACTTTGAGGATGGTACGGAGTGTGTAACTGACTTTCAACACCCAACATTTTCAGTACATTTTGAAATATTTCTCCAGTGAAATGAGTACCCCTATCTGACTCGATCACTTCAGGGAGACCGTAACGGGGTATCAGTTCGGCAACTAGTTTTACAGCAGTGTTTTTAGCTGAAGCCTTCCGAACTGGATAGGCCTCTGGCCACCCTGAGAACATGTCCACACACACCAACACATACTCATACCCATTACTTTTTGGCAGCTGGATAAAGTCTATTTGTAATCGCTGAAACGGATAGAGAGGTCGGACGTGGTGCTTCATAGGGGTCTTTGTTGTCTGTCCGGGATTATGTGCCAGGCATATAACGCATGCAGCACAATAGTCTCTTGCGTAGTTGCCAAAACCTGGAGCCAACCAGACTTGCTTTGCCAGTAGTGTCATTGCATTTGCAGACACATGCGTAGGGTGGTGTAGTCCACCAACTACAATCGGGTACCAGGCTCTAGGTAGACATATTAGTCCATCTTTCTTCCAAATTCCTGCTTGTTCTTCTGCCCCTTCCTTTTTCCATCTATCCCTCTCCTCTTCTCCTGCATCTTCCTGTGCTTGTCTCAGTCTATCTTCAGTATTTTCTGTGAGGTTTACAGTATGAACCTGCTGTAAGGGTTTGACTGCCGCTGCTTTGGCTGCTTTATCAGCCCTATCATTTCCCCTAGATTCCCTAGTGTCGAGTCTCACATGTGCAGCTACCTTAATTACTGCTACTTCTTTTGTTTCTTGTGCAGCCTCTAAGATCTGTTTGATCAGAGAAGCATGTTTTACAGGTTGGCCTGACGCTGTCATGTAACCTCTAGCTCTCCAGATTACTCCAAAGTCAAACACAATACCATGTGCATACCTAGAATCAGTGTATATATTAGCTGTCTGATTCTCAGCTATTTTTAGCGCTTCAATTAATGCTGTTAGTTCTGCTTCTTGTGCAGACTGTTTTGGTGGAAGTGGTTCTGCTTTGAGAGTTTCAGATTCTGACACAACTGCATACCCTGTATGGAAGTTACCTGTGTCATCTGCAAACCTACTACCGTCTATAAACAGCTCTAAATCTGGATTTTGAAGTGGTGTTTCGGATACATTGGGTAAGCCTGCTGTTTCTTGTAAAATGAGCTCTGTACAATCATGTGTGTCTGTAGGGAAAAAATTTGCGTGTGGATCAGTGTCCTTATTCCCCCCTTCAGACTCGAGAGGTAGCAGTGTAGCTAAATTGAGAGTCTGAAGCCTAGCAAATGTGATAGTAGAGGGAAGCAGCAAAGAACACTGTAGCCGCAAATGTCTGGCCATGGAAATGTGTTTTGGTTGGACCTGGTTTAATATCCCATAAACATCATGCGTAGTTTGAACTGTGAGTGGATACTCTAGGACAATTTCTGATGCTTTGTCCAACAATAGTGAGACAGCAACAACTACACGTACACAGGTTGGCGCTGCTCTAGCTACTGGATCTAACCTTGCTGAAAGATATGCAATTGGTCTTTGTTTCCCTGCATGCTTCTGGGTAAGAACTCCTGTAGCATGAGAATCAACTTCTGCAGCCATAAGCTGAAATGGTTTGGTGTAGTCTGGTAGCCCTAACGCTGGAGCTGAAACAAGGGCATCTTTTAATTGTTGGAACGAAATCTGACCTTCTTTTGTCAACAAATAAGGTTCACTTTTTACACAGTCATACAGTGGTTGCATTAGTTGACTGGCATGTATAATCCATTGTCTACAATGAGACACTATTCCTAAAAATGCTCGTAGCTGTTTATGATTTCTAGGCTCATTCATCTGTCTTATTGCTTCAGTTCTTTGAGGTGTAAGATGCTTTTTACCTTGAGAAATGCAATGACCTAGAAAGACCACTTTGATCTGACAAACTTGTAGCTTTTGTCTATTCACTTTACACCCTTCTTTTTCTAGAAAACATAGTAAACTCACAGTGGACCTTTCTGCAGTTTCTAAATCTGGGCAGCAAAGTAGTAGGTCATCCACATACTGCAAAATTACTACCTGTGATTCAGGTTCAAACCTTTGAAGAACTGTTTGTAGGGCATTTGAATAAAGAGTAGGGGAGTGTATCATTCCCTGTGGAAGGCGTGTCCACGCCAACTGTTTGCCCTTAAATGTAAATGCAAACAAATGCCAACTATCTTGGTGTAAAGGAACCGAGAAAAATGCATTTGAAAGATCTATTACAGTAAACACTTGAGAACTGGCTGGTATCTGTGATAGTAACGTATGAGGATTGGGTACAACTGGGGTGATTGGATCTAGAACTTTGTTTATTTCTCTTAGATCATGTACCATACGATATTTGGGCATGGAACCCTTATCAAGAGTTCTCTTCTTGACTGGATACAGAGGAGTGTTAGCAGGTGATTGTATCTCTACCAAAACTCCTTTCTCTCTATATCCCTCTATCTGTTTTGTAATTGCTAATTCCTGCTGGGCACTCACAGGGTATTGTCTGAGCTGTGGGAGAACAGCTCCTGGTTGCACAGATAATTTTACAGGAGAAATATGCAATAATCCCACATCAGTGTCACCCTGTGCCCACAGTGTTTCTGGGACCGTTGAGAGATCTAGATCTGTGGTGTACTCTTTTTCTTCAGTATAATCCTCAAAAGCCTGAATTCTGACATATTGTTCTAATGATTCTGCATCATCAGGGATAGTCAGCATAACTGTGCCATCTTCCCTAAAATTGATGTTAGCTTCTAATTTCTTTAGTACATCAGTTCCTAACAGACATGTTGGGGCACCTCTGGCATACAAAAATCTGGATGCAAAACATTTAGGTCCTAATGAGACCTCTAGGGGCACAGTATATGGCAGTGTTCGAATTACCCCATCATAACCCTCAGCAAAAGTTGTTTGTTCTGAAATATCTTCCGGATTCGGAAGAAAATCTTGATTCAAAATTGAGGAAGTTGCACCTGTATCTATCAAAAATGGAAACTCTCTCCCCCCCACATTCACCTGTATCATAGGTCTTCTAGCTGGTAGGGAAGTTTGTAACACATCGAGTCAATCTGAATCTGGTATGGGACCATCTATGATGGTAGATTTCTGCTGGTTGTCCGTTTGGGGAGGGTTATTTCTGGGAACAAATTTGCCTGACTTTATATCTGCCAACTTCTTCCTGCACTCTCTTTGGAAATGACCTGGCTTTTTACAGTAGTGGCAAGGAAAATTGTGTCTCACTCTTCCTCCTGTATTAGCTTGTGCTATTCTAACAGGCTTACGATTCTCTCTCATATCCATGGCTATTCCTAAACATCGTTGTTTCACAATATTTGGTTGTTCAATTGTTCTCCAATCTGGAGTAGAGGATTTAAATTTTTCTCTGATTTTCGGATCTAGCCCCTCTATTAATTGTTTTGTAAAAAGTCTCCTTACTGAAGCATCAGTCAAATCCAATCCTTCATCCCTAAAGCTATTTTCTAGTTCTTGACTATATTCTTCAATACTTTGCCCAAATTTCTGCATAATCACACCTGTAGACCCCCTTTCCCTCTGTTTTCCTCTCATGAAAATTATTAATGCCTCTGTGAACTGGGTACCTGATGCTTCTGTCTGTAAGGCACCCCCTTCTGCCACTGGTCTATTGGGCTGTAGGTGTGTCAATAATTCCTGAAAAAGTCCGGGGGACATTTTCATTCTACATAATTCTTCCCCGTCCGCCCAGACCCCAGCATGAGTCTGCATGATTTGTTGTATATACTGCGCAAATCGGATAGGATATTGAGTGGGATCAGGTGCATTATGCAGGAGGGACATACCCTCAGCAGGGGACCAAGGAAAGTATTGTCTGGTCTGATGATATCTGGTGTTCATTACTCCTCCTTCACCAGCTTCTCTAAAAGGTCTTGGTACTACCCTAACAGGGGCAAGTACAGCGCCATATCTAGGTGTACCACAGGCTAGGCAATCATTTCTCCAATCTGGATTTTGTTGTCCACAGTGTGAACATTCCCATCCTCCTACCCCACCAAGATTGGGATACAAGGCTGGAAATTGTTTTCCTCCTTCTGCTCTTCCAGATGGTACAAATGATTGGGCTTTTGGATCTAGGTAAGGTGGCGGGATTATGTCACAACTTTTTCCCTTCCCCATGATCCATTTGGAAGTGTCTGGATCGTACTTCCAATTCTCCTCTTTAGCTGTTTTTGAGACCTCTATCATACAGTGTATGATTTCTTCCCACCCATTGTCTTTGATAATTCCACCTCGTTCTTTACTCAGTTTTTCCCATTCTGTACTGAACATAAGTGCTTCTGAAATTCCCAATTTTTCTCTTACCCTTCTAATCTGCCTTCTGACTGTCTTTTCACATCTTTCCTGTATGATATCTGCTGCTTCCACTTGTCCTAAGACAGTTTTGGTCTGTTTATTTCCCATTTTTCTTTTCAATATTAGCTATGACTACCCTAGGTGACGTTTGGACAATCACTTACTCTATGGTGATGTCTCGTTGCCTTCTCTCCTAGGGAGCTAAAATATTGAAGGGCTTGTCTGCTCCATTTCTTCTAATATGCAGGACGTACTTAAGTGCTATTATGCACGCAAACAGACCCAGCAACACCATACAGATCACAAAACTTTCTGTGTCAGTTAGCATACTTGTCCCAGGCTCATGAAACCGCGTCCTGGGCTCATTCTATCAAACCTTATCCAGAAATGAAGAAGGTTAAGCACTTAATGAGAGTCAAGCATGGGCGGAGAAGAAGAATGCAACCACATGACCCAGTTAGGCTGACTTCCGTGTATAAGGCTTATACCCCAACTATTTCGGCTTATTTTCTACGCACTTTTGCTCTTCTTTCACAACATACCACAACCTTCACACTGTTCACACACTGCCAGGGACAGGACTCATAAGTCTATACAATATGGTAACCCGAGTTTTATAGGTATCTACTCACTACTAGACTAACCCAGCGTGACATGGCTCATAGAGATCTTTCGGATAATACAGGGCAGATAAAAGAGAACTAATAATGTCTCTTACCTGGCCAGGTTTTTCAGTTCATTTGCCGTCCATTATCCCAGATCTCCGTTGTCCGTATCCGCAGGTAAATCTCGAGCAAATACTCTTTTCTCAGGTCCCTGTTCGGTGCGCCAGAGAAATGTTGAGTCCTTATCTGTCCCTGGCTTCCTAACTGTAGGGATCCCAGTGAAATGACACGCAGCACAAAAGGTTGTGTGATCATATACAGGGGAAACCCAGGAGCACGTCTGACCCACTGAGCTCTACCCCTCCTTTATAAAAAGAGTTAGACATTTTACAGACATGCGCACAAGCGCTCATATTTCACATCCTTAAAAAAAACAGTCTATACTAGAGATAAGGCACGGCTTCTGGTATTTAGGTAAAAGGTTACAATTACAAGAAGAAATGCACCCGTGATTAGTTCCATAAAAGGAAATGTCAACTTTGCTCTAGTTTCTTGCTGCAAGCCAGATGTCTCAGGAGAAAGACACAATGGATTCTTTCAGTCTGATCTCCACAACCACATGAGCCTGGCCAGATGGTTCCTTGGTAGTTTCCAGACACCTAAAAAACAGGAACTTAGGCCAGATGTCCTGAACTAATGTCTAAAATCTTGCTGAATAGCAGGATAAAGGTGAAGCACCATGCACACACGTCACACAAGCACCATGCACACTCGTCACATAAGCATGTGAACACGTCACACAAGCACCATGCGCACACGTCACACAAGCATCATGCACACTCGTCACACTAGCACCATGCACACACGTCACACAAGCACCATGCAGACTCGTCACACAAACACCATTCACACACGTCACACAGCACCATGCACACTCGTCACACAGCACCATGCACACTCGTCACACAAGCACCATGCACACTCGTCACACAAGCACCATGCACACTCGTCACACAAGCACCATGCACACTCGTCACACTAGCACCATGCAGTCACGTCACACAGCACCATGCACACACGTCACACAAGCACCATGCACATACGTCACACAAGCACCATGCAGACTCGTCACACAAGCACCATGCACACAAGTAAAGCAGCACACATGAAACAAGTGCAGTTAACACAAAAAATAGAGTACAGAATAGACACAGCACAAACACATTCTAAACATGAAGTCCCATTATTCCTTAATTACCTCATCCGATCCTGTCTCCATTCCACCACGATGCATCCTGCACTTAGAGTAGTGGGATCTAAATGGTAAGCTCCGCCTCCAACATCACTAATCTCCGCCCCCAGGGCAATGAATTTCAAGAAGTCTGCAAAGTCTCCCATATTAAAGGGAACCTGTCACCTGAATTTGGCGTGCCCTTTTTTTGGTCCGATGGGTGGTGTTTTTGGGTGTTTTATTCACCCCTTCCTTTCCCGCTGGCTGCACGCTGGCCGCAATATCGTCTTCAAGTTCATTCGCTTTCCTTTGTAAAACATGCCTGTGCAGGGCAATCTTGCCTTGCTCACGCGCAGTATGCTTTGCCCAACTGCGGGTAAAGCCGAAAAGCATTAGTGCACATGCGCCGGCGCACTATGTCCCGGAATACAGTGAAATACTTCCGGGACATAGTGCGCCGGCACATGCGCACTAATGCTTTTCGGCTTTGCCCGCAGTTGGGCAAAGCATACTGCGCGTGAGCAAGGCAAGATTGCCTTGCGAAGGCGTGTTTTACGAAGGAAAGCGAATCAACTTGAAGACGATATTGCGGCCAGCGTGCAGCCAGAGGGAAAGGAAGGGGTGAATAAAACACCCAAAAACACTGCCCATTGGACTGAAAATAGGGCCCGCCAAATTCAGGTGACAGGTTCCCTTTAAATACGCCGTATACACAATGAGAAGAGGAGCCGGAGAGTGAAGCAGCCATAGATCTACCCTCAGAGGATATCCTGCTGCCAGCGCCACACGCCTGAGAAGGACGCGGTGCTCACTGCAGGAGCTGTCAGGGAATGGAGATGTCTCACTCTCTGAGCAAGAGCCTGTGATAGATATATATATATATCATATAGATCCCACTTGCATGTATACTCCTTTATAATCATATATACTCACATAAAAGCAAATATATATCTATATACTCAGCTAGTTTATAATCAGTTGCTCAACTTGACCACATGAGCTAGGCCAGATGGTTCCTTGGTACTTTCCAGACACCTAAAAAACAGGAAGTTAGGCCAGATGTCCTGAACTAATGTCTAAAATCTTACCAAATAGCAGAATAAAGGAGACAGCTACTTCTATGAGTGCTAAATCAGCTAGTTGCTAGGTAGACTTTAGTCAGAATATGCCATGTACTCAGTCAAAGTATATTATGTACTCAGTCAGCCAATGAAATAATAACTAAATTGTATGTTAATTTACTAACCACCCCTTTTTATACGCATCTATAAAACTATATCAAAGAATAAACCAGCAGATCTGGATAGAATGTTATCCTGTCACTTTCGTGTCAGAGTCATTCTTTCTTGAGCGCTCAACATATCTGACCTGATAATTGGGAAAGGCCGCAGCACACACAGGGATAGATTCATCCCAAACCAAATTTCCATAACACCTGGCGCCTGCATGCGGGGCAGTGGGAGAAACGCACGGGGACCTTGCTGACCGGAAGGACGAGGGTGCCAGCCGCTGCCTTGGCTCACAGGACGGAGACTGCAGCTCCATCAGAGTAAGGTAAGAAAATGTCATCTTACCTGAATGTCCCATGTGCCCAGTCCAGGTCTATACCTTTAGCCGGCCAGGTGTGGTCACCACAGCATTCCCAGGTAGTGTAAAAAGTCCAAGCCCGTATCCAAACCCTGGGATATAAGTCAAGGTGTCTGCTGTGTGCCATGTATGTGTTCCATGTTTGTGTGATATCTTGGAGAAAAACTGGAACGGTGACTGCTTTGTTTGTGGTTGCTGGGTAACAGACGGCAGGAGGTCAAATCGTTTGATAAGCTATCACAGATTCCTATGCAGCAGGAGGGACAGGTGGTCCCGGGACAGGTAGTCTGATGTGTCAGGCTCGGATGGTGATAGCTTAGAGGGCTGCCACAGATTCCCTTAGCCGGCGAGCCAGTCACGACGACAGGACCGGAGGGAGGTAGAATTCCCGCTTGTTGTGCTCCTCACTCAGGCGGCCCGGGCATAGGTGTACCCAGTGCGATTCATAGTTGTCTGTTCCCAGAACGGCTTGCACGTGTCGCAGAATAATAAACAGGGCATCGGTTCATGTCGTGTACTGTTGCTTTAACCCCTTCCCGACCTATGACGCATACGCTGCGTCATGAAAGTCGGTGCCAATCCGACCTGTGACGCAGCGTATGCGTCATGGCGGAATCGCGTTCCTGCAGGTCGGGTGAAAGGGTTAACTAAAATTTCACCCGACCTGCAGGTACAGGGGAACTTGTACTTTAGCCCAGGGGGGGTGGCTCAGCTCCAACTTGGCTACGATCGCCCTGGTGACCACTTTGTCACCACCCCCCAGATCTGATTGGAGCTAGCGTCCATGTGACGCTAGCTCTCCATTCAGATGTGTGGGGGGGGCGGAGAAAACCATGGCTGCCTCGCTGTCCAGCTTCATGCCTTCCATGGAAGCTGAACAGCGAGGTGCCTGCATACTGCCCTGCCACATACAGCGATCGCCGCCGCCGCTGCAGTCACCGCCACCGCTGCAGTGGCTGCCACCGCCAGGTGCTCCCCTCTGCTTCTCTTCCCCCCCTTGTGATTCCATGCCCCCCGACCTTCGCTCCCTCCCCCCTGCCCCCGGTGATCGCCCCCTCCCCCCTGACCCGGAGATCACCCCCCCCTGCTGCTGCCGACTCCATTTCCACCTTCTGCTGCATCGCATCTGACAGCCCCCGCCCCAGTGATCCCCCCCCTGATCTCTCCTCTGATTGATCCCCAGATCACCCCCTGCCTCGCTTATTTTCTTCCCTGCCCCTCTGATGTCCTCCCCTGCCCTGCTGATGTCCTCCCCTGCCCCGCTGATGTCCTCCCCTGCCCTGAAGATCTCCCCCCAGCCCTGTGGATTGCCCCCTGCCCCGCTGATGTCCCCCCTGCCCCGCAGATCTCCCTCCCTGCCCCGCTGATGTCCCCCCTGCCCCGCAGATCTCCCCCCTGCCCTGTGGATCGCCCCCTGTCCCGCTGATGTCCCCCCTGCCCCGCAGATCTCCCCCCAGCCCTGTGGATTGCCCCCTGCCCCGCTGATGTCCCCCCTGCCCCGCAGATCTCCCTCCCTGCCCCGCTGATGTCCCCCCTGCCCCGCAGATCTCCCCCCTGCCCTGTGGATTGCCCCCTGCCCCGCTGATGTCCCCCCTGCCCCACAGATCTCCTTCCCTGCCCCGCTGATGTCCCCCCTGCTCAGCAGATCTCCCCCCTGCCCTGTGGATTGCCCCCTGCCCCGCTGATGTCCCCCCTGCCCCGCAGATCTCCCTCCCTGCCCCGCTGATGTCCCCCCTGCCCCGCAGATCTCCACCTACCCTGTGGATTGCCCCCTGCCCCGCTGATGTCCCCCCTGCCCCGCAGATCTCCCTCCCTGCCCCGCTGATGTCCCCCCTGCCCCGCAGATCTCCCCCTGCCCTGTGGATTGCCCCCTGCCCCGCTGATGTCCCCCCTGCCCCGCTGATGTCCCTACCTGCCCCGCTGATGTCCTCCCCTGCCCCGCTGATGTCCCCCTGCCCTGCAGATCGCCCCCCTGCCTTGTGGATCGCCCCCTGCCCCGCTGATGTCCTCCCCTGCCCGCTGATGTCCTCCCCTGCCCCGTTGATCTCCTCCCTGCCCCGCTGATGTCCTCCCCTGCCCCGTTGATCTCCTCCCTGCCCCGCTGATGTCCGCCCCTGCCCCGCTGATGTCCTCCCCTGCCCCGTTGATCTCCCCCCTGCCCCGCTGATGTCCTCCCCTGCCCCGCTGATGTCCTCCCCTGCCCCGCTGATGTCCTCTTCTGCCCCGCTGATGTCCTTCCCCTGCCCCGCTGATGTCCTTCCCCTGCCCCGCTGATGTCCTTCCCCTGCCCCGCTGATGTCCTTCCCCTGCCCCGCTGATGTCCTTCCCCTGCCCCGCTGATGTCCTTCCCCTGCCCCGCTGATGTCCTCCCTGCACTGTGGATCGCCCCTGCCCCGCTGATGACCTCCCCTGCTCTGGTGATGTCCCCCCTGCCCCGCTGATCTCCCTCCCCTGCCCCGCAGATCTCCCCCCTGCCCTGTGGATCGCCCCCTTCCCCACTGATGTCCTCCCCTTCCCCACTGATGTCCTCCCCTTCCCCGCTGATGTCCTCCCCTTCCCCACTGATGTCATCCCCTTCCCCGCAGATCTCCCTCTGCCCCGCTGATCTCCCCCCTGCCCCGCTGATGTCCCCCCCTGCCCCAGTTTTCCCATTAGGGTTGGATTAGGGGTAGGGTTAGGATTAGGGTTGGGATTAGGGTTAGGATTAGGGTTGGGATTAGGGGTAGGGTTAGGATTAGGGGTAGGGTTGGGATTAGGGGTAGGGGTGTGTTGGGGTTAGGGTTGGAGATAGAATTGGGGGTTTCCACTGTTTAGGCACATCAGGGGCTCTCCAAACGCGACATGGCGTCCGATCTCCATTCCAGCCAATTCTGCGTTGAAAAAGTAAAACAGTGCTCCTTCCCTTCCGAGCTCTCCCGTGCGCCCAAACAGGGGTTTACCCCAACATTTGGGGTATCAGCGTACTCAGGACAAATTGGACAACAACTTTTTTGGTCCAATTTCTTTGTTACCCTTGGCAAAATAAAAATTTGGGGGGCTAAAAAACCCTTTTTGTGGGAAAAAAATGATTTTTTGTTTTCACGGCTCTGCGTTATAAACTGTAGTGAAACACTTAGGGGTTCAAAGTTCTCTCAACACAACTAGATAAGTTCCTTGGGGCTCTAGTTTCCAATATGGGGTCACTTGTGGGGGTTTCTACTGTTTAGGTACATTAGGGGCTCTGCAAACGCAATGTGATGCCTGCAGACCAATCCATCTAACTCTGCATTCCAAATGGTGTTCATTCCCTTCCGAGCTCTGCCATGCGCCCAAATGGTGGTTCCCCTCCACATATAGGGTATCAGCGTACTCAGGACAAATTGGTCAACAGCTTTTGGGGACCAATTTCTCCTGTTACCCTTGTGAAAATAAAAAATTGCGGGCTAAAAATCATTTTTGAAGAAAAAAAAGATTTTTTTATTTTCACGGCTCTGCGTTATAAACTTCTGTGAAGCATTTGGGGGTAAAAAGTGCTCACCACACATCTAGATAAGATCCTTGGGGGTCTAGTTTCCAAACTGTGGTAATTTGTGGGGGGTTTCTACTGTTTAGGCACATCAGGGGCTCTGCAAATGCAACGTGACACCCGCAGACCATTCCATCAAAGTCTGCCTTTCAAAACGTCACTACTTCCCTTCCGAGCCCCGACGTGTGCCCAAACAGTGGTTTACCCCCACATATGGGGTATCAGTGTACTCAGGACAAACTAGACAATAACTTTTGGCGTCCAATTTCTCCTGTAACTCTTGTGAAAATAAAAAATTGCTTGCTAAATTTAATTTTTGAGGAAAGAAAAATGATTTTTTATTTTCACAGCTCTGCGTTATAAACTTCTGTGAAGCACTTGGAGGTTTAAAGGGCTCACCACACATCTAGATTAGTTCCATGGGAGGTCTAGTTTCCAAAATGGGGTCACTTGTGGGGGAGCTCCAATGTTTAGGCACACAGGGGCTCTCCAAACGCCACATGGTGTCCGCTAACGATTGGAGCTAATTTTTCATTCAAAAAGTCAAATGGCGCTCCTTCCCTTCCGAGCCCTGCTGTGTGCCCAAACAGTGGTTTACCCCCACATGTGAGGTATCAGAGTACTCAGGCGAAATTGCACAATAAATTTCAGGATCCATTTTATCCTGTTGCCCATGTGGAAATGAACAAATTGAGGCTAAAAGAATTTTTTTGTGAAAAAAAAGTACTTTTTCATATTTACGGATAAATTGGTGAAGCACCTGGGGGTTAAAAGTGCTCACTATGCATCTAGATAAGTTCCTTGGGGGGTCTAGTTTCTAAAATGGGGTCACTTGTGGGGGAGCTCCAATCTTTAGGTACACAGGCGCTCTCCAAACGCGACATGGTGTCGGCTAACGATTGAAGCTAATTTTTCATTCAAAAGTCAAATAGCGCTCCTTCCCTTCCGAGCCTTGCCGTGTGAACAAACAGTGGTTTGTGACCACATGTGAGGTCTCGGTGTACTCAGGAGAAATTGCTCAACACATTTTAGGATCCATTTTATCCTGTTGCCCATGTGAAAATAAAAAGATTGAGGCTAAAAGAAATTTTTTGTGAAAAAAAAGTACTTTTTCATATTTACAGATCAATTTGTGAAGCACCTGGGGGTTCAAAGTGCTCACTATGCATCTAGATAAGCTCCTTGGGGGGTCTAGTTTCCAAAATGGGGTCACTTGTGGGGGAGCTCCAATGTTTAGGCACATAGGGGCTCTCCAAACGCGACATGGTGTCCGCTAATGATTGGAGCTAATTTTTCATTGAAAAAGTCAAATGGCGCTCCTTCCCTTCCGAGCCCTGTCGTGCACTCAAAAAGTGGTTCCCCCCCACATATGGGGTATCGGCGTACTCAGGACAAGTTGTACAATAACATTTGTTGTCCACTTTCTCCTTTCACCCTTGGCAAAATAAAATAATTGTTGATAAAAGTTAATTTTTATGGCTAAAAAGTTATATGTTAATTTTTTCCTTCCATCTTGCTTCTGCTGCTGTGAAACTCCTGAAGGGTTAATAAACTTCTTGAATGTGGTTTTGAGCACCTTGAGGGGTGCAGTTTTTAGAATGGTGTCACTTTTGGGTATTTTCAGCCATATAGACCCCTCAAACTGACTTCAAATGTGAGGTGGTCCCTAAAAAAAATGGTTTTGTAAATTTCATTGTAAAAATGAGAAATCGCTGGTCAAATTTTAATCCTTATAACTTCCTAGCAAAAAAAATGTTTTTTCCCAAATTGTGCTGATGTAAAGTAGACATGTGGGTAATGTTATTTATTAACTATTTTGTGTCACATAACTCTCTCGTTTAACAGAATAAAAATTCAAAATTTGAAAATTGCAAAATTTTCGCCAAATTTCCATCTTTTTCACAAATAAACGCAAAAATTATCGCCCTAAATTTACCACTAACGTGAAGCCCAATATGTCACGAAAAAACAATCTCCGAATCGCTAGGATCCGTTGAAGCGTTCCTGAGTTATTACCTCATAAAGGGACACTGGTCAGAATTGCAAAAAACGGCAAGGTCATTAAGGCCAAAATAGGCTGGGTCATGAAGGGGTTAAGTGCATACAATTGTAAAGAGAGAAGTTTTTTTTTTTTTTTTCCTTCTCCACGCTTCTCCTCTGCTGCTAGCAAAGATATATCCATTGTAAATCACACTGTCACATCTGTTTTTGCAAAGTTTCCTGTTTCTGTATTCTGAGTAGTGCTAGCTACAGTGTAGCAATTTTTGAAGAAGTGAAACTAAGTGGTATCTATCATTTTTGCTGTGAGCTACTTGTTTTCAAATACGTGATTTTAGTGACTTTGGATACAGCAGCATAAGAAAGGGGAAGTGTGTGTGTATGACTGCGTTTGGGCACAGACAAAGTATAAGGAAAGCCGTTTTAACTTTTTATTCTTTGAAGTTTTTCCTTCTGTCTCTTTACTTTTTAAAGTTTTTTTCCTTCTGTATCAAAATTTTAAGTTTTTTGGTTGTGTACAAAGTTTTTTATGGTTTTCTTTTCTTTTGGCTTCAACTTCTTGTACCAACTTTTTGAAGGTTTTCTTTTCTTTTTTTGTGTGTGTGTTTTTACATACTCATCATTTTGAAGTTTTTGTTGTTGTTTTTTTATTTTTGTTTTCTGTCATTGTCCTGTTGAACAATAAATGATGGTCTAACCAAGAGAGCCCACTAGGGATTTTACCGATATCCCGCCAGTCCAGTCCGACCCTGTTCTTAGATGCCATGTTTGCTTTTGACAGCAGCAAGCGGTTAAACTGCCGGGGTTTTTGTTATACCTGCACCTGTGCCGTCCCTGCAGTGTACATCTATGTTTTCTGGTGCTGATTCCAGTGTCGGTAAATGAGACGAGAATTAGCATTGTGGAAGATGAGTCTATGAGGAACGTATTCAGCTGCCGACTCCGAGGAAGAAACTGCTTGTTGTCTGTGGCCTAAAATATATAGGTTTTATTAGTAGATGTAAAGAAGAAAACTAAATACTGTAAAATAATAAATTTCCTCCTATGTTTCCCTTATTATCTCCAGTAATTGTGTTATTACAGAGGATTTTTATGATGTTACATCGGCTCATTTTCTTCTCATTCAGGTCTCTACAATATCGGATCCTCTTAGTGAAGATCTTCTACATAAGAAAATTTTCATGATTTACCCATCACAGATGGATATGGACAGAGACAAGATGGCGGAGAGGATATTACACCTCAACCTAGAGATCCTCTTCCGGCTTACTGGAGAGGTGAGAGATTCTGATGACGTCACATTACATCATTCTTATCTATGGGAATAACAGATGGACAGAACTGGAGAGGTGACGAGGACTCTGGAAATATCTGTAGTGAGATTTATTAATGTGTCTCTCCATAACCAGGATTACACAGTAGTGAAGAAGACCTCTAAGGAGCACTGTCAGGACCCTGTGTCTGAGGGATGGGGAAGACCCCTGAGCCCAATAACGGGGCCTCCACCTCAACTGATACATGAGGACATCAATGACCAAAAGATCCTAGAACTTACCTACAAAATGATTGAGCTGCTGACTAGAGAGGTGACACTGCTGGGAATGCTGGGACATTATAGAGTAACTAGCTATTGAACCCGTTTTAGGCCCGGGTGGCGAGCATTTATATTGGTATATGGTCTCCATCCTGGTATGTGCTGCTTCCATCCTGCGCCCTAATCTTGTCATGTGCTGCTACCATCTTACGCCCCCTTCCTATCGTGTGCAGCCACCATCCTGCACCCCCTTCCTGTCATGTGCGGCCCCCATCTTGCGCCCTGATCCTGTTTTGTGTGCCTCCTTCTTGTCATGTGCTACTCTCTTCCTGTGCCCTCATCCTGTCATGTGCTCCCATCCTGCGCACCAATTCTGGTATGTGCTGACCCCATCCTAGTATGTGCTACTCCAATTCTGCGACCCCATTCTGTCATGTGCTGTTCCCATTCTGCACCCCCATTCTGTCATGTGCTGCACCCATTCTGCGCCATTCTGTCTCTATAGCATAAGGCAGCCCCCATAGGTAGACTCTGTAGTATAAGGCAGCCCCCCACAGTCAGACTCTGTAGTATAAGGCAGCTCACCCTCACAGACAGACTCTGCAGTATAAGGCATCACCCCCCCACAAGCAGACTCTGTAGTATAAGGCAGCACCCCCACAAAGGCAGACCTTGTATTATAAGGCAGCACCCCCCCCCACTGGCCAACCCTGTAGTATAAGGCAGCACCCCCCACAGGCAGACTCTGTAGTATAAAGCAGCACCCCCCAACAGGCAGACCCTGTATTATAAGGCAGCACCCCCACAGGCAGACTCTGTATTATAAGGCAGCACCCCCTCACAGGCAGACACTGTAGTATAAGGCAGCACCCCCACACAGGCAGACTCTGTAGTATAAGGCAGCACCCCCCACAGGCACTCTGTAGTATAAGGCAGCACCCCCCAACAGGTAGACCCGGTAATATAAGGCAGCCCCCATAAAGAAAAACAATAAATAAATACTGACATCTCTTCTTCCTGGTTCGTGCGCTGCTCCCTGCTCCCGCTCACCTCCGGACCGTGGTGCCGAGCAGTGATGTCATCACGCCCCCTTGTCCGTGTCAGCGTCGATGACGTCAGACGCTGACAGGAGGATGATGGGAGAAGGAGCATAGCGCTCCTTCCCTCATCAATGCGGTCAGCTGTATCAGCTAGATGCTGATATAGTTGACCCTGCAATGACAGGCCAGGGGCCCACCTGCTCAGGGGCCCATAGCGGCCGGGTGGCAGAGCAGGGAAATCGATTCTCCCTGCTCTGCCTCAGAATGTAACTGTATTGGCGCACTGTGCAAGCCAATGCAGTTACAGTAGTTTAGCTCCGGGTGGGCCCCCTCTGAGCACAGGGCCCAGGGCGATGGCCTCCTTTGCCCCCACGTTAGCTACCCTACTGCCGGATGCGTCACTCTGTCGGGTCCAGACTGCACCGGCATGTCGTACTTGTGCATTCTATAAAGGCTTCAGACAGAGTGACGCTCCTAGCATTATATTATAGATGCTGTGAAGGGATCGGGGGATGATGGTATCATTGTATGTTTCAGGTTCTTATAAGGTGTCAGGATGTCGCCGTCTATTTCTCCATGGAGGAATGGGAGTATTTAGAAGGACACAAAGATCTGTACAAGGACATGATGATGGAGGTTCCCCAGCCCCTCACATCACCAGGTAATAGACAGGACTAAATACACACGGCCTATAATTATCTGTATATAAAGAATGAATTCAGTCCCTATATGTGTTTCCTTCAGATCTATCCAGTAAGAGGACAACACCAGAGAGATGTCCCCGTCCTCTTCTTCCACAGGACTGTAAACCAGAAGATCCCAATGCTCCTCAGGATGAGCAGGTAGATGGAGAGAAGGTGTCATGAGATCTCCCCTATGATGTGTAGACGGCTGTGAAGGTCTTGTGCTAAGTCTTGTTTTATCCCCCAGTATTATATGTTTTATACTTGTGTAATGAGAACGGTGGTGATGGCAGGATTAGAGCTGATCATAGATGTGACTTCTCCATCTGTCTGTGACTTTTACAATATTTGTTTCAGGGTGCTGGTTACGAAAATTGCGCAGGAGGCCACGCCATTTTTTTCCTAATTAAATACATGTACAGTAGTTCACACACACTGTGCTAATTGTATTTGTCACTGACATCTATATATCTACCTATTCTATACGTATTTACTGTATGTAATCCATCTCTTCTATCCTGCAGTGATTTTACAGTACACGGCACATGAATTGCCAGCTTTTCTTCTACCTATATATCTATATAATGTACAGCTCTGGCAAAAATTAAGAGACCACTGCAGAGTTTTATAAAAATCAGTTTCTCTACATGTCTGATAGCCATTCCATTCCAGTGTCAGTTGAATTCCAACCAGAGTACACCTCATTCTACTTAATGTGCTTCTGATTAGATGATCACCTGAACCAAATCTTATTTAATGAAGGTAAGTATAAAAAACCTGCTGTGGTGTTCACAATCCTCTTGCAATAGGACAAGCTGAATAGCAAAACAAGTGCCAGTAATATCCCAAAAGTAATAGGAAGTTGAAAAGAAAAGTATTAAGTGAGGAAAAGAAGGGCTCAATTATGGCTTTACTAGCAGAGGGACACAGTGAGCATCATGTTGCCTCCATCCTTAAAATTTTTAAGACAGCAGTCCATTACAACAAGGTCAAGCAGCAGACATTGGGGACAACAAAGCTACAGACTGGCAGAGGACGAAAACGACTTTCCACTGACCGGGATGACCATCACCTTATTCGAATGTCACTCAGCAACCGCAGGATGACATAAAGTGACCTACCAAAGGAATGGCAAATGGCAGCCATGGTGAAGTGCATGGCAAGAACAGTTCGTAACAGGCTCCTAGACGAAGGACTCAAATCATGTAAAGCTAGTAAACAGCCATTCATCAATGAGAAGCAAAGGAGAGCCAGGCTGAAGTTTGCCAAAGACCATAAGGATTGGACCATAGAAGACTGGAGTAAGGTAATCTTCTCTGATGAGTCTAATTTTCAGTTTTGCCAAACACCTGGTCATCTAATGGTTAGACGGAGACCTGGAGAGGTGTGCAAGCCACAGTGTTTTTGCACCCATTGTGAAATTTGGAGGAGGTGATGATCTGAGGAAGCTTCAGCAAGGCTGGAATTGGGTAGGTTGTTCTTTGCGACGGACATATGAATCAAGCCACTTACACGGTTATCCTGGAAAAGCGGTTGATTCCTTCTGCTCAGGCAATGTTTCCCACCTCTGAGGACTGGTTTTCCAGCAGGACAATGTGCCATGCCACACAGCTAGGTCAATCAAGGTGTGGATGTGTCAAGGTGAAAATGTATTTTCTTATATACCTTTTGTACTTTTATATATCTTATACTGTGAAACAATAAGTTTTTCCTATCTGCTAGCTAATGCAAATGTAATTGTATTTAAAGATGGCCGCCAGTGTTCATTTTTCATTTCAGCTTAGAATGTGAAGAGTTAAGTTTATTTCTCTTGAAAAAGATAACTCTGGAATGTGAAGAAAGTAACCATCGAAGATGTCCTGACGAATCAGAGAGAGACTGAGCACTAGATGTATGTTGCTTAAACTCCGTCTAATACATTCCTTTTTCCTAAACAATAGTACTGTGTGTTCAAGAATAAAGTTAGTTGCTGCTCGGCTCCTCACTGAGGTGAACGCAAGAGCATTAGCAAAGATTGAATCAGCTACGTGTCTGAATCATTTCTTTTTCCGGTACCAGAAGTTCTGCGCTCACATTACAATTTGGAATGACTGGTGAATGAGGATTAATTGTCGTATTACGACCCCGACAATTTTGGCGCGACCAACGTGGGGCGTGGCCAGCGATCCGAGGCCCCCTGGACCCATGCCTGGATGTCTGTGGATGATACCCGTAGTGGCTGACCTCGAGGACTGATCACCCTCTGCACGCGGTAAGTGGCGATCATATACATTGTATGTGTCACACTTGCTAGTGTCTCAGCCGTTATTGGTTTGTCTGTGGTCTCTTTGGGTCCGGGAGGTGAATGATCGAGTGGTGAGATCAAACGTGATCCTGTGCCACGCTCTGAACCAGCAACTGAGAGACGTCGCATCCTGTGCGACCTCTGTACACCACACCTCCTTTACCGGTCATTGTACTCCATTCAACCATCCTACCCGTGACTATTGTCTAGTAGTGAAGTGGACTGAAAAATTGAGCCAGTTGTAGATTGTGGGGCAGCTTAGAGAAAGGGATAGGAGACGCAGCCTCTGTGATATTGTGCTGACAGGTAAATAAGGCGTTCCGTGAGGGGACCACCTGTCCAGGCAGGTAAATAAGGCGTTCCGTGAGGGGACCACCTGTCTAGTTAGGTAACCTAAGACGTTCCGTGAGGGGACCACCTATATTTTTGTGGAGGGGTCTCATTAGGAGGCTGCCTCCCAACGGTTTGAATATCGTGGCAGGATAGTCTGTAATCACTGTGTTCTGGTTTAGGGACAGGAAACATTGAGCGCGAGGCTCTTTTCCTAGTACGTCGAACGTGAGGCTCCGTACTGTGGAACTCAGTGTGTTAAAGATCGCTGCTAGTGGTTTTACTGCAGGAAACCATAGTATTCTGTAAGAGTCATGTTGCGTCTTTTTAAGCAGAAGAAGTCAGTGCCCCACAAATTAGATGAGGATGCTGTGGAAGTCAAGGCAATAGTACAGTCACGAGAGGGCAAGAAGGCAGTCAAGAATGTTGAGAAATTGTATAAGCATGTAGGATTGCCCTCGTCAGGGAGACTACAGCCGGCTATGTGGTATAATCTCATAGAGAACAAACGAGGCATGTTGAAAGATAAAGGATTGTTAGAACAAGCACAAGCTCATCTGCGAGTTGCGCGAGGCTTGAAGAATGAAGGATGGAAAGAAGTCGATGGGGGTGGAGGTTCAGACAATGCGGAGCCCGTGTTTGGTTATAAAATGCCTTTGAACTGTGATCTTACAGATTGTAAAATGGCCGCCGTGCCACTGGTGATGAAAATGCAGTCCCAACCACCACCCTATAATGGCGATGGGCCAAACTCTCCAGAAGTGTGGGTGTGTCCTGCTTGTGGCGTGCAGAATCCAAACTGGGTGGAAATCTGCCGTGTGTGTGGGGCGGGCCGTCCTCAGGGGTCCGCCCAGATCATGGGAGGAAGTGGGGCATGCCACACTTCCTCCAGCGGCCATCTTGGTGCACCCGGAACTTCCCCCGGAAGTGGGGCATGCCACGCCTCCACCGGCAGCCATCTTGGTGCACCTGGAATTCCTCCCCAGCCACTATGTCCGCTGGTAACACTTTCCGGCAAGTACTATCAGGGACCACCACTTCCTGAGAAACCTCCAGCACCGACTGATGCTGCCTCCACCTCCAATGTTCCAGTATCCACTTCAGTCTCGGGGTCTAGTCTCCCAGTGCAACCCACTGTGATATTTGTAAACACGCCAGGTCAGGGTCCCTTTACCCTCGAAGCTCTGACCGGCAGTGCAGCTTTCCAGTCCGTAATGCGTAAGAGACGCCAAGCTATCGGAGATGATGAAGAATCAGAAGACCTGGACAACCAGGCCGCTACAATTCCCCCTGCCCTGCCAATGCTATTAGGTCCATTCGAATCCCCCCGGCCTGGAAGGAGCCCACTACCTACCCCTCTCAACAAATCCTCTAAGCTGCCCCATGACCCCGAAATCTGGTTCCCCTGTCATTCACGTTATTACATCACACCTCAGGGCTCCCAGGTTCTCTTCTCAGTGGGTTATGGGGATATACTTACCCATCAGGTGGGAGCCATAGTGAACCCAGCTAATTCTGCCCTGTCACATAGAGGTGGTTTGGCCCAACAGATAGCTAAAAAGGGGGGCCCATCCATAGCCCAAGAGTGTCAGGCCTACCTTGTCAATTATGGCCCCTTGCATCCAGGAGATGCTATGACTACCCAGGGAGGGAATTTGCCCTGTGATATAGTGCTACACACTGCAGGCCCTATATACGACAACAGGACACCCGAACACTGCCGTACAATGTTGCAGACTGCACTGCAGACAGTGGTCATCCTTGCAGGACGTCTAGGGAGAGATACACTTCCTCGTAGAACTTTGGCTGTACCATTGATATCTTCAGGACTCTTTGGATACCCACTGGGCCCCTGTATGAAGGAACATGTTGAAGTCATCAAGAATTGCCTCCAATCAACCCCAAATCTAGACTTACAAGAAGTCAGAATCGTCTGTTACCACGAGTCTGGATTAGAGGGCATCATGCCCTTGGTAGCTGAATACATGGTGCCACTGATGCATACGGGTATAAAGCCTGTGGATGAGATAACACCCACAGCACCCCCAACTGCCCCGGAGGGCGAGGTAGTGACACATGACGAAGAAGAACTGAAGCTGAAGTACAAACCCTTCACTCCGGTACAGATTGATGCTATTGTCAGCAAGTTATGTGACCCAGACAAATTTCCCATGCAGTATGTGAGGAGACTGGAGCAGATTAGGAGCATCTATGGGGCTACATGGTCAGATCTATCAGGTATTACATCTATCAGAGCCTCCGAATACTTTCTCCCCACTATCATGAAGGAATTGGACCCCACTAAAGCAGGACCTCTCAACAAGTTCAAGTCTGGAAAGGAGTTTATTGCTCAACTCACAAAGTGGGCCCAGGATCGTCTCTGTGACGAAGCAGGATCAATACAGGATATACGACAAGAATCTGGAGAAGCTGTGGAGAAATATGCTGCCAGACTAACTGTGCAATTTGAAGATTTGGGTTATTCAACTCCTGTGAAGACGCAGGCAGCCTTGTTGGTCCGTGCTTTTATTGATGGTCTGGAAGATCCACTGAAGGATAAGGTCATGAAGCTTCGTCCCGAATTACCTGATGGTCCCCTAAAACAGGCCCTTACTGTTGTGAAGAGTTATCAGAAAATGCTTCAAAGGGAAGAGAAAGAAGCAGAAAAAGAAGCAGCAAAGGAAGCAGAGAAGGAAGCGCAGAAGGACAAAGGAAAGAAGAAACCAGCCATGTATATGGCAGAGGCCTCAGAAGTACCTGTTATGGTGTATCAGGCTCAGGATCGGTACAGACACCCATCTACAGGACCAAGAAGGTCCCAAAGCCGACACTACAGGGACAGACCAGATCGTGATGACCAAGGAAGACCTCTATGTTGGGAGTGTGGCAGTCTTAATCATATGAGAAGTGATTGTCCCCACAGGGGGTACCATCAGAGACCTCCTCCTCCTCCACACTCATGAAGTTCAGGCCAACCGGTGCCCACTTTTCCCGCCACCTGTACTTCTTCATCTTGCGGTACAGTGACCCTGGAAGTGGACAGCCAACCTCTCAAGTTTTTAGTGGACACTGGGGCGGCCACCTCTGTTATCTCTTCATCTCAGCTGCCTCCTACGATTTCCCTGTCTTCAGATTTCCTCACGTGTATTGGAGTTGAAGGCCAACAAACCTCATCACCACTCACTGTTCCTGTCTCAGCTGGCCCTTTCTCTGGTGTCTTTGCCAAATTTCTGGTGTCTGAAACCTGCCCTGTCAACCTTCTAGGAGCTGACCTCCTTCAAAGGCTTCATGCTACCATCACCTTCGGTGATCAAGGGATGGAACTGCAGTTACAGGACCCTGCCTCACAACAAGGCACTGAAGATCGTTGTGTCCTTAAAGCTTTCCCTCTGATGATGATGACTCTGCAAACGACACCTTCCCCGGATTTGCCCAATGTACCTACCGGTCTGTGGTAAACTGGACCTGAAGATGTGGGTCTGCTCAAAGTGCCTCCAGTAAAAGTACACCTCAAACCTGGGCATCCGTACCCCAGACTACCTCAGTATCCACTTAAGGCTGCCCAAGAGCAGAGCCTTGGAGTTCAGATTACCTCCCTCCTGCGTTCTGGAGTGCTAATCAGATGTGTTTCACCCTGCAACACGCCCCTGTTTCCGGTAAAGAAAAAGACAGCTCCTGGAGACCCTCCAAAATACAGACTTGTACAGGACCTCAGAGCAGTCAATTCAGCCACCATCTTGGAAACTCCTGTGGTACCCAACCCCAACACCTTGCTTTCCCAAGTGTCTACTTCAGCAACACTCTTCACCGTCATTGACCTGGCTAATGCTTTCTTTAGTGTCCCGCTTCATGAAGACTCACAGTTCTTATTTGCTTTCACGTTTCAAGGATCTCAGCTGACCTGGACCAGGACACCTCAAGGTGCCCAGAACTCCCCTAACCAGTTCACACATGCTATGAAGATGACCCTGGATCCGTGGGTGTTACAGAATCTTCATGTCACGCTTCTCCAGTATGTTGATGACCTACTCCTCTGTGGAACTGAAGAGAATCTGTTTGCTGCTTCTGAGTCCTTACTCCTCTTCCTCCACTCTGCTAACTGCAAAGTCTCAAAGGCCAAGGTCCAGTGGTGCAAAGACAAAGTTGTCTTCCTCGGACACTGCATCTCTCAAGGCTCGAGACACCTCACCGAGGACAGAAAACATGCCATCAAGGACATCCCTTATCCGAAGACGTACTCTGCTATGCAGTCTTTTCTAGGACTCATTACCTACTGCAGACAGTGGATTCCGGATGCTTCAAGACTCATGCAACCCTTGTATGACTGTCTTAAAACTGGAGGACCAGATTGGGAACATGCTGAAAATCCGTATATCTATGCTCAGCAAAAGGACTGTTTTGAGACTCTCAAGGAAGCTGTTGTCAGTGCCCCTGCTCTGGGTCTCCCTGACTACACTCAGCCGTTCCACCTCTTTGTTTCAGAGTCTGAAGGATATGCCTCTGGTGTGCTAGCACAGAAACATGTTGATCGTTTCCGTCCTCTGGCCTACTACTCAGCCAGACTAGACCCTGTTGCCAGAACTGCTCCATCCTGTCTCAAGGCTGTACATGCGGCCCATGTTCTTCTGGACAAGTCTGCTGACATAGCCCTTGGTCATGACTTGGTCATTCAAGCTGGCCATGATCTCTCTGCTGTCCTTCAACAAACATCTCCTAAGCATCTGACGAGCCAAAGACATCTCAGGCTTCAGTGCTCTCTACTTCTGCCTTCCAACATCACTTTCCAGAAATGTACTACGATCAACCCAGCCACTTTGCTTCCACATTCTAGGGGGGAGTTACCTGAATGGTATAAGGACTTACCAGACTGGAGATCACCTGGTGACTCACATGACTGTGTAAAAGCACTGGAGCAAGAAATTTCTGCACCACAGAATGTGGTAACTCAGGAACTCCTCAACCCTGATTTGCAACTATGGACTGATGGATCCCGATTTGCAGACTCTTATGGCAAGTTCCACACTGGATATGCTGTCACCACTGACACAGAAGTCCTTCTGGCTGAAGCTCTACCACCTCACCTGTCAGCTCAGGAAGCCGAACTTGTGGCCCTACAACAAGCATGTTATCTAGCAGAAGGGAAAACGGCCAATGTCTACACTGACTCAAGATACGGCTATGGAATCTGTCACGATTTCGGATTCCTATGGAAATCCCAAGGGTTCATTACGGCTACAGGAACCCCTGTTAAACATGCACTAAGGATTAAAGCCCTGATGAAGGCACTGGAGCTCCCCGCACAGATTGCGGTGATCAAGGTCAAAGCTCATGGGAAAGTCAACTCGAAGGAAACTAGAGGAAACCATTTAGCGGATCAAGCTGCCAAAGCTGCTGCCATAAAGAATGTCTCAGCAAAGTGGGAAGAAGAAGAAACAGCATCAGAAAAACCCTGTTGGGAGGACACTGCTACACCCGTGATGCCTGTGCTTACCAGAGCACAAACAAAGGAACAAGCAACCAAGGAAACTACCCAAGCCGAAGAAGAACGAGACTTTGAGAAGTCTGAAGCCCGAAGAAAGAAGAAGAAGTTGATAGAAGACATGGAAATGGAATACCCTGCCACTGGATCTGGCTGGAAGCCAGCTCGACCACCTGAAGAAAGATTGTGGGAAGAACAAAAGTTGACCTCTAGAGAAGAAAAGAAACAGTGGGAAGCTGCAGGAGCCATTCATGGGAATCGTAGTTCTGCTGGACAATATCAATTTTCTAGACTCTATAAGGTGGATGGGAGACCCTGTCTACCCAAAAGAATGTATCCAGCCGTTGCAGCATGGGCTCATGGATCAACTCATCGAGGAAAGAACCAAGCACTAGCCTGTATCAAGAAGCTCTACTGGGCCCCAGGAATCTCTACCACTGTCACCGCTTACTCAAGAGCCTGCCCAGTCTGTGCCATCTGTAACCCAACAGCCACCGCCAAGGTTCCACTTCAGCATCTTGCCAAACCAGATTACCCTTGGCAGAGAATCCAGGTTGATCATATTCAAATGCCCAAGTCAGGAAAGTATGAGTATGTCCTAGTGGCTGTGGATATGTTCTCAGGATGGCCTGAAGCCTACCCAGTGACCAATATGACTGCCAAAACTACAGCTAAGAAGCTCATCACTGAAATTTCGTGCAGATTTGGAATACCCGAAGTTGTTGAATCAGATCAAGGCCCAGCCTTCACTGCCAATGTCTACGAGGAATTGTGGCACATGTTAGGGACAGATTTGGGTCTACACACCCCTTATCACCCCTCCAGTTCAGCCAAAGTTGAGAGGATGAACTCCACAATTAAGACACAATTGCTTAAAATGAGCCAGGACCACCCACTCCCGTGGCCAGATTTGCTCCCTGTGGTCTTATACCATATCAGACACACCCCACAGGGAAAACACGGCTTGACTCCCTTTGAGATTCTTTTCGGTGCTCCACCTAAAATAGGAGATATTAGGCCTCAAGAGTTGTCTGAGACAAATGATAAAGTTGTACAATTTGTGATTGCATTGTCTAAGGAACTGTCTAACACCCATTCTACAGTTTCTGCTTCTCTTCCAGAATCCACAGGTGACGTGGTCCATGACTTTGTGCCTGGAGACCTGGTGTATGTGAAAAAGTTTGTGCGCAGAGATTGTCTCCAGCCAAGATTTGAAGGACCCCACACGGTGATCCTGGTCACCCCCACTGCAGTAAAACTTGAAGGAAAGAGCACCTGGATTCACGCTTCACACTGCAAAAGAGACTGAACCAGTGTTTAGTCACAGAAGTCAGCAGAACTACGATTCCCATGAATGGCTCCTGCAGCTTCCCACTGTTTCTTTTCTTCTCTAGAGGTCAACTTTTGTTCTTCCCACAATCTTTCTTCAGGTGGTCGAGCTGGCTTCCAGCCAGATCCAGTGGCAGGGTATTCCATTTCCATGTCTTCTATCAACTTCTTCTTCTTTCTTCGGGCTTCAGACTTCTCAAAGTCTCGTTCTTCTTCGGCTTGGGTAGTTTCCTTGGTTGCTTGTTCCTTTGTTTGTGCTCTGGTAAGCACAGGCATCACGGGTGTAGCAGTGTCCTCCCAACAGGGTTTTTCTGATGCTGTTTCTTCTTCTTCCCACTTTGCTGAGACATTCTTTATGGCAGCAGCTTTGGCAGCTTGATCCGCTAAATGGTTTCCTCTAGTTTCCTTCGAGTTGACTTTCCCATGAGCTTTGACCTTGATCACCGCAATCTGTGCGGGGAGCTCCAGTGCCTTCATCAGGGCTTTAATCCCTGAAGGGAAATGTTGCTGTTGTTTTTGACCTTGGGACTGGGGGCCATCCTCGCCCCTACCTCTTCGGCCCCTGTTGTAAATAAGAATTCTGGCCCCACTATTCTCTGGGTAAATCTGACAGCCCCGGTGAATATCTGGCGATTTGATTTCTGTGATGTAGTCAAGTGCCTTGACACTGAACGGATAGTAGAGGGAACTATCCAGTTTTATATGTGTGTTACCAGACAATACAATGATAATTGTCATTATTGGACAGATGCTGCCTGGAGTACAGGGAAAGATTGGGGATATAAACCTAGTGAAGCCATGTTCCCTAAGGATAGGACGGGTAGGAGTCTTCGTGAGAGAATGCATCTAACAGCCCTTCTGCAACCACTTAGGGGCTGTAAATGGGGTAAAAGTTGTCACCCCCTCCTCCTGAATCTGGAGAACGCCCAATCTGCTGATCTGCAGACATTCGTATTGGGAAGGAATTATAATTATGTATTTAGTGCTGGACCCCATGCGTATTTAGGCCATATACAGCTCCAGGATATTAGCTCTAGACCAACCAAGGCCCCTGTTACCAGTACACCTAAAACAGGCCCAGGTGAGCGTTTGCAAAATATAGTTAATGAAGTAATCCCCATTCCAGGTCTCAGTTGGCAAGAGGTTTTCTCCATAGAAACACAAACAGCCCCAAGGAAAAACCTATGGTTAGAATGGGTAAGATACAATGTAAAAGTCCAGAACATCTCTGTAGGATGTATTGCTTGTGCTGCTGCGAATACGCACCTCTACACACATGCATTGCTTTTCCCTGATGACAACATCACTGCCTGTGTTATGAATCTGTTGAAAGGTTTGAAGCCCACTGATTGCCCAGACTATGTCCCACTAATTCATGAGAAACCCAAACTAAAGGTCCCAGGAGAAGTAATCGTATTAGCTGACAATTACACCTGCTACAATTCCTATAACACTACAGGTACACCAGTAGGGATCTTCGAGACAGGTTTCTGCAGGGAGAACAGTTCTTTAGGTACTGACTTGCTAATCAAACATACACATTATATGTACGACATTTATTGGTTATGTGGGGATGGTAAGCTCCGTCCTAGGTTGCCTAATGCCTGGATAGGCCAATGCACCCTTGTTAAACTAGCCATGCAGTTTAAGATTCTACCTTGGGATCCAAAGATACCTGATGAACCTACCAGAAAGAGGAGAAGTCTCGATCAGCTCCACATGAGTTATGAAGAAGATCCACTAGTATATATTGATGCCATTGGAGTGCCAAGGGGGGTACCTGACCAGTTTAAAGCCCAGAACCAGATTTATGCCGGCTTTGCTTCTATAATCCCACAGGTGCAGATTAATAAAAATGTTGAATGGATCAATTACATATATTACAGTGAACAAAGGTTTGTCAATTTTAGCCAAGATGCCTTCCAGGGTATAGTTGAAGAATTGGGCCCTAACACTAGAATGACTCTTCAAAACCGACTAGCCCTTGATATGATTTTAGCTGAGAAAGGAGGAGTTTGTGGGATGGTGGGAGAGGAGTGTTGTACCTATATCCCTCAGAACACTGGAGTGAATGGAAAAACCATGATAGCCCTTAAAAAGATAACTGGGTTAGCAGCAGAATTGAAAACTAATGCCGGAGTAGACACATCCTTCTTTTCCGGTTGGTTGGGTGGGCTCAAGGGATTCTTTCAACAGGCCTGTCTGGTACTGATTGCCCTCCTTGTAATCGGATCGATAATTCTCTGTTGTGTTATTCCTTTGTACAAAAAGGTCATTGCCAAAGCAACTCCGACTGGCACCTTCCTCAATCAAGAAGTAGATCCACCAGAGTACGATGGTACTGATCCAGGGGAGATCCCTAAGTACATTCCTCTCAAGAGAGTAGACAAAACCCCCCATTCTCAGATGATGTTAAGAGATTTAGTTTAGGGACAGTGGGAGAACTCCATGTGAGGTTAGTGAAGGGTTCAGATGCCTGGAGGCCTCTCGCTAGGGGAGAGTTTCTGAGGTGTCTGGATGAAGAAATCCATCTCCCCTTTTCCCATCACATGGACAGTCTCGAACGATCCTTCTTTAAGGGAAAAACTTAGTGTTTAGGGGGGATTGTCAAGGTGAAAATGTATTTTCTTATATACCTTTTGTACTTTTATATATCTTATACTGTGAAACAATAAGTTTTTCCTATCTGCTAGCTAATGCAAATGTAATTGTATTTAAAGATGGCCGCCAGTGTTCATTTTTCATTTCAGCTTAGAATGTGAAGAGTTAAGTTTATTTCTCTTGAAAAAGATAACTCTGGAATGTGAAGAAAGTAACCATCGAAGATGTCCTGACGAATCAGAGAGAGACTGAGCACTAGATGTATGTTGCTTAAACTCCGCCTAATACATTCCTTTTTCCTAAACAATAGTACTGTGTGTTCAAGAATAAAGTTAGTTGCTGCTCGGCTCCTCACTGAGGTGAACGCAAGAGCATTAGCAAAGATTGAATCAGCTACGTGTCTGAATCATTTCTTTTTCCGGTACCAGAAGTTCTGCGCTCACATTACAATTTGGAATGACTGGTGAATGAGGATTAATTGTCGTATTACGACCCCGACAGATGAAGGACCACCACATCAAATCCCTGTCATGGCCAGCCCAATCTCCAGATCTGAACCCCATTGAAAACCTTTGGAATGTAATCAAGAGGAAGATCGATAGTCACAAGCCATCAAACAAAGAAGAACTGATTACATTTTTGTACCAGGAGTGGTATAAGGTCACCCAAAAGCAGTGTGAAAGACTGGTGGAAAGCATTCCAAGACGCATGAAAGCTGTTATTAAAAATCATGGTTATTCCACCAAATATTGATTTCTGGACTCTTCCTGCGTTAAAACACTAGTATTGTTGTTTCTAAATGATTATGAACTTGGGTTTTTTTTGCATTATTTGAGGTCTGCAAGCAATGCATTTTTTGTTATTTTTACCATTTCTCATTTTCAGAAAATGAATACAAAATTTATTGCTTGGAACTTCGGAGACATGTTGTCAGTAGTTTATAGAATGAAAGAACAATTTACATTTTACTCAAAAATATACCTATAAAGAGAAAAATCAGACAAACTGAACATTTTGCAGTGGTCTCTTAATTTTTGCTAGAGCTGTATATACATAGATAGATAGATGTGTGTGTCACTGACATATATACAGTATATATCTATATAGTCTATGTGTTTATATCTATTCTATTCTAAACTGTCATGCTGTGATATTACTGTACGTGGCACATGAATTGCCGGCTTTTCTTCTTACCTTTCTAATATATATATATATATACACACATACATACATATACTGTATATGTGTGTGTGTGTGTTTCATTAATATTTCCTTTGAAAACGATGTGTAAATGACATAGAGAATTGCTGTATGTAAAAGCTCATGTTCATATCGCATTACAATCTAATCGGATGCTAGGTGTGAAAATCAGATTGTACTCGCATTACACTCGGATTACACTCCTGCGACTCTCGGCAGGGAAACTTGGACCGATTTTTCATACATTTAGTGTGACTCCGGCCTAAGATGTTGATGGGTTTTTTTTTTGTGGGTAAAAAAGATGGCTCCCTGAGGCCCTGTATTGATTATCGCCTGTTGAATAAGATTACAGTCAAATACCAGTATCCTTTGCCACTATTGACTGATTTATTTGCTCGTATTAAAGGGGCAAAGTGGTTCTCTAAGGTTGATCTTCGGGGTGCGTATAATTTGGTGCGGATTAAGCAGGGAGATGAGTGGAAAACTGCATTTAATACGCCCGAGGGCCATTTTGAGTATTTGGTAATGCCTTTTGGTCTTTCTAAAGCCCCTTCAGTCTTTCAGTCCTTTATGCACGATATTTTCCGTAAATACCTGGATAAATTTATGATTGTGTATTTGGATGATATTTTGATTTATTCGGATGACTGGGAGTCGCATGTTCAACAGGTTAGGAAGGTTTTTCAGGTTTTGCGGTCCAATTCTTTGTTTGTAAAGGGTTCAAAGTGTATTTTTGGGGTTCAGAAGATCTCCTTTTTGGGGTATATTTTTTCCCCTTCTTCTGTTGAGATGGATCCTGTCAAGATTCGGGCTATTTGTGATTGGACGCAGCCTACTTCCCTGAAGAGTCTTCAGAAGTTCTTGGGCTTTGCTAATTTCTATCGTCGATTTATAACTGGGTTTTCAAGTGTTGCTAAACCTCTGACTGATTTGACTAAGAAGGGTGCTGATGTTGCCAATTGGTCCTCTGCGGCTGTGGAGGCCTTTCGGGAGCTTAAGCGCCGCTTTTCTTCTGCCCCTGTGTTGCGCCAGCCTGATGTTTCGCTTCCTTTTCAGGTTGAGGTTGATGCTTCCGAGATTGGAGCGGGGGCGGTTTTGTCGCAGAGAAGTCCCGATTGCTCAGTGATGAGACCATGTGCATTCTTCTCTCGAAAATTTTCGCCCGCCGAGCGAAATTATGATGTCGGTAATCGGGAGCTCTTGGCTATGAAGTGGGCATTTGAGGAGTGGCGTCATTGGCTTGAGGGTGCTAGACATCAGGTGGTGGTCTTGACGGATCACAAGAATCTGATTTACCTTGAGTCTGCCAGGCGTCTGAATCCTAGACAGGCGCGCTGGTCATTGTTTTTCTCCCGGTTTAATTTTGTGGTTTCATACTTGCCGGGCTCGAAAAATGTGAAGGCAGATGCTCTTTCTAGGAGTTTTGAGCCTGACTCCTCTGGTGATTCTGAGCCTACGGGTATCCTTAAGGATGGAGTGATTTTGTCTGCTGTCTCCCCAGACTTGCGACGTGCTTTGCAGGAGTTTCAGACTGATAGGCCTGATCGTTGTCCGCCTGGGAGATTGTTTGTTCCAGATGAGTGGACCAGTAGAGTCATCTCAGAGGTTCATTCTTCTGTGTTGGCAGGCCACCCTGGAATTTTTGGTACGAGAGATTTGGTGGCCAGGTCCTTCTGGTGGCCTTCCCTGTCTCGGGATGTGCGTACCTTTGTACAGTCTTGTGATGTTTGTGCTCGGGCCAAGCCTTGCTGTTCTCGGGCTAGTGGATTGTTGTTGTCCTTGCCTATTCCGAAGAGGCCGTGGACGCACATCTCTATGGACTTTATCTCGGATCTCCCGGTTTCTCAGAAAATGTCCGTCATTTGGGTGGTGTGTGACCGTTTTTCTAAGATGGTTCATTTGGTACCCTTGCCCAAATTGCCTTCTTCATCGGAGTTGGTTCCTTTATTTTTTCAGAATGTGGTTCGTTTACATGGTATCCCGGAAAACATCGTTTCTGACAGGGGATCTCAATTTGTGTCTAGGTTCTGGCGAGCGTTCTGTGCCAGGATGGGCATTGATTTGTCTTTTTCATCTGCGTTCCATCCTCAGACTAATGGCCAGACGGAGCGAACTAATCAGACCTTGGAGACTTATTTGAGGTGTTTTGTGTCTGCTGATCAAGATGATTGGGTCGCCTTTTTGCCTTTTTGCCTCAATAATCGGGCCAGTTCTGCCATTCTGGTTTCTCCTTTCTTTTGCAATTCAGGGTTTCACCCTCGTTTTTCATCTGGCCAGGTGGAATCTTCGGATTGTCCTGGAGTGGACACTGTGGTGGATAGACTGCACCAGATTTGGAGTCATGTGGTGGACAATTTGAAGTTGTCTCAGGAGAAGACTCAGCAGTTTGCTAATCGTCATCGTCGTGTGGGTCATCATCTCCGTGTTGGAGACTTGGTGTGGTTATCTTCTCGTTTTGTCCCTATGAAGGTCTCTTCTCCTAAGTTTAAACCTCGGTTCATAGGTCCTTATAAGATTTTGGAGATTCTTAATCCTGTATCTTTTCGTTTGGACCTACCAGCATCTTTCACCATTCATAATGTCTTCCATCGGTCGTTGTTGCGGAGGTACGAGGTACCGGTTGTTCCTTCTGTTGAGCCTCCTGCTCCTGTGCTGGTGGAGGGTGAATTGGAGTATGTTGTGGAGAAGATTTTGGACTCTCGTATTTCCAGACGGAGACTTCAATATTTGGTTAAATGGAAGGGATACGGTCAGGAGGATAATTCTTGGGTGACTGCCTCTGATGTTCATGCCTCTGATTTGGTTTGCGCCTTTCATAGGGCGCATCCAGATCGCCCTGGTGGTTCTCATGAGGGTTCGGTGCCCCCTCCTTAAGGGGGGGGTACTGTTGTGAATTCTGTTTTTGGGCTCCCTCTGGTGGCTACTGGTGGTACTGGCTGACTTTTGTCTTGTGTTTCCTGTGCACCTGTTTCCATCTGGAAATTGGGAGTTTCCTATTTAGTCTGGCTTCTCAGTCATTCTAGTGCCGGCAATCAATGTTACCAGAGCACCTCTGTTGCTTGCTACCTGCTCCAAGTCTGCAATTCAGCTAAGTTGAATCTTTGGCATTTTTTGTGTTTGTTTTATCCAGCATGCATTTATATTTCTCGTGCTGCTGGAAGCTCTAGTGATCTGAAATTACTACTCCGTTGTCATGAGTTGATAACGGAGTTAAGGTAATTTCAGGATGGCTGTTTAGGGTTTTGAGGTAACCGTGAAGTCCTCTTTTGTATTTTCCGCTATCTAGTCAGAGGGCCTCACTTTGCTGAATCTATATTCATACTGCGTTTGTGTTTTCCTCTTACCTAACCGTTATTATATGTGGGGGGCTACTATAACTTTTGGGGTTTCCCTGGAGGCAAGCCAGGTCTGTGTATTCCTCTATTAGGGGTAGCTAGATCTCCGGCTGGCGCGAGGTGTCTAGGGATAAACGTAGGCACACCCCCTGGCTACTTTTATTTGCGTGTCAGGTTCAGCATCGCGGTTACCTAAGATACCATCTTCCTAGAGCTAGTCCGTTTTTGACTGAGTCCCTGCCATTGGGAATCATGACACGGGTGACCGCGCAGTATGTTGACTGCGTCCATAGTGCCGCCGTCTGTTGAACACACGTCACACAGCACCATGCACACACGTCACACAAGCACCATGCACACACATCACACAAGCACCATGCGCACACGTCACACAAGCACCATGTGCACACGTCACACAAGCACCATGCGCACACGTCACACAAGCACCATGCGCACACGTCACACAAGGACCATGCGCACACGTCACACAAGCACCATGCGCACACGTCACACTAGTACCACGCACACAAGCAGCACACATGAAACAAGTCTAGTTAACACAAAAAAATACAGTACAGAATAAACACAGCACAAACATGTTCTAAACATGAAGTCCCATTATTGCTTAATTACCTCATTCGATCCTGTCTTCATTCCACCATGATGCATCCTGCACTTAGAGTAGTGGGAACTAAATGGTAAGCTCCGCCTCCAACATCGCTAATCTCCACCCCCAGAGCAATGAATTTCAAGAAGTCTGCAAAGTCTCCCATATTAAATACATCGTATACAGCATGAGAAGAGGAGCCAGAGAGTGAAGCAGCCATAGATCTACCCTCAGAGGATATCCTGCTGCCAGCGCCACACGCCTAAGAAGGACGCGATGCTCACTGCAGGAGCTGTCAGGGAATGGAGATGTCTCACTCTCTCATCAGGAGCCCACTAGGGATTTTACCAATATCCCCCCAGGCCAGTCTGACCCTGTTCTTACATGCTTTGTTTGCTTTTGACAGCAGGAAGTGGTTAAACTGCCGGGGATTTTGTTATACCTGCACCTGTGCCGTCCCTGCGGTGTACATCTATGTTATGGAAGATGAGTCTATGAAGAACATATTCAGCTGCCGACTCCGAGGAAGAAACTGCTTATTGTCTGTGGCCTAAATATATAGGTTTTATTAGTAGATATAAAGAAGAAAACTAAATACTGTAAAATAATAAATCTCCTCATATGTTTCCCTTATTATCTCCAGTAATTGTATTATTACACAGGATTTTATGATGTTACATTATCTCATCTTCTTCTCATTCAGATCTCTACAATATCGGATCCTCTCAGTGAAGATCTTCTACAAAAGAAAATGTTCCTGATTTACCCATCAATCATTGATATGGACAGAGACAAGATGGCGGAGAGGATATTACACCTCACCCTAGAGATCCTCTTCCGTCTTACTGGAGAGGTGAGAGATTCTGATGACGTCACATTACATCATTCTTATCTATGGGAATAACAGATGGACAGAACTGGAGGGGTGAGGACTCTGGAAATGTTAGTAGTGAGATTTATTCATGTGTCTCTCCATAACCAGGATTACACAGTAGTGAAGACCTCTAGTGATCGCTGTCAGGACCCTGTGTCTGAGGGATGCGGAAGACCCCTGAGCCCAATCACAGGGCCTCCACCTTACCCCCTCATACATGAGAACATCAATGACAAGAAGATCCTCGAACTCACCTACAAGATGATTGAGCTGCTGATTAGAGAGGTGACACTGCTGGGAATGCTGGGACATTATAGAGTAACTAGCTATTGTACCCGTTCTACGCCCAGGTGGCGAGCATTTATATTGATATATGGTCTTCATCCTGGTATGTACTGCTTCCATCCTGCGCCCTAATCTTGTCATGTGCTGCTACCATCTTACGCCCCCTTCCTGTCATGTGCAGCCCCATCCTGCACCCCCTTCCTGTAATGTGCAGCCCCCATCCTGCGCCCTCATCCTGTTTTGTGCTCCTTCAATTTGTCAAGTGCTACTCTCTTTCTTCTGCCCTCATCCTGTCATGTGCTCCCATCCTGTGCCCCAATTCTGGTATGTGCTGACTCCATCCTGGTATGTGCAACTCCAATTCTGCAACCTCATTCTGTCATGTTCTGCACCCATTCTCCTCCCCATTCTGTCTCTATAGCATAAGGCGGCCCCCATAGGTAAACTCTGTAGTATAACGCAGCCCCCATAGGCAGACTCTGCAGTATAAGGCAGCACCCCCCCACAGACAGACTCTGTAGTATAAGGCAGCGCCCCCACACGGGCAGACCCTGTATTATAAGGCAGCACCCCCCCACAGGCAGACTGTAGTAGAAGGCAGCACCCTCCAACAGGTAGAAGGGTAGTAATATAAGGCAGCCCCATAAAGAAAAACAATAAATACTCACCTCTCCTCTTCCTGGTTCTTGCGCTGCTCCCTGCTCCCAATTCTGGTATGTGCTGACCCCCATCCTGGTATGTGCTGCTCCAATTCTGCAACCCCATTCTGTCATGTGCTGCTCCCATCCTGCGCCCCCATTCTGTCATGTGCTGTACCCATTCTGCGCCCCCATTCTGTCTCTATAGCATAAGGCAGCCCCCATAGGCAGACTCTGTAGTATAAGGCAGCCCCCCACAGGCAGACTCTGTAGTAGAAGGCAGCACCCCCTCACAGGCAGACTCTGCAGTAGAAGGCAGCACCCCCCACAGGCAGACTCTGTAGTATAAGGCAGCACCCCCCACAAGCAGACTCTGTACTACAGTATAAGGCAGCACCCCCCAACAGGTATACCCAGTAATATAAGGCAGCCCCCATAAAGAAAAACAATAAATAAATACTCACCTCTCTTCTTACTGGTTCCTGCGCTGCTACCTCTCATCTCCGGACCGCGGGTGCCGGACAGTGACGTCATCACGCCCCCTTGTCATTGTCAGCTTCGGTGACGTCAGACGCTGACAGGGGATGATGGGAGAAGGAGCATAGCGCTCCTTCCCTCATCAATGCGGTCAGCTGCATCAGCTAGGTGCTGATACAGCTTACCCTGCGATGACAGGCCAGGGGCCTGCCTGCTCAGGGGCCCATAGCGACCGGGTGGCAGAGCAGGGATATCGATTCTCCCTGCTTTGCCTCAGAATGTAACTGTATGGGCGCGCTGTGGACACCAATACAGTTACAGTAGCGTAGCTCCGGGTGGGCCCCCTCTGAGCTCCGGGCCCGGGGCGATGGCCCCCTTTGTCCCCCCTGTAGCTACACTACTGCCGGATGCATCATTCTGTGGGGTCCAGACTGCGCAGGTGCGTCGTGCTTGCACAGTCTATAAAGTCCTTGGACAGAGTGAAGCTCCTAGCATTATATTATAGATGCTGTGAAGGGATCGGGGGATGACTGTATTATTGTATGTGTCAGGTTCCTATAAGGTGTCAGGATGTCACCGTCTATTTCTCCATGGAGGAGTGGGAGTATTTAGAAGGACACAGAGACCAGTACAAGGACGTCATGATGGAGGTTCCCCAGCCCCTCACATCACCAGGTAATAGACAGGACTAAATACACACAGCCTATAATTATCTGTGTGTAAAGAATGAATTTAGTCCCTGTATGTGTTTCCTCCAGATCTATCCAGTAAGAGGACAACACCAGAGAGATGTCCTCATCCTCTTCTTCCACAGGACTGTAAACAAGAAGATCCCAGTGTTCCTCGGGATCATCAGGTAGATGGAGAGAAGGTGTCATGAGATCTCCCCTATGATGTGTAGACTGCTGTGAAGGTCTTGTGCTCAGTCTTGTTTTATCCACCAGTATTATTTGTTTTATACTTGCGTAATGAGAACGGTGAAGATGGCAGGATTAGAGCTAATCATAGATGTGACTTCTCCATCTGTCTGTGACTTATACAATATTTGTTTCAGGGTGAAGATCTGACCCATATTAATACTACAGAGACATATGTGAGGGGTGATAAGCGGTGTAAAGAGAAGATTCCTACATATGACTACCCAGGTGAGTAGTGACCACTAAATGCAGAGAAGTGACAGATTCTTCTCAGTCACCGGCTGTGGCTGCTTTATCGGTGGTGTAGTCCGGCCGTATTACCATGATCACTATTTTGCCTCTAGACCACAACATTCTCCTCCACCCAAAATTGTTCAAATAGCTTTGGGTATTGAAAGCCCTTTTCTATAGAACTTACAACCTGGAGGATCCACCTACTCCCTGGGATTAGGATACGCTGTTACCTGCCCAGATCTGTAAACTACAAAGCCAAATTACAGCGTATGTAGAATGTGCTGAAAAGTTAAAAAATCACTTGAAGAAAAATATTATGACGGTCCTGTAAGAGAAAGCGGAGGGTAATGATGCTGTTGGCTTCCTAGATCCCTGATATCTTATTGGATGAATCTACCTTCTCCCCCTTCTGTGCTGCTGAATGTCCTCATATGGTCCCTACAAGACCAGGTCCAGTCTTTCTGGTCAAACTTCACTTTTATGATCGACAACATTAAATGTGCAGTGAGGCCAAGTGTGAATTTCTGTACAATCACAACAGAGTTTCACTATAAACCGAGTAACTTCAAACAGGATGTCCCATGATACATCTCTAAGCTGTGCGTGGTTAGTGGCTGTAATATACACTCACTGGCCACTTTATTAAGTACACCTGTCCAACTTCTTGTTAACACTTAATTTCTAATCAGCCAATCACATGGCGGCAACTCAGTGCATTTAGGCATGTAGACATGGTCAAGACAATCTCCTGCAGTTCAAACCGAGCATCAGTATGGGGAAGAAAGGTGATTTGAGTGCCTTTGAACGTGGCATGGTTGTTGGTGCCAGAAGGGCTGGTCTGAGTATTTCAGAAACTGCTGATCTACTGGGATTTTCACGCACAACCATCTCTAGGGTTTACAGAGAATGGTCCGAAAAAGAAAAAAAATCCAGTGAGCGGCAGTTCTGTGGGCGGAAATGCCTTGTTGATGCCAGAGGAGAATGGGCAGACTGGTTCGAGCTGATAGAAAGGCAACAGTGACTCAAATCGCCACCCGTTACAAACAAGGTAGGCCTAAGAGCATCTCTGAACGCACAGTGCGTCGAACTTTGAGGCAGATGGGCTACAGCAGCAGAAGACCACACCGGGTACCACTCCTTTCAGCTAAGAACAGGAAACTGAGGCTACAATTTGCACAAGCTCATCGAAATTGGACAGTAGAAGATTGGAAAAACGTTGCTTGGTCTGATGAGTCTCGATTTCTGCTGCGACATTCGGATGGTAGGGTCAGAATTTGGCGTAAACAACATGAAATCTTTGGGATGTGGTGGAACGGGAGATTCGCATCAGGGATGTGCAGCCGACAAATCTGCGGCAACTGTGAGATGCCATCATGTCAATATGGACCAAAATCTCTGAGGAATGCTTCCAGCACCTTGTTGAATCTATGCCACGAAGAATTGAGGCAGTTCTGAAGGCAAAAGGGGGTCCAACCCGTTACTAGCATGGTGTACCTAATAAAGTGGCCAGTGAGTGTACATTTATTCACACCTGCAGGAGATGGGACTCCACGCTGGGACTATGTGCGTGGAGAGCAGTGAGTATTCATTGTCCTTTAATAACGCACATGCTGTTAGCCACAGCCGCCAGGCATTCACGTGTGCTCCCTACTAAAGGGAATGATTATTCATTGCATTTCACGCATATGGGAATGGAGGGCAGTAAATAATCATTTCCTTATCCCCTTTCTGACATTAGACGTACTATCCCGTCGAGGTGGTATGGGCCCATATGACCACTGACGGGATAGTATGTCATCACCGATAAGCCACGCTCATGAGGGGAGCACAGCCGGGTGTCAGCTGACTATCACAGCTGACATCTGGCACTATGTGCCAGGAGTGGTCACGGACCGCCCCCGGCACATTAACCCCCGGCACACTGCGATCAAACATGATCGCAGGTTTCCGGCGGCATAGGGCTGCATCGCGCAGGGAGGGGGCTCCCTGTGTGCTTCCCTGAGACCCTCGGAGCAACGCGAGGTAATTGCATTGCTCGGAGCGTCTCCTCCATCCTCCTCCCTGCAGGCCCCGGATCCAAAATGGCCGTGGGGCTCCGTCCGGGTCCTGCAGGGAGGTGGCTTCCAAGCACCTGCTGAGAGCAGGCACCGGGAAGCCTCCCTGCAGTGCCTGTCAGTGCTCTGCAAAGTGTCAGATCAGCGATCTGACACTATACTGTTCAATGATGTCCCACACTGGGACAAAGTAAAAAACAATATCTACATGTGTAAAAAAAAAAATCCTAAATAACAAAAAAATAAAAAATCCTAAATAATAAAATATATTTTTCCAATAAATACCTTATTTTTCGGACTACAACACGCACTTTTTCCCCCCAAAATGTTAGGGGAAAATGGGGGTTCGTCTTATAGTCGCAATATACATACAAATCATGCGGCAGTGGCAGCTGCGGCAGTCCCGATGCAGCCTCCCTTCCCATGCTGGTGCGGCTGTGGCTGTGCTGCGGGCAGGGGCTGTGCTGTGGGCAGGGGCTGTGCTGTGGGGCTGTGGCAGCGGCTCTCTGGGCTCCGTGGGGGCTACGACGCCATTTTGTTAAAGCCCGGAGGCCCCCGCTCATCCGTTAATGGCATGTTGCGGTGGCCTCCGGGAACATGGGTGCCGGGAAAATGGCCGCCGCCACGCTCAGATTCAAATCTCATCAACGAGATCTCGGCAACAAGATCTGAATCTGAGCGTGCGCCAGCCCGGAGGCCATTTTCCCGGCGCCCATGTTCCTGGAGGCCACCGCAACATGCCATTAACGGATGAACGGGGGGCCTCCGGGCTTTGACGAAATGCCGTCGGAGCCCCCACGGAGCCCAGAGAGCCGCTGCCACAGCCCCGCAGCACAGCCACTGCCCGCAGCACAGTCCCTGCCCCGGAGCACAGCCACTGTTGTGAATTCTGTTTGTGGGCTCCCTCTGGTGGCTACTGGTGGTACTGGCTGACTTCTGTCTGTTATCTCCAGTGCACCTGTTCCCATCAGGAAATGGGAGTTTCCTATATAGTCTGGCTTCTCAGTCATTGTCGTGCCGGCTATCAATGTTACCAGTTCCTCTGTTACTTGCTACCTGCTCCATAGTCTGCTGATTCAGATAAGTTAGATCATCTGTACCTTGTGCATGTTTTGTCCAGCTTTCATTGGAATCTTTTGTATTTTTGTCCAGCGTGCATTTATGTGAATCTTGCTGCTGGAAGCTCTAGTGAACTGAAATGACCACTCCGGTGTCATGAGTTGATACCGGAGTTTAAAGTCATTTCAGGATGGTTTTTTTGTGTAGGATTTTGAGTTGACCGCGAAGTCCACTTTTGTATTTTCTGCTATCTAGTTAGTGGGCCTCTCTTTGCTGAACCTGTATTCATACTACGTATGTGTTTTCTTCTTAACTAACCGTCATTATATGTTGGGGGCTACTATCACTTTGGGGTTCTCTGGAGGCAAGCCAGGTCTGTGTTTACTCTACTAGGGGTAGCTAGATCTCCGGCTGGCGCGAGACGTCTAGGGATAAAACGCAGGCACGTCCCCCGGCTACTGGTAGTTGTGCGTGAGGTTCAGCATCGCGGTCAGCTTAGTTTCCATCATCCTAGAGCTGGTCCTGTTTTTGTTTATATCCCTGCCATTGGGAATCATGACTGTATAGCCGGCCATAAATGTGTTAAAAGTATTGGCTGAAGAAAGAGAGAAAAGAAGTTTCTGACACCTTTTTTTTTTTTTTTTACCCTGAAGTCTGTCTAGCCATAATTGCAGTCTGCTGCTTTTCCCTCCTCTTAATCCCTGAATGGCTCAGATCTCAGCTGCTGAGAAATGGATATCCAGAATTTAGCTTCAAATCTGAATATTCTTGCTTCTAAGGTTCAAAATATTCAAGACTTCGTCATACATGCTCCGATGTCTGAACCCAAAATTCCTATACCAGAGTTTTTTTCTGGAGATAGATCTCGTTTTTTGAATTTTAAGCACAATTGTAAATTGTATCTTTCTCTGAGATCTCACTCCGCTGGAAACCCTGCTCAGCAGGTTAAGATTGTTATTTCCTTGCTGCGGGGTGACCCCCAGAATTGGGCATTTGCATTGGCGCCAGGGGATCCTGCGCTGCTCAGTATGGATGCGTTTTTTCTGGTGCTGGGGTTGCTCTATGAGGAACCTAATTTGGAGATTCAGGCTGAAAAAGCCTTGATAGCCCTCTCTCAAGGGCAAGATGAAGCTGAAATATATTGTCAAAAATTTCGAAAATGGTCTGTGCTTACTCAGTGGAATGAGTGCGCCCTGGCGGCGAATTTCAGAGAGGGTCTCTCTGACGCCGTTAAAGATGTCATGGTGGGGTTTCCTGCGCCCACAGGTCTGAATGAGTCCATGACAATGGCTATTCAGATTGACCGGCGTTTACGGGAGCGCAAACCTGTGCACCATTTGGCGGTGCCTTCTGAGCAGGCACCGGAGAATATGCAATGTGAGAGAATTCTGTCCAGAAGTGAACGGCAGAATTATAGGCGTAAAAATGGGTTGTGCTTCTATTGTGGTGATTCTGCTCAGGTTATATCAGCATGCTCTAAACGCACAAAAAAGGTTGATAAGTCTTTTGCAGTTAGCACTTTGCAGTCTAAGTTTATTTTGTCTGTGACTTTGATTTGTTCGTTATCATCTATTACCGTGAATGCCTATGTGGACTCTGGCGCCGCCCTGAGTCTTATGGATTGGTCCTTTGCCAGGCGCTGTGGGTTTAGTCTAGAGTCTCTGGAAGTCCCCATTCCTCTGAAGGGTATTGACTCCACACCATTGGCTAGGAATAAACCTCAATACTGGACACAAGTGACTATGTGTATGACTCCAGACCATCAGGAGGGGATTCAATTCCTTGTGTTGCATAACTTGCATGATGTCTTAGTGCTTGGATTGCCATGGTTACAAACTCATAACCCAGTTCTTGACTGGAAAACAATGTCCGTATTAAGCTGGGGATGTCAGGGGGCTCATGGGGAAGTACCTTTGGTTTCCTGTTGTGAATTCTGTTTTTGGCTCCCTCTGGTGGCTACTGGTGGTACTGGCTTACTTTTGTCTTTTGTTTCCAGTGCACCTGTTCCCATCAGGGTTTGGGAGTTTCCTATTTAGTTTGGCTTCTCAGTCATTCTAGTGCCGGCAATCAATGTTATCACAGCACCTCTGTTGCTTGCTACCTGCTCCAAGTCTGCAATTCAGCTAAGTTGGATCTTTTGTATTTTTGTGTTTGTTTTGTCCAGCACGCATTTATACACTCTTGCTGCTGGAAGCTCTAGTGATCTGAAATAACTACTCCGATGTCATGAGTTGATATCGGAGTTAAAGTAATTTCAGGATGGCTGATTAGGGTTTTGAGGTGACCGCGAAGTCCTCTTTTGTATTTTCTGCTATCTAGTCAGAGGGCCTCTCTTTGCTGAACCTATATTCATACTGCGTACGTGTTTTCCTCTTACCTAACCGTTATTATATGTGGGGGGCTACTATCACTTATGGGGTTTCCCTGGAGGCAAGTCAGGTCTGTGTATTCCTCTACTAGGGGTAGCTAGATCTCCGGCTGGTGCGAGACGTCTAGGGATAATCGTAGGCACGCCCCCCGGCTACTGTTATTTGTGTGTTAGGTTCAGCATCGCGGTCATCTGAGTTACCATCTTCCTAGAGCTAGTCCGTTTTTGCCTAAGTCCCTGCCATTGGGAATCATGACAGTTTCCATTACTTCATCTACTCCCTCTGAGGTTCCTGCATTTTTGTCTGACTACTGTGATGTTTTTGAGGAGCCTAAACTTAGTTCGCTCCCTCCTCACAGGGATTGCGATTGTGCTATAGATTTGATTCCTGGCAGCAAATTTCCTAAAGGTCGTTTGTTCAATCTGTCAGTGCCAGAGCATGCTGCTATGCAAGAGTATATTAAGGAGTCCTTGGAAAAGGGACATATCCGTCCATCCTCATCCCCTTTAGGAGCAGGTTTCTTTTTCGTGGGTAAAAAAGATGGTTCCCTGAGGCCTTGTATTGATTATCGGCTGTTGAATAAGATTACAGTCAAATATCAGTATCCATTGCCACTGTTGACTGATTTATTTGCTCATATTAAGGGGGCAAGGTGGTTCTCTAAGATTGATCTTCGGGGTGCGTATAATTTGGTGCGGATTAAGCAGGGAGATGAGTGGAAAACTGCATTTAATACGCCCGAGGGCCATTTTGAGTATTTGGTAATGCCTTTTGGTCTTTCTAATGCCCCTTCAGTCTTTCAGTCCTTTATGCACAATATTTTCCGTGAATATCTGGATAAATTTATGATCGTGTATTTGGATGATATTTTGATTTTTTCTGATGACTGGGATTCGCATGTTCAACAGGTCAGGAAGGTTTTTCAGGTTTTGCGGGCCAATTCTTTGTTTGTAAAGGGTTCAAAGTGTATTTTTGGGGTTCAGAAGATCTCTTTTTTGGGGTACATTTTTTCCCCTTCTTCTATTGAAATGGATCCTGTCAAGGTTCGGGCTATTTGTGATTGGACGCAACCTACTTCCCTTAAGAGTCTTCAGAAATTCTTTTGCTTTGCTAATTTCTATCGTCGATTTATAACTGGTTTTTCAAGTGTTGTTAAGCCTCTGACGGATTTGACTAGGAAGGCCAATTGGTCCTCGGCGGCTGTGGAGGCCTTTCGGGAGCTTAAGCGCCGCTTTTCTTCTGCCCCTGTGTTGCGCCAGCCTTATGTTTCACTCCCTTTTCAGGTTGAAGTTGATGCTTCCGAGATCGGAGCGGGGGCGGTTTTGTCGCAGAGAAGTTCCGATTGCTCAGTGATGAGACCATGTGCGTTCTTTTCTCGAAAATTTTCGCCCGCCGAGCGAAATTATGATGTTGGTAATCGGGAGCTTTTGGCCATGAAATGGGTATTTGAGGAGTGGCGTCATTGGCTTGAGGGTGCTAGGCATCAGGTGGTGGTCTTGACTGATCACAAGAATCTGATTTACCTTGAGTCTGCTAGGCGTCTGAATCCTAGACAGGCGCGCTGGTCGTTGTTTTTCTCCCGGTTTAATTTTGTGGTCTCATATCTACCAGGTTCTAAAAATGTGAAGGCAGATGCCCTTTCTAGGAGTTTTGAGCCTGACTCCCCTGGTGATTCTGAGCCTACGGGTATCCTTAAGGATGGGGTGATATTGTCTGCTGTCTCCCCAGACTTGCGACGTGCTTTGCAGGAATTTCAGGCGGATAGGCCTGATCGTTGTCCGCCTGGGAGACTGTTTGTTCCAGATGAGTGGACCAGTAGAGTCATCTTGGAGGTTCACTCTTCTGCGTTGGCAGGCCACCCTGGAATCTTCGGTACCAGAGATTTGGTGGCCAGGTCCTTCTGGTGGCCTTCCCTGTCTCGGGATGTGCGTATTTTTGTACAGTCTTGTGATGTTTGTGCTCGGGCAAAGCCTTGCTGTTCTCGGGCTAGTGGATTGTTGTTGCCCTTGCCTATTCCGAAGAGGCCTTGGACACACATCTCTATGGACTTTATTTCGGATCTCCCGGTTTCTCAGAAAATGTCCGTCATCTGGGTGGTGTGTGACCGTTTTTCTAAAATGGTTCATTTGGTGCCCTTGCCCAAATTGCCTTCTTCATCTGAGTTGGTCCCTCTGTTTTTTCAGAATGTGGTTCGTTTACATGGTATCCCGGAAAACATCGTTTCTGACAGGGGATCCCAATTTGTGTCTAGATTTTGGCGGGCGTTCTGTGCCAGGATGGGCATTGATTTGTCTTTTTCGTCTGCATTCCACCCTCAGACGAAGACTGAGCGAACTAATCAGACCTTGGAGACTTATTTGAGGTGTTTTGTGTCTGCTGATCAGGATGACTGGGTCGCCTTTTTGCCGTTGGCAGAGTTTGCCCGCAATAATCGGGCTAGTTCTGCCACTCTGGTTTCTCCTTTCTTTTGCAATTTGGGGTTTCACCCTCGTTTTTCATCTGGTCAGGTGGAATCTTCGGATTGCCCTGGAGTGGACACGATGGTGGATAGACTGCACCGGATTTGGAGTCATGTGGTGGACAATTTGAAGTTGTCCCAGGAGAAGACTCAGCAGTTTGCTAATCGTCGTCGTCGTGCTGGTCATCGTCTTCGTGTTGGGGACTTGGTGTGGTTATCTTCTCGTTTTGTCCCTATGAAGGTCTCTTCTCCTAAGTTTAAACCTCGGTTCATAGGTCCTTATAAGATTTTGGAGATTCTTAATCCTGTATCGTTTCGTTTGGACCTACCAGCATCTTTTACTATTCATAATGTCTTCCATCGGTCTTTGTTGCGGAGGTACGAGGTGCCGGTTGTTCCTTCTGTTGAGCCTCCTGCTCCTGTGCTGGTGGAGGGTGAATTGGAGTATGTTGTGGAGAAGATTTTGGACTCTCGCGTTTCCAGACGGAGACTTCAATATTTGGTTAAATGGAAGGGATACGGTCAGGAAGATAATTCTTGGGTGACTGCCTCTGATGTTCATGCCTCTGATTTGGTCCGCGCCTTTCATAGGGCTCATCCAGATCGCCCTGGTGGTTCTCATGAGGGTTCGGTGCCCCCTCATCAAGGGGGGGGTACTGTTGTGAATTCTGTTTGTGGGCTCCCTCTGGTGGCTACTGGTGGTACTGGCTGACTTCTGTCTGTTATCTCCAGTGCACCTGTTCCCATCAGGAAATGGGAGTTTCCTATATAGTCTGGCTTCTCAGTCATTGTCGTGCCGGCTATCAATGTTACCAGTTCCTCTGTTACTTGCTACCTGCTCCATAGTCTGCTGATTCAGATAAGTTAGATCATCTGTACCTTGTGCATGTTTTGTCCAGCTTTCATTGGGATCTTTTGTATTTTTGTCCAGCGTGCATTTATGTGAATCTTGCTGCTGGAAGCTCTAGTGAACTGAAATGACCACTCCGGTGTCATGAGTTGATACCGGAGTTTAAAGTCATTTCAGGATGGTTTTTTTGTGTAGGATTTTGAGTTGACCGCGAAGTCCACTTTTGTATTTTCTGCTATCTAGTTAGTGGGCCTCTCTTTGCTGAACCTGTATTCATACTACGTATGTGTTTTCTTCTTAACTAACCGTCATTATATGTTGGGGGCTACTATCACTTTGGGGTTCTCTGGAGGCAAGCCAGGTCTGTGTTTCCTCTACTAGGGGTAGCTAGATCTCCGGCTGGCGCGAGACGTCTAGGGATAAAACGCAGGCACGTCCCCCGGCTACTGGTAGTTGTGCGTGAGGTTCAGCATCGCGGTCAGCTTAGTTTCCATCATCCTAGAGCTTGTCCTGTTTTTGTTTATATCCCTGCCATTGGGAATCATGACAAGCCTCTATTCTGGAGCACAGCCCCTTCCCCGGAGCACAGCCACTACCCTGGAGCACAGAGCCTCCACCCCTGCCCAAGCACAGAGCACCACACCAGCCTGGGATGGGATTTCCTGGAGGCCAACGCACCAGCCTGGGCCACCGAAAGACCCCTGTGACCACTCCTCCATCTGTCCCGATCCCTTCACTGGTAAGCTGAATTCGGACTGTAAGACGTACCCCTATTTGAAACATTATATATTTTTTTCCTTATTTCTATTCTGAAAATTTGGGGTGCGTCTTATGGCCCGGTGGGTCTTATAGTCTGAAATAATACGGTACATTTGTTTATGTAAATAAAAAAAAACAATAAAAGTACACATATATAGTATTGCTGCGTCCGTAACAACCCGACCTATAAAACTGTCCCGCAAGTTAACGCCTTCAGTGAACACCGTAAAAAAAATAGATAAAAAACGAGGCAAACAACAATGCTTTATCATACCGCCGAGTAAAAAGTGGAATAACACGCGATCAAAAAGACGGATATAAAAAACCATGGTACCGCTGAAAACGTCATCTTGTTCCGCAAAAAGTGAGCCACCATACAGCATCATCAGCGAAAAAATAAAAAAGTTATAGCCCTCAGAATAAAGCGATGCAAAAATAATTATTTTATATATAAAATAGTTTTTATTGTATAAAAACGCCAAACCATAAAAAAATAAATGACATAAATGAGGTATCACTGTAATCGTACTGACCCGAAGAATAAAACTGCTTTATCCATTTTACCAAACGTGGAACGGTATAAACGTCCCCCCCAACAGAAATTCAGGAATTGCTGGTTTTTGTTCATTCTGCCTAACAAAAATCGGAATAAAAAGCGATCAAAAAATGTCATTTCAAAGCCAGTCTCAGATATGGCTTTTTCTTTGCCACTCTGCCCTGAAGGCCAGCATCCCGGAGTCGCCTGTAGACATTGACACTGGCGTTTTGCGTGGACTATTTAATGAAGCTGTAACAAGGAGAGAGAAAAAAAAAAATAACTGTGAGGTCCAATGTATAGATGAATAAAAAACAATAAATGTATATAGTACAAAAAGACGTTGTTTATTAATAAAGAGAAAAAAAAGGAAGCCAAAGGTGGTAACATGATAATGACAACACGAAGAGTATATCTGCCCGTTGTAAGATAGCACTCACTAATGGGTAGGGGAATACTCGCTTGGCCTGGGATTCAAGCACGATTTTCTCACATAATTCAGACCATACGGTTTATTTAAACGTCTTCTCCGTAAGCCAGGTTGCACATCATCATTCAAGCCTATAAATATTTCTATATAAGCACTTTTTAAATGAAACGTATTGTGCATTACTTTCTTTGCTCACTTATTTATCATGTTTTGCTTTTTCTCTTCCTTTTTTCCAGTCACTTTAGTGCACGGTTCACGCCTTTTCACTTTTCACTTGTTCACTCTTTCAGGTATGTGCACTTTACTTTAGTTTTGTCGTCCTATATCCGATAGATCTACTTGCAGGCGAAAAAAAGTTTTTCCTACTTACAATACTTCACTGTCCGGCGGAGTGCACTTCTCCTGGCCAGCATGGCTTGGTTGCCATGGATACGTGTCCGGCGCGCGTCGGCATTTTCAGGCACGCCCTACTGACGCGTCAGCTGTGGGCGTGAACTTGTGACGTAGGACGTTGACTCCTGTGCTTCCGGTCATTGCGGCGCCTCAGCAGCCGGAACTGTATACATTACTGGGTATTTAAGCTGGTCAGTCTCTACCCTGACTTAACGCCCCCCCCGAGGAAGCCATTGGTGTGAAACGCGCGTTGGGGTCTTCTTTACCCATGTCCAGGAACAGGTCGGTTCATATATCATTTCAGTTCATTATCTCTCCCCCACTACATCGGGTTTAATTTCCTCCATGTGTATTTGGCTGCAGGCTTCTTAATCTATGCTATTCACTATGTGTATATGCTTGGCCACATATTATAATTATCTATTTTGATATTTCAGCCGCTGGATTTCTCTGCTAATGCACATATGTAACTATAAGAAGGTGAATTGCATTAGAGAGATGCTGTATATAATTCTAGTATATGAGAATTGCTCTTTCTATTGTGTACCCCCCGTGAGGGATTGATTTACTATAGCTGCTACTGTGAAACCACTTTGGGATCACACATTTTGCACTGTCGGCACTTTATATATATTTCCATTATCTAGTGTTATACATTGATCCGGTACGATATTTTTGAACCCTTAGACTACATGCAGTATTGTATTATCTACTGAGAGATACTAATCCGATATTGTCTTCTTTGCTATATGTGTAGTTTTAATACAATATGAAGTGGCTGGTATATTAGTCCTGCGAATATCTTCACCTGTATGTGGTACTAGGTTGTTGTCTTTTTTCCTTTTCATTCCATCCTTAATATATAATTGTCATTGTTGTTTGAACATATTTTTAGAATAAATTTTTCAATACATTTTCTAGTATTTTAGTAGGGCTCTTGTCCATTTCTTTTTTGGTTTTTGCAATTTTTTGGTTTATTTTTGTTCATTCTGCCTAACAAAAATTGGAGTAAAAAGCGATCAAAAAATGTCATGTCAAAGCCAGTCTCAGATATGGCTTTTTCTTTGCCACTCTGCCCTGAAGGCCAGCATCCCGGAGTCGCTTCTTTGCTGTAGACGTTGACACTGGCGTTTTGCGTGTACTATTTAATGAAGCTGTAACAAGGAGAGAAAAAAAAAAGAACTGTGAGGTCCAATGTATAGACGAATAAAAAACAATAAATGTATATAGTACAAAAAGACGTTGTTTATTAATAAAGACAAAAAAAGGAAGCCAAAGGTGGTAACATGATAATGACAACACGAAGTGTATATCTGCCCGTTGTAAGATAGCACTCACTAACGGGTAGGGGAATACTCGCTTGGCCCGGGATTCAAGCACGATTTTCTCACATAATTCAGACCATACGGTTTATTTAAACGTCATAAACCGCTCCGTAAACCAGGTTGCACATCACCGGCTTACACATAGTCCATTACTTCATCACATTTGGCTTTACAAAGCATTCATTACTCAAGCCTGTATCTCTCCAGCCACGGGTGACTGCACAGTTCATATAGCAGATACACTTCTCTTACAGTATATTACCACCCCCTTGTCCCGGGTTACCTTCCAGGAGCTTCGCTCCTCACGCTAACTCCTTGTCAGTCCTGTCTTTCTGGGGTAACGGCCTTACCGGGTTCACCAACTTGTCTGGCCGGCACACCTCAGTCAGTCATATCAAGTGAGGCTTACAGCGCAGAAGACCTCCTCCTCTGCGACACATACCGGCCATTCACCACAATGCCGGACACTGTCTCACTATCCCCATTACGCCTCCATGCGTGTCCTGCGGAGCACATACAGCGCCCCCTAGCTGTAACAGAGGTCACTGCATCACACCGTGGACCACAACAGACCAGAGGAACAACCCATGTATAACTGACAACAATGATTGTATGACACAATGATACGGAAAAAGTACAAATAAAAAATAAAATAAAAAACTGAAAAAAGCGTATAATAAATAGAAAATAAAAAAATGGTGTTAGATGCGCGGTATAAATAGAATAGGTAATTTCTGTGCACAGGTAACGGAGCAGGTATATTGTAGCAAGAAAATAGTAACTGGTGATTAACACTGAATCATGTAACCTGCAAAAGATGTTACATGATTCACGTCGGGGCGCGTTCCTTCTCGCACCAACATGACCACACAGGTAATTACTCTCCACGCCATTATTCAGTCTTACTAAGCAATTCAGGGCTTCTTTGCCTAGGTGCTGCATTGCTGCTACGGTTCTCATTCACACAGCACCTAGGCTTTCTGCTGCAATCTTGGATATCTGAGATTTCTTGCATTGTTGCATTTTTCCAGGCTATTACTTATATTATATTCTCAGTCTTTCTGCGGTTCTATGGATATCCTTTTGCCCATATGCACATGCACTTTATTGCCACTTTGCTTTTTATTCATGTAGTTTACCTTTTTTATACTTTGAGGTACATGCCATGACCATATTCCATCTTATATACATATATACTCGAGTATAAGCCGACCCACCTAATTTTGCAACAAAAAACTGGGAAAACTTATTGACACGAGTATAAGACTAGGGTGGAAAATGCAGCAGCTACTGGTAAATTTCAAAAATTAAAAATCGATACCAATAAAAGTAAAATTAATTGAGACATCAGTAGGTTAAGTGTTTTTGAATATCCATATTGAATCAGGAGCCCCATATAATGCTCCATACAGTTGATTATGGCCCCATAAGATGCTCCAGATAATGCTCCATGCAGTTCTTTATGGCCCCATAGATGCCCCATATAATGCTCCATGCAGTTCATTATGGCCCAAAAAGATGCTCCATATAATGCTCCATGCAGTTCATTATGGCCCTATAGATGCTCCATATAACAATGTGCCCCATATAATGCTCCATGCAGTTCATTATGGCCCCATAAGATGCTCCATATAACAATGTGCCCCATATAATGCTCCATGCAGTTCATTATGGCCCCATAAGATGCTCCATATAACAATGTGCTCCATATAATGCTCCATGCAGTTCATTATGGCCCCATAAGATGCTCCATATAACAATGTGCCACATGTAATGCTCCATACAGTTCATTATGGCCCCATAAGATGCTCCATATAACAATGTGCCACATATAATGCTCCATACAGTTCATTATGGCCCCATAGATGCCCCATATAACAATGTGCCACATATAATGCTCCATACAGTTCATTATGGCCCCATAGATGCCCCATATAACAATGTGCCCCTTATAATGCTCCATGCAGTTCATTATGGCCCCATAGATGCTCCATATAACAATGTGCCAGATATAATGCTCCATACAGTTCATTATGGCCCCATAAGATGCTCCATATAACATTGTGCCACATGTAATGCTGCTGCACTAAAAAAAAAAAATAAAAAATGACATACTCGCCTCTCTTGCATCCCGCTGCTCTTCAGCGTCCTGGACGTCTCTCCTCCACACTGACTGTTCAGGCAGAGGGCGGAGCGCACACTAATACGTCATCGTGCCCTCTGACCTGAACCTTCACTGCAGAGGACGCGGAAGACGGAGCGTCGGTGGAACGAGAGAAGGTAAATATGAAATACTCACCTGCTCCCGGTGCGGTCCCTACATGTCCCACGGTCTCCGGGCGTGGCAGCTTCTTCCTGTAGTGAGCGGTCACATGGTACCTCTTATCACAGTAATGAATATGCGGCTCCACCCCTATGGGAGTGGATTCTATATTCATTACTTTAATGAGCGGTGCCCGGAGACTGTGGGACATGCAGGGACCGCGTCAGGAGCGCCGGGAGCAGGTGAGTATTTGACAGTCGTCGCTCCTCCTCACCCGCCGATCATGACTCGAGTATAAGCCGAGAGGGGCACTTTCAGCCCATTTTTTTGGGCTGAAAATCTCGGCTCATACTCGAGTATATACAGTACATTTTCAACTGACACATTTAGTTTTCTTTATTATCTAGCGCTAGTTGTTTACATCTTTTGCAGGTTACATGATTCAGTGTTAATCACCATTTACTATTTTCTTGCTACAATATACCTGCTACGTTACCTGTGCACAGAAGTTATTCTATTTATACAGCGCATCTAACACCATTTTTTTTATTTTCTATTAATTATACTTTTTTTTTCTTTTTTTTTTCATTTTTTATTTTTTCCGTATCATTGTGTCATACAATCATTGTTGTCAGTTATACATGGGTTGTTCCTCTGGTCTGTTGTGGTCCACCACGGGCAGACATACACTTCGTGTAGTCATTTGTTATGACCCCAATGGCGAGGGTCTCAGAGATAACAGCAAGTCTGCGAAGTACAAAAATCCAGCTCATAGGGCAGTGGTAACTGGGTTGACCATATATCTACTCCTAACGCCAACACTAGAAGTAGCCGGGGAACATGCCTGCGTTGGTCGCTAGATGTCTCGCGCCAGCCGGAGGACTAACTACCCCTAGAAGAGGAAAACAAAGACCTCTCTTGCCTCCAGAGAATAGACCCCAAAAGTAGGATACAAGCCCCCCACAAATAATAACGGTGAGGTAAGAGGAAATGACAAACACAGAGATGAACTAGGTTTAGCAAAGAGAGGCCCGCTTACTAATAGCAGAATGTAGTAAGATAACTTATATGGTCAACAAAAACCCTAACAAAAATCCACACTGGAGATTCAAGAACCCCCGAACCGTCTAACGGCCCGGGGGGAGAACTCCAGCCTCCCTAGAGCTTCCAGCAAGGAAAGGATACAGATTATGAACAAGCTGGACAAAAATGCAAACAAAAACAAATAGCAAAAAGCAAGAAAGCGGACTTAGCTTAATCAAACAGGAACCAGGATCAGTAGACAAGAGCACTACAGATTAGCTCTGATATCAACGTTGCCAGGCATTGAACTGAAGGTCCAGGGAGCTTATATAGCAACACCCCTGACCTAACGACCCAGGTGAGCGTACAAGGGATGAATGACATACCCAGAGTCAAATCACTAGTAACCACTAGAGGGAGCCAAAAGGTAAATTCACAACAGTACCCCCCCCTTAGTGAGGGGTCACCGAACCCTCACCAAGACCACCAGGGCGATCAGGATGAGCGGCGTGAAAGGCACGAACTAAATCGGCCGCATGCACATCAGAGGCGACCACCCAGGAATTATCCTCCTGACCATAGCCCTTCCACTTGACCAGGTACTGAAGCCTCCGCCTGGAGAGACGAGAATCTAAGATCTTCTCCACCACGTACTCCAACTCGCCCTCAACCAACACCGGAGCAGGAGGCTCAGCAGAAGGAACCACAGGCACAACGTACCGCCGCAACAAGGACCTATGAAATACGTTGTGAATGGCAAACGACACCGGAAGATCCAGGCGAAAGGATACAGGATTAAGGATCTCCAATATCTTGTAAGGACCAATGAATCGAGGCTTAAATTTGGGAGAGGAGACCTTCATAGGAACAAATCGAGAAGACAGCCATACCAAATCCCCAACACGAAGTCGGGGACCCACACCGCGGCGGCGGTTGGCAAAACGCTGAGCCTTCTCCTGTGACAACTTCAAGTTGTCCACCACATGATTCCAGATCCGTTGCAACCTATCCACCACAGAATCCACTCCAGGACAGTCAGAAGGCTCCACATGTCCCGAGGAAAAACGAGGATGAAAACCGGAGTTGCAGAAAAATGGCGAAACCAAGGTGGCAGAACTAGCCCGATTATTAAGGGCAAATTCAGCCAACGGCAAGAAGGTCACCCAATCATCTTGATCAGAAGAGACAAAACACCTCAAATACGCCTCCAGAGTCTGATTAGTTCGTTCCGTTTGTCCGTTAGTCTGTGGATGAAAAGCGGACGAAAACGACAAATCAATGCCCATTCTACCACAAAAGGATCGCCAGAACCTGGAAACAAACTGGGATCCTCTGTCCGACACAATATTCTCAGGAATGCCGTGCAAACGAACCACGTTCTGGAAGAACACAGGAACCAGATCAGAAGAGGAAGGCAGCTTAGGCAAAGGAACCAGATGGACCATCTTGGAGAAACGATCACATATCACCCAGATGACAGACATGCCCTTAGACACCGGAAGATCCGACATGAAATCCATAGAGATGTGTGTCCAAGGTCTCTTCGGGACAGGCAAGGGCAAGAGCAACCCGCTGGCACGAGAACAGCAAGGCTTAGCTCGAGCACAAGTACCACAGGACTGTACAAATGACCGCACATCCCTTGACAAGGAAGGCCACCAAAAGGACCTGGCCACCAGATCTCTGGTGCCAAAAATTCCCGGGTGCCCTGCCAACACCGAGGAATGAACCTCGGAAATGACTCTGCTGGTCCATTTAGCAGGCACAAACAATCTGTCAGGTGGACAAGAGTCAGGCCTACCAGCCTGAAATCTCTGCAACACACGTCGCAGATCTGGAGAAATAGCTGACAAGATAACTCCTTCCTTAAGAATACCCACAGGTTCAGCGACTCCAGGAGCATCAGGCACAAAGCTCCTAGACAGAGCATCGGCCTTCACATTCTTAGAACCTGGTAAATACGAGACCACAAAGTCAAAACGGGAGAAAAACAATGACCAGCGGGCCTGTCTAGGATTCAGGCGTTTAGCAGACTCGAGGTACATCAGATTTTTGTGATCAGTCAAGACCACCACACGATGCTTAGCACCCTCGAGCCAATGACGCCACTCCTCAAATGCCCACTTCATGGCCAACAACTCCCGATTGCCCACATCATAATTTCGCTCTGCCGGCGAAAACTTCCTAGAGAAAAAGGCACAAGGTCTCATAGTAGAGCAACCAGGGCCTCTCTGCGACAAAACGGCCCCTGCCCCAATCTCCGAAGCATCCACCTCAACCTGAAAGGGAAGTGAGACGTCAGCCTGGCACAAAACAGGCGCCGAAGTAAACCGGCGTTTCAACTCCTGGAAAGCCTCCACGGCAGCAGGAGCCCAGTTAGCTACATCAGAGCCTTTCTTGGTCATATCCGTCAGCGGTTTAACAACGCTAGAGAAATTTGCGATAAAACGACGGTAGAAGTTAGCAAAACCCAAGAACTTCTGAAGACTCTTAACTGACGAGGGTTGAGTCCAATCATGAATAGCTCGGACCTTGACTGGATCCATCTCCACAGCAGAAGGGGAAAAAATTAACCCCAAAAAGGGAACGTTCTGTACACCAAAGAGACACTTTGAGCCTTTTACAAACAAAGAATTTTCACGCAGAATCTCAAAAACCATCCTGACCTGCTCCACATGCGAGTCCCAATCATCAGAAAAAAAACAGAATATCATCCAGATAAACAATCAAAAATTTATCCAGATACTTCCGGAAAATGTCATGCATGAAGGACTGAAAAACTGAAGGTGCATTAGAGAGCCCAAATGGCATCACCAAGTACTCAAAATGACCTTCGGGCGTATTGAATGCGGTTTTCCATTCATCGCCCTGCCTAATGCGCACAAGGTTGTACGCACCACGAAGGTCTATCTTGGTGAACCACTTGGCACCTTTAATCCGGGCAAACAAATCTGACAACAGCGGCAAAGGATACTGAAATTTGACAGTGATCTTATTTAAAAGCCGATAGTCAATACAAGGCCTCAAAGATCCGTCCTTTTTGGCCACAAAAAAGAATCCCGCACCAAGAGGGGAAGAAGAAGGACGGATATGCCCCTTCTCAAGAGACTCCTTGATATATGAACGCATCGCGGTATGTTCAGGTACCGACAGATTAAACAGTCTCCCCTTAGGAAACTTACTGCCAGGAATCAAATCTATTGCACAGTCACATTCCCTATGAGGAGGCAGTGCACTGGACTTAGACTCGCTGAAGACATCCTGATAATCAGACAAATACGCCGGAACTTCCGAAGGCGTAGAAGAAGCAATAGACAAGGGCAGGGAATCTCCATGAATTCCATGGCAGCCCCAACTTGACACTGACATAGCCTTCCAGTCCAAGACTGGATTATGGGTCTGTAACCATGGCAAACCCAAAACAACCAAATCATGCATTTTATGCAGAACAAGAAAACGTATTACTTCCCGATGTTCGGGAGTCATGCACATGGTAACCTGTGTCCAAAACTGCGGTTTATTTTTTGCCAATGGAGTAGAGTCAATACCCCTAAGAGGGATAGGATTTTCCAATGGCTCAAGCACAAATCCGCAGCGCTTGGCAAATGACAGATCCATAAGGCTCAGGGCCGCACCTGAGTCCACAAACGCCATGACAGGATACGATGACAGTGAGCAAATCAAAGTTACAGATAGAATAAATTTAGGTTGCAAATTACCAATGGCGACCGGACTAACAACCTTAGTAAGACGTTTAGAGCATGCTGAGATAACATGTGTAGAATCACCACAGTAGTAACACAAGCCATTCTGGCGTCTATGAATTTTCCGCTCATTTCTAGTCAGGATTCTATCACATTGCATTAAATCAGGTGCCTGTTCAGACAACACCAAGAGAGGATTTGCGGTTTTGCACTCCCGCAACCGTCGATTTGAATAGCCAGGGCCATGGAATCATTCAGACCTGTGGGAATGGGAAAACCCACCATCACATTCTTAATGGCTTCAGAAAGGCCATTTCTAAAATTTGCAGCCAATGCACACTCGTTCCACTGGGTCAGCACGGACCATTTCCGAAATTTTTGGCAATACACTTCAGCCTCGTCCTGGCCCTGAGACATCGCCAGCAAGGCTTTTTCTGCCTGACTCTCAAGATTGGGTTCCTCATAAAGCAAACCGAGCGCCAGAAAAAACGCATCAATGTCAGCCAATGCCGGATCTCCTGGCGCCAGCGAGAAGGCCCAATCCGGAGGGTCGCCCCGTAAAAAAGAAATAACAATTTTTACTTGCTGAGCGGAGTCTCCAGATGAACAGGGTCTCAGGGACAAAAACAATTTACAATTATTCCTGAAATTTCTAAATTTAAATCGGTCTCCGGAAAACGGTTCAGGAATCGGTATCTTAGGTTCTGACATAGGATTTCTGATAACATAATCTTGTATGCCCTGCACACGAGCAGCAAGCTGGTCCACACTTGTAATCAAGGTCTGGACATTCATGTCTGCAGCAAACACAAGCCACTCAGAGTTAAATGGGAAAAGAAAAAAAAATGAGAGAGAGAAAAAAAAACTCAGAACTTTCTTTCTTATAATCCCGCTTCTGCAATGCATTTAACATTTAATACTGGCCTGGCAAACTGTTATGACCCCAATGGCGAGGGTCTCAGAGATATCAGCAAGTCTGCGAAGTACAAAAATCCAGCTCATAGGGCAGTGGTAACTGGGTTGACCATATATCTACTCCTAACGCCAACACTAGAAGTAGCCGGGGAACATGCCTACGTTGGTCGCTAGATGTCTCGCGCCAGCCGGAGGACTAACTACCCCTAGAAGAGGAAAACAAAGACCTCTCTTGCCTCCAGAGAATAGACCCCAAAAGTAGGATACAAGCCCCCCACAAATAATAACGGTGAGGTAAGAGGAAATGACAAACACAGAGATGAACTAGGTTTAGCAAAGAGAGGCCCGCTTACTTATAGCAGAATGTAGTAAGATAACTTATGTGGTCAACAAAAACCCTAACAAAAATCCACACTGGAGATTCAAGAACCCCCGAACCGTCTAACGGCCCGGGGGGAGAACTCCAGCCTCCCTAGAGCTTCCAGCAAGGAAAGGATACAGATTATGAACAAGCTGGACAAAAATGCAAACAAAAACAAATAGCAAAAAGCAAGAAAGCGGACTTAGCTTAATCAAACAGGAACCAGGATCAGTAGACAAGAGCACTACAGATTAGCTCTGATATCAACGTTGCCAGGCATTGAACTGAAGGTCCAGGGAGCTTATATAGCAACACCCCTGACCTAACGACCCAGGTGAGCGTACAAGGGATGAATGACATACCCAGAGTCAAATCACTAGTAACCACTAGAGGGAGCCAAAAGGTAAATTCACAACAGTCATTATCATGTTTCCACATTTTGCTTCCTTTTTTTGTCTTTATTAATAATCAGCGTCTTTTTGTACTATATACATTTATTGTTTTTGTATTCGTCTATACATTGGACCTCTCAGTTCGGTTTCTTCTCTCCTTGTTGCAATTTGATTTTCGCCGAATGGTCTGCCATTCACTTTACAAGCAGGCATTGGATCATCCATGTTGTGTACTAATATTAGACATTCACCATTTTCACACATGCTAGTTGCTTGCTAAGTGTGTAATCTTTTCTATTTAATGAAGCTGCCAGTTGAGGACCTGTGAGGCATTGATTTCTCAATCTACAGACTCTAATGTACTTGTCTTGTAGTTCAGTTGTGCATCGGGGCCTTCCACTTCTCTTTCTACTCTGGTTAGAGCCTGTTTGTGCTCTCCTCTGAAGGGAGTAGTACACCGTTGTAGGAAATCTTCAGTTTCTTGGCAATTTCTCACATGGAATACCCTTTATTTCTAAGAACAAGAAAAGACTATTGATTTTCACATGAAAGTTCTCTTTTTCTGGCCATTTTGAGAGTTTAATGGAACCAACAAATGTAATGCTCCAGATTCTCAACTAGCTCAGGTCAGGTTTATAGGTTCTCTAATCAGCCAAACTGTTTTCAGCTGTGCTAACATACTTGCACAAGAGTTTTCAAGGGTATTCTAACCATCCATTAGCCTTCTTACACAGAAAGCAAACACAAAATACCATAAGAACACTGGAGTAATGGTTGTTGGAAACAGGCCTCTATACACCTATGAAGATATTGCATTACAAACCAGGTGTTTCCAGCTAGAATAGTTATTTACCACATTAACAATGTATAGAGTGTGTTCCTGATTCATTTAATGTTAGCTTCATTGGAAAAAAACTGTGCTTTTCTTTAAAAAATAAAAACATTTCTAAGTAACCCTAAACTTTTGAATGGTAGTGTATTATTCAGAACTTTAAGATCCATAGGACTGTAGCCAACCTCCCTGGACATGGTCGTAGGAGGAAAATTGATGACAAATCAAAGAGACAGATAATATGAACGGTAACATAAGAGCCCCCAAAAATTTCAAAACAGATTAAAGGTGAACTTCAAGCTCAAGGAACATCCGTGTCCGATCGCACCATCCATCGTTGTATGTATGTAAAGTGAACTTCATGGTAGATGACCATGGAGGACACCATTGTTGAAACGAAATCATAAAAATGTCAGACTAAAATTTGCCAAACTAAATGTTGACATACCACAAAGCTTCTGGAGAATGTTCTATGGACAGATGAGACAAAAATGGAACTTTTTGGCAAGGTACATTAGCTCTATGTTCACAGATGGAAAAATGAAGCATATCAAGTAAAGAATAATGTCCTTACTGTGAAACATGGAGGAGGCTCTGTTATGTTCTGGGGCTGCTTTGCTGCATCAGGCACAGGATGCCTAGAATCTGTGCAGGGTACAATGAAATCTCAAGACTATCAAGGGATTCTAGAGAGAAATGTGCTGCCCAGTGTCAAAAAGCTTGGTCACAGTCGCAGGTCATGGGTCTTGCAACAGGATAATGACCCAAAGCACAGCTAAAAACACACAAGAATGGCTAAGAGGAAAACATTGGACTATTCTGAAGTGGCCTTCAATGAGCCCTTACCTAGATCCTATTGAGCATCTTTGGAAAGAGCTGAACCATGCCGTCTGGAAAAGGCAACCTTCAAAAATGAGACAACTAGATCAGTTTGCTCTTGAGGAGTGGCCAAAATACCTGTCGAGAGGTACAGAAGTCTCATTGACAGTTACAGGAATCGTTTGATTGCAGTGATTGCTAGTGATGAGCTAACATGCTCGCCACTACTCGGTATTCGCCTGAGTATCACTATGCTCGGTGTTCTCGGGATTATTCGGTGGGAGCTCGGGTCTCCGCCCTGCAATTCTGGCACTATTTAGAGCGCCAATGACAATGCAGGGATTGTCTGCCATGTACTGTAATGCTGCAGCCATCTTTGTTATAGCATAACAGTGACTGGCTGGCCGCACAGTGTCATCAGGTCTATAAGAGACGTGGTTCCGCCCTGCTTGCCGCATTCTGCTCCGGACTTAGCTAGTGTAGGGAGAGCTGCTGCTGAGATAGGGTCAGAATCGTCCTTTTAATAGTTAGTATGGGTCTGCTAGTGTTCAGTCCACAGTCCTTTTTAGGGCTAATTCGGGGGTCCAGAGATTGCAGCGCTAGGTAGGCAGGGGAGTCTATGTGCACATATCCACATCAGTGCAAGGCCTGCAGGCACTGTATGTGAGTACATAGCTCTCACTGCATACCTCCAAAAGCTCCATTACTGTCTGCTGCTGCTTATTTAATATATACCTAGCTGCAGTTATCTGTGGCAAATTTTTTTTCGTTTTTTTTTTGCATCTTATACCTGCTCCTTTTATTCTAAAGCAATCCATAGCCCCCTTTTTTCTTCATTTATTTGCTTGGGCACGCTGTAGACTACAGCCAGGTCATTGTAATAGAAGAGCTTGCAAATATAAGAATTAAAATAAAAAAAATTTAGTCCCAGGCATCAGATGTGACTGCACCAAAAAAGCTTTTTTTTCTGTACTATCTAATATTTTGTAGTGTCTTACAATGTTTTGGGCACCATTTTCCTGCCCCAAAAATATGTAGCTGGCCTAAAAATATTTAGCTACAATTCTATGATTTATGCCACACGCATCGCATATCATTGTGCAAAATATCTTGCAATTTTAGTACTCTTTCTTTTGTGTGTCATAGCCAACTTGTTGAAACAATTTTGTTGTGCCCAAAAAAATTAAGGCCACATTTAGATCAGTCTGTTATCTCAGAATGACGGCTGGTGTATCTGTGGTGGAAAAATCTTTAAGTTGCATAATTCTGTCTGCTAGCCTTGTTCTGCTCATTTTTTATTTTTTTCAAAATATAAAATTATACAGTCTTATTTCAAGCTGAGGCCTGGTGTATCTGTGGTGGAAAAATCTTTACTTCGCAGGCATACGTTACATAGTTCTGTCTGCTAGCCTCGTTCTACTAACTTTTTATTATTTTCAAAAATTACCGACAAACAAAATTTATTTATTCAGTCTGTTATCTCAGGCTGAGGCCTGATGTATCTGTGGTTGAAAAATCTTAGCTTCGCAGGCATACATTGCATAGTTCTGTCTGCTAGCCTCGTTCTACTAATTTTTTATGGTTTTCAAAAATTACCAACAAACATAAAAATGTATACAGTCTGTCATCTCAGGCTGAGGCCTGGTGTATCTGTGCTGGAAAAATCTTTGTTTTACAGGCATACACATCACATATAATGTTTCTCCAAATAAATACATTTGTATTGAGCTTTTTAAATAGTTCGGTAATCCATTTAAAATGGGCAAGGGACGGGGAAGTGGACGTGATGCTGATGGTGCATGCAGAGGACGAGGCTGTGGCCAAGCTAAAAGTGGGCCACAACAATACCCACATCTTCTCGCTCAAGCTTCCTGTCCCAGTTTCTAGGGGACCGCCTCACACCACTAGAGCAGTGTGAAACAGTTATTGCAACAAAAAGGAAAAGGGCGTTCCGGCTCCATAAAAAAAAGTTTCTTTATTTATTCCTTAAAATTCCTCCAATTCCATAACTCCTTGCATGCATGCAAATGCTTAGGTACAAGAAATATGCGACGCGTTTCGATCGTGTCAGATCTTAATCAATGCATAATCTCAACAGGCACATACTGATTCTTTTGTATTGTGCTTGGACCAATGCCAAAAGCAGTCCAGGTCACCTGACCAAAGCTGCAGGTCCTGAACAGAAATTCTACCCTTTGCATATACAAATATAAATATAACTATTACTTTGTACAAAACTATGAAGTAAATTTACAAAAGTTAAAATATATACGCATAATACATTTTAGCAATGTTAATACATTATTTTGGTTTTTTAGTTGAGACCTAGCAATTGTCTCAATTCTTTCATATATTGCTCGGACCAATGTCAAAAGCAGTTCAAGTCACCTGACCAGGAGTGCAGGTCCTGTACAGAAATTTATTTATATATAAATATAGATATAACACTTCATTCTGTACAAAAATAACAAACGAATTAACAAATATATAAAAATATAAACACATAATACAATTTAACAATAATGATACATTATTTCATTTTTTCGGTTGAGACCTAATGGATATCTAGTTTGTAAATTATATATCCAGAAAGCCTCTCTGGTGAGAAGCCGTCTTTTAGCATCACCTCCACGCTGCGACATTTTAACATGTTCAATTCCTTGAATCCTCATACTAGATGTGTTTCCTGCGTGATGTATAGCAAAGTGTTTGGCAACTGCTGATATATTGCGATTCCCAGCATTAATACTGGCCACATCTCTCAAATGCTCTGATATTCTCACCTTTAATTTCCTGGTGGTGCATCCTATATAAGACACATTACAGGAGGTACAGTCAATCTTATAGACAACATTATTGGTGTGACAATTAATAAAATCCTTAATAAAATAGGATTTTGTTTCCTCCTTATTTTGAAAGGTATTTTTTGTTACCGCATTACGACAGGTACTACATGCTGTAACACCACTTTTATAAAAACCCTTACAATCTAACCAGGTTTTTGATGTCACTTGAGGAATATGAGAGCTGGGGGATAATGTACTACCAATTGTCGGCGCTCTTCTTGCCACTATATTCAATCCATCTTTTAAGATTTTGGAAAGCACATCATCCTCCTGTAAAATAGGTAATCTTTTTAGGATTATGTTTTTTATGTCCGAAAATTGAGGACTATACTGGAAACAGACATATGGTTTGTTTTTATTTTTTTCTTTACCTTCATTATTTTCTATATTTGTACTAAGAAAATTATCCCTGGATTTACTGCATACTAATTTATGTGCCCTATCCAGGGTCCAATTGGGGTAGTCCCGCTTCTTTAATTTAGCCCTCAAATAATGAAATTCCTCATCTCTATTTCCCCACTACAATTCCTTTTTAACCTGGTATACTCCCCCACCAGGATAGATTTTATCGTATGTCTTGGAGACAAAAGCTTTCCACAACCTGATGGCGGCAGCCGTCCCACGGTACTCGGTCCCCAGTCGCCACTATTTCACCCGGTGTTCCGTACCGGCATTACACCAGCATGTGTCCCACAACATTACCCGTGCCCTCAACAATGCTGTTACTGGGAAAGTCCACCTAACCATGGACACATGGACAAGTGCTTGTAGGCAGGGACGGTACATCTCACTGATGGCACACTGGGTTAACATACTGGAAGCCGAGACCCAGTTGGACCTTGGGATGGAACACATCCTCCCCACGCCGAGGACTGCGGGCCCTACGTCAATCAGGGTTGCCCCCACAGTCTACAGCTCCTGCACCTCCTCCTCTTCCTCCTCCTCCTCTTCTGCCTCCATCTGTGAAATGAACACATCAGTCAGGAGCTGGAAGCACTGCAGCACTGCCTCAGCCAAGCGGCAAAAGGCTGTGCTGAAGCTAATCTGATTAGGTAACAAATCGCACAATTCTGAAGAGTTGTGGACAGTACTGAAAGATCAGTCAGATATTTGGATGACACTGCTCAATCTACAGCCAGGCATGGTCATGTGTGACATACTGTAACCTGGTGGCGGCTCTGAGGCAAGGTTGACCTCACACACGAACCTTGCCTGGCCCATGTGCTTAATATTGTGGGGCAGCGTTTTCTGAAAAGCTACACGGAGCTGCCGGATCTGTTAGTTAAAGTACGCCGTCTGTCTGTCTATTTTAGAAAGTCAGCTACAGTTTCAGCCGCCCTTGCCGTGCTTCAGCAGCGTTCGCAGCTTACGGCTCACCAACTGTATGTGATGTCCCCACGCGCTAGAACTCTACACTGCGTATGTTGGAAAGGATTTGTGAGCAGAAAAGGACAGTTGTTGACTACCAGCATCAACAAGGCCATCGATATTCAGTTCAGACTCCACACATAAGACCTCAGGAGTGGACTTGGATGTCAGACATATGTACCATCATCCAAAACTTTGAGGACTGCACCAAGATGGTGAGCGGTGATGATGCCATAATTAGCATTACCATTCCGCTTCTCTGCATTCTGAAAACCTCTTTGCTCACAATTAAAGAGGATGCATTGCAGGCAGAGCTCGAAGACATGGAGTAAGGAACCATACAAGGTGATTACACTCAGCCCAGCCTCATGTCTTCCCAATGTAGATTGGTAGACAATGAGGAGGAGGAGGAAGTGCAGGAGCTACTTTCATGCGCTATAGTACTACAAGCACAGCTTTCATACTGTCTGTTCAGCAGATATGGCCTGAGGACAGGGACAAGGAGGATGAGGAGGAGGACAGCATGGTCAGTTGTCCTGTTGGTGAGGACACTGAAGTCTTGCCTGTTAGCAGTCTGGCACGCATGGCTGACTTTATGTTGCGCTGCGTTTCACATGACCCTCGCATTAAAATTTTTGGTGACACTTGTTACTGGTTGGTGACACTTGTAGACCCATGCTACAAGGAGAACTTTCAATCTCTTCTTGCAGAGGCAGGCAGGTGTTCTAAAATTTTGCAGTACCAGAGGGTCCTTGTAGAGGAATTATTTAAAATATTCCCATATGAGAACGCTGGCAGCAGATGTCAGAGTTTGTGGTACAACCAAGGAGTCCAAGCGAGAGAGACACAAAAATACAATCCAGCTCAGGAAGGGGAACAATGGTAAAGTTCTGGGACAGTTTTCTCAGGCCCACCCATCGTGCCGGCACAGAGGAAAGGGGTGCTGTCACAAGAAGTGCAATGTTTGGGAAGTTGCTGAGGGAGTACCTTGCAGATTGTACAAACGTCCCCCGGGATTCCTCTGTGCCTTTTTAATTATTGGATATCCAAGCCGGACACGTGGCATGAACTGGCTCTCTACGCCTTGGAGGTCCTGGCCTGGCCTGCCCTGCTGCTAGTGTTCTGTCAAAGTGGGTTTTTAGTGCCGCTGGTGGAATTATAACAGATAAGTGCTTCCACCTGTCAACTGAAAATGCTGGCAGGCTGACTCTTATAAAAATGAACAAGGGCTGGATTGGGCAAGACTTCTGTACAACACCAAGGAAAACAGCAAAACATAACCTCTAATACATTCTCTATTTTCTGGAGGTGTATTCTCAATCACCTCTTCACAACCACACATGGGTATACGCTTCCAGATTTGGTCTGTTTGGTTTTATCCTCCTCCTTATCTTCATCCTCATCATCCACAACCACTAGAACACCAGGGTAAACGGATTCCGTGATGCAAAATCACCATTTTTTTTTGTGCAAGGGTGTTTTTATGATGCCCGTTACTAATTGGAAACCAAAACAAATGTTACTCCCCCAGGGGGAAATGTCATAAAAATGAGATGTACGTCTATTCTTCCCATTTATTGTTATATTTTCCAGTTTTCCTATTTCTGGACAGTCCTCTAATGAGATAGTGTATTCCTCTACAATAGAACATTATTCAAATACTTTTATATTATATTTATATCCCTGTCTCTGAGCTGTTGCTAGGGACAAACATATGTCGTTGGACACATTCTGGTTTCATATTTAAGAACCTGTGTTCATCCCTCCCTTTTGTTATTTTCTTTCATAGGTGGATTCACATTTTTTTATTTATTTCTTTGATTTCAGTATGATTTATCTTATGTCTCCTCATTCTTCAACACTAGATCACCAGGGTTAACGAGTTCTGTGCTGCTACAGCCAGTGCAATTTTTGGCAAGGGTGTCTATGATGCCCATAAAATATATTTTTTTTAAGTTAAACCTCAATGGGGAAATGTTTTGCAGCCCATGCACTTCGTGTATGGGCATTACAAGTCTAGGAGACCCGCTCCTTAACATTGGGCCTAGTTTTTAATAAGGACTTCATCAATGTTTCCTCATTCTCAACCACAACTTCACCAGGGTTAACGTGTTCTGTGCTGCTACAGCAAGTTGAAATTTTTGGCAAGGGTGTCTATGTAGCCCATAAAATATTTTAAAAAAAATTTAACCCCCATGGGGAAATGTTTGTCAGCCCATGCACTTAGTGTGGGAATGGGAAAACCCACCATCACATTCTTAATGGCTTCAGAAAGGCCATTTCTAAAATTTGCAGCCAATGCACACTCGTTCCACTGGGTCAGCACGGACCATTTCCGAAATTTTTGGCAATACACTTCAGCCTCGTCCTGGCCCTGAGACATCGCCAGCAAGGCTTTTTCTGCCTGACTCTCAAGATTGGGTTCCTCATAAAGCAAACCGAGCGCCAGAAAAAACGCATCAATGTCAGCCAATGCCGGATCTCCTGGCGCCAGCGAGAAGGCCCAATCCGGAGGGTCGCCCCGTAAAAAAGAAATAACAATTTTTACTTGCTGAGCGGAGTCTCCAGATGAACAGGGTCTCAGGGACAAAAACAATTTACAATTATTCCTGAAATTTCTAAATTTAAATCGGTCTCCGGAAAACGGTTCAGGAATCGGTATCTTAGGTTCTGACATAGGATTTCTGATAACATAATCTTGTATGCCCTGCACACGAGCAGCAAGCTGGTCCACACTTGTAATCAAGGTCTGGACATTCATGTCTGCAGCAAACACAAGCCACTCAGAGTTAAATGGGAAAAGAAAAAAAAATGAGAGAGAGAAAAAAAAACTCAGAACTTTCTTTCTTATAATCCCGCTTCTGCAATGCATTTAACATTTAATACTGGCCTGGCAAACTGTTATGACCCCAATGGCGAGGGTCTCAGAGATATCAGCAAGTCTGCGAAGTACAAAAATCCAGCTCATAGGGCAGTGGTAACTGGGTTGACCATATATCTACTCCTAACGCCAACACTAGAAGTAGCCGGGGAACATGCCTACGTTGGTCGCTAGATGTCTCGCGCCAGCCGGAGGACTAACTACCCCTAGAAGAGGAAAACAAAGACCTCTCTTGCCTCCAGAGAATAGACCCCAAAAGTAGGATACAAGCCCCCCACAAATAATAACGGTGAGGTAAGAGGAAATGACAAACACAGAGATGAACTAGGTTTAGCAAAGAGAGGCCCGCTTACTTATAGCAGAATGTAGTAAGATAACTTATGTGGTCAACAAAAACCCTAACAAAAATCCACACTGGAGATTCAAGAACCCCCGAACCGTCTAACGGCCCGGGGGGAGAACTCCAGCCTCCCTAGAGCTTCCAGCAAGGAAAGGATACAGATTATGAACAAGCTGGACAAAAATGCAAACAAAAACAAATAGCAAAAAGCAAGAAAGCGGACTTAGCTTAATCAAACAGGAACCAGGATCAGTAGACAAGAGCACTACAGATTAGCTCTGATATCAACGTTGCCAGGCATTGAACTGAAGGTCCAGGGAGCTTATATAGCAACACCCCTGACCTAACGACCCAGGTGAGCGTACAAGGGATGAATGACATACCCAGAGTCAAATCACTAGTAACCACTAGAGGGAGCCAAAAGGTAAATTCACAACAGTCATTATCATGTTTCCACATTTTGCTTCCTTTTTTTGTCTTTATTAATAATCAGCGTCTTTTTGTACTATATACATTTATTGTTTTTGTATTCGTCTATACATTGGACCTCTCAGTTCGGTTTCTTCTCTCCTTGTTGCAATTTGATTTTCGCCGAATGGTCTGCCATTCACTTTACAAGCAGGCATTGGATCATCCATGTTGTGTACTAATATTAGACATTCACCATTTTCACACATGCTAGTTGCTTGCTAAGTGTGTAATCTTTTCTATTTAATGAAGCTGCCAGTTGAGGACCTGTGAGGCATTGATTTCTCAATCTACAGACTCTAATGTACTTGTCTTGTAGTTCAGTTGTGCATCGGGGCCTTCCACTTCTCTTTCTACTCTGGTTAGAGCCTGTTTGTGCTCTCCTCTGAAGGGAGTAGTACACCGTTGTAGGAAATCTTCAGTTTCTTGGCAATTTCTCACATGGAATACCCTTTATTTCTAAGAACAAGAAAAGACTATTGATTTTCACATGAAAGTTCTCTTTTTCTGGCCATTTTGAGAGTTTAATGGAACCAACAAATGTAATGCTCCAGATTCTCAACTAGCTCAGGTCAGGTTTATAGGTTCTCTAATCAGCCAAACTGTTTTCAGCTGTGCTAACATACTTGCACAAGAGTTTTCAAGGGTATTCTAACCATCCATTAGCCTTCTTACACAGAAAGCAAACACAAAATACCATAAGAACACTGGAGTAATGGTTGTTGGAAACAGGCCTCTATACACCTATGAAGATATTGCATTACAAACCAGGTGTTTCCAGCTAGAATAGTTATTTACCACATTAACAATGTATAGAGTGTGTTCCTGATTCATTTAATGTTAGCTTCATTGGAAAAAAACTGTGCTTTTCTTTAAAAAATAAAAACATTTCTAAGTAACCCTAAACTTTTGAATGGTAGTGTATTATTCAGAACTTTAAGATCCATAGGACTGTAGCCAACCTCCCTGGACATGGTCGTAGGAGGAAAATTGATGACAAATCAAAGAGACAGATAATATGAACGGTAACATAAGAGCCCCCAAAAATTTCAAAACAGATTAAAGGTGAACTTCAAGCTCAAGGAACATCCGTGTCCGATCGCACCATCCATCGTTGTATGTATGTAAAGTGAACTTCATGGTAGATGACCATGGAGGACACCATTGTTGAAACGAAATCATAAAAATGTCAGACTAAAATTTGCCAAACTAAATGTTGACATACCACAAAGCTTCTGGAGAATGTTCTATGGACAGATGAGACAAAAATGGAACTTTTTGGCAAGGTACATTAGCTCTATGTTCACAGATGGAAAAATGAAGCATATCAAGTAAAGAATAATGTCCTTACTGTGAAACATGGAGGAGGCTCTGTTATGTTCTGGGGCTGCTTTGCTGCATCAGGCACAGGATGCCTAGAATCTGTGCAGGGTACAATGAAATCTCAAGACTATCAAGGGATTCTAGAGAGAAATGTGCTGCCCAGTGTCAAAAAGCTTGGTCACAGTCGCAGGTCATGGGTCTTGCAACAGGATAATGACCCAAAGCACAGCTAAAAACACACAAGAATGGCTAAGAGGAAAACATTGGACTATTCTGAAGTGGCCTTCAATGAGCCCTTACCTAGATCCTATTGAGCATCTTTGGAAAGAGCTGAACCATGCCGTCTGGAAAAGGCAACCTTCAAAAATGAGACAACTAGATCAGTTTGCTCTTGAGGAGTGGCCAAAATACCTGTCGAGAGGTACAGAAGTCTCATTGACAGTTACAGGAATCGTTTGATTGCAGTGATTGCTAGTGATGAGCTAACATGCTCGCCACTACTCGGTATTCGCCTGAGTATCACTATGCTCGGTGTTCTCGGGATTATTCGGTGGGAGCTCGGGTCTCCGCCCTGCAATTCTGGCACTATTTAGAGCGCCAATGACAATGCAGGGATTGTCTGCCATGTACTGTAATGCTGCAGCCATCTTTGTTATAGCATAACAGTGACTGGCTGGCCGCACAGTGTCATCAGGTCTATAAGAGACGTGGTTCCGCCCTGCTTGCCGCATTCTGCTCCGGACTTAGCTAGTGTAGGGAGAGCTGCTGCTGAGATAGGGTCAGAATCGTCCTTTTAATAGTTAGTATGGGTCTGCTAGTGTTCAGTCCACAGTCCTTTTTAGGGCTAATTCGGGGGTCCAGAGATTGCAGCGCTAGGTAGGCAGGGGAGTCTATGTGCACATATCCACATCAGTGCAAGGCCTGCAGGCACTGTATGTGAGTACATAGCTCTCACTGCATACCTCCAAAAGCTCCATTACTGTCTGCTGCTGCTTATTTAATATATACCTAGCTGCAGTTATCTGTGGCAAATTTTTTTTCGTTTTTTTTTTGCATCTTATACCTGCTCCTTTTATTCTAAAGCAATCCATAGCCCCCTTTTTTCTTCATTTATTTGCTTGGGCACGCTGTAGACTACAGCCAGGTCATTGTAATAGAAGAGCTTGCAAATATAAGAATTAAAATAAAAAAAATTTAGTCCCAGGCATCAGATGTGACTGCACCAAAAAAGCTTTTTTTTCTGTACTATCTAATATTTTGTAGTGTCTTACAATGTTTTGGGCACCATTTTCCTGCCCCAAAAATATGTAGCTGGCCTAAAAATATTTAGCTACAATTCTATGATTTATGCCACACGCATCGCATATCATTGTGCAAAATATCTTGCAATTTTAGTACTCTTTCTTTTGTGTGTCATAGCCAACTTGTTGAAACAATTTTGTTGTGCCCAAAAAAATTAAGGCCACATTTAGATCAGTCTGTTATCTCAGAATGACGGCTGGTGTATCTGTGGTGGAAAAATCTTTAAGTTGCATAATTCTGTCTGCTAGCCTTGTTCTGCTCATTTTTTATTTTTTTCAAAATATAAAATTATACAGTCTTATTTCAAGCTGAGGCCTGGTGTATCTGTGGTGGAAAAATCTTTACTTCGCAGGCATACGTTACATAGTTCTGTCTGCTAGCCTCGTTCTACTAACTTTTTATTATTTTCAAAAATTACCGACAAACAAAATTTATTTATTCAGTCTGTTATCTCAGGCTGAGGCCTGATGTATCTGTGGTTGAAAAATCTTAGCTTCGCAGGCATACATTGCATAGTTCTGTCTGCTAGCCTCGTTCTACTAATTTTTTATGGTTTTCAAAAATTACCAACAAACATAAAAATGTATACAGTCTGTCATCTCAGGCTGAGGCCTGGTGTATCTGTGCTGGAAAAATCTTTGTTTTACAGGCATACACATCACATATAATGTTTCTCCAAATAAATACATTTGTATTGAGCTTTTTAAATAGTTCGGTAATCCATTTAAAATGGGCAAGGGACGGGGAAGTGGACGTGATGCTGATGGTGCATGCAGAGGACGAGGCTGTGGCCAAGCTAAAAGTGGGCCACAACAATACCCACATCTTCTCGCTCAAGCTTCCTGTCCCAGTTTCTAGGGGACCGCCTCACACCACTAGAGCAGTGTGAAACAGTTATTGCAACAAAAAGGAAAAGGGCGTTCCGGCTCCATAAAAAAAAGTTTCTTTATTTATTCCTTAAAATTCCTCCAATTCCATAACTCCTTGCATGCATGCAAATGCTTAGGTACAAGAAATATGCGACGCGTTTCGATCGTGTCAGATCTTAATCAATGCATAATCTCAACAGGCACATACTGATTCTTTTGTATTGTGCTTGGACCAATGCCAAAAGCAGTCCAGGTCACCTGACCAAAGCTGCAGGTCCTGAACAGAAATTCTACCCTTTGCATATACAAATATAAATATAACTATTACTTTGTACAAAACTATGAAGTAAATTTACAAAAGTTAAAATATATACGCATAATACATTTTAGCAATGTTAATACATTATTTTGGTTTTTTAGTTGAGACCTAGCAATTGTCTCAATTCTTTCATATATTGCTCGGACCAATGTCAAAAGCAGTTCAAGTCACCTGACCAGGAGTGCAGGTCCTGTACAGAAATTTATTTATATATAAATATAGATATAACACTTCATTCTGTACAAAAATAACAAACGAATTAACAAATATATAAAAATATAAACACATAATACAATTTAACAATAATGATACATTATTTCATTTTTTCGGTTGAGACCTAATGGATATCTAGTTTGTAAATTATATATCCAGAAAGCCTCTCTGGTGAGAAGCCGTCTTTTAGCATCACCTCCACGCTGCGACATTTTAACATGTTCAATTCCTTGAATCCTCATACTAGATGTGTTTCCTGCGTGATGTATAGCAAAGTGTTTGGCAACTGCTGATATATTGCGATTCCCAGCATTAATACTGGCCACATCTCTCAAATGCTCTGATATTCTCACCTTTAATTTCCTGGTGGTGCATCCTATATAAGACACATTACAGGAGGTACAGTCAATCTTATAGACAACATTATTGGTGTGACAATTAATAAAATCCTTAATAAAATAGGATTTTGTTTCCTCCTTATTTTGAAAGGTATTTTTTGTTACCGCATTACGACAGGTACTACATGCTGTAACACCACTTTTATAAAAACCCTTACAATCTAACCAGGTTTTTGATGTCACTTGAGGAATATGAGAGCTGGGGGATAATGTACTACCAATTGTCGGCGCTCTTCTTGCCACTATATTCAATCCATCTTTTAAGATTTTGGAAAGCACATCATCCTCCTGTAAAATAGGTAATCTTTTTAGGATTATGTTTTTTATGTCCGAAAATTGAGGACTATACTGGAAACAGACATATGGTTTGTTTTTATTTTTTTCTTTACCTTCATTATTTTCTATATTTGTACTAAGAAAATTATCCCTGGATTTACTGCATACTAATTTATGTGCCCTATCCAGGGTCCAATTGGGGTAGTCCCGCTTCTTTAATTTAGCCCTCAAATAATGAAATTCCTCATCTCTATTTCCCCACTACAATTCCTTTTTAACCTCGTATACTCCCCCACCAGGATAGATTTTATCGTATGTCTTGGAGACAAAAGCTTTCCACAACCTGATGGCGGCAGCCGTCCCACGGTACTCGGTCCCCAGTCGCCACTATTTCACCCGGTGTTCCGTACCGGCATTACACCAGCATGTGTCCCACAACATTACCCGTGCCCTCAACAATGCTGTTACTGGGAAAGTCCACCTAACTACGGACACGTGGACAAGTGCTTGTAGGCAGGGACGGTACATCTCACTGATGGCAAACTGGGTTAACATACTGGAAGCCGAGACCCAGTTGGACCTTGGGATGGAACACATCCTCCCCACGCCGAGGACTGCGGGCCCTACGTCAATCAGGGTTGCCCCCACAGTCTACAGCTCCTGCACCTCCTCCTCTTCCTCCTCCTCCTCTTCTGCCTCCATCTGTGAAATGAACACATCAGTCAGGAGCTGGAAGCACTGCAGCACTGCCTCAGCCAAGCGGCAAAAGGCTGTGCTGAAGCTAATCTGATTAGGTAACAAATCGCACAATTCTGAAGAGTTGTGGACAGTACTGAAAGATCAGTCAGATATTTGGATGACACTGCTCAATCTACAGCCAGGCATGGTCATGTGTGACATACTGTAACCTGGTGGCGGCTCTGAGGCAAGGTTGACCTCACACACGAACCTTGCCTGGCCCATGTACTTAATATTGTGGGGCATCGTTTTCTGAAAAGCTACACGGAGCTGCCGGATCTGTTAGTTAAAGTACGCCGTCTGTCTGTCTATTTTAGAAAGTCAGCTACAGTTTCAGCCGCCCTTGCCGTGCTTCAGCAGCGTTCGCAGCTTACGGCTCACCAACTGTATGTGATGTCCCCACGCGCTAGAACTCTACACTGCGTATGTTGGAAAGGATTTGTGAGCAGAAAAGGACAGTTGTTGACTACCAGCATCAACAAGGCCATCGATATTCAGTTCAGACTCCACACATAAGACCTCAGGAGTGGACTTGGATGTCAGACATATGTACCATCATCCAAAACTTTGAGGACTGCACCAAGATGGTGAGCGGCGATGATGCCATAATTAGCATTACCATTCCGCTTCTCTGCATTCTGAAAACCTCTTTGCTCACAATTAAAGAGGATGCATTGCAGGCAGAGCTCGAAGACATGGAGTAAGGAACCATACAAGGTGATTACACTCAGCCCAGCCTCATGTCTTCCCAATGTAGATTGGTAGACAATGAGGAGGAGGAGGAAGTGCAGGAGCTACTTTCATGCGCTATAGTACTACAAGCACAGCTTTCATACTGTCTGTTCAGCAGATATGGCCTGAGGACAGGGACAAGGAGGATGAGGAGGAGGACAGCATGGTCAGTTGTCCTGTTGGTGAGGACACTGAAGTCTTGCCTGTTAGCAGTCTGGCACGCATGGCTGACTTTATGTTGCGCTGCGTTTCACATGACCCTCGCATTAAAATTTTTGGTGACACTTGTTACTGGTTGGTGACACTTGTAGACCCATGCTACAAGGAGAACTTTCAATCTCTTCTTGCAGAGGCAGGCAGGTGTTCTAAAATTTTGCAGTACCAGAGGGTCCTTGTAGAGGAATTATTTAAAATATTCCCATATGAGAACGCTGGCAGCAGATGTCAGAGTTTGTGGTACAACCAAGGAGTCCAAGCGAGAGAGACACAAAAATACAATCCAGCTCAGGAAGGGGAACAATGGTAAAGTTCTGGGACAGTTTTCTCAGGCCCACCCATCGTGCCGGCACAGAGGAAAGGGGTGCTGTCACAAGAAGTGCAATGTTTGGGAAGTTGCTGAGGGAGTACCTTGCAGATTGTACAAACGTCCCCCGGGATTCCTCTGTGCCTTTTTAATTATTGGATATCCAAGCCGGACACGTGGCATGAACTGGCTCTCTACGCCTTGGAGGTCCTGGCCTGGCCTGCCCTGCTGCTAGTGTTCTGTCAAAGTGGGTTTTTAGTGCCGCTGGTGGAATTATAACAGATAAGCGCTTCCACCTGTCAACTGAAAATGCTGGCAGGCTGACTCTTATAAAAATGAACAAGGGCTGGATTGGGCAAGACTTCTGTACAACACCAAGGAAAACAGCAAAACATAACCTCTAATACATTCTCTGTTTTCTGGAGGTGTATTCTCAATCACCTCTTCACAACCACACATGGGTATACGCTTCCAGATTTGGTCTGTTTGGTTTTATCCTCCTCCTTATCTTCATCCTCATCATCCACAACCACTAGAACACCAGGGTAAACGGATTCCGTGATGCAAAATCACCATTTTTTTTTTGTGCAAGGGTGTTTTTATGATGCCCGTTACTAATTGGAAACCAAAACAAATGTTACTCCCCCAGGGGGAAATGTCATAAAAATGAGATGTACGTCTATTCTTCCCATTTATTGTTATATTTTCCAGTTTTCCTATTTCTGGACAGTCCTCTAATGAGATAGTGTATTCCTCTACAATAGAACATTATTCAAATACTTTTATATTATATTTATATCCCTGTCTCTGAGCTGTTGCTAGGGACAAACATATGTCGTTGGACACATTCTGGTTTCATATTTAAGAACCTGTGTTCATCCCTCCCTTTTGTTATTTTCTTTCATAGGTGGATTCACATTTTTTTTATTTATTTCTTTGATTTCAGTATGATTTATCTTATGTCTCCTCATTCTTCAACACTAGATCACCAGGGTTAACGAGTTCTGTGCTGCTACAGCCAGTGCAATTTTTGGCAAGGGTGTCTATGATGCCCATAAAATATATTTTTTTTAAGTTAAACCTCAATGGGGAAATGTTTTGCAGCCCATGCACTTCGTGTATGGGCATTACAAGTCTAGGAGACCCGCTCCTTAACATTGGGCCTAGTTTTTAATAAGGACTTCATCAATGTTTCCTCATTCTCAACCACAACTTCACCAGGGTTAACGTGTTCTGTGCTGCTACAGCAAGTTGAAATTTTTGGCAAGGGTGTCTATGTAGCCCATAAAATATTTTAAAAAAAATTTAACCCCCATGGGGAAATGTTTGTCAGCCCATGCACTTAGTGTATGGGCATTAAAAGTCTAGGAGACCGGCTCCTTAACATTGCGCCTAGTTTTTAGTAATGCCTTCCTCCACATATCATCATTCTCCGCCACTAGAAATCCATGGTGATCATGTTGTATGCTGCTATAACCATTCAATTTTAATGCAAGGGTGTTTTTAAGATGCCCGGTAATAATTTTAAACCCAAAAATATGTTAGTCTCCCAGGGGGAAATGACATAAAAATAAGATATACGTCTATTCTTCCCATTTATTCTTATATTTTCAATTTTTCCTATCTCTGGACCATCTTCTTATGACCTAGTGTATACCTCTCCAATATAATTTTTTTTTAAATACAATTCTATTATATTTTTATTTATATACCTGTCTCTGAGCTGTTGCTAGGGACCAACATATCTCGTTGGACACATTCTGGCTTCATATCTATGAACCTGTGTTCGCCCCTCCCTTTTTGTTGTTTACTTTCATAGGCCGGCGTCACACACAAAGTATAAAAAATCGGTCTGTTTTTTACGGCCGACATACGCAGAAATGTTCATGAACAGTGATCCGTATGTCACCCGTATGCAATACGAGGACCTATAATGGATTCATGGGCTGAAATATTCGTGGAAACATATATACAGTCTATATGTCAGTGAGACATATATATATATTTATATTTCATACAGAGCTAGGTAGCCGAACAGCCGGTAATTTAATTGTCGGTTATTGTTAAATCATTACCGAACCCGACAGGATATGAAACATGGTTTACATACAATAAACCATTGCATGTCCGTTCGATTTTTATATGTCCCTCACTAATAATGTTAGTAGTGTGTGTGTAAAATTTTGGAGCTGTAGGTGTTAAATTAAAGGGTTATTTCACAGAAAAAAATGGTGTGGACTCCTGCGCAATTTTCTCCGCCAGAGAGGGAAAGCCAGTGACTGAGCTCAGATATTAATAGCCTAGAGAGGGACCATGGTTATTGGCCCCATCCCCGGTTAAAAACATCTGCCCCCAGCCACCCCAGAAAAGGCGCATCTGTAACAACTGGGAAATGAATGAAATGCAGGAAGCAGAGCTTCGGTGACTAGCGGAGCTTTGGCGACTAGCGGTGCCGACGCTGCGCCCCCTGGCGGCATGAACTCGTATGAACTCTGTAGCGTAGGAAAATATTCTGAAAGCCTACTTATGGACACAATTTTGGTGGGCCAAAAAAATCAAGAACACATTTTGATCACTCTGTCAGACGTACAGTGTATCTGTCGTGTCCAAATCCTTGCTTTGCAGGCATGCATTGCATTTTTTGGTCTTCTAGACTGCTACCCATGGTGTATGCAGTATTTTGTGGTTTTTAAAATGTTAAATATATCCCACATATTGAAATAGTCTGTTATCTCAGTCACACGTCTGATCTATCTGTGGTCTTCAAATCTTGGCTTTTCAGCCATCATTCCAGTTTTTGGTCTGATACCCTTGGTGTATACAGTATTTTGTGGTTGGAAAATTTTAAAAAATACAGGCCACATATTCAAACAGTCTGTTATCTCCATCCGACGGTTGTTTAATGTGTGGTCTAAAAATATTTTTTTTTCCATGCATACATTCCAATTTTTGGTCTGTCTAATACCCTAGGTCTATACACTATCTTGGTTTAAACCAAAAAAAAATTTACAGTGTGGTAGTTCCGTGACACGCCTCATCTATCTGTGGGCTACAAAGTGTGCTTTTGAGGCTTCCATTCTCCTTTTTTTATGTTTAATCTCTTTTATTAAAGTATTAAAATAGTACAACATATCACAAATACAAACATACATATAGACTAAAGTAGTTACAAAACTTCTCAAAATAGTACGTGTTTTTTACTTCACGCAAATATGGTATCTGTATATGTTCCTTGCTCAACTCTTCTATTCTTTCTTAGCATCTCGTATTGTCCACCACCTGTTGCCCCATTTCGATAATTATTTTGCTAAGCGGAAGTCTATTTCCAATTGCTATATTTATCCATAGAATCCGCCCAATATATCATTTATCCCTGACTGCAACTTGCTTATGGTATAACGTCAGACTTAAAGGAAAGATAAGAAGAAAAGAGGAAAAAGAAAGGAAAAATGAGAAGGGGAAAGGAAGGATCATGCCTCCGCAGCCCTCTGAAATCAGCCCAGGAAAGCCGAGGAGAAACCTCACTGCCGGGAAAGTACCTCCCATTTCTCCATGAGAGCCCCGAAACCCCCAGAGTCCCTAAACAAAATCCAGGGTTGCCATGTCCGCAAGTACCTCGAGTTATCACCCAAAGCCTGTGCAAACAATTCCTCCATATGGTGGATATGTGAGAATTCTGTTAACCATTCAATCATGGACGGAATTTTTGTTGTACGCCAATGTCTAGGTATAACCATGCGGGCTGCCGTCAAGCAAAACCTCAGGAGACTACTTTTTTGTTTGGCTATTGGTCCCGGTAGCATGGACAAGATGGCCATGTGCGGAGTAAGATTTATATCCTCTCCTGATATTTTATTGTAAGTCGAGAATACTTCTCCCCAGAAACTCTTTATCCCTGGACACTGCCACCAAATATGGAACAAAGTTCCCCTTGCGTTCCCACAGTGCCAGCACCCATCCGCCACCGAGGGGAATATGGCATGCAACCTCACAGGATATTGGTACCATCTAGTAAGAATTTTGAAATTCTTCTCTTGGGCATGGCTGGCCGGAGACATCCCATGAGCGCAGCGGTATGCCGATGTGATTTCCCTCTCAGTAAATGTGCATCCCATTTCCGCCTCCCACGCTCTAATATATCCCGGGATAACTGTTGAAGTCTCCTCATTTAGTAATTTGTACACAAGAGAAATCTGATGCGATGGGGGTGTCTGCTGGGCGAATATCCTCTCAAACTGTGTCAGAGAAGGTGGTGGTACTTCTCCACCAGAAATTCGTCTGACAAATGATTTTAATTGTTCATACTCTAACCAAGATAGTGTACGAGTAGGACATTCGTCATGTAGCTCGTTGAGAGAGGAAAGACCCTTCTGCGAGATTATTTGATATATTCTTTGATTGGATTCCACCCTCCATCCCAAAAACCTCTCGCAGTGAAGGCCTGGTGGAAAATCAGGATTAGCGAATATAGGAGACAATGGGACAGTTGTGCTCATTAATTTTTTCTTATATTTTAGAATGTCCCAACTCTTAAGGATCTCGCCAGCCATCATATCCCGACAACCCTCCCCTATTTTCTCTTTACTTCTGGTCACTATCCACGGTAAATTCCGCAATGGAACTAGATACCCCTCCTGTTCCAGTCCAACCCATTGTTTGGTCTCCCGTCTATAATGCCAATCAAAAAGATGGATCAATTGTGAGGCCTGGTGGTATGTCTTTAAGTCTGGAAGTCCCGCCCCCCCCTTGTGATTTAGGTCTCGTCAATGTTCTGTAACTCAGCCTAGATCTGTTCTGACGCCATATAAAATGTATTAGAGCTGATTTAATAGACTTAAAAAAACTTCGAGGTGGTGTGATCGGTACTGTCTGGAACACATAAAGGAACCGGGGAAGCACATCCATCTTGAATGTGTTTATGCGGCCAAACCACAAAATCATTTTTTGATCATACTTTTTTAGATCCCTTATAGTTTTATTCAGTAGGGTTTCGTAGTTTAGTGTGTATAGTTTATTTAGATCTGAGGGGACCTGTATGCCCAAGTATTTAATGGCGCCAGCCTGCCATTTGAATGGGAAATTCTCCTTCGCCCTATCCACATCTCCCGATGGCAAAGTAATATTAAGTGCCTCAGTTTTGGTGTAGTTTATCTTAAAATTACTGACCTCTCCGTACTTTTTGAATTCAGACATTAATGCAGGTATAGTGATATGAGGTTGGGAGATGTATAGAAGAAGGTCATCTGCATACAATGAAGTTTTATAATGCTTCTGGCCTATCTTGATAGCCCATACACTAGGGTTATTTCTCACTGCTACCGCTAAATGTTCCATTGCCACCGTGTACAACAAGGGCGAAAGAGGACACCCCTGTCTTGTTCCATTATGAATCCTAAAGGGGTCCGAGAGCCATCCATTAATTTTAATTGTAGCTGACGGGTTCGTGTATAGGGCCGCAATTTTGTATAAGAATCTATCCCCCAGCCCTATCTGTCGGAGAGCTGATTGAAGGAAGCTCCACCTCACTCGGTTAAACGCCTTTTCGGCATCCACCGATATCAGTCCCAGGTGCTTCCGGTAGGTCCTGGCATGAGCGATCAAAGATATAGTCTTCAACACTCCATCACGTGCCTCTCTTCCCTGAACGAAACCCACTTGGTCTGAATGTATGATATATGGTAATAGGGGTGCAAGTCTGTTGGCCAGGACCTTCGCAAATAATTTCATGTCTATATTGATCAGAGAAATTGGTCTATAGTTAGAGACCACTGTTGGATCTTTTCCCGGTTTTGGCAATACTGTGATATAGGCCGCCAGAGATTGATGCGTAAACCCTGAGGACTCAGAAATGGAGTTATAAGTCCTTGTCATGTGTGGTGTTAACTGTTCTCTGAAGAGTTTATAAAAGTGGGGGGAAAACCCATCAGGGCCAGGGCTCTTCCCGTTTGGAGTATTTTTTATGGCCTCATCCACCTCTTGTGTCGATATGTCTGCCTCTAGCTCATCTGTTATCTCTGTGGAAAGTCTAGGAAGTGGCGTGTCTGCTACATATTTATCTATTTTAGCCTGTATGTCCCCGGCGTGATTAGCCGAGTGCATACCCTCCAAGTTATATAGCTTCTGATAGTATTCTCGTATTGTTTCTAGAATCTTCCCTGGGTCGTGAGTCTCCGTTCCCGTACGTTTCTGAATTTTTGGAATGTAAGTCGTCTGAGTCCTAGGATGTAATAATCGAGCTAGGGGGCGGTCGCATTTATTGGCCTTATGATAAAGGAGACTTTTAAAATTATTTCTGAATTTCAGCGATTGCTCATTTAATACATTTCTAAGGGTCTCCCTATGTTTAATTAATTCCCCTAGTATTACCGGTGACATAGTATTTTTATGTTTTTGCTCCAATACATATATAGTATCCATTAATTCTTTTGTTTTTTCCAATCTCTGTTTTTTAAGACGGGATCCGTGTTTTACCAGGATTCCACGATGCACGCATTTTAGGGTCTCCCATTTCACCGGGGTCGAGGTGTCATCGTTTGCGTGATCTGACCAAAACTGTTCTATTGTCTTTTTTATGTCTGTCGTGCAATTCAAGTCTTTCAACAAATTGTCATTCAATCTCCAAGTCCAGGGACGGTCCACTACGTCTGGTGGGGAAATGTCTAAGAACACCGGGGCATGATCCGACCATAAGAAGCTACCAATGGACGGTCGGGGGCGCCAGGATAGGGCATGATGGCTGACAAGAAAAAAGTCAATTCGGCTATAGGAATCATGAGAACTGGAATAGTACGTATAATCTCTACCTCCAGGATTATGTGCTCTCCAAATGTCCACCAGCTGCATCCCATGGATAGATTGTTTCAAAAGGGACAATTGCCTAGTGATTCCTCTCACATTTCGTGTTGAGGTATCCATTCGTGGGTCAAGGGTGAGATTGAAGTCCCCCCCTATCACCATCACCCCCTCAGCAAATTCCGCTACTCTCCTTAGGAAACCCCGGCCAGCCCTGGCCTGATTTTTGTTTGGGGCATACCACCCCGCAATAGTGTAGAGGGTTGTATGAATCCTAACTTTTAATAATAGGTACCTGCCTTCTGGATCCGCATATGTGTCCTCAACTGTGTGCTGGAGGGACTTGTGGATCGCAATAGACACCCCCCTCGAACGACTTTCGGGGCAAGTGCCATGGAACCAAGTTGTGAAGTATCGGTCCTTGATAGTAGGGATATTGTTTTTTTTTTAAATGAGTCTCCTGAAGTATAAGTATTTGTACCTTAAGCTTATGCATTCCATATAGGATTTGTGACCTTTTCTGGGGCGTGTTAAATCCCCTGGTATTCAGGGATCCCATAGTGATCTTTGGGTGCATTTTTGTCTGAGTCGTGCCTTCTCTCTCCCTACTGAGAGGGCTGCGGAGGCTAAAGTAGATCTAATTTATCAAAGAAATAGAGATAGTGAATAGAAAAGGTAGATAATTAGACACGTATTCAGTTTATTGCGAAATCAGGGTCAATATCTATCGAAACGTAGTACGTCTTTGAAGCCTGAAGTGGTGTGCTCTACGTAAGATGCCTTCTTATACCCTAAAATATGTGGTGGAGGAATGTGTTAACCGCCAATGCCGTTCAACGGGTTATGGCTCCTCTGTAGGGTCGTAAGCTATGTGCGATATGGAGTGAGACTCCCTCCTCCGACATAACCATCAGTAACCTCTCCTCAACTGAGGGGAATAAATGTTAACTTTAAATTGACTTAACCGGAACCTGTCATATAGTGAGGTAGGGCCAGAGTATGGTTTACAGTCTTTGTTCTAATGCCATTCACATCTCCCAATTCTCCCTCATGCCCCAAATGAAAGCTACACCAGACTTAAAAATAATGCAGGGGTGCAGGATATCAACGACGATTCAATGAGTTGTTATAAAATACTATCTACATACTATAATAATATAAACCAAAAACCAACCATCTTCCACGACAGTCGTGAACTTATCCGCTTGAACTACCACAGTGGGGCAGAACAATGGCACAATATGTAGCACCCCTAGTGGGGGAGGAAAAAAAAAAAAAACAAGATGGGGGGGGAGAAGGGAAAAGGGGGAAGGGTGGAGAAAGAAAGGGGGGGAGGGAAGAAGGGAAAAGGGGGAAAGAGGAGGGGGGAAGGGGAGGAGGAAGGGGAAAAGGGAGGGAAGGGGAAAAAGGGAAGGGGGCATCGTTCTCTTGATTCCCATTAAATTCCTGTGGAAAGCGTCTGCCTTCTTTTTCCATGCATTGTCTATCTTGAAGTCCTTGCGGAATCAATAACGGTCGTTGCTATGCAAGATATTCCACTCCATGGCACCAATCAAATGTTAGTGAACTGGAGTGTGGACATCCATCTGTGCTCCTGATCCTCATGAAAATGAAACCAGATATATCCCGCAAACCCTTTCCACCACCCAAACAGGCAGTCATGGAACCCATTCTGTCATGATCCTAACTTCATGGTTCTCTCCCTTCTTCGTTACCTCTGGGATCACGCCCTTCTCTATCCATTCTTCTGCCTGCTCTCCTCTGCCTTTGAGGGAAAAATTGCCTGGGAGGGTCTGCTCCTCTGTACTGTAATGGCAGAGAAGGCCATTCTGTGATTTCCACCCTTGGGATGTTAAGCGCCGCCGAAAAAGCAGGGATGCCGTTCGGATGACTCAGCAGGTGAACCCTGCCTTCTTTTTGGACACGTAGGCGGAACGGAAACCCCCAAGTGTATGATATATCATGCTGGCGTAAAACGTCTAGTAATGGGCGGAGAGCTTTCCTCCTCTGCAGAGTCCACCGAGATAGATCAGGCAATAGCTGGATTCTGGTATCTTTGTATTTTATGGTGTTCTCTATTCTTGCCTTGGACATCATTTCATCCTTTATTTGGTATCTATGCACCCGGCATATCACATCACGTGGAGGAGCCTGGTTTTGAGGTCTTGGACCCAACGCCCTATGAGCCCGGTCTAGTTCAAGGGGTGACTCCTGTGGACGCTGCAGAACAGAGTTAAATACTTGCTGCAGTGCGCCTCTTATGTCTTTGGGTGCCACTGTTTCTGGTAATCCTCGAACCCTAATATTGTTCCGCCTTCCCCTATTTTCGGCATCATCAAGCATATCTGCCAGCATTTGAGTATGATAGGATTGTTCTGCAAGCGTCTCATCCTGAGCATCTAATCTGGCCGTCAGAGCCGCGATAGCTTGGTCATGTACATTAACCCTTTCATTGCACTGTTGTATCTCATCCCTCAGGGTTGATAATTCTGCCTTATACGATGTCTCTAGGCGGATCACATATTGTTCCATGTCCTGTCTGGTGGGCATATCACTGTTAAATATGCCTATTCTGCACATTCATTTAAATCAGGACTTAACCAGGTGCTTTATTCTTAAAAGAAAAATGTTGTCATATTCACATAAAAAGTATAGTGGTTTATTGATTGTCCATAGAAAAATCACTTTGAAGCAAAAACATAAAACAGATGAAAATAGTTACGAACGGATTGTCCATGTGTAGAGATCAGCATTAGTTACCCCTCTTTCCCAAGTCCTGAATGGAAGCCATCTGTCTGTGTGTCTGAAGTTTGAAGGTCATCATGGCTGCAGCTACCAGCTGTTGCTTCCTCGTCAGACATCCATGGAGAGAATGAGGTGAAGATGGGAGGTGACAGTCCCACGTGACAAAAGACCCCCACACCCTCCTAAGAGACACTTATATATCTTCTCTACAGATCACGTGTTCCCTGTATATGGAGTGGACTTATGCTCTGAGCTCCTATATACATAAATAGCTTTTGTAACGTCAGCAAGAAACAATATGCTCGGTACAGGATAATTCAATAATTAATATTTAACAATCACGTAGTCTAGCATTCAACAAACCCATATCGAGTCCTGGGATCAATTGTGTGTTATATCCAAAGCCCTGTGAGTTATATGCAGGATAGCAGAGAGAGGGCATTATCTGTGGGGCCTGAGTTTGTGTGAGGCAACCCTCCTGAACTGGTTGGCCTCCCCCTACAACCACAACATCAGGGGCTATAACGTGCCTGGAGGATTCAGAGCTGCTTCTGGGGTAGGGGGACTGTTATGATTTTCCCAATGGCAGGGAAATAAAAAATAACAACGGACTAGCTCTCGGGTGATGGGAACTAAAGTGACCGTGACCTGAACCTGACACGACACTGGAAGTAGCCGGGGAGTGTTTCCTACGATGCCCTAGACACCACGCGCCAGCCGGAGATCTAACTACCCCTATCAGAGGAATATACAGGCCTGCCTTACCTCCAGAGATGAACCCCAAAAGGAGATAGCAGTCCCCCACAGATATTGACGGTGAGTCAAGAGGAAAAGACATACGTAGGATGAACAGCAGATTTAGCACAGTGAGGTCCGCTTACTAGATAGCAGAAGTACAGGAAAGAGTCACTTCACGGTCAACTTCAAAACACCACTCAAAAACACCATCCTGAAATTACTTTAAAACTCCAGTGACAACTCATGCCACTGGAGTGGCAATTTCAGTCCACGAGAGCTTCCAGCTACAGAGAGTCACATTGCAGATAGCTGGACAAAAATAGCATTAACTAGAAACAAAATTCAACTTAGCTGAACAGGATCTTGAGGCAGGAGAATGCAACAGAATGCTACTGATACATTGTTGGCCGGCATCGGACCAGCAGCCAAGCAGCCTTAAATAGGAAACTCCCCTAATGGGTGTCAACAGGTGATCAAGGATAGAAGGCGGCAAATAAGTGGCAATACCATAAAACACCACCGGGGGAGCCCACAAACAGAATTCACAACAGTACCCCCCCCTTAAGGAGGGGACACCGAACCCTCACCAGAACCACCAGGGCGATCTGGATGAGCACTATGGAATGCATGAACCAAATCAGGAGCATGAACATCAGATGCTGTCACCCAAGAATTATCCTCCTGACCATAGCCTTTCCACTTAACCAGATACTGAAGTTTCCGTCTGGAAACACGGGAGTCCAAGATCTTTTCCACCACATACTCCAACTCACCCTCAACCAGCACAGGAGCAGGAGGATCAGCAGACGGAACAACCGGCACCTCATACCTCCGCAACAATGACCGATGAAAAACATTATGAATAGTAAAAGATGCTGGGAGGTCCAAACGAAAGGACACAGGATTGAGAACCTCCAGAATCCTATAAGGGCCGATAAACCGAGGCTTAAACTTAGGAGACGAGACCTTCATAGGAACAAATCGAGAAGACAACCAAACCAGGTCCCCAACACAAAGACGAGGACCGACACGCCGATGACGATTAGTGAACTGTTGAGTCTTCTCCTGGGACAACTTCAGATTGTCCACAACCTGTCCCCAAATCTGATGCATTCTATCAACCACAGCATCTACTCCAGGACAATCCGAAGACTCCAATTGACCGGACGAAAAGCGAGGGTGAAACCCTGAATTACAAAAAAATGGAGAAACCAAAGTGGCAGAACTGGCCCGATTGTTAAGGGCAAACTCTGCCAATGGCAAAAAATCAAGCCAATCGTCCTGATCAGCGGACACAAAACACCTCAAGTAAGTCTCCAAGGTCTGATTAGTACGCTCAGTCTGGCCATTAGTCTGAGGATGGAATGCAGACGAAAAAGACAAGTCGATGCCCATCCTGGCACAGAACGCCCGCCAAAATCTAGACACAAACTGAGTACCCCTGTCAGACACTATATTCTCAGGAATACCATGCAAACGCACAACATTCTGAAAAAATAGAGGGACCAGCTCAGAGGAGGAGGGCAATTTGGGCAAAGGTACCAAGTGAACCATCTTGGAAAAACGGTCACACACCACCCAGATGACGGACATCCTACGAGAAACAGGAAGGTCAGAAATAAAGTCCATAGAGATGTGCGTCCAAGGCCTCTTAGGAATAGGCAAGGGCAACAACAACCCGCTGGCCCGGGAACAGCAGGGCTTAGCCCGAGCACAAACATCACAAGACTGCACAAAAATACGTACATCTCGAGACAAGGAAGGCCACCAGAAGGACCTAGACACCAGATCCCTGGTGCCAAAAATTCCAGGATGACCTGCCAACGCGGAAGAGTGAACCTCCGAAATAACTCTACTGGTCCAGTCATCAGGGACAAACAGTCTACCAGGCGGACAGCGATCAGGCCTATCCACCTGAAACTCCTGCAAAGAGCGCCGCAGGTCTGGGGAGACAGCTGACAATATCACCCCATCCTTCAGGATGCCAGTAGGTTCGGAATCACCAGGCGAATCAGGCTCAAAACTCCTAGAGAGGGCATCCGCCCTCACATTCTTAGACCCAGGCAGATATGAGACCACAAAGTTAAATCGAGAGAAAAACAACGACCAGCGCGCCTGTCTAGGACTCAGACACCTGGCTGACTCAAGATAAATTAGATTTTTGTGGTCAGTCAAGACCACCACCTGGTGTCTAGCACCCTCAAGCCAATGACGCCACTCCTCAAATGCCCACTTCATGGCCAAGAGCTCCCGATTTCCAACATCATAATTCCGCTCAGCGGACGAAAACTTTCGAGAGAAAAACGCACATGGTCTCATCACTGAGCAGTCAGGACCTTTCTGCGACAAAACTGCACCTGCTCCGATCTCGGAAGCATCTACTTCAACCTGGAACGGGAGCGAAACATCAGGCTGGCGCAACACAGGAGCGGAAGAAAAGCGGCGCTTAAGCTCCCGAAAGGCCTCCACAGCCGCAGAGGACCAATTAGCAACATCAGCACCCTTCTTGGTCAAATCAGTCAAAGGTTTAGCAATGGCAGAAAAACCCGCTATGAATCGGCGATAGAAATTAGCAAATCCCAAGAATTTCTGAAGACTCTTTAGAGAAGTAGGTTGTATCCAATCACAAATAGCCTGAACCTTAACAGGGTCCATCTCCATAGATGAAGGGGAAAAAATATATCCCAGAAAGGAAATTCTCTGAACCCCAAAAATACACTTTGAGCCCTTCACAAATAGAGAATTAGCTCGTAAAACCTGAAAAACTCTCCTGACCTGTTGAACATGAGATTCCCAGTCCTCCGAAAAAATCAAAATATCATCCAAATACACAATCATAAATTTATCCAGATATTCACGGAAAATATCGTGCATAAAGGACTGAAAAACGGAAGGGGCATTCGCGAGACCGAAAGGCATTACCAAATACTCAAAATGGCCTTCAGGCGTATTAAATGCGGTCTTCCACTCATCCCCCTGCTTAATCCGCACCAAATTATACGCACCACGAAGATCGATCTTAGTGAACCACTTAGCCCCCTTTATGCGAGCAAAAAGATCAGTCAGTAAAGGTAACGGGTACTGGTATTTAACTGTAATCTTATTCAGAAGTCGATAGTCGATACAAGGTCTCAATGAACCATCCTTTTTACCCACAAAGAAAAACCCTGCCCCCAATGGAGACAAAGAGGGGCGAATATGACCCTTTTCCAAAGATTCTCCGATATACTCCCGCATAGCAGTATGTTCAGGTACAGACAAATTAAACAAGCGACCCTTAGGAAATTTACTACCGGGAATCAACTCAATAGCGCAGTCACACTCTCTGTGAGGGGGGAGAGAATCAGTTTTAGGCTCCTGAAAGACATCATAAAAATCTGACAGAAATGCTGGGATCTCAGAGGGAGTAGATGAAGAAATGGGAACCAAAGGTGCATCCCCATGAATCCCCCGACATCCCCAGCTCAGCACAGACATTGATCTCCAGTCCAAGACTGGATTATGAATCTGTAACCATGGTAATCCAAGTACTAATACGTCATGTAGATTATATAACACAAGGAAACGAATAATCTCCTGATGGTCTGGGGAAAGATGCATAGTCACTTGTGTCCAATATTGTGGTTTATTGCTAGCCAAAGGTGTAGAATCAATACCCTTTAAGGGAATAGAAACCTCCAGAGGCTCTAAATCAAACCCACAACGCTTGGCAAAGGACCAATCCATGAGACTCAGAGCGGCGCCAGAATCCACATAAGCATCCACAGTAACGGATGATAAAGTACAAATCAATGTCACGGACAAAAGAAATTTAGACTGCAAGGTACCCATAGAAAAAGATTTATCAACCTTTTTATCAACCTTCTTTATGCGTTTAGAGCATGCTGATATAACATGAGCTGGATCTCCACAATAGAAGCACAACCCATTTTTGCGCCTGTAATTCTGTCGTTCGCCTCTAGACAATACACTATCGCATTGCATATGCTCTGGTGCCTTTTCAGAGGTCACCGCCAAATGATGCACAGGTTTTTGCTCAGAAGATACCGCCATATGGTGCACAGGTTTCTGCTCAGAAGATACCGCCATATGGTGCACAGGTTTTTGCTCAAAAGATACCGCCATATGGTGCACAGATTTTTGCTCAGAAGATACCGCCATATGGTGCACAGATTTGCGCTCCCGTAAACGCCGATCAATCTGGATAGCCAATTTCATGGCATCATTCAGACCTGTAGGCACAGGGAACCCCACCATGACATCCTTCACAGCATCAGAGAGACCTTCTCTGAAATTAGCTGCTAGAGCGCACTCATTCCATTTAGTAAGCACCGACCATTTACGAAATTTCTGGCAGTATATCTCAGCTTCCTCTTGCCCTTGGGAAAGAGCTATCAAGGCCTTCTCAGCCAAAATCTCTAAATTAGGTTCTTCATAAAGCAACCCCAAAGCCAGAAAAAACGCATCTACATTTAATAACGCAGGATCCCCTGGCGACAATGCAAATGCCCAACTTTGTGGGTCACCCCGCAATAGAGAAATAACAATTTTAACCTGTTGCGCAGGATCACCAGCAGAGTGAGATTTCAGAGACAAAAACAATTTACAATTCTCTCTGAAGTTCAAAAAACGGGATCTGTCTCCGGTAAAAAATTCAGGCATAGGGATCTTAGGTTCAGACATTGGAGCACGTATAACAAAATCTTGTAAGTTCTGGACCTTTGTAGCCAGGTTATTCAGACCTGCAACCAAACTCTGTGGATCCATGATTCAAACAGGTGTAACCAAAGCCATTCAGAGATTAAGAGGAGAGGAAAAAAAAAAAAAAAAAAAGGCTGAAGACTGCAGTTTAAGCAAGGAGTACAAATAAGCACTAAGGTGCACTTTCCAAACACAGAAGGAAAAAAAAAAAAAACCTTTTATATCCTTTCCTGCTTTAGTGCATAGTTTTAACACATGTGGGCCGGCCAAACTGTTATGATTTTCCCAATGGCAGGGAAATAAAAAATAACAACGGACTAGCTCTCGGGTGATGGGAACTAAAGTGACCGTGACCTGAACCTGACACGACACTGGAAGTAGCCGGGGAGTGTTTCCTACGATGCCCTAGACACCACGCGCCAGCCGGAGATCTAACTACCCCTATCAGAGGAATATACAGGCCTGCCTTACCTCCAGAGATGAACCCCAAAAGGAGATAGCAGTCCCCCACAGATATTGACGGTGAGTCAAGAGGAAAAGACATACGTAGGATGAACAGCAGATTTAGCACAGTGAGGTCCGCTTACTAGATAGCAGAAGTACAGGAAAGAGTCACTTCACGGTCAACTTCAAAACACCACTCAAAAACACCATCCTGAAATTACTTTAAAACTCCAGTGACAACTCATGCCACTGGAGTGGCAATTTCAGTCCACGAGAGCTTCCAGCTACAGAGAGTCACATTGCAGATAGCTGGACAAAAATAGCATTAACTAGAAACAAAATTCAACTTAGCTGAACAGGATCTTGAGGCAGGAGAATGCAACAGAATGCTACTGATACATTGTTGGCCGGCATCGGACCAGCAGCCAAGCAGCCTTAAATAGGAAACTCCCCTAATGGGTGTCAACAGGTGATCAAGGATAGAAGAAGGCAAATAAGTGGCAATACCATAAAACACCACCGGGGGAGCCCACAAACAGAATTCACAACAGGGGACGCAGGGCTCTGAGATGGACCTTCATTGTAATCCATTTCACAATCTTCTTCTTCTGTCCTATGCACTTCCCCATCGTCCTGTGTCTCTCCTGTCATTGCCAGCGCTGACCCCTGCTCTCCTCCCTCGCCTCCCTCCTGTGGCCCCCTCCCCTCCCCAGCTCCATCTTGAAGCACTGTTTGTAATGATTTATGTTCTCCCTCACATTTCCCAGTGCCAGAAGCAGCATCTCCACTGTGTCTCACCTCCTGTGTCACTGACCCGTCGGAGCTGCTTCCCGCCCCTGCTTCTGCTGTGTCAGCGTCTGTTACAGCGTCTGCTGTCTCCTTCTCATCCACTGTCGCCATGTTTCTTAGGCCTTCTCCTCTGTCTGGACCGACCAGGAATTTTGTTATCTGTTGAGCTGCGGGCTCCTCTGCCACCGAGGGGGCCCCCCCGTATCCCTTCTTCTTTTTGGGACCCATGGTAGTGCTGTTGGGATCCGGAATCGAGCTCTGATATGGTATTTAGTCGGTTTTATGGAGGGAGCTCCTCTGCCTGCTTCCTCACTCCACCGCTGTCATGCCACGCCCCCCCATTCTCCTTTTTTTGATGTGTGTTACCCTAGCTCTAAACAGTAAACATTATTTTGTGATGAATTTTTTTTAAAAATTTTTTACCCCCTACGGGGAAATGTTGGTCAGCCCATACACTTTGTGTATGTGCATTTCAAGTCTAGGAGACCCGCTCCTTTAAATTGGGCCTACTTTTTAATGTGGCCTTCATCCACAGTTCATCATCCACTGACACTAGATCACCAGGGATAACGTGTTCCGTGCTGCTACAGCCAGTCAATTTTTTGGCAAGGGTGTCTTAAAGGCTTATTGGGGTGCATATGTCTTGATTGCAGGGCAGGCCTTGCATTCAATGCAACATTTTTTCAGGAGGCCCTCCTGTACCTGTCGTGAAAGGGGTATTGGGTGTGTTGTAATTCATGGCAGCCCAGGCACTCACTTCATAGGCAATAACATCATAGGAGACCCACTGTTTAATAATGGCCCTTTAAGAATATTAATGCCCCCTGGTGCCCCTCTAAAAATAGGCTTTGTGACTTTGAGTCCCTCCTTCATAAATGAAACAATATGTGTCCCCTTATGTGTCACACACCACATGGCCAGCTAGGGTTGTTATATGTTACAATGACATTTCCTAGTGAATGCATTTGTAGTGGTTGAAAGCAATGTTAAAGTTGAAAAACGCTGCATGTGAACATAACCCAAGTGGTGGAGGAACATTTTGGTCTGGGGTTAATTATTTTGCCTTATATACAAGTCATTACCCTGGAAAGGATGTAGCTTAACATATTTCCCAGCAAAATCCATTTTGGTTTTGTTTTTGTATGTTTTTTGGTGCACCTGAAAAAATGTCGTGAAACTCTGACAACATTGCTTACAGCTGGGAACTAGGAGTCAGAAATGCTACCAGGGGCGATCCCCATGATGTTCCTTGGTCATTTGAGCAGTGTTTCCATCATTTTCAGATGTTTTTAGACCTTAAAAGGACCCCTGGGTGGGATCGCGGTAAAAATACTCGGGTTTCCCGTAGACTTACATTGAGCTCGTTGCTCGGGTCGAGTAACCGAGTATTCCAATTTGCTCGACCCGAGCAACGAGCACCTAAGGATTTTAGTGCTCGCCCATCACTAGTGATTGCCTTAAAAGGTTGTGCAACAAAATATTGAGTTAAGGGTGCCATAGTTTCTGTTCAGGCCTAATTCATGAGTATTATTTTTTTAAATTCTGTGAAAAAATGGTTGAAAAGCAATGTCTGACTTTCATTTTGTTCATTTTCATAGATTTTTTTATTTATTATTACTTTTCTCAGATTCAAGTTATTTCTGTGACCATTATGGGGTTTTCTGTCATTAAATGAGAGGTACCAACAATTTTGACCACATGTGTATATCTATTTGCTATGTATATGCACATGACGGCATTATGACACTGTTTGTCATATTCCATTTGAACTCTTGGGTAATAGCCTTATCATGTGAGGTCTCTGACTTTGTCACCTGTTGTATTTATTTTGCTCAATTTTATCTAATTTTGTTCATTTTTTCTTTATTTTGCTTTCAGTTTACATGACTGTTAATTTTGCTTGTGTTCTGTTCCCACTTAAGGCGATTGAAGGTGTGTAGTATGGCGATGGTGTGAGAAGTCCTACCTTCATGTCCTTGAAGTGGGGCAGACAGGACCAGGTGTCGATCCAGGGTGGATGGATTCAAAAGTAGACGCAGAGAGATTAATCAGCGGTGGTTTATTTGAACCATAACCCAAAGACATGAGGTGGTACGATGCAGATGGTACAAGTAGCCGTTACTGTGGTTGTCTTGTGGGTGTTCATGCAGCACCCCAGAGTCCTGGTTGTGGTAGTAACATCGTCAGATCGTTACGGAACCGCGCCTGCACCTGAATGCGGTGGTATCTTAAGAAAGGATAAGAAGCGAAGTATATTGTGGAGAAGTGAGAAACGAGATCACAGCACTAAGGAGATAACCGGGAGGAGTCGTGCCCCTAAGATCGTGGTAACATCCTTCTGAGGCGCGTAGCCGGTGGCCGGAACACCGAGGGAGTACTGGCTCTACGCACTACTCCGAATCACGGCAGGGCAGTTGACTTTAGGTTGGCTGTCTCACCTAATCACCTAAGCAGACAACGGAGGCAATTGTGGGAGAGGGGCGTCTCTAGGGTCCCTATAAAATAACTCCAGGCCTACCCCGTCATAGGGGTGCGTCCTAGCCATACCAACTGGGGGATGGAGAGAGAAAGAACAGAAATAGATACGACAGTTGTGAGGACTATCCTATGGTGCTCAGCAGGGAGGTACTACAACACACAGGCGCAAGTAGGAAGGCTACTGATTTTCCACCTGTAAAGGGAACTCTGGATGTGCCTTCGGACCGGCTGGTCTCAGATAGCCCTGTGAACAGTGCTCTGGACTGCGGATTGCTGAAGTCTTCAGTAAAAGGTAAAGAGACTGCAACCCTTGTGTCCTCGTTATTCATCGCCCCTCACCACGTCCACCATCACTATCTACACATCTGGGAAGCCCTGGGGACATACTTCACCTGCGGGAAGGTATACCATCTAGCTGCCATAACATCACCCCTAAGCAGCGTCGGTCACCCCGACTGAATACCACAGGTGGCGTCACGAAGACTCTACAAACTTGCATCACCTTTCATTGGGCGCCCCTTAGCAGGGTCACGGACCGGGTCAGGCCACCATGACATCCCCAGAACCCCGAGAGAAGGACCCGGTACCGAGTACCCCGTGGCCCTGCGTTTGGGGGCGCTCCATTCACCCTTGGAGCCACTACTGAGTGTGGTCAAAAAAACTTTCTTTCTGCAGCCCAAAAGAGATGTGTACTTCTCACACGGTGACGACTGGAAGTAAAATGGATGCCAGGAAGTGAGATTATACATAAGGCTGCAGGACACTCCCACATGCTAGAAAAAGGTAAAAGGAGGAGCGAAGGAGTGACACAAAGCTTCTGGTCAGTAGGTGGCAGCAACAGACAAGCATAAAAGCAAGCTAATAATACAACAGTAAATTGAAAGATATGAAAAGGATATGAAGGGAACAGCATTTCCCCATCTGAAAGTCACTCTATGGACTTCACTACTAGAGTCTATAACAAAACAATCTGCCAAAGAAAAGCGTGTTAAAATGCAACATTAAATATAACTCAAGTCCATATCAAGAGGAAGGCTCAAAGGTTCAATACCGATACTGTTCATCCCGCAGGGATGCTCTCGACAGGCAACAACAGAACAAGTTCGTGGATGGGTCTTGTAAAAATCTTTGCCTCGCCTTTCCTGACGACCTTCAATTCCACCTTCCGAACATTACCATTCTGGCTAGGGAGTATCTTAGTAATTAGTCCCATAGGCCAGGGAGACCTTTCCGTGGGTTGGTCTTTCATGAGTACTAGGTCCCCTTCTTTGAGGTTCGGCTTGGAGTGTTGCCACTTCCTTCTCCCTTGAAGAATGATGATATACTCCTTTCTCCACCTGTTCCATATATAGTCTGCCAAGTATTGAACACGGTTTAAATGCTTCTGATAGGTATTTGCATGAGTAAACTCTCCGCTAGGCATTTCTGCATTGCCGGACTTTCGAGTAATGAGAATTGCAGGAATCAGTATGGTTGGGGCTTCTGGATCCATGGTTACCGGCATGAGGGGTCATGAATTATTGATGGCTGACACTTCAGCTAGAAGGGTGACTAGTGTCTCATGTGTGAGTCTTAAGGAGTTGACATCCATTAGCATGGAGTTCAAGATGTTGTGTGAAATCCTGATCATTCGTTCACGAGAGCCTTTCATGCGAGAACTATAGGGAAGGGGGTGAAGATCCAGGTGCAACCCTTTTCTGCCATCTCATCTTGGATGTGCTTGGTGTCAATGTTCAGTTCTCTACATGCTCTAACAAAGTTGCTTTCACGGTTATACCTCAGCTGTTACTCAGGTCCCCAGATGGCAAAAAATCTTCTCATTGCATTAATCACGCTGGAAGTGTCCATGGATTCTATCACCTCAATGTGAATGGCCCGTACACTCATGCAGGTGAACAGTACAGTCCAACATTTACGTGGTTGTGTAGTTAATCTGTCTGCAGGCAAGTCAGGAATTTGTTGGTATAGTTGTCTTCATCTCGTTTTTTGACAGTGAACGCAGTCATGCAATAGTTTTGCCACACGTTTCTTCATTCCAATAATCCAGAACCCTGCAGACTGTCACCTGCTCTCTTTGATTTGCCTGCCTTGATTTTGAGTCCTGGGTATCGAATCAGCAAAGCTGCAACATGGTGTTTGCTAGGAATGATGAGAGGATTTTGTTCTGCAACTCCAAGGCGGGCCTGCTTCAAACGACCACCAGCTCTCAGTAAGTCAGAACTGTCCATAACTGGGTTTAAATTGGCGAGAGGGTTTCTTATTGGAATCTGCTGTTTATTGTGTAAGCACTTCCATTCTGTGGTGAATTCTCCCTGCTGGAGGTGACATATTATGAGGGATTCACTGCGAAAGATGTCCTCAGCGAGAGGGGCCTGTGGCAGATATGCCAACCGTGACAATCCTTATCTTCAGGGTTATTACGATAACATTTGGTGGTATACACTAACCTTGCGATAGCCTTCTCCAGCTGGAGAAACATTCGAAACACTGACAACCAAGGCCGGAGGTTTTCTCTGTACCAGTGACCATGGTGTTCACTTCTGCATGGACGTCTTGGTCATTATCTGGATCTTGGATACTGAAGGCTTCATGTACATGTTCATGTGTTTGTTTCAGCAGAAACTTAGGATCTGTAAGTCAAGAAGAGCCAGAAAAGGAGCCTACAGGCATAGGCCTTGTGACGTGGTCTGCTGGGTTCAGTTCAGATGGTACATAATTCCTTTTTTAGGTTTTAGAGCATCTCCTGATCCTTTCAATGCGGTTACCGACATATACGTAAAATCGCCTTGTTTGGTTGTAGATGTAACCTAAAACCTAACTGTCTGTGCAATATTGAACTTCATCTATGTCGACATTCAGTTCTTGTTGTATGAAGTCGGCGATCTCCACTGCCAACACGGTCCCTCATATTTTGAGTCTGGGAATGGTGTGATTGGGCTTCGGGGCTTGTTTAGCCTTGCCAAAGACAAATCCAACATAGTTTTGCCTATTGGGTTCCGTCACTTTCAGGTAAGCAATCGCTGCTATTGCTTCTGTGGAAGCATCTGAGATGTGGTGGAGTTCCTTCTTTATATTACAGGCGAGTCATATTTAGACGTAGCATCTTGGGATGTGGATGTTGTTCAAGCTGCCCAAAGACTTTTTCCAGACTTACCATTTTTGCTCCTAGTCAGGAGTGAGTGGGTCATCCCAGTCCTTGATGGTTTCAGAGAATTATCTCAGCAGGGATTTGCCTTGTATGGTGATTGGTGCTATGAATCCCAGCGAGTCGAATAAGCTGTTCACTACAGAAAAGACACCATGTTTTGTGAATGTCTTGTCCGAGCAACTTACATGAAATCCGAAGGAGTCAGCTGCAATATCCCACCTGATGCCCAGGTTCTCTGCACGGGAGGACTATCTAACTTGTTGTTCAATGTACACTGAAGAGAATTAAATCTAGACAGAGCTTGTTCCTGATTAATTGGGAGTCTTACCCTGGTAGCTCGGAAGGGTAATGGAGAAACCCAGTGGTTGCTGTCATCTTGAGAGAACTCACAGTCCTTTATTTTGATGAATTCTTTGTCCTCCACTGACACTGACAGGGCTATTTTCTCGTTGTCCTTAGTTGTTTGAAAGACTGATCTTCCCAAGTTGTCGATACGTAGAGAAGCGATTCAAGGTGTCTGTGTGGGGTCTGGGTTGCACTCTATCATGCTAAAGCATGTCCATGTGGAATATGTGAAATTTGAATAGCAATACCGGCTTTGGAGTATTAGGAAAAAATGAGACGCTTAGCATACAATTTGGCCAAATATCTGCCCATCAACCATCATCAAGGTGGTCTCAGTCTGATGGGTCCCTGACCTGTGTGAATACCTCTATAAGGCTGATGTCTGAATTCACCCAGGAATTGCGATAGTTTTCCATAGCCTTTATTGTTGGTTTGACAGCGCGTCTTTGTCAAACGACTTGGTCTGCTGGAAGCGTGGGTTCTGCTTCTGGGTCTTCATAATGGACAGTATCGGGTTGTATTTGCTCTGTTTCAGCAGTGGAGAACTGTGCAAGGTCCTTTTTTATTTAAGGTGCACAGTCTCTTTAAGAAACTGAACTTTTGAATTGGGGGCTGGAAATCGCAGTGCAGCTTCTTTAAGACGCCCTGATCAGCTTCCCAAGGTGTTTTAGAGAATTGTGGGGTTTTGCAGTCCGACAATCTGCAGTGTTGTGGTATTATATACTGCAAGACTATAGAAGGGGTATGGACAGAGGGAAATCTCGGGCGCATAGACTGTTCCTTTACAATGCAGACAAAGGTGATTTAGGCCTGGCAGATGAGAGGGCCTCCCCATAGACTTAGCCAGGTGAGCGCTGTTGCCATCAGATTCCAGAGTGAGGTACTGGGTTCTTAAGGATTCTGAAGCCGGGTATTGGGCTTAAGGAAGTCTTTTAACTTTTCTGTCCCCACTTAAGGCAATTGAAGGTGTGTAGTATGGCGATGATGTGAGAAGTCCTACCTTCGTGTCCTTGAAGAGGGGCGACAGGACCAGGTCTCGCTCCTGGGTGGATGGATTCAAATGTGAGCACAGAGAGATGAATCAGTGGTAGTTTACGTGAACTATAACCCAAAGACATGAGGTGGTACGATAGAGATGGGACAAGTAGCTGTTACTGTGGTTGTCTTGTGGGTGTTCACCCTTGGATCCACTAATGAGTGGTCAAAAGACTTTGCTTTCTGCAGCCCAAAAGAGATTTGTACTTCTCACAGAATGACTGGAAGTAAAATGGATGCCAGGAAATGAGATCATACACAAGGCTACAGGACACTCCCACGTTCAAGGGAAAATGTAAGAGGAGGAACGACACAAAACTTCTGGTCAGTACGTGGCAGCAGCAGACAAGCATGAAAACAAACTAATAATACAACAGTAAATTGAAAGATATGAAAAGGATATGAAGGGAACAGCACAGTTTGTACAGCACTTTGTTATACAACTGAATCCTATGGGCTATCTATTGTTTTTGATACTCTATGATCATTCTATTAATCACTTATACCATCTTCATTTTTTACAGCGACATTGTGATAAAGACCCCAGTGGGGTCAAAACGTCCTTACTTTGTCAGATATTTCATAATCACAATTAATTTTGCTTGATCTCACAAAATAAAGAAATTTGTATCACCAAACACCTTTCAATGAATTCATCTAGGGGTGCGGTGATCATATTGCACCACAGGTGTGTCAAAGAATTATATACCACCGAGCAGTGAAGAAAAAATAATTACAATTTTACCATCAAAATTTAGTTTTAGCCCCAGATTTTACATTTTCACACAAGAAGTGGGTACAAATGGCACCACAATGTCTACTGAACGTGGCAATACCCCATATGTGGCTGTACAGTACTGCTTAGCTATACTGAGAGACATGGGAAGGACGAAGGGCTATTTGCCTCCTGGAGCACAGATTTTCCTAGAAGAGTTTGTGGACTCCATATACAGAGCTCCTAATAACTAAAAGAGCAGAATCCCCCCTCAAATAACCCCATTTTGTAAGTTATACCCCTTTGGAAATGTATCTACGGGGTAGTGATGATTTTGACTCCATGGGTATTTTCCAGAAACAAGCAGCAATGAATTTTGGCGAGTAAAAATTGCAAACTGCCATTGTAGTGACCAGTGCGTTGTAGTGACAAGTATGTTGCAGTCACCATTACGTTATGCCCACCCCGTGTTTCTGGAGACATGCACCCCTAAGTTAGGTGGGCCGTCATCGCTGCAGAAATGCCAAATATTGTTACGCTGCTGCCGCCTTATACTCACCTATCTTCGTCGTCTCGGCATGCCTCCTCTCCTGCGGTGTCCTCATCGCTGTGCTCGCTCCCAGCTTCTGTTGCTCGTCGAGTGCGCGCGCATGCCAGATTCAGCACTGTGCGCGCGCATCTCTAACCTTCCTGGCGGCGCTCCTTCTCTCCTCTCTTTCTTCCTGGAGGATCTTCACCCGGAAGTGCCTTACTGCATTGGTATGTAAGCGGCTTCCGTCCGACTCTCAGTGCCTGAAGATCACTTGTGTTATGCTTGTGCTCTTGGCCTCTCCTCTGTGCTCTTTTATTTCCGTCCCTGTGTTACCAGTCCTCCTGCCGTCCCTGTGTTACCAGTCCTGTACCGCCGCAGTCCTCCTGTCATCCCTGCGTTTCCAGTCCTGAATTTCCACAGTCCTCCTGCTGTCCCAGTGTTACCAGTCCGGTATCTTCACAGTCCTGTGTTTCACCCACTCCCATCAGTCTGGTTCCTCTTTTGTTTCCTCCGGGCCCACGTAACCTTTTTCCTGTTCTATATTGCTTCCCCAGCTTCCGTGGTGATAGTCCCTCACAGGCCTGCCCCTAACTCTCCCTGTATAGGGGGGGTCCACCTGGTCAGGTCGTCCGTGGGGGGATCATCATCACGGTCCAGTGGGTCCACTTTCCATCTTTTCCCTAGTTAATTCTCACAGTATCTTCAGGCCATGGACCTAGCTGGTGTCTCCGCTACTCAAAAAGAGTTGCTTTTTCTGCGTGAGAACCAGACAACAATCATGTCCTTCCTCAAAAATATGGAGTCTCGTCTCGCAGCTTTACAGTCTACCGACCCAAGTAACGCTTCACAGCTTGTGGCTCTGCAGCAGGAGCTTAGCCAACAGCGAGACACTCAGTCTCATATTTTGAATTTTATGGCCTTCGTCGATAATCGACTTCTCTCCCTTCAGGGTGCCGCCTCAGCTCCTGTCCAGGCCTCCGCTCCACAGCCCTCACCTCGTCTGGCCAGACCTACTCGCTATAGTGGAGATCCTAAATTTTGTCGAGGGTTCCTCAATCAGTGTCAGTTACACTTTGAGTTGTCCCCGCTGTTATACCCCACGGACCAAGCTAAAGTAGCTTTTGTGGTTTCCCATTTGGAGGGTGAGGCTTTGTCCTGGGTCAACCCCCTCTGGGAGCCAAGTGATCCAGTGGTTTCTCAACTTAATCTCTTTAGATACCTTTCGCAAGGTTTTTGATGAACCTGGTCATCTGGTATCTACTACTGAGTCTCTTTTTAACCTTCACCAGGGTACCCTTTCTGTGGCTCAGTACGCCATCCGTTTTCAAACACTGTCTTCCGATTTAGGGTGGAACAATGAAGCTTTGGTGGGAGCATTTTGGCGAGGTTTGTCTTCCCGAATTAAGGATGAGCTGGCGGGGCGTGATACTCCTACTACTTTGGATGACCTAATCTTCTTGGCGACTCGCATAGATTTGCGATTCCAGGAGCGCTCTCGGGAGGTTGTCAGAGAGAGGAGACTTCCTAGTTTGTCTTCTGCCGCTCGTGGTGCTACTTTCTCGCAAACTTCTACGGTAATCACCTCTTCTTCTCCTGAGCCCATGCAGGTAGATCACCTCAAGCCTGCCGAACAACGCCGTAAGGAGAGACTTGCGCAGGGATTATGATTCTATTGTGGCAGTGCCACTCATCTTCTACGTTCCTGCCCCCAGAAGCCAGGAAACGCCTCCTCCTAGGACAGGTAAGAGAGGTCTTCCTAGGTAGCTATGTTTCCTCTCCACCTTTGATTGTGTCTGTGATTTTACATTTGGGGTCTAATCGCTTCTCTCTAGAGGCTTACGTAGATTCTGGTGCGGCTGAGAATTTCGTCCAACTCGAGGTTGTGAAAAGACTTGGGATTCCTGTCAGATCCTTGGAGGTTCCTAGGCAAATAGCTTCTGTCGATGGTCAGCCTTTGCAGGAGTCCGTTTCTTCAGTCACCGAGGAGGTTGAGATTCAAATTGGAGCTCTTCATCGTGAGAAATTGGCTTTCTACGTTCTGCCGTCTTTATCCCATCCGTTTCTTTTCGGACTACCCTGGTTAAGAAATCATGAACCTACCCTAAACTGGTGAACTGGAGACTTCTTAAGCTGGGGACAGTCTTGTGTGAATAGATGCCTACTTTCCATCAAGCCTACTTGTTCCTCTCCATCTGTTCCTGGACTAGAGAATCTGCCCTCGGTTTATTCTTCGTTTTCGGACGTCTTCAACAAGAAAGAAGCCTAGGTTTTACCGCTGCATCATCCTTACGATTGTCCGATTGATCTTGTTCCTGGTTCTACTCCCAGAGGTCGTATATATCTCCTGTCTCCCTCCGAGTCTCAAGCCATGTCCGAGTATGTCCAAGAGAACTTGGCCAGAGGTTTTATCCGAAAATCTTCATCTCCTGCAGGGGCTGGTTTTTTTTTTTTGTTAAGAAGAAGGATGGTTCCCTTCGACCCTGCATAGATTATCGTGGCCTCAATGGTATCACGATTAAAAATAAGTATCCTCTTCCTCTCATTCCGGAACTCTTTGACCGTCTACGGGGAGCACGCATCTTCACTAAACTGGATCTCAGAGGAGCTTACAATTTGATCCGTATTCGCTCGGGTGACGAATGGAAGACTGCGTTTAACACCCGTGACGGTCATTATGAGTATTTGGTGATGCCCTTCGGTTTATGTAACGCTTCTGCAGTCTTTCAAGAGTTGGTGAATGATGTTTTTCGGGACCTACTTTACACCTGTGTTGTGGTATATTTGGACGATATACTTGTGTTTTCTCCGGATCTACTTTCTCATCGAAGAGATGTCTGTCAAGTTCTTCTTCGTTTGAGAGAGAATCAGCTTTATGCAAAACTAGAAAAATGTGCCTTTGAACAGTCGTTACTGCCGTTCTTGGGTTTCATCATCTCCGATTCTGGTCTACGTATGGATCCAGGCAAGGTTGCTTCCATTCTTAATTGGCCTCGTCCACTTGGAGTAAAGGCAATCCAGCGTTTTCTAGGATTCGCAAATTATTATCGGCAGTTTATTCCTCACTTCTCTTCCTTGTCGGCCCCCATCTCTTCTCTGACAAAAAAGGTGCCAATCCCCATCATTGGCCAGCAGAGGCCGAAGAGGCTTTCCTGTCTCTCAAGGAAGCTTTCGCTTCAGCTCCTGTACTCCATCGCCCTGAAGCAAATAAACCCTTCTTCCTAGAGGTTGATGCCTCCGCAATCGGAGCTGGAGCTGTGCTTTCTCAGAGGTCCACTTCTGGTCGTCTTGTGCCTTGTGGCTTCTTCTCCAAGAGCTTCTCGTCTTCTGAAAAAAATTATTCCAGTGGTGATAAAGAACTTTTAGCCATCAAATTGGCACTGGAGGAATGGAGGTATCTACTGGAGGGAGCACTTCATCCTTTTGTAATCTATACGGACCATAAGAATCTGGCATACATCCGTTCAGCGCATCGACTAAATCCTCGACAAGCCAGGTGGGCTTTATTTTTCGCCCGATTTGACTTTGAACTCAGCTTTCTGCCTGGTGAAAAAAACTTCAAGGCCGACGCCTTGTCCAGATCTTTCTCGCTGATGGACACTGAGGAGCAGACCACGCACATCATTGATCCAACCAGGGTCATCACGGTAGCTCCAGTCTCCCTGACCTCTTTACCTCCGGGTAAGACCTTTGTTTCTGAGAAAGACAAGAGACGTGTTTTACTTTGGGGACATGCCTCCAAGCTGGCGGGCCATGTTGGTTTCAAGAAAACCACCTACAATCTCATATCCCGCCACTACTGGTGGTCAACTCTTTTGAAGGATGTCCGAAGTTTTGTCGAGTCTTATCCATCTTGTGCCAAGAACAAGGTTCCAAGACAGTTGCCTTCAGGTCTTCTGCATCCTCTTCCTGTGCTTTCTGCTCCGTGGCAACATATTGCAGTAGATTTTATTTCTGATTTGCCTCGTTCTTCTGGTTGCACCGTCATCCTTGTGGTAGTAGACCGTTTCTCTAAGATGGCTCATTTCATTCCTCTCTCTGGTTTGCCATCAGCCCCTGTGTTGGCGAAGATTTTTGTTCAACATATTTTTCGCCTTCATGGTCTACCACAGCATATCGTTTCTGACCGTGGAGTCCAATTCACCGCTCGATTCTGGAGGTCTCTCTGTAAGTCGATGAACATCTCACTTGACTTTTCTTTGGCCTATCATCCTCAGTCCAACGGCCAAGTGGAGCGTACTAACCAAACTCTGGTAACTTATCTCCGGCACTTCTCCAACGCTCATCATAATGATTGGTCCGACTTACTACCATGGGCTGAGTTTTCTTATAATAATCATACCAGTGAAGCCTCTGCCAAGTCTCCATTTTTTTGTCGTTTATGAACAAAACCCTGGACTTCCTCTACCGGTCCCTCCTGTCTCGTCTGTGCCAGCGTCGGAGCTTCTGTCTAGGGAATTCTCCAGGATCTGGCAGGAGACCAAGTCTGCTCTCGAACTAGCTCAGCTTAGGATGAAGAAACATATGGATAAAAGACGTCTTGATTCTCCTAAATTTCATCCAGGGGATAAGGTCTGGCTTTCATCTAAATTTATTTGCCTTAAAAATCCCTTCGCACAAACTGGGTCCTCGCTTTATTGGTCCTTTCGAGGTCTTGGCACGTATTAACAATGTTTCTTACAAACTTAAGCTTCCAGCCTCTCTTCGTATTCCCAATTCTTTTCATATTTCCCTCCTTAAACCTGTAGTTTTTAATCAGTTTCATGCCTCAACCTTGTCTTCATCTTCTCCTGTTTCTGCGGATAATATCTTTGAGATAAAGGATATTTTGGCCATGAAAAAGCTTAGGGGTAAAACTTTGTTTTTGGTAGACTGGAAGGGTTCTGGCCCTGAGGAGAGATCCTGGGAGCTTCGGGAAAACATTCAGGCTCCTCGTATTTTAGCTAGATTTCTTTCCAGCCTTAAGGGTAAGGGGGGTTTTAAGGACGGGGGTACTGTTACGCCTCTGCCGCCTTATACTCACCTGTCTTCGGCGTCTCCGCACGCCTCCTCTCCTATGGCGTCCTCATCGCTGTGCTCGCTCCCAGCTTCTGTTGCTCGTCGGGTGCGTGCGCACGCCAGATTCAGCACTGCGCACGCGCATCTCTAACCTTCCTGGCGGCGCTCCTTCTCTCCTCTCTTTCTTCCTGGAGGATCTTCACCCAGAAGTGCCTTGCTGCATTGGTATGTAAGTGGAGCGCCCCAAGACACAGGGCCGCGGAGTACTCGGTACCGGGTCTCTCTGCTTGCGGTTCTGGCGATGTCACGGTGGCTAGACCCCGGTCCGTGACCCTGCTAAGGGGTGTCCAATTAAAGGTGATGGGTGGTGGTGCAAGGCACGATGAATAACGAAGACACAGGGTTACAGTCTCTTTACCTCTTTACTGAAGACTTTTGGATCCACAATCCAGAGCACTGCTAACAGGGCTGGCTGATACCGGCCGGTCCGAAGGCACATCCAGAGTTCCCTTTGCAGGTGGAAATCAGTGCCTACCTACTAGCGCCTGTGTGTTGTAGTACCTCCCTGCTGAGCACCACGGGATAGTCCTCACAACTATTGTCTCTGTTTCTGATGTTCTTTCTCTCTGTCCCCCAGATGATATGGCTAGGATGCACCCGTATGACGGGTAGGCCTGGAGTTATTCTGGGACCCTAGAGACGCCCCTCTCCCACACTTGCCTCCGTTGTCTGCTTAGATGATTTAGGTGAGACAGCCAACCTAAAGTTAACTGTCCTGCCGCTGTTTGAAGTAATGCTTAGAGCCTAATACTTCCTCGGTGTTACGGCCAGCGGCGTTACGCCTCAGAAGGATGTTGCCGCGATCTTAGGGGCACGACTCCTCCTGCTACTATCTCCTTGTGCTGTGATCTCACTTTTCCACAATATTCTTCGCTTCGTGTCCTTTCTTAGGAGTCTGCCGCTGTGTCACTCAGGCACGGCTCAGTAACGATCTGTCCTTTTCACTGAGTCGCTGTCAGGATCCCACCCCTGACAGGTCCTCTCCCGAACTCTCCCGGGCTGCTTTCTCCCTAACTTCAACCCCCAGTTTTACCAGAGTGTGAGGAGTGGCCTAATAGATAGAACCGCTCCCCCTGGTGGCCGGAGTGTGAAGTGTAGTGTGTGTCTGTGATACCTGATCAGGTGAACTCCTTTAGCGCAATCAGACGTACCATCACTCCCCTTAGCGACGGAGCGACAGTACTGCAATGACCAGGACTCTGGGGCGCTGCACTCCCCCCCCTGTTAAATCCAGTACTCCCGGACTGGGAAAAGAAGAACAACAATACATGTTAACAAATAACATACAGAACTTTGAAATGCTGTACACAAGTAAATATAACAGTGCTTCCCTTTATGGGAGGTGAGGACACTTGAACGTTGCGACAGTTTTGGTCATGCACAGTTCATGACTCCCAGTTCAGTGAGTGCAAACTTAGAACAGCAGGGATCCCGGGTAAACAAAGGGATCCCTTTTGAAAATTTTTGAGCAATTCACTGTCCATTACTCCATTGTCCAGTTATCATTAATACTTCCAAATTTTGTAGCGAAGTGGAGTTTGATTCTGGGTACTGCGTGTAGATCTCCGCAGTACAGGGGTTGTTATCGACCTAACAGGGCTCGCTGCGCTCGCTACCACTTGTGTAGTGCACTGTCTTCTAGCTACACTTCTAGTGAGTCTGGGTAGCACTGGCAGGCTGGAGCTCTCAGGACTGCTGCTACTAATGGTGGGCATGGCAGATTCACCGATAGCAGAGGAAGGACTTGCCGGTTCAACTGTGGGCATGGCATCCTCTGGTGGGGCCGGCTGTGATTGCGGTTCCGGATGATCTGGCACCCCATCTAGTTCTGGCGGTTTCATTTGACGAAACGTCAGGACAGGTACCACGATGGCCTGATTTATTTGAGTCCAAGACTGGGGGAAATCGCCAAGAACAGTGTGTATCATCTTCTCCTCTTCTTCAGGTGGAGAGGTTCTTGGATCTGTTCCCCTCTCTCTCAACGTATCAGGGCATATTTTAAGGTGGTCTCTGGATATTGCCGTTGAGGTTTCCCCTCCATCTTTGCTGATGAGACAGACCTTCGTGTTGTCGAAATCGGATGGCAGGATGGTATACGGTTCCGCTTCCCATTGGTCATCAAGCTTGTGTAGTCTCCTCTTCCGTTTGAGTACTTGTTCACCGGGTGACAAGGGAATCGCAGGAGCATGCTGGTTGTAGTCCCTTTCTTGTTTTTGTCTGGCTTGGGCGAGACTTTTCTCCACAAATTCCTGTATTTTGCGGTACCTTTGCTGCCTTTCTGTATCCCAATCCGTATCTGTCGAGGTATCTTCGGGGGTCAAGACCCCCATGTCCGAATCAACAGGTAACTTGCTAGATCTTCCTCGCATCAGGTACGCTGGAGTGCAATTGGTGGAATTCACTGGGATGTGGTTATACATATCTACCAAGTCCGGCAACTTTGTGGGCCACAAGTTCCGTTCCTCCACGGGTAAGGTTTTCAGTAAGTCGATCACCACCTGATTCATCTTCTCACACATCCCGTTGGTTTGTGGATGGTATGGTGTGGTTCTGATCTTCTTACACCCGTACAGATTGCAGAACTCCTGGAACACCTCCGCTTCAAATGCTGGTCCCTGATCAGTCAGTACCTTCTCTGGGTACCCATGGGGCCTACAGAAATACTGCTGGAAGGTTTTGGCAGCCATCCTAGCTGTTAGATCTTTGACAGGCACAACTACTAGGAATCTGGAGTAGTGATCCACGATGGTGAGAGCGTAGATATAGCCTGACCTGCTAGGTGTTAGCTTCACGTGATCTAGCGCGACCAGTTCGAGCGGCCGTTTGGTGATGATGGGCTGCAAGGGGGCCCGTTGGCTGTCTCGGTCCTTCCTGCGTAGACTACATTGACCACACTCTCGACACCACTTCTCGATGGCTTTCTTCATGCCAATCCAGTAGAACCTCCCACGGAGTAGCCTCTCCAGCTACCTCCAACCAAAGTGTCCTGCCCCATCGTGATACGCTCCCAGAACCATTGGCACATCTTGTCTTGGGACCACGATCTGCCATACCAATTCATGAGTGCGTGCGTCGATGCTTCTCTGGCACAGCTTACCATCGTGAATAAACAGTTTGCCTCTCCCTTTCCACAGCTGCTGGGTCTCTTGTGGATCATCCGGGCCGGGATGCGAACCTGCCTGCGTCAGGAGCTCTTTCACCCGACGGACCGCGGGGTCACCATCCTGGGTCTCTGCCCACCCGTGATGGGGCAGGGGATTCAGCATGGCGCCCTGTTTATTCCTGCGCCTGTTCTCCACTTGATGGGAACACTGGGTGGTCTTGGGGCGATGGAAGGCGGGCAGCTCTACCTCTTCAAGTGCCTCCGGGTCTTCCCCCATTTCTTGCAAGTTGGGCATCCGAGACAATGCATCGGCATTCGCATTCTTGTGTCCTGCCCGGGAGTTGATGGTGAAGTCGTAATTGGACAGCCGGGCCATCCACCGCTGCTCCAAGGCACCGAGTTTTGCTGTGTCCAAGTGCGTGAGCGGATTATTATCCGCGAAGACGGTACATTTTGTTGAGGCCAGGTAGTGCTTGAACCTCTCCGTCACTGCCCAAACAACGGCAAGGAATTCCAGCTTGAAGGAACTGTAGTTGTCAGGGTTCCTTTCAGTGGGGCAAAGTTTCCTGCTGGCGTAAGCGATTACCTTCTACTTGCCTTTCTGGACCTGGGACAGCACAGCTCCCAACCCCACGTTGCTGGCGTCTGTGTACAGCACAAACGGTTGATCATATTCGGGGTAGGCCAGTACCTCTTCTCCCGTCAGCGCCAACTTTAAGCAGGTGAATGATTCTTCCAGTCCATCGTTCCAATCAAAGGGGGTATTCTTACTCTTGGTTTTCTTGGACTGGCCCACCAGCAGGTCTTGCAATGGCGCGGCCTTCTTGGTGAAGTCCTTGATAAACCTCCTGCCCATTTTTGTCTTGTAAACTGAGGTGTCTGTTCACATGGGGTGCATTTGGATCGCGCTGGGCAGGCCCGCCTGATCTAATAGAAGGGTGTCACTACTAGTCTTGCCTGGATGCTGTGCATCTCCATAGTTTGAACAGCGCCACATACAAGTCTTTTATGTGCAGCAATGTGCCAAGTGGCCACCCCCTCCATTAGTTTGGTTGGTTGTGAGTGGCTGCCTCATCGGTTATGCTGCACCTCTGTTTTTTCCATCATAACCACATGGGTCCACTGCACCCTGATAGTGCATTTGTTTGGAGGCATAGGCAGGTAAGTATCTCTGCCTTGTTTTGCTGTGTATTTTAGGAGGATCTCCGAATCCTCTTTTTGTGCTCTTGCTATTTAGATTTAGGACTCATGAGCGTGGGGACCCTTGACGCGGGTCATGAGCTTCTTTATTTTGGCCAAAATATCAACTAATACCTCACATAAAAAATGTTTTATGTGTTTTTGCACTTTTTTCCAGGGTGCAGTTGGGCCCATTTTTGTCTTGTCCGCGGCGGGCCAGGACTTCACTTCTCTCAAAGCCGCTCCAAAGAGTTGGCCTGTTATCATGTGAACTTTCTGAGGCGCTGTCAAGGGATAAAACTCAAGCAGGCTGCAGATCCCTTCTTTAAAGTCAGTCAGCGTATGTGATTCTCCAGAGTATCGCGGGAGCCAGGCCGCTCCAGGTAGGTACGGCATGGAGAAGGGCATGATGGCTGTTGTAGCCGCGGCAGCATCCGGCTGGCTGACAGGGGCGGCAAGCCCTGCGGAACGAGGCGGTGATACCAGGCCCGCGGCTGCGTCTACTGCGGGGGCCGGAGGTGCCCCTGAGTCTGCGGCTGCGACCGCCGCTTCCGCTCTTTCTGGCGCAGACATGGTCGTTCCTCCCCCTTGCTAACCTGTTGGAAGTCGGGGTTCCTCTTCCGGGATCGGCACTTCACCGCGTCTTCTCGCTTCACGCTCTTTTTGGGCAGCTCCGCCCATGAAGCTATGACTCCTCCCCTCATGCTCCACACGGCGCGGCCATGGCGGAACTTTTGGCGGCAAGTGGCAATACACAGTCTTTGCAATAAAGCACAGTTCAAGCACAATTCAAAGGCACACATGACCTGACTCTTCAGGCTTAGGTAGATCCTGTTTGTGACGCCAAGTTTGGAGCGCCCCCAGACACAGGGCCGCGGAGTACTGGGTCTCTCTGCTTGCGGTTCCGGCGATGTCACGGTGGCTAGACCCCGGTCTGTGACCCTGCTAAGGGGCGTCCAATTAAAAGTGATGGGTGGTGGTGCAAGGCGCGATGAATAACGAAGACACAGGGTTACAGTCTCTTTACCTCTTTACTGAAGGCTTTGGGATCCGCAATCCAGAGCACTGCTAACAGGGCTGGCTGAGACCGGCCGGTACGAAGGCACATCCAGAGTTCCCTTTGCAGGTGGAAATCTGCCTACCTACTAGCGCCTGTGTGTTGTAGTACCTCCTTGCTGAGCACCACGGGATAGTCCTCACAACTATTGTCTGTTTCTGATGTTCTTTCTCTCCGTCCCCCAGATGATATGGCTAGGACGCACCCGTATGACGGGTAGGCCTGGAGTTGTTCTGGGACCCTAGAGACGCCCCTCTCCCACACTTGCCTCCGTTGTCTGCTTAGATGATTTAGGTGAGACAGCCAACCTAAAGTTAACTGTCCTGCCGCTGTTTGAAGTAATGCTTAGAGCCTAATACTTCCTCGGTGTTCTGGCCACCGGCGTTACGCCTCAGAAGAATGTTGCCGCGATCTTAGGGGCACAACTCCTCCTGGTACTATCTCCTTGTGCTGTGATCTCACTTCTCCACAATATGCTTCGCTTCGTGTCCTTTCTTAGGAGTTTGCCGCTGTCACTCAGGCACGGCTCCGTAACGATCTGTCCTTTTCACTGAGTCGCTGTCAGGATCCCACCCCTGACAGGTCCTCTCCCGAACTCTCCCGGGCTGCTTTCTCCCTAACTTCCTATCCAACCCCCAGTTTTACCAGAGTGTGAGGAGTGGCCTAATAGATAGAACCGCTCCCCGTGGTGGCCAGAGTGTGAAGTTTAGTGTGTGTCTGTGATACCTGATCAGGTGAACTCCTTTAGCGCAATCAGATGTACCATCGCTCCCCTTAGCGGCGGAGCGACAGTACTGCAACGACCAGGACTCTGGGGCGCTGCATAAGCGGCTTCCGTCCATCTCTCAGTGCCTGAAGATTACTTGTGTTATGCTTGTGCTCTTGGCCTCTCCTCTGTGCTCTTTTGTTTCCGTCCCTGTGTTACCAGTCCTCCTGCCGTCCCTGTGTTACCAGTCCTGTACCGCTTCAGTCCTCCTGTCGTCCCTGTTTCCAGTCCTGAATTGCAACAGTCCTCCTTCTGTCCCAGTGTTACTAGTCCGGTATCTTCACAGTCCTGTGTTTCACCCGCTCCCGTCAGTCTTGTTCCTCTTTTGTTTCCTCCGGTCCCACGTAACCTTTTTCCTGTTCTATATTGCTTCCCCAGCTTCCGTAGTGATAGTCCCTCACGGGCCTGCCCCTAACTCTCCCTGTATAGGGGGTGGTCTGTTGTGAATTTACCTTTTGGCCCCCTCTAGTGGCTACTAGTGATTTGACTCTGGGTATGTCATTCATCCCTTGTATGCTCACCTGGGTCGTTAGGTCAGGGGTGTTGCTATATAAGCTCCCTGGACCTTCAGTTCAATGCCTGGCAACGTTGATATCAGAGCTAATCTTTAGTGCTCTTGTCTACTGATCCTGGTTCCTGTTTGAATTAAGCTAAGTCCGCTTTCTTGCTTTTTGCTATTTGTTTTTGTTTGCATTTTTGTCCAGCTTGTGTATAATCTGTATCCTGACCTTGCTGGAAGCTCTAGGGTGGCTGGTGTTCTCCCCCCGGGCCGTTAGACGGTTCGGGGGTTCTTGAATCTCCAGCGTGGATTTTTGATAGGGTTTTTGTTGACCATATAAGTTATCTTACTACATTCTGCTATTAGTAAATGGGCCTCTCTTTGCTAAACCTAGTTCATCTCTGTGTTTGTCATTTCCTCTTACCTCACCGTTATTATTTGTGGGGGGCTTGTATCCTACTTTTGGGGTCCTTTCTCTGGAGGCAAGAGAGGTCTTTGTTTTCCTCTTCTAGGGGTAGTTAGCTCTCCGGCTGGCGCGAGACATCTAGCGACCAACGTAGGCATGTTCCCCGGCTACTTCTAGTGTTGGCGTTAGGAGTAGATATATGGTCAACCCAGTTACCACTGCCCTATGAGCTGGATTTTCGTACTTCGCAGACTGGCTGATATCTCTGAGACCCTCGCCATTGGGGTCATAACAGTGGTCCACCTGGTCAGCTCCTCCGTGGGGGGATCATCATCACGGTCCAGTGGGTCCACTTTCCTTCTTTTCCCTAGTTAATTCTCACAAATATGTGGATTCTATACTGTACGTGGTTTAGGTACACTGTGGGGCGCAGAATGGAGAGGGGCATTTGGAGCACAGAATTTGCTGAATTTATTTTGGCAGGTGAGGAGCCATTTAGCTTTTCCAGAGCCTTTGTGCTACCAGTTACGTGAAAGCCCCCTATATTTCCGTTAACAGATGACAGACCTGAGTGGGGACTTGCTTTTTTTGTGGATTGAGTTGAAGCTTTTATTGGGAACATTTTACATAACGTCCAGGATCACATTTATCCGGCGCTCTATGCTGAGCACTTACTTTGGGGTTTCTATCTAAATCTCTGGGTGATGTGAATCAGATTAAACCCCTGAGTGATCCATTCACTATAGTGAGGCAGCAGAGTTGCTCTCGACTCCGTCTGAGCGCTGTTCAACAGTGTTCTTCTTTTCAGAAGTGCACAAAACTGTGGCCGAAGGCACTTTTTGCAATCCTAAAAAGACAGACACCGCTGGATCACAGGTGAGATGGCGTCCATAGTGCCTCCATCTGCCTCATTATAGGGAATCTTTCACTAGAGGTTCCATCTGAATCACGTATTTCAGAGATTTACACGGAAACCCCCCTGTAAGTGCTCAGTGCGGAGCGCAGGATAAATGTGAGCCTTACTGCGATCATTGGGAGGCAGAATGAAAACATCAACATGGGTGAAGAATTGATTTTATTTATTTTTTACGCCGTACCTCGTGCGATATAAGTGATTGGGCGACTTTATTCTTTGGGTTGGTGTGATTACAGTGATACCAAATTTATATCTGGTTTTCATGATTGGCTGCTGTCACTCACTAAACAATGTTTTTATTGCAATTGTTTTTATATCACCATATTTTGAGAGCTATAATTTTTCCATAGTTTGGCTAACAGAGTCATGTCAGGTCTTGTTTTTTGTTAGACGAGTTGTTGTTTTTATTGGCACCATTTTCAGGCACATGACATTTTTTGATCGCTTTCTGTTCTGCGTTTGGGATGCAGAATGACCAAAAACCAGCAATTCAGGATTTTTTTCTTTTCGGAGGGTTATGCCGTTCCTTGTATAGTAAAATTGATAAGGCAGCTTTATTCATTGGGTCAGTACGTTTACAGCGATACCTCATTTATATCTTATTTTTATGTTTTGGCGCTTTTATACAACAAAAACTACTTAATAGAAAAAAAAATTATTTTTGCATTGCTTTATTCTGAGAGCTATAACTTTTTTATTTTTCTGCTGATGGAGATGTATGGTGGCTTGTTTTTGAGGGACCAGGTGACGCTTTGAGCGGTACCATGATAATTTATATCTGTCTTTTTGATCTCATTTTATTCCATGTTTTGTGGTATGATGATAAAGCATTGTTTTTAGCCTTGTTTTTTTTCTTATTTTTTGGAGTTTATTAGAAAGGTTAACTAATGGGACAGTTTTATAGGTCTGGTCATTGATACCAAATATGTGTACTTTTAGTGTTTGCATTTTTTTTCCATACAAATATTTATTTATGGACATAATTTCTTTTGTTTTTTTTTATTATTTTTGATTTTTTTTAAATAAATATTTTTACAATTATTTGAATATATTTTTTTTAACTCTTTTTTACTTTGTCCCACTATGGGACTATCATTTTTTTGCAGGCCGATCGCTTCTACAGCATGGGGATGCAGCAGCATTCTCATACTATGTAAACTGTCAGATCTGCACTGCCAGAGAAAGTTGCGCTTATAATGCACTGCGCATGATCTGCAAGTTTCCGATCGCTGGTGACCCGGATGCTGTCATCCCAAAATCCGGTCACCATGGTAACGATCGACTCCCCGCGTCACACTGCAGGGTCTCTGATCCAAAGGCAGAGGGGCTGTCAGCCCTGTACCGGCTCCCGGACTCCTGTAATTGTGTTTGATCACAGAACTTCAGGGGTTAAAGTGCTGGGAGCAGTGCATGATGGCTCTTGGCAGTTATTGCCAGATGTCAGCTGTCAGAATCATCGTGCGCGCGGGTGATCCTGCTGACGTTATAATCTGTCCCTGGTCAAATAGGCCTAGGACACATTGATGGATACGTCCGGTGTCAGAAAGGGGTTAAAAAAAGTACTCCTTTGCCTCTTCCAAATGCCCGAGATCTAAATTTAAGACACCTCAGCTCTACACTATTATAAATAGTTATCTTTGAATGTCTAATATTTCATCTTGAAACTCATCTGACAGAAAATATTGGCCATTACAATAGTTTAGATTGCCATGAGCCACCGAGCCCCATACTCTAATTACCCCAGAATAGTTTCACCACTTGTTACTCATTCTTTGATGATTAAGACTGTTGAGTTTGATCATTTCAGTAGTTGTGTTTTCTGTAATCGCAGTTTTTCACTACAGTAAATAGTGTCCAAAATAGAGATTGTCTTGCTAATCGCCCTTTAACCTTTCTACGTGGATCTGGACTTACACAGAGACCCCTATTCTTGGACCATGGTGTTACCTGCTGTTCTGTGGTGTAAGATGGCAAGAGGAATAATCCAGTAGTTGGGTCAGAACCAGGAGGGCAGAGAAAATACAAAATCAGAAGACACAAGCGTAGTCATTAAATGGCCAGGGAAACAACAGGAAAGAAGCAGGGAGCTGAGCACAGAGGACTGAACTAGAGGAGAGCAAGACTGTATCTGGCAGTTTTCGGCAATATGCTTCAAGCTTTAGTAGGGTGTGGTGCTTTCCAGTTGGCAGAATAAGGGCGCAGAGTACAGCCAGCGTCACACTAGGCGTATGAAAATACGGTCCTTCTTTACGGCCGTAATATCCAGAAATGTTCCAAAAATAGTGATCCGTATGTCATCCGTAGGCAGGGTGTGGCAGCATATTTTGCGCATGTCATCCTCCGTATGTAATCCATATGGCATCCGTACTGCGATATTTTCTCGCAGGCTTGCAAAACGGACATACAATGGATCCATGGGCTCAAATAATCGTTAAAACATATATAGAGTCTGTATATATATATATATATATATATATATATATATATATATATATATATATATTCAAAAAAAGGAGGCGCAGCACAAAAGAATTGAAAAAAGTGGACTTTAATGCCTAAACGGCGTGGCAACGTTTCGGATGTGTTATCCGAACATCCGAAACGTTGCCACGCCGTTCAAGCATTTAAGTCCACTTTTTTCAATTCTTTTGTGCTGCGCCTCCTTTTTTTAAATTTTTCATTGGTGACCATTGTATTACTGGTTGGAAGAGCTCTGCATGTTTTCTAAGGTAGTACTTGATGCTGTTCCAATTTTTTATATATATATATATATATATATATATATATATATATATACTGTATTTATATTTAATTCAGCGCTAGATAGCAGAAAAGCCGGTAATTCAATTGCCGGCTTTTCCTGTCTCTTTCCCAATCCCGACATATGAGGCATGGTTTACATACAGTAAACCATCTGATATCCCTTCTTTTATTACATATTTCTCTTTACTAATGTAAGAAGTGTCTTGGTGTCAAATTTGGTGGCTCTAGCTATTAAAGGGTTAAATCGCGGAAAAATCTGGCGTGGGTTCCCGCGCAATTTTCTCCGCCAGAGTGGGAAAGCCAGTGACTGAGGGCAGATATTATAGCCTAGAGAGGGACCATGGTTATTGCCCCCCCCCTGGCTTAAAACATCTGCCCCCAGCCACCCCAGAAAAGGCACATCTGTAAAGATGCGCCTATTCTGGCACTTAGCCTCTATCTTCCCACCCCTGTGTAGAGGTGGGATATGGGGTAATGAAGGGTTAATGTTACCTTGCTATTGTATGGTGGCATTAAGCCAGGTTAATAATGGAGAGGCGTCAATTATGACATCTATCCATTATTAATCCAATAGTACGAAATGGTTAATAAAACGCACACACAATATTAAAAAGTGTTTTAATGAAATAAAGACACATGGTGTTTTAATATTTAATTATACTCTTAATCCACCTGAAGACCCTTGTCACCTGAAATAAAGTTAAAAAAAACAAACAACAATATTCCATACCTTCCGTCGTTCAGTCTTGTCCCACGCTGTAAATCCATCTGAAGGGGTTAAATCATTTTACACCCAGGAGCTCTGCTAATGCAGCTGTGCTCCAGTCTGTAAAACTTGGTGAATGAATGGAATGCAGTGGAATGTACTGTAGTTACCTCGAGTCGCGGTGATGCGCCCTCTGCTGGATGAACTCATATGAACTCAAGCCTGGCAACTTTTCAGAATATTTTCCCAGTGTGTGTATATATATACAGTATATATATATACCTATTCTATGTGTACACATTTATTCTACCTATTCTCTTCTGTCAGTGTGATTTTACTGTACACCGCACTGAATTGCTGGCTTTTCTAAAGAACACCGCTGCGTATTTCTCGCAAGTCACACGCATGGTCCGTGTGTAATCCGTAATTTTCTCGCCCCCATAGACTTTCATTGGCAGATTTTTTGCGCAATACAGTGACAAACGCAGCATGCTGCGATTTTCTGCGGCCATACAAGACCGTATAATACGGATACGTAAAATACGGCAGATAGGAGCTGGGCAATAGAGAATCATTGTACCGTATGCAATCCGTATTTTCTGCGCCTCTCATACGTCCGTAAAACTCGCTAGTGTGATGCGGGCCTACTTCATCTGGACAGTACACACCCTTACTGCCAGACTGGATGGAACTACTGGTCCAGTAAACTAATCTTAGTGGCTGGACAGAGCCTGCGCCACCCAAAGCTTCTGATTCTGATGTCTTCTCTATCATCATTGCTGCCTGCAGAATGAATAAGGCGGTATTTGGTGACAGAAGCAGACATTGCAGCAGAAAATCCCAGATGAGATAGGACATTCCATTTGCAGAAGCCCTAATATGACAAAAAAGCAATAAAACAGTCCAGTAGAAATCCCCATAAAGTGACTCGATTTTGGAAATTATAACCCTCAGTGAATTATTCTATAGACGTAGTGACTATCTTGACTCCACTGGCACTTTCCGGAAATTAGCACTTGCCATTTTATTCCCCAACACATAGTGCCCAGATTGTGCTCCAGGAGACACACACACACCATAAATTAACCCCTTCATGACCCTGGGTATTTTCGTTTTCGTTTTTCGTTCCCCTCCTTCCAAAGAGCCATAACTTTTTTATTTTTTTCCGTCAATATGGCCATGTGAGGGCTTATTTTTTGCGGGACGAGTTGTACTTTTGAATGACATCATTGGTTTTACCATGACATGTACTAGAAAACGGGGAAAAAAAATTCCAAGTGCGGTGAAATTGCAAAAAAAAGTGCAATCCCACACTTGTTTTTTGTTTGGCTTTTTTGCTAGGTTCAATAAATGCTAAAACTGACCTGCCATTGTGATTCTCCAGATCATTACGAGTTTATAGACACCAAACATGTCTAGATTATTTTTTTATCTAAGTGGTGAAAAAAAATTCCAAACTTTGCTAAAAAAAAAAAAAAGTGCTATTTTCCGATACCCGTAGCGTCTCCATTTTTCGTGTTCTGAGGTCGGGTGAGGGCTTATTTTTTGCGTGCCGAGCTGACATTTTTATTGATACCATTTTGGTGCAGATATGTTGTTTTGGTCGCCCATTATTGCATTTTACTGCAATGTTGCGGCGAACAAAAAAAGTAATTCTGGCTTTTCTAATTCTTTTTTTTTATTGATAGATCGGGCGATTCTGAACGCGGTGATACCAAATATGTGTAGGTTTGATTTTTTTATTGTTTCATTCTAAATGGGGGGGAAAGGGGGGTGATTTAAACTTTTATATTTTTTTTCATATTTTCGTAAACATTTTTTTTACTTTTGCCATGCTTCAATAGCCTCCATGGGAGGCTAGAAGCTGGCACAAGTCGATCGCCTCTGCTGCATAGAGGTGATGCGCAGATCACTGCTATGCAGCAGAATTACAGGATTGCTATGAGCGCCGATCACAGGGTGATCCGGCATCAACAACCATAGAGGTCTCAAGGAGACCTCTGGATGTCAGGCCGATGCATTGTTGACCCCTGATCACGTGACGGGGGGCAGCGTTTAGCGCATTTCCGGCCGGATGGCCGGAAGCAGTAGTTACAGAGGCATTTAACTACTTAATAGCGGTGGGTGGGTCGCGATTCCACCCGTCGATATTGCAGGCACATGTCAGCTGTACAAAACAGCTGACATGTCCCGGATTTGATGCAGACTCACCGCCGGAGCCCGCATCAAAGCAGGGGATCTGACCTCGGACGTACTATCCCATCTGAGGTCAGAAAGGGGTTAAGTGGGTTCTCACTAAAATAATGTCAAATAGATGGATGCTAAATGTAGTTTGGGTACACTGCAAGACTCAGAAGCGAGAGGGAGATTTGACTTTGGGAGAGCGGATATTGCTGCATTGGTTTATGGAATCCATGTTCCATTTCAAGAGCCTTTGAGCCAATAATAATGTGGAAACCTGTGTTTCTCCACTGACAGATGATGGTCTTGAATGGAGACTTGTTTTCTGTAAGATGAGTAGACATTTTATCAGTATTATTTTTGCCTACATAACATTGGTGTTTTTTTATTGCATATTTGGGAGGCAGAATGAACAAACAGTTGAACACCACGCTCTACTAGGTCATGCTATGAGGTTTTCTATTACACTGTGAACTGCCATTGTCTTGGTGAATAATTCAATATTTTTTAAAAACTTGCAATTTTTAGACAGTTTAAGTAAAAATGTTAAAAAAATAAAAATTAAGGATATTTTATTTAAAAATGATTTTTTTTTTGTCTTAGCAGATAATTGTACCAGGAGATCAGAGGGACAGCTGACATCTTCAGTTTTTAAATCAGATGAGCTTGAGATCCCACAGGATACAATTGAAGTGAATGCAATTACTCCAGATATACCATCATCCCTTCACTGTAAAGATCTACCATCTGATCCTTTGAAACAGGTCCTGTCTTCTGATTCATTATCGACTACCAAGGAAAATAAAAGTCACACAATAAGCATTAAAAAACTAACCACTCCTAAATCAAAGAAGCCATTTTCACCTTCAGAATATGGAAACCATTTTACCCTCGAAAAGTCTTTCCCTAATCCTCAAAAAAGTCACACAGCGGAGAACAGATTTTCTTGTTCCAAATGTGGAAACTGTTTTAACCGGAAATCAGATCTTGATAGTCACAAGAGCAGTCACACAGGGAAGAAGCCATTTTCCTGTTCAGAGTGTGGGAAATGTTTTGCAGACAAATCAACTCTTGGTAAACATCAGAGAAGTCACAAAGAGAAGCCTTTTTCATGTTCAGAATGTGGGAAATGTTTTTTGGTTAAATCAAATCTTCTTAGGCACCATAGCACTCACACAGGGGAGAAGCCTTTTTCATGTTCAGAATGTGGGAAATGTTTTAGCCAGAAATCAAAGGTTCTTATTCATCAGAGAACCCACACAGGGGAGAAGCCTTTTTCCTGTTCAGAATGTGGGAAATGTTTTGCAGACAAATCAACTCTTGGTAAACATCAGAGAACCCACACAGGGGAGAAGCCTTTTTCCTGTTCAGAATGTGAGAAAGGTTATAACCGGAAATCAACTCTTCTTATTCATCAGAGAACCCACACAGGGGAGAAGCCTTATTCATGTTCGGAATGTGGGAAAGGTTATAACCGGAAATCCACTCTTCTTATTCATCAGAGAACCCACACAGGGGAGAAGCCTTTTTCCTGTTCAGAATGTGGGAAATGTTTTGCAGACAAATCAACTCTTGGTAAACATCAGATAACCCACACAGGGGAGAAGCCTTTTTCCTGTTCAGAATGTGGGAAATGTTTTGCAGACAAATCAACTCTTGGTAAACATCAGAGAAGTCACAAAGAGGAGAAGCCTTTTTCCTGTTCAGAATGTGGGAAAGGTTATAACCAGAAATCAACTCTTCTTATTCATCAGAGAACCCACACAGGGCAGAAGCCTTATTCATGTTCGGAATGTGGGAAAGGTTATAACCAGAAATCAACTCTTCTTATTCATCAGAGAACCCACACAGGGCAGAAGCCTTTATCATGTTCAGAATGTGGGAAAAGTTTCAATTGGAAATCAGATTTTGTTATGCACCAGAGAACCCACACAGGGGAGAAGCCTTTTTCATGTTCGGAATGTGGGAAAGGTTATAACCAGAAATCAGCTCTTCTTATTCATCAGAGAACCCACACAGGAGAGAAGCCTTTTTCATGTTCAGAATGTGGGAAATGTTTTGCAAGTAAATTAACTCTTCTTATTCATCAGAGAACCCACACAGGGGAGAAGCTTTTTTCATGTTCAGAATGTGGGAAAGGTTATAACCAGAAATCAAATCTTCTTATTCATCAGAGAACACACACAGGGGAGAAGCCTTTTTCATGTTCAGAATGTGGGAAAGGTTATAACCAGAAATCAGCTCTTCTTATTCATCAGAGAACCCACACAGGAGAGAAGCCTTTTTCATGTTCAGAATGTGGGAAATGTTTTAACCGGAAAGACTGTCTTGATAGCCACCAGAAATCTCACACAGGGAAAAAGCTTTATTCCTGTTCAGAATGTGGGAAATGTTTTGCGTTTAAATCATCTCTTCTTCGTCATCACAGAACCCACACAGGGGAGAAGCCTTTTTCATGTTCAGAATGTGGGAAATGTTATAACGAGAAATCATCTCTTCTTATTCATCATAGAACCCACACAGGGGAGAAGCCTTTTTCATGTTCAGAATGTGGGAAATGTTATAAAGAGAAATCATCTCTTCTTATTCATCAGAGAACTCACGCAAGGGATAAGCCCTTTTCATGTTCAGAATGTGGGAAATGTTTTTTGGTTAAATCAACTCTTCTTAGGCACCATAGCACTCACACAGGGGAGAAGCCTTTTTCATGTTCAGAATGTGGGAAATGTTTTAACCGGAAATTTACTCTTATTAATCATCAGAGAATCCATACAGGGGAGAAGCTTTTTTCATGTTCAGAATGTGGGAAATGTTTTAACCAGAAATCAATTCTTCTTATTCATCAGAGAACCCACACAGGGGAGAAGCCTTTTTCATGTTCAGAATGTGGGAAAGGTTATAAGCAGAAATCAATTCTTCTTATTCATCAGAGAACCCACACAGGGGAGAAGCCTTTTTCATGTTCAGAATGTGGGAAAGGTTATAAGCAGAAATCAATTCTTCTTATTCATCAGAGAACCCACACAGGGGAGAAGCCTTTTTCATGTTCAGAATGTGGTAAAAGTTTCAAATGGAAATCAGATTTTGTTATTCACCAGAGAACCCACACAGGGGAGATGCCTTTTTCATGTTCGGAATGTGGGAAATGTTTTGTGATTAAATCAACTCTTCTTAGTCATCAGAGAACCCACACAGGGGAGAAGCTTTTTTCATGTTCAGAATGTGGGAAATGTTTTAACCAGAAATCAGCTCTTCTTATTCATCAGAGAACCCACACAGTAGAGAAGCCTTTTTCATGTTCAGAATGTGGGAAATGTTTTAACCAGAAATCAAATTTTCTTACTCATCAGAGAACACACACAGGGGAGAAGCCTTTTTCATGTTCAGAATGTGGGAAAGGTTCTAAGCAGAAATCAACTCTTAATAAACATCAGAGAAGCCACATAGGGGAGAAGCCCTTTTAACTACAGGGTTGTCCATTACTAGGTAAACCCCTTGTCATTCCTCGTGTTTGGCCTCGCTAATATAAAAACACTGATACTTGCCTTCCATGCCAGGCCGTTCCAGTGGTGTCAACACTCTCACTACAGGGGCTCATGTGAGGTTGGTACATAACACGAGCCCTGCACTCAATCAGCACCACCTTAGTAAGTATTTAATATCAACAGGAAGCCAGGTTGGCGGCTGTTATCTGACTTCCTCTTATTGTTCGATTAGTCCAAAGGTGGGGACAGTGACACTATCGCTGATTGGGCGCAGGGCTCACATGATGTAACAACCTCACATGAGCCCCGGGACCGCAAGTACTGACACCGCTGGAAGACTCCTGCATGGATGTTTGTGTAAGGCCATGTTCACACTTTGCGGGTTTTACTGCGGATCCGCAGCATTTCTGCAGCTTCGGGTCCGCAGCAGTTTCCATTGCGTTTACAGTTACATGTAAACCCAATGGAAACCGCAATCCGCTGTGCACATGCTGCGGGAAAAAACGCGCAGAAACGTAGCGGTTTACATTCCGCAGCATGTCACTTCTTTGTGCAGAATCGCTACGATTCTGCACCCATAGGAATGCATTGATCCGCTTACTTCCCGCATGGGGCTGTGCCCACGATGCGGGAAGTAAGAGGATAATGTGCAGATGGTACCCGGGGTGGAGGAGAGGAGACTTTCCTCCAGGCCCTGGGAACCATATTTGGGTAAAAAAAAAAGAATTAAAATAAAAAATAATGATATACTCACCTCTCAGCGCTGCACGCGGCCGTCCGGTCTCAGGGTTGTGCGAGCAGGACCTGCGGTGACGTCGCGGTCACATGACCGTGACATCGCGGTCACATGACTGTGACATCACGAAGGGTCCTTCTCGCACAGCATCTTTGGAACCGGAGCGTCGCGTGCAGTGCCGAGGAGATCGGGACGTCAGAGGGTGAGTATATAACCATTTTTTTTTTTTATTTTAACATTACTATTGATGCTGCATATTGCTGCATATGCAGCATCAATAGTATAGGCAGAAACCGCAAAACAAACTGCGATAAATCTGCAGGGATAACCGCAGCGGTTTTGCCCTGCAGATTTATCAAATCCGCTGTGGGAGAACCCGCAGAGACCCGACCAACGTGTGCACATAGCCTAAGTGTTTTTATTTTAACAGCACCAAACATGAGGCATTAGAAGGGATTGTCCTAGTAGTGACATTCAAAAATTACTCAGGAGAGAAACTATATATTATTGACAAATTGTACAAAAACATATACCAGGCTGTCGTATAATTAAATGAGAAAGGGAAATTGCATTAAAACTTACTATATTTTTTGGACTATAAGACACACTTTTAACAAGAAAAAAAGCTTGAAAAATTAGTGTGTGTGTCTTAATGACTGGAGGAAACTTCCTGTGACAAATGTGTCCTTTCTGATCACTGAGAGAACTGCTCTCTGTCCTCCAACCCCACACCTAACTGATTGGTACTGGCAGGAGAGAAAGATACCAGGACCTGCACAGAGGCTGCATATCCTGAGTGAGCAACTGTAGCACCTTCCACCTGACTTGCTCAAGGACCTTTCAGATCATGTAATCAATCACATGACCTGGAAGGAACAGCAAAATGGAGTAATGTATATACCGTATATACTCGAGTATAAGCCGAGATTTTCAGCCCAAATTTTTGGGCTGAAAGTGCCCCTATCGGCTTATACTCGAGTCATGATCGGTGGTGGGGTCGGCGGGTGAGCACTGTCATATACTCACCTAGTCCCGGCGTTCCTGTCGCTCCCCCTGCCTGTCACTGTCTCCGGGTGCCGCAGCCTCTTCCCCTGAGCGGTCACGTGGGACCGCTCATTAGAGAAATGAATAGGCTGCTCCACCCCCCATAGGGGCGGAGCCGCCTATTCATTTCTCTAATCAGTGGTGCCGGTGACCGCTGACAGAGGAAGAGGCTGCGGCACCGAAGACCAGCTGTCCGGGGGAAGGAGCGGGACGCCGGGAGCAGGTAAGTATGTCATATTCACCTGTCCTCGTTCCACACGCCGGGCGCCGCACCATCTGCCCGGCGTCTCTCCGCACTGACTGTGCAGGTCAGAGGGCGCGATGACGCTTATAGTGTGCGCGCCGCCCTCTGCCTGATCTGTCAGTGCGGAGAGACGCCGGGAAGATGGCGCCGAGGAGCTGCAAGCAAGAGAGGTGAGTATGTGTTTTATTATTTTATTGCAGCAGCAGCACAGCTATGGGGCAATAATGGACGGTGCAGAGCACTGTATGGCACAGCTATGGGGCAATGGTGCAGAGCACTATATGGCACAGCTATGGGGCAATGGTGCAGAGCACTGTATGGCACAGCTATGGGGCAATGGTGCAGAGCACTGTATGGCACAGCTATGGGGCAATGGTGCAGAGCACTATATGGCACAGCTATGGGGCAACGGTGCAGAGCACTATATGGCACAGCTATGGGGCAACGGTGCAGAGCACTATATGGCACAGCTATGGGGCAATGGTGCAGAGCATTATATATATGGCACAGCTATGGGGCAACGGTGCAGAGCACTATATGGCACAGCTATGGGGCAACGGTGCAGAGCATTATATATGTGGCACAGCTATGGGGCAACGGTGCAGAGCATTATACAGTATATATGGCACAGCTATGGGGCAACGGTGCAGAGCATTGTATATATGGCACAGCTTTATGTGGAGCATCTATGGGGCCATAATGAACGGTGCAGAGCATTATATGTTGCACAGCTTTATGTGGAGCATCTATGGGGCCATAATGAACGGTATGGAGTATCTATTTTTAATTTTGAAATTCACCGGTACCTGCTGCATTTCCTACCCTAGGCTTATACTCGAGTCAATAAGTTTTCCCAGTTTTTTGTGGCAAAATTAGGGGGGTCGGCTTATACTCGGGTCGGCTTATACTCGAGTATATACGGTACATGCTATGTGTATGCAAATGTTCATATGTAGCAGAGCTGTGTGTATGTAAGTGTGCGTATTTAGGAGAACTTTGTATATGTAACTGCATACAATATGGAGCAGAAATGTGCGAGTACGTACATGTCTCTCACGAAGAAAAATCTCAATTATTAATATTTAGATACTTTATTTATACCTTATTAAAAAGGAACTACTTGATATGATCCTGATCAGAAAAACTTTACAAATTGGCACTATAGAAATGAAAAAATGTATATAATTCCTATGGATATACATTAAATCACGTGTTAGGTAGGTGGAAAGGGGTATGGACCCTCAATCATTTCCCTATTAGTTATTCATCTTTATGTACCCTTCCTTGCCACAGAGGTTGGCACCCTAAATTGAGCATGCAAGTTGTGGTACCCCCGCTTACCGTCATCTTACCCTGATTACCCCTAGAACGTCCTCAATACTACAACCCCTCACAGCATGAAAAAGTTAAACCAAACATAGTTTTGTCAAATAGTCATCTGAAGAGATATCTGTAAATAAAGTGATAAGCCCCCGTCTCACGAAGCGAGATCGCTAGTGAGTTTTGTGACGCAACAGCGACCTCAGTAGCGATCTCGCTATGTGTGACACGTAGCAGCGACCAGGCCCCTGCTGTGAGATCGCTGGTCGTGTCGGAAGGGCCTGGACCTTTTTTTGATCGTTGAGGTCCCGCTGGGTAGCACACATTGCTGTGTTTGACACCTTACCAACGACCTCGTTGACGACTCAGACACTGAATCATCATAATAGCTCCCATGTGACATCGTTGTACAGGTCGCCGCATCGCTGCTGCATCGTTGGGAAGATCTCACTGTTTGACATCTCACCAGCGACCACAAAGCGACGCAGCAACGATCCCTGACAGGTCGTATCGTTGTCGGGATCGCTTTAGCGTCGCTAAGTGAGACGGGGCCTTTAATGTACGACAAAGTTATTGTTTGGACAGGTAATTTAGATTTAGAATAGACAGGAGAACTCTTTTCAGAGGATTGGACAAATAATCAAGACAGTAAAAGGTTTTTGTGTAGTGAAAGGATTAAAACAAAGACCTCACACCTTAAGGTACCGTCACACCCAGCGATGCTGCAGCGATATAGACAATGAGCCGATCACTGGAGCGTCGCTGTTTAGGTCACTGTAGAGACATCAAACACAGCAGCTCCAGAACGATGCAGGAGCGATCCTGTGACGTAACGGCGACTCACTTATCGTTCTCACAGGTCGTTAGCTCCATGTAAAACATTGCTGGCATCGTTGCTTTTGCTGTCAAACACGACGATACACGCCGACCTGACGACCAAATAAAGTTCTGGACTTCTAGCTCCGACCAGCGATATCACAGCGGGATCTAGATCGCTGCGTGTCAAACACAACGAGATCGCTATCCAGGACGCTGCAACGTCACGGATCGTTGTCGTTCTCATTGTAAAGTTGCTGAGTGTGAAGGTACCTTTAGAGATACTATTGCTTTTCACAGGTGCACATTCCTTTCATCCAAACATCTTCACCAGACGCCTGGCACTAATGGAAAAGTATGAATATTGGGGCTTGTATAAATTGATAGTCATGGGATATACATTTTTTACTTCAGAGTTAATCGGGGAAGAATCTGCATGTTTTCTCATAACTGTAACCCCTGCCTATAAACCACAAATCCATAGAGACCAGATAACTGACAGCAGCCATGGCATGGCTAAGGTAAAATCCTAATGGAAAGTATGGCGGTGATCTCAAGCTTCTGCAATCATCAAGAGTGATTTATTGCATAAGTTGTGGGTTTCATAAAATCCTGAAGGGCTGATAAAATCCCACAATCCGCCCCACGTGAGGTCATCACGGGATGATATGTGTGGCACTCATGTACTGATAAAAGGTCATGATCTTGATTCCTGTGGAAAGATACACATTGTGTATGCATGAATCCTGTTAGCTGAACGGTTCCCAAATCAAAGTGCTCTTCCACTAAGTTGACTCATCTCTGTGAGTGACGTAGTAACTTTCTTCCGCTATTCCTTTTTATTTTATGTAGCTGTATATGCTGTATTGTTTTGTCCCTATTGTAAAATACTTTGTACATGTTTTATAAACACTGCCTATCATTTGGATTAAATATAAAACATAATAGTAGTGTTCCTTTTGTTCTGTAAACCACACACCTGAAAGCCAGAACCAGGCCTTCAGTCAGCCTGTATAATAAAATCGACTGGTGGTGGCGGCGAGTAGTGCTGTGGTTATCGTGGAGTTTGCAGTGACTGTGTCGGGGGTATATACATATAACATATATTCCCAGCATTGGAATCGGAGGTGTATATAGCATACGCTCACTGTTCGCTTCCTGATAACCGGCCTATTATGGAAACAACTTGTGGACTCCTCCATTGTCGGTCATTCGTGTAATTGTTTGGACGATAGGGTGAAGCAGATAGCTGTTTGGCACAAAGATCACAGCTGGTTTTTCTGCGTGACCTTCCGGGCTGCGATCATTGACATCCTTTATTAATAAAACGGTTTCTGAGGTCTCTAGGTTGTGAAAAGAAGTAGAAGTTTTAGAGCAATGTTGTCTCATCCTTAAATATTGGCTCTTTAAAAGCTCAGGAATGATTGCTAATGCCAATTTAACAAACTGTTGCTAGAGGTGAGTTTACCATAGATGCTGGTAGAGAGAATACAGTCTAATTCTTTTTTTATCTGGATGTCTAGAAACGTAAACAAACTTTATCCATCTCTACAGTAAATGTTAAACGTATAATATTAGAATTTAGGCTGATGACAAATCTAGACAGTTCTTCCCTGGATCCTGACCACAATATCAAGATGTCATCAAGGAAATGGCCTCAAAAGATGATCATTGGCGCTCACCAGTTGGCGTTATGCTAAAATATGGCTCCCATATGGCTCCCACCAGCTGAGTTGATTAGCATAGGATGGTGCACAGGAGGAACCCATAGCAATACTCCTATAACTCTAGGAAGTGCTTAAAATCAAACAAAAGTCAATTGTTTGTCAGAAGGAGAGTGGTTGGATGATCCAGAGCTTGTGTTTCTCAAAGTGAGTGGCCTAAAACCTCAGAAAGTGTTCTGTTGCCCTGACACCAAATTCATGAGGGATGCTGCTTTATAAAGATTCAACATCAATGGATGCCAACAAGGTGTCTCTGTCCAATACTAGATCATCTAGCTTTAACGGCAAATCTGCCATATCTGTGCATCTGTGGAGAGTAGAGCCTCCACAAATGGATGTGCAGCATCTTATCGACATATACACTTGTGTTTTGGCAAACCAAGTTGATTACCGAAACAGTGGGGCATCCCTTCAATGCTGTGAGTCCCTTATGAATTTTTGAAAGTGTATAGAAAGTAGGAACCATTTGGTTATTTGGGGCCATAAACTTAAATGTGTTGCCAGTGTATTTCACACAATCTATAGCCTCAATCAATATTGTTATTAATGTTTCCCCATATGTATTAGTTGCATCTCTTTCAAACATCTCATGTCTCCTCATCATTCAGGATGGGATAACACATTTGGCGATAAGTGGGGTGATCAAGTAATACCAAATTGCCGCCCTTATCCTAGGGTTTTATGATATGTTTTACAGTCGATGCTCCACTATAACAGGGATAAAGGCTAACAGATATTGCATATATCTTTGCATATAGCTCACTTTCCCCAGTCCCACATGCCCGGTGCCTCGGGGTGATCTTCGACTCTGCCCTGTCTTTCAAGCCACACATTCAAGCCCTTGCCTCCTCCTGCCTTCTTAAACTCAAAATTATTTCCCGGATCCGCGCATTCCTTGACCGCGACACCACAAAAACACTAGTGCATGACCTTATCATCTCCCGCCTTGACTACTGCAACCTCCTACTCTCTGGCCTCCCCTCTACCACTCTGCCACCACTCCAATCCATCCTTCACTCTGCTGCCCGACTAATCTACCTCTCTCCCTGCTATTCCCCAGCCTCTCCCCAATGCCAAGCCCTTCACTGGCTTCCTATCACCCAGAAACTCCAGTTCAAAAACCTTACGACATACAAAGCCATCCACAACTTATCTCTGTTAGAATCTTTTTTGGTTTTGACCATCCGCCATCTTGTTGTGGTTTCTGGCTGCTGGTCTTTCTCCCCAGGTGCTGGGTTGTCTTAGATCAGGTGATTGTATCACCCTTTATTACCCAGCACCTGCCTCCCAGTCCTTGCTGGACATCAGTGTTAATCCGCTAGAGTTCTGGCTAGGTGCCTTGATAGCTTTCTGTGTTTGATATTGTGCAGTTCTGGGACCCCCAGTTCTGCTCTCCTTAGTTTCTGTTTTCTGTTGGTTTCTGCAGCCGTCTCTGTATTTTCTATTTGGAGGTGACCTGTTTTTATACCCAGTCCTTAGATCTTTTAGGGACCTCCTTCCCCCTATCCAGGGCCGGACTGGCCATCGGGCAGTTTTGGCAAATGCCAGAAGGGCCGGTGCCAGTAGTGGGCCGCTGCGTGCCGACTCACCCTTCCCTCCCCCAGTGCCGCCGCATTCAGCTATACCGGCGTCTATGACGTCGGTACAGTTGAATGCAATGATGGAGGAGAAAGCGTCCGCTGATGCTCCCTCTCCCATCGTTCCCTGCTCTGCCTCTGACACTGCGGGTGAGCGCACTCACTGTGTCCCAGGCAGTGCAGCGGCAGCTGCCGAGACAGGAGCAGGGAGCAAGGCGGACAAGAGCAAAGGTGAGGAGATTGTTTTTTTGTTTTTTTTACTGGACTGTGGGGCCATTCTAGGGGGGGAGGAGACATGTGGGCTCTGCTGTATACTACTATGTGGGCTCTGCTGTATACTACTGTGTGGGCTGTGCTGTATACTACTATGTGAGCAGTGCTGTTTACTACTATGTGGGCTGTGCTATAAACTAGTGTGTGGGCTGTGCTGTATACTACTGTGTGGGCAGTGCTGTATACTACTGTGTGGGCAGTGCTGTATACTACTGTGTGGGTTGTGCTGAATACTATTGTGTGGGCTGTGCTGTATACTACTGTGTGGGCTGTGCTGTATACTGCTACGTGGGCTGTGCTGTATACTGCTACATGGGCTGTGCTGTATACTGCTATGCGTGTTGTGCTATATACTATGGGGGGTATGTTATATTCTATGGGGGAGGCTGTGTTATATACTATGTGGCTGTTATAAACTATTGTCAGGGTATATTATATTCTATGGGGGAGGCTGTGTTATATACTATGGGGGGCTGCATTATATTCTATGGGGGCTACATTATATATTATAGGGAGGTGGGCTGTATTATATTCTATGGATTGGCTGCATTATACTCTGGGGTGGCTGCATTATATTCTGTAGGGTGGTGGCTGCATTATACTATATGTGGGCTGCATTATACTGTATCGAGGACTATGGGGAATACGTTATACTATATGAAAAACTATGGGGTGCATTATACTATGGGAAGTGAATTATGCTACATGGATGACTATGGCGGTGCATATTATATGGAGCACTATGAGGAGTGTATTATGCTATATGGAGGACTATGAGGAGTGTATTATGCTATATGGAGGACTGAACAGTGTATTTTAATATATGGAGGACTATAGGGAGTGTATTATACTATGTGGAGGACTGTGGTGCACATTATAATATATGGAGGACTATGGGGTGTATTTTACTAAACAAGTAAAATGCTACATATTCAGATTGTTTTTGCTGGAACAAAAATCATTGTTCTCAGCAGCACATCGCCAGCGTAAACTGTAGATGTGCTGCTGATAACATGATACTGTATGGTGATCTGTTAGTGATCCTTCTGTCCCATCATTATTCCTCAGCTGGTGGAAAGAGGCCGGGAAACAAGCGTTGAACAACTTCAGTATTGTCGATCAAACTCATTTAGCGGCCTGAACTCAGCGCTTGTAAATACAACCAAAATGCTTTTGTGTGATGTGCAATATGTTAGCATTTGGGGCCCCATTTTAAACTTTGCCTAGGCGTAGGGTCCCACTTTGCCTAAAACGGCCCTGCCTACAAGTGTACAAAGATATTATACAGTCACCATGTGACAAGTGGGCCTGTGTAACTTCAAATGCCAGGGCTGAATTTTAGTTCCAGTCCGGCCCTGGTTCTAATACAGTCCAATAGTCCTCTGAGGCTGTTAAGGCTTTTGAGCATCTCAAGGAGAGGTTTAGCTCTGCTCCTGTTTTGATTCAGACAGATGAGACCAAGCCATTTCTGGTAGAGGTTGATGCTTCTTCAGTAGGGGTGGGAGCAGTTCCGTCCCCGGAGGGAGAGGATGGGGTGCATCCCTGTGCTTTCTTTTCTAAAAAATTTTCAGAGACTGAGCTCAACTATGATGTTGGGAACAGAGAGTTGCTGGCTACTAAAATCGCGTTTGAGCATTGGCAACATTTTTTTGGAGGGGGCTAGACATCCGATACAGGTTTTTACTGATCATAAGAATCTGATATATCTGGATGCTGCTAAATGTTTTAATGCCCGTCAAGTTAGGTGGGCACTGTTTTTTGCCGGTTTCATTTCTCCGTAATATATATATCCCTGGGACAAAGAATGTTAAAGCGGATACTTTGTCTCGTAGTTTCTCTCCAGCAGTTCAAACAAACAATAGACGGGCACCATCCACTAACAGTAATATATAACACAGATTCAATACTTTTGGTGGGGATCACCTAATGCATGTCAGCAACATGAACTAAGGAATTTAAGAAAAAGATACATGCACATAACAGGGATCACCCAGAACAATCAAAATTTCAAAAAAGCTTTATTGCAGAACCAGAGGAACACACATAAAAAACAATTAAAAGTCCTTCAATGATAATTCACATAGACACAAGTCCATAAATAAAGGGTAGAATACCCACAAAGAGGGTACCCCTAGGCTGGAGATAACAACATGTACAAAAATACACAGCAGCACAACACATGTGGGACAGGAGACCCCGCTATAGGCTGGATCCCAGCATGAACTCTGGTTTAAACTAGAAGTATATGAATAAATAAGTAAATAATATCCCTCACAAACCAATGTGAGTGAGCAAAATGTCCTGCCCAGTGATCCCAATACGGACCGTGTGTTGTCCAACAAAATGCAATGGGGTCCCCAAAGGTCCCCTGGCTGTGGGCCCACGAGGATAGATTTAAATAAGTCGATCGTCAATACTTAGCCCCAGCCCTGGTACAGTCAAAAGGTCGCCACAGCATAAAGTCCAGCCTCCGGGATACCCGGACCCACGCGTTCCGACACTCATGGTGTCTTTCTCAAGGTGGATATACTCTGGTCCCCCATACAGCGCTTTGAATAGAGGTCAAATCAAGATAAATCATACCAGCTGTGTCCTGGCGATACATATGGCGGCATTCTGGTGAGTCGGCGGCGATGCACGAGGTGCGCAGTGAGCAGTGACCTGGAAGTCAGTGAAAGTTCACATAAGAAAGGCGCATGCACGAGCCCTGTGAAAGGCGGAAGTCACAAGTGTGACTAAATAAGGGAGCGTACTTGAGCTCCGGAGCCTGCGTGTGTTTATCAGGCAATCGAGGCACAGACTGCGCATGCGGCTAATAAACATTTTCAATTTGGTAACCAAAGCCCGATGGGATAGGGCTCAACGGACATATAGTAGGCTGTGGGCACTACTAGAATGCAGAGCGTCAGTTTATATCGCAAGTCAGCATGTATAATAATAAGAAGAACCCAAAATTACCAAGTAGTTACCAGAAAAATTAACAGGAGAAAAAGGAAAAACAAAAATATATACATATATAAAAAGGAAACTTAAGCAAATGAAAAATAAAAAATAAAGTTATAAAGAAAACTATATAGAAAGAATATACAATGGCTGTGCAAAAATTGCACAAAAATGTACACATATAAATATATGAGTATATACAACACAGGCCAAAAAACAGAATATAAAATAAAAATCTTTTGCCAAAAAACCCTAATACACTTAAATATACATGCAAACATATGCACGGATAGATGTCTCTATGCTGAAACTTCAAGTCCAAAATTTGGGATGACAAATGAGATAATAGCAAGGCTCTTTTGTTGCACTTCTTCAGTGTATCTTCCACTTCAGTAACCCTGGGCATCTAGAAAAAGGGGAAGAAGATGAAAACACAACACAAACAGAGACAAAGGGCAATGGGAAATTTTTCCACAGGGGTACGGGAACAGGGTAAGCCATTATCTGGAAAAAGAGGCCAAAATAGATGGCCGAAATTGTGTATAATTCACCCAAGACTGAAGTAGGAAGAAATGACCTGAATCAGATCACATTTACCCATAAAAGAAGAAAAAGTCGAGTTCTTGGATGTTATGATTGAGGTAGATGGAAGCCAATTTGTCACGACTGATGTGTATCGGAAAGATACATCAGTCAATTCTCTTCTCCATGCCACTTCGGCACACCATCCACAGACAATTGGGGCGATTCCGGTGGGTCAGTTCTTGCGTATGAAACGCATATGCTCAGATAATGCCAAATTTAAAAAGCAGGCTAGGATTTTGACTAATAATTTACAGCAGAGAGGCTATAACCACAAGTCCATCAGGAAGGGATATAGGAGAGCTCTGACTACTCCTAGGAGTCAACTACTTTCCCAGAAGAACAGACAATTATTAGAACAGGAACAGCCAGTCAGACTTATTACAACTTTTAACTCAAGATGGACAGAAATTATGGACATCTTGAGGAAATACTGGCCTATTTTACATGCTGATGAGGATCTGTGTAGATTTTTGCCTAAAAATCCTTCTGTTACATGGAGGCGTTCAAAAAACCTCAAGGACTTGTTGACACGTAGTCACTACGTGGCTCCCCAAAGGTCTCCGTTCTCTGAGAGGGGAGGCCCGAGATGGGGTAGCTTCCAATGTGGTGATTGCTCCGCATGCCAATGTATAGAGAGAGCATTTACATTCGATAATAGTGATGCCACTCGTACATATACTATCACACATCATATTTCATGCACTACGGACATGGTCATCTATTATGCGTACTGTCCGTGTAAACTTATTTACATTGGTATGACGACCCGACAGCTCAAGGTGAGGGTCTTAGAACATATGCGGGATATCAGAAAGGCAACTACAGCTCATGATACTTCAGTGCTCAAAACAATTCCAAAGCATTTTAGAAGCCATCATGGCAGTAACCCGAAATGGTTCAAAGTTAGAGGAATTGATAGGGTGCAATTAGGGATACGAGGAGGGGATTATAAGAGGGAACTCCTCAAAAGAGAGACCAAATGGATAGTCTCCCTCAACATGATTGCTCCAAAAGGTCTCAATGATGTGTTGAGCTTCAAATCCTTTTTATAGTTTATGCGCGAATTTTAATGTTTCTGTATTTTTGTGTTTTTTAGTTGGTTCTTCCATGTATGTTTCTGTCTCAACCATTTAGCCACCCTCTGCCTGACGAGTGTGGTGGTGAAATTTAATGTACTATGTGTTTGATATCGTTATTTATACTCATTTCAATTTTTATCATGAAAATTTGATGACAAGTCTTTTGTCAGTCGAACAACATATAGAAGAACAAATACGGGATATGAAGATCATCTCCGTATGGCATCCCCTTTTTGAACGATCGGGACCTTCATCACTGTGAAAGGATGTTCCTTACGAGTAGAGACTAGTTATTAGTCTGCCACCATGTATATTTTTGGATGTTAAAAAAGATAACATGTTTAGAAATAAGATATGTTGTTCTTTTGTTAGTATACATGTTGTGTTGCACATATTGCTCTATATAGGGCTGTTTTAGTTGCAAGAATTAATCAAATAATAATCTAGGGGCTAGGTCACAACATAGTGCGTATTTGGACCCGCCTGTGTGGGGACTCGTACATAAATAATGGATATTTTTGTCGGCTTATTATCGTCCCCTGTGGCAACTTACAGCCATTCACACTGTGTGGTCAGGTTGGAGGCTGGTGCGTGCACCGCGCATCCGCTGCCTTGCGGTGAGATGGGCGGCTGCTCTTTATGGTGACACGTCGGCATGGTTACGAGCCCGGTCATGTGACCGGGTCACGTGACCATGTGACGCGCTCCTTGAGCGCCGCCCCTCCCTCCGCGACGCAACATGGCGGGAGTGCGCCGGTAACAGCTGGTTGTGAGGCACATTAGGATGGGAACAGTATAAAAAGGGTAATTATCAGGACATCCATACCTCCTGACGAAACTGCGGGGGCAGTGAAACGCGCGTCGAGGTGCGCTACTGGACCACTCCCTGGGGTTGCATCATGGCTGCAGGTAATATGAGAACTCTATATGGTATGCGTTATTACTAGATGACACGATTATTTTATGGGTACCATATAGATCCTGCTGTTTTGGCTATTATTGTGGCTATAACTTTACCAGCACCACTATATGTATATTTATTATGGTATGGTGCATGAGGTGCGCCAGTACTTGATTATATGATTACTTCATGGGCACTATATAGCTATATTAGTTGATCACTAGTGTGGCCATAATCTTACCAACATTTCTCAATCATTATTTTATGGTATATGGCGTACTTAGGATCTAATCTTTAACTGTGCTACCACAGATAGCAACTGTCTTGATATTGGTAGACTGTTATATTTATTTGGATATGAGACACAGCCCTGAATGGGCACTAGGTTCAGATGCTATCAATAAGATGTTAGCCATTGTGATGCATACTCTTGGGGTATTGTGGTCCTTTTTGGTTTTCTGTTAATATACAGCCTGTCTTACTCTCCCCCTATTTTTAGGGTATTGTTATGTATATGTAGGTACATTCATGTATTTTTCTGCTATGTAATGTTTAATATATATTTATATATGTGTGCTTAATAAATTTATACTATTTTTACATATTTTGCACCTTCCTTATTCTCTATTGGATCCATGTTGGTAGTGGACGGGATCACTTGGTGATCATATGTTAGGCTGTTTCGCCGTAGTTGCTATTTTCCCATAAAACCCTGTATAAAATAGCTCCTCATTCAGGCCTCCCGGCGAGAGGCTACCCAGGTCAAAGATCCACCTCGCTTCTCATCTAAGAAGTTCATCTGTGACCCTACCTCCCCTAATATTAGTACGAACCCCCTCCAATCCCATGACGCGCTCCGGAGCTCAAGTACGCTCCCTTATTTAGTCACACTTGTGACTTCCGCCTTTCACAGGGCTCGCGCATGCTCCTTTCTTATGTGAACTTTTAATCACTTCCAGGTCACTGCTCACTGCACACCTCGTGCACTGCCGCCGACTCACCAGAATGCCGCCATATGTATTGCCAGGACACAGCTGGTATGATTTATCTTGATTTGACCTCTATTTAAAGCGCTGTGTGAGGGACCAGAGTATATCCACCTTGAGAAAGACACCACGAGTGTCGGAACGCGTGGGTCCTGGTATCCCGGAGGCTGGACTTTATGCTGGGGCGACCTTCTGACTGTACCAGAGCCGGGGCTAAGTATTGACTATGGCCTTATTTAAATCTATCCTCATGGGCCCACAGCCAGGGGACCCCATTGCATTTTGTTGGACAACACACGGTCCGTATTGGGATCACTGTGCAGGACATTTTGCCCACTCACATTGGTTTATGAGGGATATTATTTACTCATTTATTCATATACCTCTAGTTTAAACCACTGAGTTCATGCTGGGATCCGGCCTATAGCGGGGTCTCCTGTCCCACATGTGCGTTGTGCTGCTGTGTATTTTTGTACATGTTATCTCCAGCCTAGGGGTACTTGTGTCTATGTGAATTATCCTTTAAGGACTTTTAATTCTTTTTATGTGTGTTCCTCTGGTTCTGCAATAAAGCTTTTTTGAAACTTTGATTGATCTGGGTGATCCCTGTTATGAGCATGTATCTTTCTCTTAAATTTCGTAGTTCTCTCCAGCAGTTAATACTGAGAAGGAGGAATGTATTTTGCAGAAAGGGATGGTGGTGGCAGCATTGGGTTCTGAGTTGGAGAATAGCATCCTAGAGGCCCAGAATGCTGCACCAACTAACACTCCGTATGGTAAATTATTTGTGCCTAGAGCCTTGCGGAGAGCTTTGTTTGCTGAATGTCATTAGTCTCGGTTGGCTGGTCATCCAGTGATTTCAGAAACTAGAAAGTCAATCGGTCGAAGTTTCTAGTGGCCAGGGTGGCAAAGAGCAATCATCAAGTGGGTGCGTCAGTGTACTGTGTGCGCTAGGTCGAAGGCCTCACATGCCCCGGCTGCAGGGTTGCTGTGCCCTTTTGGAGGTTCCTAGTTCGACATGGTCACATCTTGCTATGGATTTTATCACCGATCTGCCGGTCTCTGAGGGTTTGTGACAGATTAAAGGTTCATTTCTCATTTTCGTCAGGTTATCATCCGGAGTCCAATGGACAGGAACTGTCGGGGTCGTCATGACAATAACCCTCATTCACCAGTCATTCCAAATTAAAGTATGAGCCGAGCATCTGGTACCGGGTAAGAATGAGTCAGACAAGTTGCTGGTTCAATCTCAGTTGATGCCCGTGCGTCTACTAGTGTCAGCAACGATTACAGCAACTGAACCTTTATTTCCGATACACAATACTATATTGGGTTTTAGGGAAAGGAATGCAACAGGCGGGGTTTAAGCAGTATACGTCTAGTGTTCAGTCTTTCCTGATTTGTCCTGACGTCTCCTGGTGGATCCTCCTTTCTTCACATTCCTAAGTTTCGATTTCAGAAGAAATGATACTTGACTCCTCGGACACGAAAGTAGAGCAAAGGTGAACACTAACAGCCATTTTAAATACAATTACATTTGCAAGCAGGGGAAAACTTATTGTTTCACAGTATAAAATGTATAAAAGTACAAAAAGTATATAAAGAAAATATATTTTCACCTTGACAATCCCCCCTAAACACTAAGTTTTTCCCTAAAAGAAAGATCCTTCGAGACTGTCCATGTGATGGGGAAAGGGGAGGTGGATTTCTTCATCCAGACACCTCAGAAACTCTCTCCTAGCAAGAGGCCTCCAGGCAGCTGAACCCTTCACTAACCTCACATGGAGTTCTCCCGCTGTCCCTAAACTAAATCTCTTAGCGTCATCTGGGAATAGGGGGTTTTGTCTAATTTCTTGAGGGGGACATATTTAGGGATCTCCTCTGGATCAGTACCATCGTACTCTGGTGAATCTACTTCTTGATTGAGGAAGGTGCCAGTCGGAGTTGCCTTGGCAATAACCTTTTTATACAAGGGAATAACACAACAGAGAATTATCAATCCAACTATAAGGAGGGCAATCAGTACCAGACAAGCTTATTGAAAGAATCCCTTTAGCCCACCCAACCAGCCGGAAAAGAAAGATGTGTCCACTCCAGCATTCATGACTCATCGTCTTATTGTCCTAATTTGTTCAATTCCTTTAGGAACCTTCAGGAGATCTTTTGGATCTACATTTCGCCATTCAGGTCTGGCTGTCTATATTTCGTCTCGTAAGTCTCTGGTCATACCGTCAATGAATGTATTTACCAATACGCTAACATCAAGTGGGTTTATGGGACTGTACCCCATGTCTTCCCATTTCAACTGTAACCGTCCAAAGTACAGCTCTACACTCTCTCCTTTTGTCACATCTGTAAAAAGTCTTAATTTGCATCCTAGTACGTCACCTGTTTTTGTGTTCACCAACTCTCTAGGTCTGCCTAGGTGCACTTATACGTCCATCGAATGGTCATTATTTGTCTGTAAAATGAGAAAGGTTGGTTCTCAGGGTCAGCCAATTGTTTTTGCATAGCTAGCTAGTCAGAGTGCCTCCAGGGATAATACTCCTGTATCTGTCTTACCCTACCTGATGTGGTTGGTTCTCCGGTGGTGGGGGTGACTAGATGACCGGTTGGGGGTAACATGACATGCTGGTCTACAGCTCCTTCCCAAAAGGATTACTGTCAGCCTACTCCCAAAAGTTAATGTCCCCACTATCCACCAACCACAATCCTGTGTCAGCTTCTTATGTCACTACATGTGATCTTGTCTGGGCAGGATTCAGTGTAATTCTCTTAGGTCGGGTTGCAGCACGGGTCATACAAGTGTTAGGGCCCAATTCCTCAACTATACCCTGAAAGGCATCACAGCTATAATTGACAAATCTTTGTTCACTGTAATATACAGTATATATAATTGATCCAATCAACATTTTTATTAATCTGCACCTGTGGGATCAAAGAAGCAAAGCCAGCATAAATCTGATTCTGGGCTTTAAACTGGTCAGGCACCCCCCTTGGCACTCCAATGGCATCAATATATACTAATGGATCTTCTTCATAACTCATGTGGAGCTAATCAAGGCTTCTCCTCCTTCTGGTAGGTTCATCAGGTACCTCTGGATCCCAAGGTAAAATCTTGAACTGCATAGCTAGTTTAACAAGGGTGCATTGGCCTATCCAGGCATTAGGCAATCTAAGACGGAGCTTACCATCTCCACATAACCAATAAATGTCGTACATATATTGTGTATGTTTAATTAGCAAGTCAGTATCTAGAGAACTGTTCTCTTTGCAGAAACCTGTCTCAAAGATCCCTACTGGTGTACCTGTGGTGTCGTGGGAATTGCAGCAGGTGTAATTGTCAGCTAATACGGTTACTTCTCCTGGGACCTTTAGTTTGGGTTCTTCATGAATTAGTGGGACGTAATCTGGGCAATCAGTGGGCTTCAGACCCTTCAACAGATTCAAAACACAGGCAGTGGTGTTGTCATCAGGAAAAAGCAATGCATGTGTGTATAGATGTGTATTCGCAGCAGCACAAGCAATACATCCTACAGAGATATTCTGAACACTTACATTGTATCTCACCCATTCTAACCATATATTTTTCCTTGGGGCTGTTTGTGTTTCTATGGAGAAAACCTCTTGCCAACTGAGACCTGGAATGGGGATTACTTCATTATCTACATTTTGCAAACGCTCACCTGGGCCTGTTTTAGCTGTACTGGTAACAGGGGCCTTGGTTGGTCTGAAGCTAACATCCTGGAGCTGTGTATGGCCTAAATTCCCATGGTATCCACTATTAAATACATAATGAAAATGCCTTCCCAGTACAAACGTCTGCAGGTCAGCAGATTGGGGGCTTTCAAGATTTAGGAGGAGGGGGTGACAGTTTCTACCCCATTTACAGCCTCTAGGTGGTTGCGGAAGGGCTGTTAGATGCATTCTCCCACGAAGACTCCTACCCGTCCCATCCTTAAGGAACATGGCTTCGCTAGGTTTATATCCCCAATCATCTCCTGTATTCCAGGAAGCATCTGACCAATAATAACAATTATTATTGTCATTTCTGGTAACACATATATAAAACTGGATGATTCCCTCTACCACCCGTTGAGTCTCGAGGCACTTGACTACATCACAGAAATCAAATCGCCAGATATTTACCGGGGCTGTCAGGTTTACCCAGAGAATAGTGGGACCAGGATTCTTATTTACATTAGGGGCTGCAGAGTTAGGGGCAAGGATGGCCCCCAGCCCCAAGATCAAAAACAACAGCAACATTTCCCTTCAGTCACTACTGTGACTAAACACTGGTTCGATCTCTTTTACAGTGTGAGGCGTGGATCCAGGTGCTCTTTCCTTCAAGTTTTACTGCAGTGGGGGTAACCAGGATCACCGTGTGAGGTCCTTCAAATCTTGTCTGGAGACAATCTCTGCGCACAAACTTTTTCACATACACCAGGTCTCCTGGCACAAAGGGATGGTGTCCAGGAACCTTGTCTGGGTCTGGAAGAGAACTGAAGACAGTTAAATGCACTTTGGCAAGGTGTCCATGTAAGGCCTGCACATAGCTAGTCAAGTCCTAGTACTTGAGTTGCAACTGTTGTGGAAAGAAACATCCAAGATTGGGGCTCCTGCCAAACAGATTCACATACGGTGAAAGTCCTGTCTTCCTGTTTGGGGTATATGTTACTGAAAACAAAGCTAGAGGAAGGCATTCTGTCCATGGTTTACCAGTCTCTGCCATTGCCTTCTGGATTTTAAGCTTAAGAGTTCCATTTAGTCTCTCCACTCTTCCACTACTCTGCGGATGGAGTATACAATGCTTGACTTACCCCCAGTGCTGCCATTACCTCTGACATGATCTCTCCAGTAAAATGGGAACCCTGATCGCTTTCAATGACTTCAGGAACTCCATACCTGCATATGATCTCAGCCATCAGTTTCTTCGCCGTTGTCTTAGCCGTAGCTTTGGCAACTGGGTAGGCTTCTGGCCAACCTGAAAATAAATCAATGCAGACCAACACATACTCATACGTCCCTAAACTAGACAACTGAATATAATCAATCTGCAGTCTCTGGAATGGGTAAAGTGGCCGGGGAGTGTGTTTGGATGGAGTTTTCACTGTCCTACCCTGATTATGTGTGGCACATATCATGCAGCTCTGTACCTGCCTTTCTGTGCAGATGGAAAACCCAGGGGCAATCCATTGTTTCTGTAGGGTGTCACACATGGCCGTCTTCGAGTGGTGCACATTCTCGTGCAGAACCTGTGCCAAAATTGGGTACAGTACCTGTGGTAGGCAGACCTTTTCAGCCCTCCCCCATAGTCCGGTGACGGGATCAGAGCAAGCCCCTATCTTTTGCCACCTATTTTTCTCCTCCTTACTTGCCTGTTCTTGTAACCGGGCTAAGATGTCTTTTGACACAAGTGGAGATGGTGGGGTGTCTAGGTGATGTACTTGAGAGGCTACAGGCGTGCTTGCTGCTTTCTTGGCAGCCTGGTCTGCCAGTGCGTTACCCTTTGTCCGTCCATCAGTGCCTTTGCTATGTGCCTTTACCTTTATGATGCCTGCTTGGGTGGGAATCTGTAGTGCATTCATAAGTTGCTGGACTGCCTCAGCATGTTTAATGGGGTGGCCATTTGCTGTCAGGAAAGCCCTGGCTCTCCAGATAGGCCCATAATCGTGTGCAATGCCAAAAGCATACCTGGAATCAGTGTAGATATTTACAGTCTTACCTTCTGCTAGTTTGCACGCTTCTATGAGCGCCTTGAGCTCTTCTTCTTGTGCAGACATATGAGCTGGCATTGAGTCTGCCTTGATTACCTCATGTTCTGAGACCACAGCATATCTGGTACAGAAGCGTCCTTGGTCATCTTGGTGACGGGATCCATCTACAAAAAGCTCAAAATCAGCATTAGAATGGGCACACTAGAGACCAGCCGTTTCCTGAGACATCCATTCTAGACAATCATGTGGTTTGGAAACCTAATCTTGCTCCTCTGGATCCATTCTAGAAAGAAAAAGAGTGTCCTTTTTCATGTCACCTAACCCTCCCCCCTTTGGATCCATAGGAACTAAGAGAAAAGTAGCGGGGTTTAGGACAGTGCACCTTTTCAAAGTCACATTAGTAGGCATGAGAATAGCACACTGAAGTCGCAGCTGTCTGACCATGGTTGTACTTGGTTAAGGATACTATGTACATCATGTGGGGTATGGACCGTCAGTGGGTGATCCAAAACAATTTCTGAAGACTCGTGTAACAACAGCTGGACAGACAACACAGCCCGAACACAAGAGGAACTTCCTCTTGCCACCGTATCCAGGCGGCCGCTGTGATAAGCAACAGGTCTCTGTTTGTCTCCATGAAGCTGAGTCAGCACATCCGTAGCATGTCCTGCATAGGTGAGCACTGTCTGCAAGGCAGTCTGTAATACTGTACGGCAGTGCTCGGGTGTCTTGTAATCATATACGTGGCCTGCGGCGTGTAACACTATATCACAGGGCAAATTCCCTCCTTGGGTGGACATAGCGTCTCCTGATTGCAAGGGGCCATAAGCGGCAAGGTAGGCCTGACACTCTTGGGCTATGACTGGGCCTCCCTTTTTGGCTATCTGTTGGGCCAAACCACCTCTATGTGACAGGGTAGAGTTGGCTGGGTTCACTATGGCTCCCACCTGGTGGGTAATTATGTCCCCATACCCCACTGAGAAAAGAACTTGGAAGCCCTGAGGTGTGATGTAGTAGCGTGAATGACAGGGGAACCAAACTTCTGGTTCCTGGAGAGTCTGGCCTTGTAGGTGTGAAGGTTTCACGGGAAGAGGAGGTCTAGGGGCCTTTCCGGGCTGGGGAGTCTGCCATCTACACCGATTAAAACAAGCTCTTGGTCTGAAAATTGACATGACAAGGCTTGAGAGGGAGTGAGATTCCCATACAGGGTTAAAGGCGTATTGGAGTGTGAGACTGGACTTATGTACGATGGGAGGAGGGCAGAAGCTGGAATCTGTTACATAGGCCACTGATAAGGAACGTCCTTGTACTGCGGTGGGGGCTAGAGAGCGAGTAAGAATCGCTGCTGATGCAGAATGGGCTTTTTGTTACAATGAGAATCCCAGATCTTTAAACACTACCATAAGACGCCCATAGAACTTCTTGGCAGTCCAGGATATATTGGTGCCTTGGGGTCAAGGGACATAGGGCTTACAGTCGGGAGTAGAGGCTTAATTTCCTGGGGAGGGACCATATTATTTAACAGGGTGCCCCCCCCGTTCCAAATTTTTAATTGCTTGCTTTCCCGACACATTAATCTCAGTCACTTACTCAGTTCCTTCTAATACCACAAAACATCCAGTTTTTTTTTTTGTCATAGTAATAGACAACTTTCCTTTTTCAACATCCCAAAAATCAGAATTCACATCCTCTGTTGATCTTCAATTTGCTATATATCAACCACTCAACTTGAAACAGGTAAATCTTTTACCAATCTTTCAATTACACCGATAATCAAACAATCTCTTACAAATTTCCTTCTGAAACAAGGCACTATATTTCAACTATTGTTTAAACACAAATCTCCCAGCGCGTACTACACCAAGAAAATACAAATAGAGAGCAGCTACAGTATGTGCCCCCTCCATTCCAAGGACACAGAGATAAGAAAAATCATAGCATTCCTCAGCGCAGAAGGAAGAAAGCAATAGCGCAGTTCTATGCCCCCCTTCCTCTGGCACGCAGCACAGATAAGGAGAAGAGAGGAGAAATGACAAAGGAGTTGCGCAGCGGTCCGCTCCCCTCCTCCCATCTGGTACACAGCACTGATAAGAGCTCAGTATCTTCTACACAGAAACGGATTGCAGCAGTTTTCAGACTTCATTTCTACAAAACCTTCCTCTGTTCCTCCCTCTCCATCAACCTCTTTCCATCCTTCGTTCTTTAAGCCTCGCGCAACTCGCAGATGAGCTTGCGCTTGTTCTCACAATCCTTTATCCTTCAACATGCCTCTTTTGTTCTCTTAGATTGTGCCATGTATACGGCTGCAATCTCTCTGACTAAGGCAATCCTACATGCTTATACAACCTCTCAAAATTCTTGACTGCCTTCTTGCCCTCCCGTGACTCTACTATTGTCTTGACTTCCACAGCATCCTCATCTAACTTGTGGGGCACAGACTTCTTTTGCTTTAAGAGACGTAGCATGACTCCCAGAATACTATGTCCTTCTGCAGTAGGCCACTGGCGGCGATATCAACAGTGTGTTCTATAGCACGGAACTTCGCGTTCAACGTACTAGGAAAAGAGCCTCGTGCTCAATATTTCCTGTCCCTAACCTGAACAACAGTGATTAACAGACTATCCCGCCATGATATTCCAAACCGTTGGGAGGCGGTCTCCTAGTGAGACCCCTCCACAAAAATTCTGGTGGTCCTGTACGGGGACGTCTTAATTACCTGTTTCTGGTGGTCCTGTACGGGGACGTCTTAATTACCTACTTCTGGTGGTCCCATCTCGGGACGTCTTAATTACCTATTTCTGGTGGTCCCGTACGAGGACGTCTTAATTACCTATTTCTGGTGGTCCCGTAAAAGGACGTCTTAATTACCTGTTTGTACTCAAAATTCTGGTGGTCCCCCACTTGGGACGTCTTAATTACCTGTTAGTACAATATCACAGAGGCTGCGTCTCCTATCCCTTTCTCTAAGCCGCCCCACAATCTACAACTTGCTCAATCTTTCACTCCACTTCACTACTAGACAATAGTCACGGGTAGGGTGATTGAATGGCGTACAATGACTGGTGGAGGAGGTGTGGTGTATGCGAGGACACGCAGGATGCGACGTCTCTCAGTTGCTGGTTCAGAGCGTGGCACAGGATCGCGCTCGGTCTCACCACTCGACCGGTCACCCCTCGGATCCAAGGAGACCACAGACAAACCAATAACGGCTGAGACACTAGCAAGTGTGACACATACAGAGTATATGATCTCCACTTACCGTGTTTGGAGGGTGATCAGTCCTCGATGTCAGCCACTACAGGTGTCATCCATGGACATCCAGGGATGGGTCCAGGGGGTCTCGGATCGCTGTCCACGCCCCATGTTGGGCGCCAAATTGTCGGGGTCGTCACGACAATAACCCTCATTCACCAGTCATTCCAAATTAAAGTATGAGCCGAGCATCTGGTACCGGGTAAGAATGAGTCAGACAAGTTGCTGGTTCAATCTCAGTTGATGCCCGTGCGTCTACTAGTGTCGGCAACGATTACAGCAACTGAACCTTTATTTCCGATACACAATACTATATTGGGTTTTAGGGAAAGGAATGCAACAGGCGGGGTTTAAGCAGTATACGTCTAGTGTTCAGTCTTTCCTGATTTGTCCTGACGTCTCCTGGTGGATCCTCCTTTCTTCACATTCCTAAGTTTCGATTTCAGAAGAAATGATACTTGACTCGGACACGAAAGTAGAGCAAAGGTGAACACTAAGAGCCATTTTAAATACAATTACATTTGCAAGCAGGGGAAAACTTATTGTTTCACAGTATAAAATGTATAAAAGTACAAAAAGTATATAAAGAAAATATATTTTCACCTTGACAGAACGTCGAGCAGTTGTTGAGATGTTTTGTAGCAGACAATCAGGAGATGTAGTCGGAATATCTACCACTAGCTGAGTTTGCTCTTAATAATCATACGTCTTCTTCGGCTGGGTGTTCTCCTTTTTTTTGCTGTACAGGGGGGCATCCATCTTTTGGTACATTTTCAAAGATTGGGGCAACGCTGCCTGAGGAGGAGAGTTTTTCTGGAAATTTGGACAGAGTTTGGACCAATGTACACCATAATCTGAAAGAGGCAAATAGCAGGTCAAATAAATATTTTGACAAGAAAAAAAGGGAGGCGTTGTTTGCAGTTGGGGACATGGTCTGGTTGTCCTCTAGGAATCTGCATTTGAAGATCCCTTCTAAAAAACTGGGGCCTAAGTTTGTAAGACCCTTCAATGTGGTTCAGGTTGTCAACTCGGCAGCGGTGAGATTAGACATCTCCTCGTCCTGGTGAATTAATTCAATTTTTCATGTATCTTTACTGAAAAAAGATGACACACCAGATAAGAGGCGATGCCGACTGTTCCTCCATTTGATGAGGATGGCGAGTTTGAGATTTCACACATTTTAGATTCCAGGTGGCACAGAGGAAGGTTGCAGCATCTCGTGTCCTGGAAGGGTTTCGGTCCCGAGGATAATTCCTGGGTGAAAGCTGAGGATGTCTCAGCCTCAAGGCTGATTAAGGTTTTTTATAGGAGATTTTCGAATAAGGCTCAGCCAAGAGGATCTGGAGGATCTTTGCAAAAGGGGAGGTACTGTTACCATATATATATTCATACAACAGCCAAGATCAGTAAACCGTTTTCAACACTGTTATAGCAGATTGGTCTTTTGCCAAGGAATTGGCCCATGGATATGCCTTTAAACATCTGAGGGGGGTGAGAGGATTTGGCATGTAAAAAAAGAGTTTACCACAGTTCCCTTTCTGAAGACATCAGTCTGGAGAGCATTCATCTCATCTCTCTTGATGAGAACATCAATGAAATCAATTCCATTGCAATCATAATTATAGGTGAGATGAAGGTTCAAGTCATTTAGTTCAACTCATCAAAAAAGAAATTTAATTCAGTAAAAGTGCCTTTCTGAATAAAAAATCATCAATGAAGCGAGTCTGAAAGATAACACGTTCTATTGGTAAATGGGAATCCATCAAGAATAGCTCCTCCCACAGCCCCAGGAACAGGTTGACGTAAGAAGGGGCGCAGGCTGCCCCCTTTGCTGTGCCCTCGAGCTGTAGTTGGAAGACAAAATAAAATACAATTGTGGGAAAGAATGAACTCCAATAGTTGAATGATAAAAGCTGCTTGCTCTTTATCCTCATTCTTTATTTGTAAGAAGGAAACTGCTTGTAGGCCATCATGTTGACTGATACTCGTGTAGAGAGACATCATGTCTTCCTCTATATTCAATCCGTCAATTTTACAAAGTAAATCAGAGATGTCTTGTAAAAAAATGGGAAGATTTTCAACTTTATTTTAATTCGCTGTCAACATATTTACAAATATTTTTAACCAAGCCCCCCACCCCAGCGACAATTGGTTTATCTAGGGGAATGGCAGCACTTTAATGAATCTTTGGGGAACAACAAAGTGTTGGGACAACTGGGTCCAAGACAGCGAGTGCCTTAGTTCTTTGGAAATCTGTACATCCTGATGAGCATTGTCAAAAATTGTATATGATAATTTCTTATAACACAGTGGATCTGTGAGATGATGATAGGATTCAGTTTTCTAGATCTTCCATGGCCAGATCACAATGTTTCCCCCTTATCGGCCGGCTTATAGATATCAGATAGATTTTTACGTTGATCGTGACTATATCTTTCTTGATACATCAGATTGTCTTTATAAATGGAAAAAAAGCACCAAAGAAACTACCTTCACACAAGGCCAGTAAAAATACATATAAACTTTATTTAATCAACATGAAAATAATAATCAGTACTGGGTATCTACCAATAGCACAGGGAAATAGGTGGGCAACCCAGGTCAGGGCTCCATTGGTAGTGGTATCATAATACAAACCATAATATAACAATGCATATTACAATTGTGCAAGTGACCATGTACAGACATGCAAACAAGAAATAAATAAATAGTAATAATACAAGAGTATAACTCAATAATATAGTTACCAAATGAAGCGTTCCTGGGGGCCCCCCACCCCCAGATGGATTCGCTGAGGACTGTCGATCTGAAATGGGGTCACTTTGGGGGAGGGGGGGGGTCGCTGTTCTGGCAGCTTCACATTATTCCAAACAAATCTGCAATCCAGAAACCAAACAGTGATTCTTCCCTCTCGGAGCCACGGAAGCGAGATCTCCTGCGACATTCTGGGGGTCGCCTCATTCTCTAGAAATTACTTTATAAATTGTGCAGCGTCCTATAAGATATCCCTGCCCACAGCGCCCCCATCCAGCGAGTGTCTGAGAAAGGTCATTACACCGAAACGTCACGAAGTTCAGATCCAAGGAGCAAGATCACATTTATCATTGCTGCGCACTGTGTACGGCATCAATGGAGGGAGCAGCCGAGATTCTCTTATCACTGGGATCCCACTCCACTCGCTCCTCACACTCAGCAAGTATCCGCCCTGCGGCCTATATACCCGAAGCCTCACACACTGCTCCGCTCTGTGCGCAGCGTACACCCAGTACTACTGTTATATGCAGTCTGCTCCGTACGCACGGCTCCGCTCTGTGCGCAGCGTACACCCAGTACTACTGTTCTATGCAGTCTGCTCCGTACACACGGCTCCACTCTGTGCACAGCGTACACCCAGTACTTCTGTTATATACAGTCTGCTCCGTACACACGGCTCCGCTCTGTGCGCAGCGTACACCCAGTACTTCTGTTATATGCAGTCTGCTTCGTACACACGGCTCCACTCTGTGTGCAGCGTACACCCAGTACTACTGCTATATGCAGTCTGCTCCGTACACACGGCTCCGCTCTGTGAGCAGCGTACACCCAGCACTACTGTTATATGCAGTCTGCTCCATACACACGGCTCCGCTCTGTGCGCAGCGTACACCCAGTACTTGTTATATACAGTCTGCTCCGTACACACGGCTCCACTCTGTGCGCAGCGTACACCCAGTACTACTGTTATATGCAGTCTGCTCCGTACACACCGCTCCGCTCTGTGCGCAGCGTACACCCAGTACTTCTGTTATATGCAGTCTGCTCCGTACACACGGCTCCACTCTGTGCGCAGCGTACACCCAGTACTACTGTTCTATGCAGTCTGCTCCATACACACGGCTCCGCTCTGTGCGCAGCGTACACCCAGTACTACTGTTATATGCAGTCTGCTCCGTACACACGGCTCAGCTCTGTGCGCAGCGTACACCCAGTACTACTGTTATATGCAGTCTGCTCCGTACACACGGCTCCACTCTGTGCGCAGCCTACACCCAGTACTACTGTTATATGCAGTCTGCTCCGTACACACGGCTCCGCTCTGTGCGCAGCCTACACCCAGTACTACTGTTATATGCAGTCTGCTCCATACACACGGCTCCGCTCTGTGCGCAGCGTACACCCAGTACTACTGTTATATACAGTCTGCTCCGTACACACGGCTCCGCTCTGTGTGCAGCATACACCCAGTACTACTGTTATATGCAGTCTGCTCCGTACACACGGCTCCGCTCTGTGTGCAGCATACACCCAGTACTACTGTTATATGCAGTCTGCTCCGTACACACGGCTCCGCTCTGTGCGCAGCGTACACCCAGTACTACTGTTATATGCAGTCTGCTCCGTACACACGGCTCCGCTCTGTGCGCAGCGTACACCCAGTACTACTGTTATATGCAGTCTGCTCCGTACACACGGCTCCGCTCTGTGAGCAGCGTACACCCAGTACTACTGTTATATGCAGTCTGCTCCGTACACACGGCTCCGCTCTGTGCGCAGCGTACACCCAGTACTACTGTTATATACAGTCTGCTCCGTACACACGGCTCCGCTCTGTGTGCAGCATACACCCAGTACTACTGTTATATGCAGTCTGCTCCGTACACACGGCTCCGCTCTGTGCGCAGCGTACACCCAGTACTACTGTTATATGCAGTCTGCTCCGTACACACGGCTCCGCTCTGTGCGCAGCGTACACCCAGTACTACTGTTATATGCAGTCTGCTCCGTACACACGGCTCCGCTCTGTGAGCAGCATACACCCAGTACTACTGTTATATGCAGTCTGCTCCGTACACACGGCTCCGCTCTGTGAGCAGCGTACACCCAGTACTACTGTTATATGCAGTCTGCTCCATACACACGGCTCCGCTCTGTGCGCAGCGTACACCCAGTACTACTGTTATATGCAGTCTGCTCCGTACACACGGCTCCGCTCTGTGCGCAGCGTACACCCAGTACTACTGTTATATGCAGTCTGCTCCGTACACACGGCTCCGCTCTGTGCGCAGCGTACACCCAGTACTACTGTTATATGCAGTCTGCTCCGTACACACGGCTCCGCTCTGTGAGCAGCGTACACCCAGTACTACTGTTATATGCAGTCTGCTCCGTACACACGGCTCCGCTCTGTGCGCAGCGTACACCCAGTACTACTGTTATATACAGTCTGCTCCGTACACACGGCTCCGCTCTGTGTGCAGCATACACCCAGTACTACTGTTATATGCAGTCTGCTCCGTACACACGGCTCCGCTCTGTGCGCAGCGTACACCCAGTACTACTGTTATATGCAGTCTGCTCCGTACACACGGCTCCGCTCTGTGCGCAGCGTACACCCAGTACTACTGTTATATGCAGTCTGCTCCGTACACACGGCTCCGCTCTGTGAGCAGCATACACCCAGTACTACTGTTATATGCAGTCTGCTCCGTACACACGGCTCCGCTCTGTGAGCAGCGTACACCCAGTACTACTGTTATATGCAGTCTGCTCCATACACACGGCTCCGCTCTGTGCGCAGCGTACACCCAGTACTACTGTTATATGCAGTCTGCTCCGTACACACGGCTCCGCTCTGTGAGCAGCGTACACCCAGTACTACTGTTATATACAGTCTGCTCCGTACACACGGCTCCGCTCTGTGAGCAGCATACACCCAGTACTACTGTTATATGCAGTCTGCTCCGTACACACGGCTCCGCTCTGTGAGCAGCGTACACCCAGTACTACTGTTATATACAGTCTGCTCCGTACACACGGCTCCGCTCTGTGAGCACCGTACACCCAGTACTACTGATATATGCAGTCTGCTCCGTACACACGGCTCCGCTCTGTGAGCAGCGTACACCCAGTACTACTGTTATATACAGTCTGCTCCGTACACACGGCTCCGCTCTGTGAGCACCGTACACCCAGTACTACTGTTATATGCAGTCTGCTCCTCACAACTTGTACACACACGGCTCCGCTCCGTACACCCAGTACACACAACTCCGCTCCGTACACCTCACACCTCGTACACACACGGCTCCGCTCCGTCCACCCAGTACACACTGTAAACCCTCCTGACCCCACACATAAATTTCACCTCATCCAGCACCATGACAACCAGCACAGCAGAGTCCTGCATACACTGAGGCCCCTGATCATGTGACCCCTGACTCCTCCCCTCCTGTGACCTCATCACAGGTCCTGTGCGCACAGAGCAGCCATATATGTGGAGTGGGTTGAGCCTAGAGTGTATGGGCTCCTTCCAGGTGCCTGACTGCAGCCCATACACTCTAGCCGGCTCACTGTGAAGACACTAGACTGTATGGGCCCCTGTCAGGTATATATTATTGTAGATATAGACTGTACGGGCTCCTGTCAGGTATATATTATTGTAGATATAGACTGTACGGGCTCCTGTCAGGTATATATTATTGTAGATACAGACTGTACGGACTCCTGTCAGGTATATATTATTGTAGATATAGACTGTATGGGCTCCTGTCAGGTATGTATAAGTGGTGATATCAGAATGTGTGGGCCCCTGTCAGGTATATATTAGTGGTGATATCAGAATGTGTGGGCCCCTGTCAGGTATATATTAGTGATGATATCAGAATGTATGGGCCCCGTCAGGTATATATTAGTGATGATATCAGAATGTATGGGCCCCTGTCAGGTATATATTAGTGATGATATCAGAATGTATGGGCCCCTGTCAGGTATATATTAGTGATATCAGAATGTATGGACCCCCGTCAGGTATATATATATTAGTGATGATATCAGAATGTATGGGCCCCGTCAGGTATATATATTAGTGATATCAGAATGTATGGGCCCTGTCAGGTATATATTAGTGATGATATCAGAATGTATGGGCCCCTGTCAGGTATATATTATTGTAGGTATACACTGTATGGGCCCCTGTCAGGTATATATGCTGCGATTGTTCTCGTATGCTGATTTGGCATGAAAAAAATAATCACAGATGTGATCTGCCCCATAGATTAACACTGGTCCGAGTGCCATGCGATGCTTTCTCACATAGCGCTCATCCGTATTCTACGCTAGTGTGACCCCGGCCTTAAACGTATGAAGCGACACAGACCACCTGCAGTTCACCCACCATCAATATTTAAATTACAAGTTTTTCACCATTCCAAAAAATGCTAATTTTAACCTAGTTCCATAGGTTTCTTAAAGGGAACCTGTCACCAGGTTTTCCCCATATATAGTACCACCAGCACCTATATGCCCTTATACACACCCTTCTAGAGTGCTGTACCGTATATACTCGCGTATAAGCCGAATTTTTTTTGGGCAGAAAGAGACCCTCTCGGCTTATACTCGAGTCATTGTCGGCGGGGAAGCGGCGGCTGTCACATACTCACCTGCTCCTGGCATGGTCCCTGCATGTCCGATGGTCTCCGGGCAGCTCTTCCTGTGTTCAGCGGTCACGTGGTTCTGCTCATTAATGAATATGGACGCATAATGGTTAAGGCTATGTGCACACGTTGCAGATTTGCTTGAGGAAAATGTCTGCATGGTTAGTGCGTCTCTTAGCAGAAAACGCAGTGGAAATTCTGTACTTTTTTATGCGTTTCTGTAAATCGTGAGCGCTAAATAAAGATGTTAAAAAATAAATAAAGGAATTTGATGCATTTCCTTATTCAAACTCTTCACGAGATACCCTCATTAATATTAACTAAAGACACACACACACCCATGTAGGAGCATTAACATAATTAACCTACATATGCTGTAAAAAAAACAACTAAGAAACCTGCGTGAAATGCAATATGTTTATTTTTCAAAAAATAAAACCTGCATGGGCTCCCGCATAATTTTCATAACCAGCAGTGGGAAAGCTGACAGCTGATGTTACTATTCTGGAAAGGAGCCAATAACCATAAAGGTTCCCAGGCTATTAATATCAGCTCACAGCTGTTTGCTTAGCCTTTACTGGCTATTTTACAGGGGGACACAAAATATTGACATAAAATCCAACCACCAAATGCTAGGCAGACAGCTGTAGGCTGATATTTATAGCCTGTGAAGAGGCCATGGATATTGGCAGCCCCACAGGCTAAAAACCATCAGCTCTCAGCCGTCGCAGAAATGGCGCATCTTATACTTATATTCTGGCACTTAGCCTCGCTCTTCCCACTTGCCCTGTAGCAGAGGGGTTCATAATTGTGCGGTTGATGTCACCTTTTTATTGTCAAGTAATATCAAGCCCACAGGTTAGTAATGGAGAGGCATCTATCAGACATCTCTCCATTACTAAGCTGGCCTAATGTCACCTTACAATACAAAGGTGACATTAACCCCTTATTACCCCATATACCACGACAGGGCAGTGAGAAGACAGAGGCTGAGTGCCAGAATTGGCGCATCTTACAGATGCACCTTTTCTGGGGTGGCAATAACCATGGTCCCTCTCTAGGCTATAATATCTGTCCTCAGTCACTGGCTTTCCCTCTGTGGCACAGAAAATTGTGCGGGAGCCCACGCCAGTTTTTTCAGTGAAAACATTATTAAATACATACAGGCCCCAAATTTTACACACACACACACACACACTACTAACCGTATTAGTCACTGACCTATATAAGTCTAACTGTTCTGCAATGGTTTACTGTATGTAAACCATGTCTCCTATCCTGTCAGCCTCTGCAATAATTTAACAGAAGCCGACAAATTAATTATCAGCTATTCTGCTGTCCGTGTGATATATTATATATATATATATATATATATATATATATATATATATATATATATATATACACTCACTGGCCACTTTATTAGGTACACCATGCTAGTAACGGGTTGGACCCCCTTTTGCCTTCAGAACTGCCTCAATTCTTCGTGGCATAGATTCAACAAGGTGCTGGAAGCATTCCTCAGAGATTTTGGTCCATATTGACATGATGGCATCACACAGTTGCCGCAGATTTGTCGGCTGCACATCCCTGATGCGAATCTCCCGTTCCACCACATCCCTAAGATTTCATGTTGTTTACGCCAAATTCTGACCCTACCATCCGAATGTCGCAGCAGAAATCGAGACTCATCAGACCAAGCAACGTTTTTCCAATCTTCTACTGTCCAATTTCGATGAGCTTGTGCAAATTGTAGCCTCAGTTTCCTGTTCTTAGCTGAAAGGAGTGGTACCCGGTGTGGTCTTCTGCTGCTGTAGCCCATCTGCCTCAAAGTTCGACGCACTGTGCGTTCAGAGATGCTCTTAGGCCTACCTTGGTTGTAACGGGTGGCGATTTGAGTCACTGTTGCCTTTCTATCAGCTCGAACCAGTCTGCCCATTCTCCTCTGACCTCTGGCATCAACAAGGCATTTCCGCCCACAGAACTGCCGCTCACTGGATTTTTTTTTTTTTTCGGACCATTCTCTGTAAACCCTAGAGATGGTTGTGCGTGAAAATCCCAGTAGATCAGCAGTTTCTGAAATACTCAGACCAGCCCTTCTGGCACCAACAACCATGCCACGTTCAAAGGCATTCAAATCACCTTTCTTCCCCATACTGATGCTCGGTTTGAACTGCAGGAGATTGTCTTGACCATGTCTACATGCCTAAATGCACTGAGTTGCCGCCATGTGATTGGCTGATTAGAAATTAAGTGTTAACAAGAAGTTGGACAGGTGTACCTAATAAAGTGGCCAGTGAGTGTATATGTATATATATATATATACACACACACACATATACACACACACACACACACACACACATACATACACACACACATACATACACACAGACAGTACAGACCAAATGTTTAGACACCTCATAAAGATTTTTCTGTATTTTCATGACTATGAAAACTGTACATTCACACTGAAGGCATCAAAACTATGTGGAATTATATACTTAATAAAAGTGTAAGGCAACTGAAAATATGTCTTATATTCTAGGTTTTTCAAAGTAGCCACCTTTTGCTTTGATGACTGCTTTGCACACTCTTGGCAGTCTCTTGATGAGCTTCAAGAGGTAGTCACTGGGAATGGTCTTCCAACAATCTTGAAGGAGTTCCCAGAGATGATTAGCACTTGTTGGCCCTTTTTGCCTTCACTCTGCGGTCCAGCTCACCCCAAACCATCTCGATTGGGTTCAGGTCTGGTGACTGTGGAGGCCAGGTCATCTGGCATAGCACCCCATCACTCTCCTTCTTGGTCAAATAGTCCTTTTACTGCCTGGAGGTGTGTTTGGGTTATTGTCCTGTTGAAAAATAAATGATGGTCCAACTAAACGTAAACCGGATGGTATAGCATGCCGCTGCAAGATGCTGTGGTAGCCATGCTGGTTCAGTATGCCTTCAATTTTGAATAAATCCCCAACAGTGTCACCAGCAAAGCCCCCCCACACCATCACACCTCCTCCTCCATGCTTCACGGTGGAAACCAGGCATTTAGAGTCCATCCGTTCACATTTTCTGTGTACAAAGACACGGTGGTTGGAACCAAAGATCTAAAATTTGGACTCATCTGACCAAAGAACAGGTTTCCACTGGTCTAATGTCCATTCCTTGCGTTATTTAGCCCAAACAAGTCTCTTCTGCTTGTTGCTTGTCCTTAGCAGTGGTTTCCTAGAAGCTATTTTACCATGAAGGCCTGCTGCACAAAGTCTCCTCTTAAGGGCTTGTTTCCATTTGCGAGAAACACGTCCGTATCTCGCATGTGGAAACCAAGCTGTAGCACCGGCACTCCAGAGCGGAGCGTGCGGCCGCATAGGAACACATGGAGCTGCACGCTCCGCTTCAAAGTGCCGGCGCCACAGCTTGGTTTCCACATGCGAGATACGGATGTGTTTCTCGCAAATGGAAACAAGCCCTAACAGTTGTTGTAGAGATGTGTCTGCTGCTAGAACTCTGTGTGGCATTGACCTGGTCTCTAATCTGAGCTGCTGTTAACCTGCGATTTCTGAGGCTGGTGACTCGGATAAACTTATCCTCAGAAGCAGAGGTGACTCTTGGTATTCCTTTCCTGGGGCGGTCCTCATGTGAGCCAGTTTCTTAGTAGCGCTTGGTGGTTTTTCCCACTGCACTTGGGGACACTTTCAGTTTTCCCAATTTTTCGGACTGACTGACCTTCATTTCTTAAAGTAATGATGGCCACTCGTTTTTCTTTACTTAGCTGCTTTTTTCCTGCCATAATACAAATTCTAACAGTCTATTCAGTAGGACTATCAGCTGTGTATCCACCAGACTTCTGCACAACACAACTGATGGTCCCAAACCCATTTATAAGGCAAGAAATCCCACTTATTAAACCTGACAGGGCACACCTGTGAAGTGAAAATCATTCCCAGTGACTACCTCTTGCAGCTCATCAAGAGAATGCCAAGAGTGTGAAAAGCAGTCAAAGAAAAAGGTGGCTACTTTGAAGAACCTAGAATATAAGACATAACAAAAAAGTGTGAAACAACTGAAATTAAGTATATAATTCCACATGTGTTAATTCATAGTTTTGATGCCTTCAGTGTGAATGTACAATTTTCATAGTCATGAAAATACAGAAAAATCTTTAAGTGAGAAGGTGTGTCCAAACTTTTGGTCTGTAGTGTATCTTTAGATTTTATATACACCTATACTGTGTATATATCTATTGTATTGTAACCTGTCAGTGTGATTTTACTGTACACTGCACCTGAATTGTCGGCCTTTCAAAGGACACCGTTGCGTATTTCTCGCAAGTCACACTGATGGCCCGTGTGGTGCGAGTTTTTCTTGCACAAATAGACTTTCATTGGCGAGTCTCGGCTGATATACGGTGCAAATCACAGCATACTGCAATTTCACTCGCACATATAATACGGCCGTGAAAAAAAAGTGATGGGAGATTAACATTGGTTCGAGTGCTATGCGATTTTTTTCTCCCATAGCACTCGTCCGTATTCCTCTCTAGTGTGACTCCGGCCTTAAAGGGAAAATCATTAAAAATTTATATTTTTTAACATTTGTAAAATTTCTGATTTTTTACAAAATAAAGCAAAACATATCAACTCAAGTTTACCATTATCATAAAGTCTAATATGACACGAAAAAAAAAATTAATCTCAAAATCAATGGGATGTTGAAGCACTCCAGAGTTATTACTATATAAAGTGACACTGGTCAGATTTTACAAAAATGGCCCCGCCACAAAGGGGCTAAGAGCTAGTACATGTGAACATTGTTTCAAAAGTGGCTTACCTGTCTCAGGCAGGTTTCACACCAGCGTTCGGCAGCCTTCTTCCTCCATTAAGCCCCGCCCACTGCTGCGCCTCTTCCTTCAGCTCCGCCTACGTCTGCATGCGTCCCCTATCTAACATTGGGTACACAGGCATGCCTCATTTTGAAGATGCGCTGAACTGCGTCGAACGTAACATGTTGCATTTTATTGCAGTCGGCGCAGCGTTAAAACAACGCATGCGGAGGCATCCGCTTGGCCTGCGTACCCAATATTAAAGATAGAGTATGCAGGACGCATGCAGACGTAGACGGAACTGAATGAAGAGTTGTGGCAGTGAGCAGGGCTTAGGCTACTTTCACACTAGTCCGTCGGTACGGGCCGTCGCAAACCGTCGGCCAGTGTGTTTTATGTAGAACAATGTGGGCAGTGGAGGCAGTTGTACAACACATCCGTGGCCCATTGTAGGTTCTGGGGAGGAGGGGGCGGAGGTTCGGCCGCGCATGCGCGGTCGAAAATGGCAGACTCGACGCACAAAAAAAGTTATATGGAATGTTTTTTTGTGCCGACGGTCCGCCAAAACACGACGCATCTGTCGCACGACGGATGCGACGTGTGGCAATCCGTCCCAATGTGTTGCTAATGAAAGTCTATGGAGAAAAAACGCATCCTGTGGGCAACTTTGCAGGATGCGTTTTTTCTCCAAAACGACGCATTGAGACGTACAGCAAGCGACGTTAGTGTGAAAGTAGCCTTAACGGAGGAGGAAGGCTGCCATCCGAAGCCCTGCCGAACGCTGGTGTGAAACCAGCCTAAGGCTGTTATTATAGCACCTTCCATGTGTTACACAGATACATCATGGGCTTGTCCTGCCCTACGCATGAAATGAAAGGCGAAAATACAATGTGGAGACTTCATCAGAGCAATGTTTTATTTACATTCAGAACTGGTTTAAGAGGAACAAATGACCATTTCCCACAGAAATCTCAGACTTTTACTTATAGAAATACTGGATAAATATCATTTTACCATTAGATATAGAAACGTTTCCAATTTTATAAAACTGCATTTTTTTGCATTGAATAACTTTATGCCTTTGCTTGTTTCATTTTATGCATTTCTACAGTATTGTAAAACTGTAGTATGCTGTTGGTGCCTGCGGGCTGGACTGTCGGTTTGGTATGTGGCTCTGTTCCCCCCAGGCCTGCCTCCGCCGGTGTCTGAGGTTTTGGTGTCCCAGACCAGAGATCATAATACCGGCCTTGAATTGTGAAGGACACGGCAGCCGACCCTGAGAAACATCCAAGGTGGGAAAGCCCCATCATGTCGATGGAGAGTCTGCTAGATCCAGGCCTAGCTGACCAGTGCTGGTGGGTTCATGGATGCCAGGAGGGGGTTGGCCTAAAGGAAGGTCTCGTCTTTTCCTGGCGGGTCAGAGAGTTGTCCCGTCGGTTTATTGGACAGAACATTTCCAAAACAACCAAAATTGAACAGCAGATCTCTTGGGAGGCAGACTTTAGTCCTCTGTTGCAGAAGCGAAGTACTCTTGGCGTGCATGATTGTTCAGGGCACTGGCGGTGTGGACCGGCCACCAGAGAAGGCCTAGACCGAAGCCTGGATATTTTAAGAGCAGGGTCACAGGAGCCTCTGGAAAACATGGAGGCTGCATGAATAGGAAGGTTTCCTCAGGAGACGTCCATATTGCTCAGGGGCAAACTAGGACATACTTGTCCTGTCCTTTCCATTTTTTCTCTCTTTTTTTTTTTTTAAAGTAGCCCCCTCACTGCCTGGTAGGATATACCTGTCCTGAAGATCACACATCATTTTTCGCAGACCGATGATGAAGATGGGCATGGAATAACCTGAACGCAGACCTTTCGGTGGCTGGCACATAACGGATTCGTCTTCCCTCCCTACTCTATCTGGCTCTGGGGGGGCCAGAGGGTAGGGGGATTCGTGGCATGGACCGTCCTCTGGGGAACCACAAACACTCTTGATGTGTTAGGGCCTTGCCTCGTAGACCACAGATGATACGGTAGTGACAATTCTAGGTGGGAGATTAGAGTGACAATTCCACTGTCGCCCTCAAAAGCCGTATCTGAAAAAAAAAGAAAAAAGAAAAAGGAAAATCATTAATAAAAAAACCCCCAAAACCTAAGTCAGAAGCTGGGCTGGGGGGTCCAGACCTATGTCTGCCTCCTACTGACATTAAGCTAAAAAGGATTAGCTTCGTGCCAGTTGGTGGTGTGGCCTCCTCTACAGGGAAATACCTAAATTTTTTTTTTGCATAGCATAAGCAGCATACACTCATTTTTTTTGTGTACCCCAATGAAGCATTAGCCCCCCCCCCCACATCAAACAGATGGCCACACAGCATAACCTCACTCCCCCAGTCAGAAACCTCCACCTCACATTAACCAGCGGACCCCACAGGATAAATCCAAAGCCCACCAGACATTCCCTCCCCTCAAGCGTAAGTCCAAATATGACGCCCCCTGCCCCAACCATAAATCCCATCAGACACCCCCTCCAATCGAACGCCACCCCAGCTTAAACTCTCATCGGACGTCCAACCCCCACAAACCCCCATCGGACGTCCAACCCCCATCGGACGTCCAACCCCACCAGACGCGGAACCCCCCACCCAGCACAAACCCCCAGATGCAGACCCGCCACCCCGCACAAACCCCCATCGGACGTGGACCCCCCCACCCAGCACACACCCCCTTCGGACGTCCAACCCCCACAAACCCCCATCGGACGTCCAACACCCATCGGACGTGGACCCCCCAACCCAGCACACCCCCTTCGATGTCCACCCCCCACCCAGCTTAAACCCTCTTCAGCCCCCCCCCAAACCCAACCCATAAGCAGGTCGCCCCCCCCCAATAAAAGGGATCCCCCAGTAAGCAGCAGGTCACCCCCTAATAAAAGGGTTCCATCTGTAAGCAGCAGGTCGTCCCCAAATCCCACCACGGGATCCCCCCCAATAGCCAGCAGCAGGTCGCCTCCCCACATTCAACGACAAGCAGGTCGCCTCCCCACATTCAACGACAAGCAGGTCGCCTCCCCACATTCAACGACAAGCAGGTCGCCTCCCCACATTCAACGACAAGCAGGTTGCCCTCCCACATTCAACGACAAGCAGGTCGCCCTCAAATCTCACCACAGGGGTCCCCCAAATAGCCTGCAGCAGGTCACCCCTCACATGCAGGTCACCTCCCCACATCCCACCACAAGCAGGTCACCCCCACATCCCACCACAGGGGTCCCCCAATAGCTTGCAGCAGGTCTCCCCCCACATCCACCACAAGGGTCCCCCCCAATAGACAGCAGGTCACGCCCTCCCAAAACCCGACCACAAGCATGTCGCCCTCAAACCCCACCACCAGCCAGCAGCAGGTCGCCCCCACTAAAAGGGGTCCACCCCGTAAGCAGCACGTCACCTCCAAACCCCACCACAGAGGTCCCCCTCAATAGCCAGCAGGTCACCCCCAAACCCCACCACAGGGGCCCATCAATAGCCATCAGCAGGTCACCCCTCCACAAGCAGGTCGCCCACACTAAAAGGGGTCCCGCAACAAGCAGGTCGCCTCCCCAAACCCAACCATAAGCAGGTCACCCTCACTAAAAGGGGTCCCCCGCACGCAGGTCGCCCCCAAATCACACCACAGAGGTCCCCCCAATTGCCAGCAGCAGGTCCCCCCCCCCACAAGCAGGTCACCCCCAATAGCATGCAGCAGGTCGCCCCCCCCACAAGCAGGTCAGGGGTCCCCCAATAGCCTGCAGCCCCCCTCACACAAGCAGGTCGCCTACCACAGAAGTCCACCACAACAGCCAGCGGCAGTCCATCCCACAAAATCCCACAATAGCCAGCAGCAGGTCCCCCCAAAATCCCACCGCAGGGGTCCCCCACAATAGCCAGCAGCAGCGGAGCCCCCCCAAATCCCAAAACAGGGGTCCCCCACAATAGCCAGCAGCAGCGGAGCCCCCCCAAATCCCAAAACAGGGGTCCCCCACAATAGCCAGCAGCAGCGGAGCCCCCCCCCAAATCACACCGCAGGGGTCCCCCACAATAGCCAGCAGCAGCGGAGCCCCCCAAATCCCACCACAGGGGTCCCCCACAATAGCCAGCAGCAGCGGAGCCCCCCAAAATCCCACCGCAGGAATCCCCCACAATAGCCAGCAGCAGCGGAGCCCCCCAAAATCCCACCACAGGGGTCCCCCACAATAGCCAGCAGCAGCCGAACCCCCAAAATCCCACCGCAGGGGTCCCCCACAATAGCCAGCAGCAGCGGAGCCCCCCCAAATCCCACCACAGGGGTCCCCCCCAAATCACACCGCAGAGGTCCCCCACAATAGCCAGCAGCAGCGGAGCCCACCAAAACCCCACCGCAGGGGTCCCCCACAATAGCCAGCAGCAGCGGAGCCTCCCAAAATCCCACCGCAGGGATCCCCCACAATAGCCAGCAGCAGCGGAGCCCCCCAAAATCCCACCACAGGGGTCCCCCACAATAGCCAGCAGCAGCGGAGCCTCCCAAAATCCCACCGCAGGGGTCCCCCACAATAGCCAGCAGCAGCGGAGCCTCCCAAAATCCCACCGCAGGGGTCCCCCACAATAGCCAGCAGCAGCGGAGCCTCCCAAAATCCCACCGCAGGGGTCCCCCACAATAGCCAGCAGCAGCGGAGCCCCCCAAAATCCCACCGCAGGGATCCCCCACAATAGCCAGCAGCAGCGGAGCCCACCAAAACCCCACCGCAGGGGTCCCCCACAATAGCCAGCAGCAGCGGAGCCTCCCAAAATCCCACAGCAGGGATCCCCCACAATAGCCAGCAGCAGCGGAGACCCCCAAAATCCCACCACAGGGGTCCCCCACAATAGCCAGCAGCAGCGGAGCCTCCCAAAATCCCACCGCAGGGGTTCCCCACAATAGCCAGCAGCAGCGGAGCCTCCCAAAATCCCACCGCAGGGGTCCCCCACAATAGCCAGCAGCAGCGGAGCCCCGCAAAATCCCACCGCAGGGATCCCCCACAATAGCCAGCAGCAGCCGAGCCCCCCAAAATCCCACCGCAGGGGTCCCCCACAATAGCCAGCAGCAGCGGAGCCCCCCCAATCCCACCGCAGGGATCCCCCACAATAGCCAGCAGCAGCGGAGCCCCCCAAAAACCCACCGCAGGGGTCCCCCACAATAGCAAGCAGCAGCGGAGCCCCTCAAAATCCCACAGCAGGGGTCCCCCACAATAGCAAGCAGCAGCGGAGCCCACCAAAACCCCACAGCAGGGGTCCCCCACAATAGCCAGCAGCAGCGGAGCCTCCCAAAATCCCACCGCAGGGATCCCCCACAATAGCCAGCAGCAGCGGAGCCCCCCAAAATCCCACCACAGGGGTCCCCCACAATAGCCAGCAGCAGCAGAGCCTCCCAAAATCCCACCGCAGGGGTCCCCCACAATAGCCAGCAGCAGCAGAGCCTCCCAAAATCCCACCGCAGGGGTCCCCCACAATAGCCAGCAGCAGCCAAGCCCCCCAAAAACTACCGCAGGGGTCCCCCACAATAGCAAGCAGCAGCGGAGCCCCCCAAATCCCACCGCAGGGGTCCCCCACAATAGCCAGCAGCAGTGGAGCCCACCAAAATCCCACCACAGGGGTCCCCCCCAAATCACACTGCAGGGGTCCCCCACAATAGCCAGCAGCAGCAGAGCCCCCCCAAATCCCACCACAGGGGTCCCCCACAATAGCCAGCAGCAGTGAAGCCCCCCAAAATCCCACCACGGGTCACTCCCCACACAGACAAGTAGGTCGACCACCACAGGGCCTCCCCCCAATAGCGAATAGCGATGGGCAAGTAGCATTTTTCACCCTGAAACCACTGACCTCCATGGCGTCCACAAGCTGTCATGCTGCTTTCCTTTGTCGCCTCGGAGAACACGCCCCCTTCCGATAGGACACGCCCCCGGAAATGACGTCACACCTGGAAGGAGCCCATACACTCTAGCATTTACCATGTGGAGTGCGGCTCTGCGGGTGGAGGTAAGTGGAGATTCCCCATTACTGAGCGCCGGGGACATTAACCCCTTCTGCACTGAGACTCTTTTGAGGTTTTTGTGGCCACTTTATAAGAATCATAACATGTTTGCTCTGTTTCCTGTAATAGATACATAGGACCCAACTATGGAGGACAGGAAGTGAGGGAACAGATTGTCCTCCTAGTACAGGCCCCTTTCTTTGCCCCCACACAGTGTAATGCCCCTTATGTATAATACCCCTGTGACAGGATCACTGGCGCTGTCTGTGAGGGGAGACATGTGGCATGGAGATTGCTTTCCTCCGTGATCTAGAAACCCATAAGTTTCTCTTCAGCATTCTTTGTGCTGAAGGAGTTAAGCTGCCATGTTATGGGTGGGTTTTTAGGTGAGTAGGTAAGAGATGGGCAGGATGCCCACTCCCCATATCTCCGCCTCAGTGTGGCTGGGGAAATAAATGTCCAGCAGTTTTTTCCCTCTGGCTGAGTTGTGTGGAGGCAAGGAAGTCTCCATACTGAAGCTCCTGTGAGAGCTGCCACATGTGTTGTCCCAGAAGCTCTGGGCAGGACTTTGTATGAGCTGTTTATTTTTTCTTTGGAGCCAGAAAGGCTGTTTTTCTGTTACCATTTTGGGCTTTGGGTTCATGATGCTATAAACCACCCAGAACCCCATGTGTGCCTGTGTCTACCTTGAGGAGCAGCTAAGTGAGCCGACCTTCCACACCTCCCACACAGTATAATGTTCCCACAGTACCACCATCCCCCACACACAGTATAATGTTCCCACAGTACCACCATCCCCCACACATAGTATAATGTTCCCACAGTACCACCATCCCCCACATAGTATAATGTTCCCACAGTACCACCATCCCCCACACACAGTGTAATGTTCCCACAGTACCAACCCCCCACACAGTATAATGTTCCCACAGTACTGCCATCCCCCACATAGCATAATGTTCCCACAGTGCCACCATCCCCCACATAGCATAATGTTCCCACAGTGCCACCATCCCCCACACACAGTGTAATGTTCCCACAGTACCAACCCCCCACACAGTATAATGTTCCCACAGTGCCACCATCCCCCACATAGCATAATGTTCCCACAGTGCCGCCATCCCCCACACACAGTATAATGTTCCCACTGTGCCGCCATCCCACCACACACAGTATAATGTTCCCACAGTAACTCCATCCCCCACATAGTGTAATTTTCCCATAGTACCATTATCCCTCCACACAGTATAATGTTCCCACAGTACCACCATCCCCCACACACAGTGTAATGTTCCCACAGTGCCGCCATCCCCCACATAGTATAATGTTCCCACAGTACCTCCATCCCGCACAGTGTAATTTTCCCATAGTACCGTTATCCCTCCACACAGTTTAATGTTCCTACAGTACCACCATTCCTCCCACACAGTACAATGTTCCCATAGTGCCGCCATCCCCCACATAGTATAATGTTCCCACAGTACCATTATCCCTCCACACAGTATAATGCTCCAACAGTACCGCCATCCCCCACATAGTATAATGTTCCCACAGTACCATTATCCCTCCACACAGTATAATGTTCCCACAGTGCCGCCATCCCCCCACACACAGTATAATATTCCCACAGTACCACTATCCTCCACACACAGTATAATGTTCCAACAATACCGCCTTCCACACACACACAGTATAATGTTCCCACAGTACCACCATCCCCCACATAGTATAATGTTCCCACAGTACCATCATCCACCATGAACTATATGAATATTCCAATACAATTATGATCTTCTATACCCCAATATAATAATTACAATAAAATACAAAAATGCTGCAGACCTATAATGATCCAAAAAAACATGTGAAATAACAGCAAATGTAATAGTATGGGATTAGCTCGATCATGAGCCAATAAGACTGAAATCAAAGGTATGAGCAAAATGTAGAAAAATCGCAAAAAAGTGCAACGTGCTGAAGATCAATGGTCATAAGTAGATCCATTGATCACTTTTAATGCAAAAAATCTGTACCTTAAATTAAATGCACCTAAGACCAGACAGGTATTTTTGTATTTTATTGTAATTATTATATTGGGGTATAGAAGATCATAATTGTATTGGAATATTCATATAGTTCAGGTACTATGCAGTGTCTGCATTTTTAATTTCTGCCCATTGCTGCTTGTTTTTAATTTAGATTCCCTCTGTATTGATTGAATCCATTGCTAAATCAAATTTTTATGTATTTTTTTCTAATAAAATATTGTACATTTTATTATCTTGTGGATACCTCGTTTTTTCTCCTTCCCAGATGGAGAATTTGTTGAATTTATATACTAACTGAGACAAACAGTGTAACAATGAAGGATATTTATTATACACACACAAGTCTGCAATCTATAGCATACATATTTATACCTAAGCTGGCGACTATAAACATATATTTACAAATATACGGATATCACAACTCTGATACAGCATTAGCACTCCAGTAAACAGTGATATCCCAATAATATCACACAGTAATAACCCACCATAACCAGTAATATCACAACAATATCACACAATATAAAAAACCCCACAATATTAACTGCCCGATTACCCAAATCACACATACAATATCAGCCCTCCCAATCTATAGCTTACTAACCCTAAGGCCTAAGAGGTTACAGGGCCTAGTAAGAAAAGGGGATACAGAGAATACTAAAGCCACCATGTACGTCCATGATCGTCCCAGGAAAAACAGCAAGGCAAAAAGAGCCAGAGCACATGTGTCTTGTGCCTTTTATGTCCAGCCCCAGGTGTGTGGGGATGAGGTCACCAGTCTATTGTCCACTGGCAAAGGTACATTCCCTAACTCCTAAATGTAACCTGATATACCAGCTTGAGGAGGGGGCTACTGAGCACATGTGGGGGAATTATATAACACTAAACACATCTCTACGTAAAGATATACATTTTAGAGCACTTCTCTTCTACAAACTGTGATTTTTTTTCACTTTAAACCTTTTTTAACCTTTTCTTAAACAGTTCTTAAATCTGGACATTTTAATTTAGGAAAAATAGAAAAAAAGATGTCCAAATACAAGGATGTCAGAGCCATCACACACACATACAAAAACCTCACAGAAGAATCCAGAACAAGGATCAATAATGGCAATGGCAGGCTTGGCACAAGCATACAGACAGAGTGATGGCTGCAGAGCGGAGGTCCTGTAGGAAGACACAGTCCTGCATCCTTATAGCACAGGAGGCAGCACTGTTTGCCAACCTATTATCTCTGGCACCCGACTACAAAACTCTGGGCCTCTCCAACATGGCCACTGCCTGGCACAAACTAGTCAGACATGTCCACCACGCAGCACCGTTCATACACCACATGGAACAAACTGCAGTCTGAGCATCAACAAGCCACCACTGCACTAAGCTGTTAAAATGGCGCGTCTTCCCCAACAGACCACGCCTCCTCCCAAAACGCTTAGCCAATCACAAGCGCCGCACACAGGGCTGTCTGGAGTCCGGCGCTAATAGCAGGGGCCTTCCTATTGGGTTGAGTAAGGGAGGTGAGAGAGGGAAGGGGGACCAGCGCAACCGACGCTCAGGAGAAACATGGCTGAATGCCTGTATGTACAGATGGGCAAAATTGGACGTGGTGTTTAAGTTATGGGCAATCAGTCCTGCAGCAGAGACGTATTTGAAAATGACAATGCATCCTGCAACAGGGCGTACAAAGAGATCATGGGGCCCCAAAGCACAAGCTCTCATTGTTCACCCCCCCCCCCCCTCAAAAAAAAAAATGGTCTGGGTCACATAGGTACATATCTCATAACTTTGCTGCCGTTACAAAGTAATTTTCCTCCTATTGAAGCCCCCAGAATCCTCTTTCATTGCCCCCTTAAAGTATGATGCCAACAAAGGTGCCCCGCAAACACTATGACCCCCACATTGATTCCTCCACATGCACAGTATGATGACCTTACTGTACCCCCTCAACTATCCCGCCACAGTATGATCCCCAACTGTTAGCCTCATACAGCCCTCCATACTGTATAAAGGAACTATGTACGGTATAATGGCCCCCAACACAGCCCTCCATAAAGTAAAAAAGGCTTCCTCATAGCCCTTCAAGTATTAACATGCTCCCCACAGAGCCCTCCAAATATTATAACTACTTCCATATAGTATAATGCACCCCCAGATAGTCCTCCATATAGTGTAGTGCACCCCCATAGTCCTCCATATAGTATAATGCACCCCCATAGTCCTCCATATATTATAATGCACCCCATAGTCATCTATATATATAATTGTCTAAGGGTTTTTCTGTCTGTCCTGGAAATCCCGCGTCTCTGATTGGTCGAGGCCGCCAGGCCTCGACCAATCAGCGACGGGCACAGTATCGACGTAGATGTCTGTTGTGAATTCTGCTTTTTGGCTCCCTCCGGTGGTTGTAGATGGTAATGCAGTGGTCCCTAGTTTGCAGACATGGTCAGGTGAATCTACTGATTGCAGTTCTGACTGGGGTATTTAGGCTTGCAGGATTCATTAGTCCTTGCCAGCTATCCATTGTTTTTGGAGGTTGAGTCCTTTCCTGTTACCTTCTGCCTTGCTGCCAAATCTGCAAGATAAGTGTCTGGTTTCCTTGTGCACACATGCGGTGTGCTTGATGATTCAGTTCTATTCATTGTGTTTTTGTCCAGCTTTGATTGTGTCAGTGTTTTCACAGTCTTGTTGGATTCTCAGGAGTTGCAGATATACATTCCATGACTTTAGTTAGTTTGTGGAACTTTTTGTATTTTTCTGCTGTGGTATTTTTGAAGTGTTTTAATACTGACCGCTTAGTATTCTGTCCTATCTTTCCCTGTTTAGTTAGAGTGGCCTCTTTTGCTGAAATCTGTTTTCTATCTGTGTGTGTCTTTTCCTCTCCTATTCACAGTCAATATTTGTGGGGGGCTGCCTATCCTTTGGGGTTCTGCTCTGAGGCAAGTTATTTTCCCATTTCCATCTATAGGGGTATGTAGTTCTCCGGCTGTGTTGAGGTGTCTAGGTTTGTTAGGAACACCCCACGGCTACTTCTAGTTGCGGTGTTAAGTTCAGGGTTTGCGGTCAGTACAGATTCCACCTCTCCTGAGAAAGTTCCATGCAGCTCCCAGGTCACCGGATCATAACAGATGTCATAATGGAAATCCCGCGTCTCTGATTGGTTGAGGCCGCCAGGCCTCGACCAATCAGCGACGGGCACAGTATCGACGTAGATGTCATAATGGTTGCCATGCTGACGATGATGTCATAAAGGTTGCCTCGACCAATCAGCGACGGGCACAGTCTGCCGCGAATTCTGGAATCATCATTGTCCATATACTACATGCATATTCTAGAATACCCGATGCGTTAGAATCGGGCCACAATCTAGTCAATATATAATAATGCACTCCCCATAGTCCTCCATATATTATAGTGCACCCCCATAGTCCTACATATAGTATATTGTCAGCATGCAAGATTGTATCAAAGGCAAGGATACAACCATTGACTTATATGAATGTCAAAGGTGGCGAAGGGGTTAAATTACATTATATACAGCACACACATACTGGACAACACATGCTCATTACATACACATCATACAGTCACACACACACATCATACATGTCCTTAGTACACACATGCTATATAACAGATGCACAGCAGGTACACATCATATACACAGAACATGCATGCAGAACAAGTGTATTTACACACACCTCAGTATTCTCACAAGATATCTAAACACACAGACACAGCCCCCCCCCCCACACACACACTGCCACACAACCCACACACACGCAGACAGACACAGACACAACCCACAGTCAAAACAGAGACACAACCCACACCGACACACAACAGACAACCCACACACGCCACAAAGAGAGACACAACCCAAACACCACAGACACAATCCACACACAGAGGCAAACACACCACAGACACAACCTACAAACAGAAACAACCCCCACAGACAGCCCACACCACAAGACACAAACTACACAGACACAAACTACACACACACAAAGACAGACGCGCAACCCACGCCACACAGACGCGCAACCCACGCCACACAGACGCGCAACCCACGCCACACAGACGCGCAACCCACGCCACACAGACGCGCAACCCACGCCACACAGACGCGCAACCCACGCCACACAGACGCGCAACCCACGCCACACAGACGCGCAACCCACGCCACACAGACGCGCAACCCACGCCACACAGACGCGCAACCCACGCCACACAGACGCGCAACCCACGCCACACAGACGCGCAACCCACGCCACACAGACGCGCAACCCACGCCACACAGACGCGCAACCCACGCCACACAGACGCGCAACCCACGCCACACAGACGCGCAACCCACGCCACACAGACGCGCAACCCACGCCACACAGACGCGCAACCCACGCCACACAGACGCGCAACCCACGCCACACAGACGCGCAACCCACGCCACACAGACGCGCAACCCACGCCACACAGACGCGCAACCCACGCCACACAGACGCGCAACCCACGCCACACAGACGCGCAACCCACGCCACACAGACGCGCAACCCACGCCACACAGACGCGCAACCCACGCCACACAGACGCGCAACCCCCGCCACACAGACGCCACACAGACAACACACATAAGGAGACACAGACACGCAACCCTGTCCTTTTTGGAAGTGCATTGAACAGCAAGGTGGATTGCTGCTGAGGGGGAAAAAAAAAATCTGTAAATCTTCAGCTTAGCGAGTGTGAACGAGCTGAGTGTGACCTGAGAGTAAGTGTGACCTGAGAGTAAGTGTGACCTGAGAGTAAGTGTGACCTGAGAGTAAGTGTGACCTGAGAGTAAGTGTGACCTGAGAGTAAGTGTGACCTGAGAGTAAGTGTGACCTGAGAGTAAGTGTGACCTGAGAGTAAGTGTGACCTGAGAGTAAGTGTGACCTGAGAGTAAGTGTGACCTGAGAGTAAGTGTGACCTGAGAGTAAGTGTGACCTGAGAGTAAGTGTGACCTGAGAGTAAGTGTGACCTGAGAGTAAGTGTGACCTGAGAGTAAGTGTGACCTGAGAGTAAGTGTGACCTGAGAGTAAGTGTGACCTGAGAGTAAGTGTGACCTGAGAGTAAGTGTGACCTGAGAGTAAGTGTGACCTGAGAGTAAGTGTGACCTGAGAGTAAGTGTGACCTGAGAGTAAGTGTGACCTGAGAGTAAGTGTGACCTGAGACTCAGTGACTTTGGATTCAGGGAGTTTCCAAGGGAGAAATTGCTGAATTGCTGTCTGTATTTTATTAATACTTTGTATTTATTTTTATTTAACGTTTCTGTGTGCTGCAATCCCCATTAGGAAATGTGCTCCACTATTGTTAATGCCATCCAGTGCACATCTTGCCACATTTATGCAGTCCTTGATCAGCCGGTCGAGGGTGCATACTGCTGTGCGAGATGTGAGCACGTTGTGCATTTGGAATCCCAGATTCTGGATCTAAATGTGCAGCTGGCAACACTGAGATCCATTGACAACATGGAGAGGAGTCTTCTGCTCACTGAGCAGACGCTCAATGGGATAGATGAGGAGGGGGATGGTAGGATGGAGCTGCAGGACAGTGGAGTAGCAAGCTGGGTGACAGAAGGCCGGGTAGAGGTAAGAGTGCCAGGGAGGCTAGTCCTGATCTGGCACACCTCAATAAGTTAGCTAAGTTGGCAGATGAGGGGGGTACCAGTACAGGAGTAGCACTGCTGCAGCCAGGCATGTTCTCTGAAAGCTGGAGGAGTGACTGCTCCAGTAAGGAGGGAAATAGGAGAGCAGGGCAGGCCAGACAGGTGCTGGTAGTGGGGGACTCAATTATTAGGGGAACAGATAGGGCAATGTGTCACAAAGACAGGGATCGTCGAACGGTGTGCTGCCTACCTGGCGCTCGAGTCCGACACATCTCTGATCAGGTGGACAGATTACTGGGAGGGGCTGGTGAGGACCCAGCGGTCATGATGCACATTGGCACAAATGACAAAGTTAGAGGTAGGTGGAAGGTCCTTAAAGATGATTTCAGGGAATTAGGCTGCAAGCTGAAAGCAAGGACCTCCAACGTGGTATTTTCCGAAATACTGCCTGTACCACGTGCCACACCAGAGGGGCAACGGGAGATTAGGGAGGTTAATAAGTGGCTCAAGAATTGGTGTAGGAAGGAGGGGTTTGGGTTCCTGCAGAACTTGGCCGACTTCTCAGTTGGCTACAGGCTCTACGCTAGGGACGGGCTGCACCTCAATGGGGAAGGTGCAGCTGTGCTGGGCAGAAAATGGCTAGAAGGTTGGAGGAGTGTTTAAACTAGGGATTGGGGGGAGGGTATTCAATTTATAGGAGGGGAAGATAGTGCAGATAGAGACCTGGGCACAAATAAGGATGTTGGGGGTGGCAGTGGCATGGGGGGTGGGGTTAGAACAGTTAATAATTTAAGAAAGAATTGAGGTACAGAGAGGAACATCAAGTGCATGTATACTAATGCCAGAAGCCTCGCCAACAAAATGGCCAAATTAGAATTAATGTTGTTGGAGCATAATTATGACATGGTGGGGATATCTGAAACATGGCTGGATGAGAGCCATGACTGGGCTGTTAACTTGCAGGGCTATAGCCTTTTCAGAAATGACCGTACAGATAAGCGAGGGGGTGGGGTGTGTCTGTAATGGTGAAATGGTGAAATGGTGGATGAGGATGAGGAAAAAGCCAATATGCTAAATGACTTTTTTTCATCAGTATTTACAAAAGAAAATCCCATGGCAGACAAAATGACTAGTGATAAAAATTCCCCATTAAATGTCACCTGCTTAACCCAGCAGGAAGTACAGCGGCGTCTAAAAATAACTAAAATTGACAAATCTCCGGGCCCGGATGGGATACACCCCCGAGTACTGCAGGAACTAAGTACAGTCATTGATAGACCATTATTTTTAATCTTTAAAGAGTCCATAATAACAGGGTCTGTACCACAGGACTGGCGTATAGCAAATGTGGTGCCAATATTCAAAAAAGGGGCAAAAACTGAACTCGGTAATTATAGGCCAGTAAGCTTAACCTCTACTGTGGGTAAAATCCTGGAGGGCATTCTAAGGGATGCTATGCTGGAGTATCTGAAGAGGAATAACCTCATGACCCAGTATCAGCACGGGTTTACTAGGGACCGTTCATGTCAGACTAATTTGATCAGCTTCTATGAAGAGGTAAGTTCCGGACTGGACCAAGGGAACCCAGTGGACGTAGTATATATGGACTTTTCCAAAGCTTTTGATACGGTGCCACATAAAAGGTTGTTACATAAAATGAGAGTAATGGGGATAGGGGAAAATATGTGTAAGTGGGTTGAGAGCTGGCTCAGGGATAGGAAACAAAGGGTGGTTATTAATGGAGCACACTCGGACTGGGTCACGGTTAGCAGTGGGGTACCACAGGGGTCAGTATTGGGCCCTCTTCTTTTTAACATATTTATTAATGACCTTGTAGGGGGCATTCAGAGTAGAATTTCAATATTTGCAGATGACACTAAACTCTGCAGGGTAATCAATACAGGGGAGGACAATTTTATATTACAGGATGATTTATGTAAACTAGAAGCTTGGGCTGATAAATGGCAAATGAGCTTTAATGGGGATAAATGTAAGGTCATGCACTTGGGTAGAAGTAATAAGATGTATAACTATGTGCTTAATTCTAAAACTCTGGGCAAAACCGTCAATGAAAAAGACCTGGGTGTATGGGTGGATGACAAACTCATATTCAGTGGCCAGTGTCAGGCAGCTGCTACAAAGGCAAATAAAATAATGGGATGTATTAAAAGAGGCATAGATGCTCATGAGGAGAACATAATTTTACCTCTATACAAGTCACTAGTTCGACCACACTTAGAATACTGTGCACAGTTCTGGTCTCCGGTGTATAAGAAAGACATAGCTGAACTGGAGCGGGTGCAGAGAAGAGCGACCAAGGTTATTAGAGGACTGGGGAGTCTGCAATACCAAGATAGGTTATTACACTTGGGGCTATTTAGTTTGGAAAAACGAAGACTAAGGGGTGATCTTATTTTAATGTATAAATATATGAGGGGACAGTACAAAGACCTTTCTGATGATCTTTTTAATCATAGACCTGAGACAGGGACAAGGGGGCATCCTCTACGTCTGGAGGAAAGAAGGTTTAAGCATAATAACAGACGCGGATTCTTTACTGTAAGAGCAGTGAGACTATGGAACTCTCTGCCGTATGATGTTGTAATGAGTGATTCATTAATTAAATTTAAGAGGGGACTGGATACCTTTCTGGAAAAGTATAATGTTACAGGGTATATACACTAGATTCCTTGATAAGGCGTTGATCCAGGGAACTAGTCTGATTGCCTGCCGTATGTGGAGTCGGGAAGGAATTTTTTTCCCCATGGTGGAGTTACTCTTTGCCACATGGGGTTTTTTTGCCTTCCCCTGGATCAACATGTTAGGGCATGTTAGGTTAGGCTATGGGTTGAACTAGATGGACTTAAAGTCTTCCTTCAACCTTAATAACTATGTAACTATGTAACTATGTATGTAAAATCGACCTTAAAACCCATCCTGCGTGATAATATAGGTGAATCTAATGAAAATGTAGAGGGGAGGGGGAAAAAAATAATAAATTACTGATAGGGGTTTGTTATAAATCTCCAAAAATAATGGAAGCAATGGAGAATATCCTCGTAAAGCAAATAGATGAAGCTGCGACTCAAGGAGAAGTCATTATTATGGGGGACTTCAACTACCCTGAAATAGATTGGGGAACAGAAACCTGCAGTTCCAGCAAAGGTAATCGGTGTCTGACAACTGAGAGACAATTACCTTTCACAACTGGTTCAGGACCCAACAAGAAGGGGGGCACTGCTAGACCTAATATTAACCAACAGGCCAGACCGCATATCAAATATAAGGGTTGGGGGTCACTTGGGGAATAGTGATCACAAAATAATAAGTTTTCGTGTATCCTTTAATAAGATGTGTAGTAGAGGGGTGAAAAGGACACTAAACTTCAGGAGGGCAAATTTCCAACGGATGAGAGAGGATCTTGGTGCAATTAACTGGGACGATATCCTGAGACACAAAAATACACAAAGAAAATGGGAGACGTTTATTAGCATCCTGGATAGGACCTGTGCACAGTATATACCGTATGGGAATAAACATACTAGAAATAGGAGGAAACCAATATGGCTAAATAGAGCTGTAAGGGGCGCAATAAGTAACAAAAAGAAAGCATTTAGAGAATTAAAGGAAGTAGGTAGTGAGGAGGCATTAAATAAATACAGATAAACAACTGTGAGTGGCGCTACAGAGCACAAGGCTGTTTACCTGCTGCGGGTACAACAATCACCACAAAGGATTGTAAAAAAAGTATATATATATATATATAGTATTGAATAGATGATTACATAAAAAGATAAGCATACATCAGTACCCGCGCTGGTACTGATGTATGCATATCTTTTTATGCAATCATCTACTCAATACTATTAAATAAATACAGAAAATTAAATAAATTCTGTAAAAAGCAAATCAAGGCAGCAATAATTGAGACAGAGAGACTCATTGCCAGAGAGAGTAAAAATAATCCCAAAATATTCTTTAACTACATAAATAGTAAGAAACTAAAAAATGACAGTGTTGGCCCCCTTAAACATAGTCTGGGGGAAAGGGTGGATGAGGATGAGGAAAAAGCCAATATGCTAAATGACTTTTTTCATCACTATTTACACAAGAAAATTTCATGGCAGACAATATGATCAGTGATAACAGAAATTCCCCATTAAGTGTCACCTGCTTAACCCAGCAGGAAGTACGGCGGCGTCTAAGGCTACTTTTAGACTAGCGTCGTGCACTGCACGTCGCAATGCTTCGTTTTGTAGAAAAAAACGCATCCTGCTAAATTGCTTGCAGGATGCGTTTTTTCTCCATAGACTTGCATTAGTGACGCAGTGCGACGGATTGCCACACGTCGCAACCGTCGTGCGACGGTTGCGTCGTGTTGTGTCGGACCGTCGCCACAAAAAAGTTACATGTAACGTTTTGTGGTGCATCGTGACCGTCGTGAACTCCGCCCCCACCTCCCCGCACATCACAATGGGGCAGCGGATGCGTTGTAAAACTGCATCCGCTGCCACCGTTGTGCGGCGCTTTCACAGTTTGCGTCGGTACGTTGCAACGTCACATTGCGACGTGCGTCGTACGACGCTAGTGTGAAAGTAGCCTAAAAATCACTAAAATTGACAAATCTCTGGGCCCGGATGGGATACACCCCCGAGTACTGCAGGAACTAAGTACAGTCATTGATAGACCATTATTTTTAATCTTTAAAGACTCCACAACAACAGGGTCTGTACCACAGGACTGGCGTATAGCAAATGTGGTGCCAATATTCGAAAAGGGGACAAAAACTGAACTCGGAAATTATAGGCCAGTAAGCTTAACCTCTACTGTGGGTAAAATCCTGGAGGGCATTCTAAGGGATGCTATACTGGAGTATCTGAAGAGGAAGAACCTCATGACCCAGTATCAGCATGGGTTTACTAGGGACCAATCATGTCAGACTAATTTGATCAGCTTCTATGAAGTGGTAAGTTCCGGACTGGACCAAGGGAACCCAGTAGATGTAGTGTCAATGGACTTTTCAAAAGCTTTTGATACGGTGCCACACAAAAGGTTGATACATAAAATGAGAATAATGGGGATAGGGAAAAATATGTGTAAGTGGGTTGAGAGCTGGCTCAGGGATAGGAAACAAAGGGTGGTTATTAATGGAGCACACTCGGACTGGGTCGCGGTTAGCAGTGGGGTACCACAGGGGTCAGTATTGGGCCCTCTTCTTTTTAACATATTTATTAATGACTTTGTAGGGGGCATTCAGAGTAGAATTTCAATATTTGCAGATGACACTAAACTCTGCAGGGTAATCAATACAGGGGAGGACAATTTTATATTACAGGATGATTTATGTAAACTAGAAGCTTGGGCTGATAAATGGCAAATGAGCTTTAATGGGGATAAATGTAAGGTCATGCACTTGGGTAGAAGTAATAAGATATATAACTATGTGCTTAATTCTAAAACTCTGGGCAAAACCGTCAATGAAAAAGACTTGGGAGTATGAGTGGATGACAAACTCATATTCAGTGGCCAGTGTCAGGCAGCTGCTACAAAAGCAAATAAAATAATGGGATGCATTAAAAGAGGCATAGATGCTCATGACGAGAACATAATTTTACCTCTATACAAGTCACTAGTTCGACCACACTTAGAATACTGTGCACAGTTCTGGTCTCCGGTGAATAAGAAAGACATAGCTGAACTGGAGCGGGTGCAGAGAACAGCGACCAAGGTTATTAGAGGACTGGGGGGTCTGCAATACCAAGAGAGGTTATTACACTTGGGGCTATTTAGTTTGGAAAAACGAAAGCTAAGGGGTGATCTTATGTTAATGTATAAATATATGAGGGGGCAGTACAAAGAACTTTCTGATGATCTTTTTAATCATAGACCTGAGACAAGGACAAGGGGGCATCCTCTACGTCTGGAGGAAAGAAGGTTTAAGCATAATAACAGATGCGGATTCTTTACTGTAAGAGCAGTGAGACTATGGAACTCTCTGCCGTAAGATGTTGTAATGAGTGATTCATTACTAAAATTTAAGAGGGGACTGGATGTCTTTCTTGAAAAGTATAATGTTACAGATTATATATACAAGATTCCTTGATAGGGCGTTGATCCAGGGAACTAGTCTGATTTGCCATATGTGGAGTCGGGAAGGAATTTTTTTCCCCAATGTGGAGCTTACTCTTTGCCATGGGTTTTTTTCCCTTCCTCTGGATCAACATGTTAGGGCATGTTAGGTTAGGCTATGGGTTGAACTAGATGGACTTAAAGTCTTTCTTCAACCTTAATAACTATGTTACTATGTATAATGGAGATTACGACTGACAGGTGTTTGCATATAGCTCTAGGGTGGACCCCTAGAGTCCATTCCCCCGGTGGGCCCCAGACACCCAAGTCCGACCCTGAATGAGGGCTTTTCTTGGAATTGAGATATTACCGGCGGTGTATCCCAAGTTTCACCATAATTGCCACTCCATTAACGGATCTCCTTAAGGGCACCAAGTCAGTGATGGAGAAATGGACAAGGTCGTTCTGCCGAATCCCCTATTTGGTGTCTGAAGGTGCCAAAACCCCTGGATTTGGGCAGAGGGGATTGTTATATGTGACAGGGTCACTGGCAATGTATGTGAGGGGAGACATCTGTCGCAAAGTTTGCTTTCTTCCGTGATCTAAAAACCCATAAGTTTCTCTCCAGCAAGCTATGTGCTGAAGGAGTTAATCAGCCATGATAAATTTTTAGGTGAGTGGGTTAGAGATGGGCGGAGTGCTGAAGATAAGCCCCCCGATGTATCCTGAAAGATGAGAAAAAGAGGTTAGATTCTCACCCAGGGACGGTCCCGCTGCGGTCTAGTCCGATTGGTGTTGCGGTCCGGTCCATGGCCTCCCATCTTCTTACGATGATGTCCTCTTCTTGTCTTCACCCTGCGGCTCCTGTTGAGGGCAGAGCAAAGTACTGCAGTACGCAGACGCCGGGAAAGGTCAGAGAGGCCCAGCACCTGCGCACTGCAGTACGTTGTTCTGCCCTCAACAGGGCAGACAAAGTAGGCCTGCATCGGAGCCGCAGCAGGAAGACAACAAGAAGACATCATCGTAAGAAGATGGGAGGTCCCGGACCGGACCGCGAAGCCCATCGGTTCGGACCGCCCGCCTGCCCGCCCAGGTGCGTATAATCTAACCTCTTTTTCTCATCTTTCAGGATACATCGGGGGCTTATCTACAGCATTCCAGATTGCTGTAGATAAGCCCCTGATGCCGGTGGGCTTAGCTCACCTTTGATTTTGGGAGTGACAGGTTCCCTTTAAGGGGTTATAGAGCCCTGTGTGTGAGTCACTGTTGCTGACTTATTACACTATTATTTTACATATACCTGGATCTGCCTCAGAGTTATATTATTACTTTCTAACTGTAGATCAGCAGGAACTATAGAAATAAAGGAAAGGTAGAAATCCTCCTCCTGTTATTAGCCAAAGACCTCAGTGCCTCCTCACCACAGTGCCTCTGCTCATCCTGCAGCTGCTGGACATCCACCACTGTCCAGTGTCTGTGACTGCAGATTGTGATAGATCACAGATCATGTGTGCCCTCACTACACTGAGACCCCAATCACAGGTCATGTGTGCCCTCACTACACTGAGCAGCCAATCAGAGATCATGTGTGCCCTCACTACACTGAGCAGCCAATCACAGATCATTTGTGCCCTCACTACACTGATCAGCCGATCACAGATCATGTGTGCCCTCACTACACTGATCAGCCGATCACAGATCATGTGTGCCCTCACTACACTGATCAGCCGATCACAGGTCATGTGTGCCCTCACTACACTGAGCAGCCAATCACAGATCTTGTGTGCCCTCACTACACTGATCAGCCGATCACAGATCATGTGTGCCCTCACTACACTGATCAGCCGATCACAGATCATGTGTGCCCTCACTACACTGAGCAGCCGATCACAGGTCATGTGTGCATTCACTACACTGAGCAGCCAATCACAGATCATGTGTGCCCTCACTACACTGAGCAGCCAATCACAGATCATGTGTGCCCTCACTACACTGATCAGCCGATCACAGATCATGTGTGCCCTCACTACACTGATCAGCCGATCACAGATCATGTGTGCCCTCACTACACTGAGCAGCCGATCACAGGTCATGTGTGCATTCACTACACTGAGCAGCCAATCACAGATCATGTGTGCCCTCACTACACTGAGCAGCCTATCACAGATCATGTGTGCCCTCACTACACTGAGCAGCCGATCACAGGTCATGTGTGCCCTCACTACACTGAGCAGCCAATCAGAGATCATGTGTGCCCTCACTACACTGAGCAGCCAATCACAGGTCATGTGTGCCCTCACTACACTGATCAGCCTATCACAGGAAATGGAGGAGCCCTGTCACAACAAAGCATTGCCAATTATTCCCCAGTTGTACACACTGCTCTAAAGGCCCCGTCACACTTAACGATACGACCTGTCAGGGATCGTTGCTGCGTCGCTATGTGGTCGCTGGTGAGATGTCAAACAGTGAGATCTTCCCAATGATCGCTGCTGCGATCTCACTGTTTGACATCTCACCAGCGACCTGTATAACGATGTCACATGGGAGTTATTATGACGATTCAGTGTCTGAGTCGTCAACGAGGTCGTTGGTAAGGTGTCAAACACAGCGATGTGTGCTACCCAGCGGGACCTCAACGATCAAAAAAAGGTCCAGGCCATTCCGACATGACCAGCGATCTCACAGCAGGGGCCTGGTCGCTGCTACGTGTCACACATAGCGAGATCCCTACTGAGGTCGCTGTTGCGTCACAAAATTTGTGACTCAGCAGCGATCTCGCTAGCGATCTCACTTAGGGTACCGTCACACATTGAAATTTTCATCGACGCGACGGCACGATTCGTGACGTCGCAGTGTCGTATAATCATCGCTCCAGCGTCGTAGACTGCGGTCACACGTTGCAATCACGGCGCTGGAGCGATGCCGAAGTCCCCGGGTATCCAGGGTAAACATCGGGTAACTAAGCGCAGGGCCGCGCTTAGTAACCCGATGTTTACCCTGGTTACCAGCGTAAATGTAAAAAAACAAACAGTACATACTCACCCGTCGGTGTCCTTCAGGTCCCTTGCCGTCTGCTTCCTGCTCTGAGTGCAGCCGTACAGTGAGAGCAGATCGCAGCACCGCTGTGATCTGCTCTCACTTTCCGGCCGGCACTCAGAGCAGGAAGCAGACGGCAAGGGACCTGAAGGACACCGACGGGTGAGCATGTACGGTTTGTTTTTTTACGTTTACGCTTGTAACCAGGGTAAACATCGGGTTACTAAGCGCGGCCCTGCGCTTAGTTACCCGATGTTTACCCTGGTTACAAGCGAAGACATCGCTGGATCGCTGTCACACACAACGATCCAGCGATGTCAGCGGGTGATCAAGCGACGAAAGAAAGTTCCAAACGATCTGCTACGACGTACGATTCTCAGCAGGGTGTCTGATCGCAGTAGCGTGTCAGACACAGCGATATTGTAACGATATCGCTAGAACGTCACGAATCGTAACGTCGTAGCGATGGAAATTTCAATGTGTGACAGTACCCTTAGTGAGATGGGGGCTTAACTCTCCTCCTCCCTCCTCACAGCCCCCAGTCAGGAGGAAAGAAACTAAGCAAACAGCAGGGGAAAAAAAAGTTTGTCTTAGCTCCCAATCATTTACGTCAAAGAGCCGTCTCTTCGTGTCAGATCCTTCATGAAGGACACATCACTACTGGTAGCCTCGGGGATATAAGCCCGGGAAAGCATGCTCCAGCACTGAAAAGAGTTACTGAGCATTCAAAGGACAGGTTTTAAGAGAAGTCAAAAGTGATGGGTGGGAATGACTGCTCACATATCCCCGCCCTGGGGATGTGGTTTGGCAGATAGAAAGGAAACCAAGTGTGTCATTCAGGGTCTGTGACTGGAGGTGTGGAGGCCTCCATTGTGTGTGCTAAAGTCTCTGACCTGAGCGGGCGGACCTGCACTACTATATAGACTGGTTATATTCTGTTTGTCTTCACTCTGTTCCGGAGAAGGATATCTTCTTTGTTTGCTTATGCTGAAGCAGATTTATGGAGTCTAAGAAACCGGACTGGACATTTCTATGAAAACAGCTTCCTGTGCCGACCTTAGCCGCAGCTCAGTGAGTAATACTCTACAGGGTATTTATCACAGCCTCCTGTAATGTCAGAGTCCTGCACATCGTTCTCCTCTCACAGTTATAGAGCCGTCTGTGTGTATGTATGTATGTCTAATGAAATCCGTTATTAACCTTACATAAGTTAGTTCAACGGCCTCCTTGTCTGAAGACAAGGTATTTTGGACAAATTATAAAACTGATTATTTCGGCAGTTACAGCACCCAGAACTAAAAGAGCCACCTTGTCAGAATGCAGCATTACTGCTGCACAAGGTGGCTCTTTTAGTTAAAACCGCCTGGGGGGGGTCACAGGTTCCCTTTAACCCCTTCCCGACCTGTGACACAGCGTATGCGTCATGAAAGTCGGTGCCAATCCGACCTGTGACGCATATGCTGTGTCACAGAATGATCGCGTCCCTGCAGATCGGGTGAAAGGGTTAACTCCCATTTCACCCGATCTGCAGGGACAGGGGGGAGTGGTGCTTTAGCCCAGGAGGGGGGCTCTGATTGGCTGTTGAAAGTGCAACAGCCAGTCTGAGCGATTTGTAATATTTCACTATGAAAAGTGGTGAAATATTACAATCCAGCCATGGCCGATGCTGCAATATCATCGGCCATGGCTGGAAAACCTGATCTGCCCCCCCCCCCCCCACACCCACCGATCTCCTCCCCAGTCCTCCGTTATGTGGTCCGGTCCCCTCCGTCCGCCTGCCCGCTCCCCCGTCCTCCTGTCCGCTCCCTCCTTGCTCGGATCCACCCCCCCTGTGGATTGGCCGCGGATCCGCAGCGGATTGGCCGCGGATCCGCAGCGGATTGGCTGCCGCGAATTCGTAGCAGTTTTCCATCAGGTTTACAGTACCATGTACACCTATGGAAAACCAAATCCGCTGTGCCCATGGTGCGGAAAATTCCGTACGGAAATGCTGCGTTGTATTTTCCGCAGCATGTCAATTCTTTGTGCGGTTTCCGCAGCGTTTTACACCGGTTCCTCAATAGGAATCCGCAGGTGAAATTCGCACAAAAAAACACTGGAAATCCGCTGTAAATCTGCAGGTAAAACGCAGTGCCTTTTACCTGCAGATTTTTCAAAAATCGTGCGGAAAAATCTCACACGAATCCGCAACGTGGGCACATAGCCTTAGGGTTGGAATTAGGGCTAGGGTTGGAAATAGGGTTAATATTAGGCTTGTGGTAAGGGTTACGGATAGGGTTTGGAGTGTGTTGGGGTTACAGTTGTGGTTAGGGTTGGGATTAGGGTTACGGGTGTGTTGGGGTTAGGGTTACGGGTGTGTTGGGGTTAGGGTTGTGATTAGGGTTAGGGCTACAGTTGGGATTAGGGTTAGGGGTGTGTTGGGGTTAGTGTTGAAGTTAGAATTGAGGGGTTTCCACTGTTTGGGCACATCAGGGGTCTCCAAACGCAACATGGCACCACCATTGATTCCAGCCAATCTTGCTTTCAAAAAGTCAAATGGTGCTCCCTCCCTTCCAAGCCCCGACGTGCGCCCAAACAGTGGTTTATCCCCACATATGGGGTACCAGCGTACTCAGGACAAACTGGACAACAACTGTTGGGGTCCAATTTCTCCTATTACCCTTGCAAAAATAAAAAATTACTTGCTAAAACATAATTTTTGAGGAAAGAACAGTTATTTTTTATTTTCACGGCTCTGCGTTGTAAACTTCTGTGAAGCACTTGGGGGTTGAACGTGCTCACCACACATCTAGATAAGTTCCTTGGGGGGTATAGTTTCCAAAATGGGGTCACTTGTGACACCCGCAGACCATTCCATCAAAGTCTGCATTTCAAATGTCACTACTTCCCTTCCAAGCCCTGACGTGCGCCCAAACAGTGGTTTACCCCCACATATGGGGTACCAGCGTACTCACAACAAACTGGGCAACAAATATTGGGGTCCAATTTCTCCTGCTACCCTTGTGAAAATAAAAAATTGCTTGCTAAAACATCTTTTTTGAAGACAGAAAAATTATTTTTTATTTTCACGGCTCTGCGTTGTAAACTTCTGTGAAGCACTTGGGGTTGAACGTGCTCACCACACATCTAGATAAGTTCCTTGGGGGGTCTAGTTTCCAAAATGGGGTCACTTGTGGGGGGTTTCTACTGTTTAGGCACATCAGGGGCTCTGCAAACGTAACATGATGCCCGCAGACCATTCCATCAAAGTCTGCATTCCAAATCGTCACTACTTCCCTTCCGAGCATGTGCCCAAACAGTGGTTTACCCCCACATATGGGGTATCAGCGTACTCAGGAGAAACTGGACAACAACTTTTGGGGTCCAATTTCTCCTATTACCCTTGGAAAAATAAAAAAATTGTTGCGAAAAGATCATTTTTGAGGAAAGAAAAATAATTTTTTATTTTCATGGCTCTGTGTTATAAACTTCTGTGAAGCACCTGGGGGTTTTAAGTGCTCACTATGCATCTAGATAAGTTCCTTGGGGGGTCTAGTTTCCAAAATGGGGTCACTTGTAGGGGAGCTCCAATGTTTAGGCACACAGGGGCTCTCCAAACGCGACATGGTGTCCGCTAACGATTGGAGCTAATTTTCCATTCAAAAAGCCAAATGGCGTGCCTTCCCTTCCGAGCCCTGCCGTGCGCCCAAACAGTGGTTTACCCCCACATATGGGGTATCATCGTACTCAGGACAAACTGGACAACAACATTTGGGGTCCAATTTCTCCTATTACCCTTGGAAAAATAAAAAAATTGTTGCGAAAAGATCATTTTTGAGGAAAGAAAAATAATTTTTTATTTTCATGGCTCTGCGTTATAAACTTCTGTGAAGCACCTGGGGGGTTTAAGTGCTCACTATGCATCTAGATAAGTTCCTTGGGGGGTCTAGTTTCCAAAATGGGGTCACTTGTAGGGGAGCTCCAATGTTTAGGCACACAGGGGCTCTCCAAACGCGACATGGTGTCCGCTAACGATTGGAGCTAATTTTCCATTCAAAAAGTTAAATGGCGCGCCTTCCCTTCCGAGCCTTGCCGTGCACCCAAACAGTGGTTTACCCCCACATATGAGGTATCGGCGTACTCAGGAGAAATTGCCCAACAAATTTTAGGATCCATTTTATCCTGTTGCCCATGTGAAAATGAAAAAATTGAGGCTACTCAGGACAAATTGGACAACAACGTTCGTGGTCCAGTTTCTCCTTTTATCCTTGGGAAAATAAAAAAATTGTTGCGAAAAGATCATTTTTGTGACTAAAAAGTTAAATGTTAATTTATTCCCTCCATGTTGCTTCTGCTGCTGTGAAACACCTGAAGGGTTAATAAACTTCTTGAATGTGGTTTTGAGCACCTTGAGGGGTGCAGTTTTTAGAATGGTGTCACTTTTGGGTATTTTCAGCCATATAGAACCCTCAAACTGACTTTAAATGTGAGGTGGTCCCTAAAAAAAATGGTTTTGTAAATTTTGTTGTAAAAATGAGAAATCACTGGTCAAATTTTAACCCTTATAACTTCCTAGCAAAAAAAAATTTGTTTCCAAAATTGTGCTGATGTAAAGTAGACATGTGGGAAATGTTATTTATTAACTATTTTTTGTCACATAACTCTCTGGTTTAACAGAATAAAAATTCAAAATGTGAAAATTGCAAAATTTTCAAAATTTTCGCCAAATTTCTGTTTTTTTCGCAAATAAACTCAGAAATTATCGACCTAAATTTACCACTAACATGAAGCCCAATATGTCACGAAAAAACAATCTCAGAATCGCTAGGAACCGTTGAAGCGTTCCTGAGATATTACCTCATAAAGGGACACTGGTCAGAATTGCAAAAAACGGCAAGGTCATTAAGGCCAAAATAGGCTGGGTCATGAAGGGGTTAAACCTGACAGGGCACACCTGTGAAGTGAAAACCATTCCCAGTGACTACCTCTTTAAGCTCAAATATTGGAAGTTAGCTGACAGCACAATTGGCAGAGGGATGCCCGTCCTAATTCCACTGGACCCAAATGGGAGAGTACATACCATAGCAAAGTGAAGGACAGCATCCAATCCAGGTGAAAAAAGATTCCTTTATTGTGCCAAATGCGACGTTTCAACCATGTTTGAAAAAGACCTTTGATGGTTGAAACGTTGCATTTGGCACAATAAAAGTACCTCTTGAAGCTCATCAGGAGAATGCCAAGTGTGTGCAAAGCAGTCATCAAAGCAAAAGGTGGCTACTTTGAAGAACCTAGAATATAAGACATAATTTCAGTTGTTACACACTTTTTTTTTAAGTATATAATTCCACATGTGTTAATTCATAGTTTTGATGCCTTCAGTGTAAATGTACAATTTTCATAGTCATGGAAACACAGAAAAATCTTTAAATGAGAATGTGTGTCCAAACTTTGGTCTGTACTGTGTGTGTGTGTGTGTGTGTGTGTGTGTTTTGATTAATATTTCCTTTGAAAACGATGTGTTAGGCTACGTTCACATTTGCGTTGTGCGCCGCAGCGTCGGCGCCGCAACGCACAATGCAAACAAAAATGCAGCAAAACGCATGCACAACGCTGCGTTTTGCGCCGCATGCGTCCTTTTTTTCATTGATTTTGGACGCAGCAAAAATGCAACTTGCTGCGTCCTCTGCGCCTGGACGCGTGCGCCGCAAAACGCAAGTGCGATGCATGTCCATGCGCCCCCATGTTAAATATAGGGGCGCATGACTCATGCGGCGCCGCTGCGGCGCCCGACGCTGCGGCGCAGACCGCAAATGTGAACGTAGACTTAATGACATAGAGAATTGCTGTATGTAAAAGCTCATGTTCATATCGCATTACAATCTAATCGGATGCTAGGTGGGAAAATCAGATTGTACTCACATTACACTCGCATTACACTCCTGCGACTCTCGGCAGGGAAACTCGGACCGATTTTTCATACATTTAGTGTGACTCCGGCCTAAGATGTTGATCCAGAGGAAGGCAAAACCCCTGGGGCATACACTACTAGCTCCATATTAGGGGAGAAATTTCTCCCGACCACACATACGACAATCGGACCAGTTCCTTGGATCAACATCACATCATAGAATCTAGTGAACATAACCTGTAATATAATATTTTTCAGGAGAGACATTCAGGCCCCCATATGAATTTTAGTAGTGAATCGACCATTACAACATCATGTGGCCGAGAGTTTCTTAGTCTCGCTGCTCTTACAGTAAAGAATCTACATTTGTGATTATGATGAAACCTTCTTTCCTCTAGAGCAGTGTTTCCCAAACTCCAGTCCTCACGCCCCTGACACCTCATGTTTTCAGGATTTCCTTAGTATTGCTCCAGTGATGAAACTATTATTAATGCACCAGAAATGGCCACAGGTTCTGTCCCCTGTGAAATCCTAAGGAGATTCTAAAAACATGATGTGTTGGGGACCACGATGAGTGGAGTTTGGGAAACACTGCTCTAGATGTGGAGGATGCCCCCTTGTCCCCGTCGCAGGCCTACTCCATCACAGCGCTCCTACACTGAGGCAGAATCAATCCACATGACTTTCCACATGCAGGTCCTGTCCTTGGGGTTTTAGGTCGGGTGCCCACCGCTGTCTGTTGAACACACGTCACACAAGCACCATGCACACACATCACACAAGCACCCTGCGCACATGTCACACAAGCACCATGCAGACACGTCACACAAGCACCATGCAGACACGTCACACAAGCACCATGCAGACACGTCACACAAGCACCATGCAGACACGTCACACAAGCACCATGCAGACACGTCACACAAGCACCATGCAGACACGTCACACAAGCACCATGCAGACACGTCACACAAGCACCATGCAGACACGTCACACAAGCACCATGCAGACACGTCACACAAGCACCATGCACACACGTAACACAAGCACCATGCACACACGTAACACAAGCACCATGCACACACATCACACAAGCACCATACAGACACGTCACACAAGCACCATGCAGACACGTCACACAAACACCTGTGAGGCAGTGACCCCTGGTACAGCTAGGGGGCGCTGTATGTGCTCTCCAGAATGTGCATGGAGGCGTAGTGAGCAGGGCTGTGGAGTCGGAGTCGTGGAGTCAGTTAGTCGGAGTCGGTAGAAATGTACCGACTCCAGCTTTAAAAAAAATGTATTAATATTTCATAATTGAACTTTCATATGAATTTTATAAATGTTACTCAAATATATATGTTCTATCAAACTATGAACAAGAGTGATAAGCAGTTCTGCTGGAGATAGAGACATCTATTACTTCTTGTGTGTCACTGTTCTCCACTGCCCTTATCTAATCTTATACTTGGTTAACCTCATGCTGCCCCAACCCCCCTACTTGCAATGTATGAAACTGAAAGTGATAATGTGTTGAAAATTCTTAGTAGTAAAGCTCCTCCTCTAGACTAGATGTTTACTAGGTGTGTGTCTTCCAAGCATCTCACAGCTGCTACTCAGAAGGGGAAGACTGTAAGAAGCATTATCCTTTCAACAAACTTTGCATCAGTTAACTGTTGTCAGGGAGAGACTAGGTGAGCGAGAGCTAATGACCCGCGCCCCTGCAGTTTCCCTCAGACTAGGGAAATCCTGACTGACCCTCTACCTGGAGTTTACACTGAAGGTGTGCATGTCCTGGCCTTGAACCTCACCCTGTCTCCTGAGCTCAGCCCTAGGCTGAAACCTTCGCCCACCACCCAGTGAAGATGTTATTCCCCAATACCCACAGTTAGCACAGATAAGGATAAAGGAAAATATACACGCCACAGTCACTCAGGAATACACTATAAATGTGCAGGGCAAAATAAATACAGATATGGGAAGGAGTAAATAAGACAAAGGAAAATACACCACCAGCAACGAATCTCCAACCACCAGCGCTCCTCACCAGACCGAGATAACAACGCACAAGACAGAAGCTATAATTGGCGACTCCCAAAGATCAGGAGAACTATTTAAAGGCAGTGGGCATGGCCCAGCTTCCAATCCAAGGATTATGTAAATTAACCCCGGAACAGCTAGATAAAATCTAGCAGACGCCAGTGAGCAAATAGTGGTCGAAAGCGGAATTACCGCTGTCTGTCGGTCGACCTGGTCTGAACAGCGTCCGACATGACAACTGTGAGTACATGAGGAATAACAGTGTTACTGACCACTATATCAGTTGTACGACCTGGCAATAATTTTGTACAATTGTTTTTAGGAAAAACAATTGTCATTTGGATTGTGAATGCAGAATTAAAAACCTGAGAATGTCAAAAAAGCGTCACATTAAATCAGCTGTATTTGAACATTTCACCATCACTCAAGATAGAAAACATTATGTCTGTCAGTGTATGACAAATGATCCAGACGAAAACAAATGCTGTGAAGCCAAGATCAGTGCATATTCAGGCAAAGATAAAAATGCTCCTACCAGAGCTTCTAATCTAAAGAGACATTTACAGCGCTTTCATCCAGAAGTACTGAAAGCAGTGGATGAGAAAGACTGCATCCAAACCAATGAACCAGTGCCCAGCTCTTCCAGCCAAACAAAGGAGCAGAGAACTTTGCAGCCATCAGTTGCAAGATATTTTGTCAGTGACAGTTACTGTGACAATGACAGTAGATACATTTAAAAAAAACAGATCATAGAGCTTGTTGTAAAGGATAGTGTGCCTATTTCATTATTTTCTCGACCAGCTTTTATGTGTCTGAATGGGGTAATGGCCCGCAAGCTTGGTGTTTCTCTGGAGAGAGAGAGAGTATTAGAAAATTAGTAATCGAAGAAGCTTTTTAAAAAAAGGAAGAACTTAAAAAAACTCTCAAGGGACGCTTTGTTTCTTAAAATGGATGCCTGCACACATCACAGAGTGAACTATTTTGCCATCAATGTCCGATTTTGTTTGTGACAAAAATGAAATAGTTACCAAGACATTGGCAGTAAAAGACACCAAAGCTCATCACACCAGTGAGTTTCTCCAGGTCTTGGTGGAAAAGGTTCTGCAAGACTATGAACTTAAAAAAGAGCAAGTTCTTTCTGTCGTAACTGACAATGCTTCCAATATGATAAGTACTATTAAGCTAATGAATGAGAGTAATGATGGTGACCACCAGCTAGAAGAACATTCTGGGTCCACAGACACAGAAATGTTTGAAATAGAAGAACACAGTATTGCAACTGAGGAGCAAACTGAAGTTGCTTCAGATGAACATCAACATGACAGTTTAGATGATCTTATTGAAACTGTCAATACGTTCTTTCATTCATCACATGCGCTGTGTTGTGCATACGCTACAGCTGGCTATAAGAGACAGTCTGCAAGAAGGACATGCTGCTGCACTGATTGGCAAGGTGAGAAAATTGGCTACTGTTGCCAGAACCCCTAAAGTTGACTCAATTTTGAAGAGAAGTGCTGGAAAAGGGGCAATTATTGATCAAGCCACATGATGGGGCAGTACTTAATGATTCAGCGCTTGGTTGAACTGAAAACCTTTCTTGTAGACATGGCTAACCCTCAACTGATGCTAAATGAAAGTTAGTGGAATCAGGTGACTGAGCTGGAAAAATTGCTAGAGCACCCATTTACAGTGACTAAAAAATTACAAGCAGAGGATTTAACTCCAGGTATTTTCTTAAAGGAGTGGAAGAACCTGATGTTTCGCCTGTCCCAAAGAGGAGGGTTAATTGCAAGTGGCATTGCAACATCAATGAAATGGAGAGAGGAGCTACTATTACAAAATAACATTCTTTTGGCAGTTGTTTATGTAGACCCAGTGCATCGGATTCTTCTAGATGATCAACAGCTAACTAAAGGAAAAGAAGCTCTGTTTGAAATAGCAGTAAGGATGAAAGGGTTGCAGAACAGTCAGGAGGAACAAGAAGAATTTGGTCGTCCTGCCACATCTTCACCCTCATCAACTGATGAAGAATTTAATTTCGAAAAATATTTGGATCACAAGGACCGTGCAAAGCGTTCCCGCATAGAAGAAGAGTCATCTCCATCAAAGAACACAGCCTGTACATTTCAGCAGAATTTTTCATGTGCACTAAAAGAAATTGAGAAATTTGACCGTTCATCAAAAATAACAGTGCAACAAGCGATTCCTCTGTATCCTGACATTGTCAGAGATGTTGCCCGAGTGGTTACTGCTTTGCCACCAACCCAAGTTAGTGTAGAGAGGTTGTTCTCTGCTCTCAAAATAATTAGATCACATTTGACGGCATCCATGAAGGAGGATCTGACAGAGGCAATACTTTTTCTGAGGACAAATTTATAGATTTCTTCTTTTTAACTGCATAAGTGTTTATTGCATATTTACTTACAAGAGTTTATAAAAGTTTCTAAAAGTTATTTGCTGTATTCCAATTGTATTCTAATAAATATAGTTTTTGCTCTAAGTGGTCTGATTACTTATATGATGGTGAGAAACTGAATAAGCACAATGTTAATATTTTACAACAGTAAATTTATTGTTACGAATTGGCAATTTATGAAGGAGCCGGAGTCGGAGTCGGAACCTGATAAAATCCAGGAGTCGGAGTCGCAACTGTGGCTTACCGACTCCACAGCCCTGGTACTAGTGAGGCCATGAGGTCGTACAGGTGTGGCTGTAATTAGAATAGTGAAGCAGTGACTGATTAAAAAAGCCCTGTAGTAGTGGGGAAGGTGTGTCAGTGTGTTTTTGGAAGCAGACAGGACAGGACAGTTGTCTGCAGAGCTCTCTCTGTGTGGAGCAACACAGAGGCTAAAGAAACCAGAGAGACTGACAGTCTGACACCCTGCAACTTGGGCTGTCTTACATGTACCCGGCTGCACGACAGAGGATAATGAGTGCAGTGCGCTGAGTGAGTACAGAGACTTGTTACCGGCATGCGGTCACCCAGGGAAACTGGACAGAGGGAAGTTCGGCCTGTGTATTGACTGCGTCATATAGCCATGCATTATTAATGGACTGTATGAGAAAGCCTTATACTATATTGACTGTGTGAAGTAACACAATAAAAGAACGTTTTGTTTGAACTTGTTTGGCCAGTGAACTAAGGCATACCCCCAGAGAGTGCTGCAGATTGTTGTGCAAGTTTGCTGGAAAAATGGAGGAACTTTTGGAGCAGGTTGTGCTTAGTCAGCAAAGGCTTCAACAAGAGATGCTGCAGTTTCAACATTCCCAGCAAGAGATTTTGCAGTAGCAGCAGCGGCAGCAGGAGACGCTGCAGAGCGAGCTAGCAGAGCTTCAACGATATAAAGTGGAGACCTCTAATGTGAGGGGTGAACAGCAGATTCCTGAAGAGACCCCAAATGTAAGGGGCGATCATTGGGTGTACCAGTGGTCTTATGTAGAGACTCAGTCTGCCAGGTCTCAAGCAAGTGATTTGTTGCAATTGGTGGAGGAGTGGCTCCAGCCTGAGTTCTGTTCTCAGTATGAGATGATGGAGAGAATTGTGGCTGACCGGATCGCGAGGGCTATGCCGGCCACCATGCAGCTTTTGGGTCGGGCTGAGGGACCTAGGCCACCTGGAACTGCTGATAGAATTGATTGAGCGGTATAAGTCCACTCAGGATGTTGCTCCAGAGCCCGGGCATGGGGCTAGTAACTGTTCGGTAACATCTAAGCCCATGGACTGTGGGAACACTGGTCAGGAGTCTATGTGTGCCCAGCCTCTCTGTATCACCACTACGGGCACAGCTGGCGGCGAACCAGAATTGTGCCAGGTACTTGTGAATGGGTGCCAAACAGAGGCTCTCCTGGACACGGGGAGTAAAGTGACTCTGGTCCATCGTTCCCTTGTTGCTGGGGACAACACCAATGGACAGAAAGTGGAGGTGATGGGTATCCATGGGGAAATCCGGGAGTACCCGACTGCGGAGGTCAATGTTTCTACACCATGTGGAGACATTAGACATGTGGTGGGAGTGGCAAAGACCCTTCCCTATGGGACTGTGTTGGGAAGAGATTTTCCACTGTTTTGGTGCCTGTGGGAGACCAGGGTAAACCCTCTCATGGAAAAAGTTATACTGGGTGCAGAACCCAAAGATATTGAAATACCTGCCATAGGGGTCACCAACCTAGGATTTGAGTGTAATCCCAATAGGCTCCCTCTAGAGGTTGTGGCAGTAGAGGTTGTGGGGACCCCATTGAACCCTGAGCTGGAGATGTTCCCTGGTAAGGTTGGGACAGCTCAGATCCAGGGTCCCTTTTGGAGACACAGATATAAAAGACGCAGGTATGAGAAGAGCCGAGAGTGTATGGTCGCAGAGGTGACTGGGGACGTGCGCACGAGGAACCCTCTGGCATCGGTCAAGGATGGGGCCGGGGGTCAGGGTAAATTAGATAGTGCTCGCTAGACAGCAGTGTCGGGAGGCTCAGGTTCGGGTGCGGCATAGTACAGATATATGCTCAGAGTTGCCAGCGCAGTCCGCGGCGTTTCAGCGTGATATAGTCTCTGAGGCATGGGTAAGGGTACAGAGCAAATGGTACCAGGGGCCCGAAAGCAGATACTTAGGTGACAGGATGACCCGTGGGGGTAGTGAACCTAAAGTAAACAAAGTAAAGACCACCCAAAACTGGCCCACATCTGCAGTTAATCAGAAAAGAGGGTTTGGCTTCTGCAATGGAGATCGGGGTGGGTGGTCCCATAATGAAATATGGAGGAGAAACTTAAAGGGGAGGGATGCGTGCGTTGATCGATGGTTCCGGTCCCTACTTTGGTTTCTTAATGTAGTGAGCGGGGATGTCAGGGGGGCATACCGATGCCCTGTCTTTCGCCCTTACTGGGTAACAAATGTTCATCCCCACAGGTATGAACAGGGGGGAGGATATGTGAGGCAGTGACCCCTGGTACAGCTAGGGGGCGCTGTATGTGCTCTCCAGAATGTGCATGGAGGCGTAGTGAGGCCATGAGGGCGTATTACAGACACAGGTGTGGCTGTAATTAGAATAGTGAAGCAGTGACTGATTAAAAAAGCCCTGTAGTAGTGGTGGAGGTGTGTCAGTGTGTTCTTGGAAGCAGACAGGACAGTTGTCTGCAGAGCTCTCTCTGTGTGGAGCAACACAGAGGCTAAAGGAACCAGAGAGACTGACACCCTGCTTCTTGGGCTGTCTTACGTGTACGTGAACGTTTTGTTTGAACTTGTTTGGGTCACTGCCGTTTCACTGTGTATGGTCATACCGTTGCATCACACACCATGCACACTCGTCACACAAGCACCATGCGCACACTTGTCACACAAGCACCATGCGCACACTTGTCACACAAGCACAATGCACACTTGTCACACAAGCACAATGCACACTTGTCACACAAGCACCATGCACACTCAACACACAAGCACCATGCAGACACGTCACACAAGCACCATGCAGACACGTCACACAAGCATCATGCACAAATGTTATATAAATTTGGTTTGGATAAATCTATCGCTGTGTGTGCTGCAGCCGCTTACAATAAGACTGAGTATTTTGAGCGCTCAAGGAATGAGACTGCTCAACATTGTGACAATAACATTCCATCAATACTGATGATTTATTGTACCTACATAGTTTTATAATCGCATATAGAAAGGAGGTGGTTAGGGGTGGTTAGTTAATTACCATATTGTCTAGCTCCTCTGTTATTGGTCATCTAAATATATATGTAATATTGTGATTAATGTACATATGAATGCTGATTAAACAACTAAAATGTAGCTTTCTGCATCTAGGGCAAAGTTGAGACATCTGATCATCACTTAATACATCTGGCGTTGCTCTGCTTTTGCCTGGAAAACCCCATACAGTCTGTCTGGCTTATATCAGTTTATGTCAGCCATTTTAAGCCATTGATTATAATGTATATATTAGCTGTGAGTATATATGAGTATACATGCAAGTGAGATCTACATGATATATATATTTCTATCACACACACGTCACACAAGCACCATGCAGACTCGTCACACAAGCACCATGCACACAAGTAAAGCAGCACACATGAAACAAGTGCAGTTAACACAAAAAATACAGTACAGAATAAACACAGCACAAACACATTCTAAACACGAAGTCCCATTATTGCTTAATTACCTCATCCGATCCTGTCTCTATTCCACCACGATGCATCCTGCACTTAAGAGTAGTGGGAACTAAGTGGTAAGCCCCGCCTCCAACATCAGTAATCTCCGCTCCCAGGGCAATGAATTTCAAGAAGTCTGCAAAGTCTCCCATATTAAATATGTCGTATACAGCATGAGAAGAGGAGCCGGAGAGTGAAGCAGCCATAGATCTACCCTCAGAGGATATCCTGCTGCTAGCGCCACACGCCTGAGAAGGACCCGGTGCTCACTGCAGGAGCTGTCAAGGAATGGAGATGTCTCATTCTCTCAGCAAGAGCCTGTGATAGAAATATATATATCATATAGATCCCACTTGCATGTATACTCCTTTATAATCATATATACTCACATAAAAGCAAATATATATCTATATACTCAACTAGTTTATAATCAGTTACTCAACTTGACCACATGATCTAGGCCAGATGGTTCCTTGGTACTTTCCAGACACCTAAAAAACAGGAACTTGGGCCAGATGTCCTGAACTAATGTCTAAAATCTTGCCAAATAGCAGGATAAAGGTGACAGCTACTTCTAAGAGTGCTAAATCAGCTAGTTGCTAGGTAGACTTTAGTCAGAATATGCCATGTACTCAGTCAAAGTATATTATGTACTCAGTCAACCAATGAAATAATAGCTAAATTGTATGTTAATTTACTAACCACCCCTTTTTATACGCATCTATAAAACTATGTATCAAAGAATAAACCAGCAGATCTGGATAGAATGTTATCCTGTCACTTTCGTGTCAGAGTCATTCTTTCTTGAGCGCTCAACATATCTGATCTGATAATTGGGAAAGGCCGCAGCACACACAGGGATAGATTCATCCCAAACCAAATTTCCATAACATCTGGCACCTACATGCAGGGCAGTGAGAGAAACGCATGGGGACCTTGCTGACCGGAAGGACGAGGGTGCCGGCCGCTGCCTTGGCTCACGGGACGGAGACTGCAGCTCCATCAGAGTAAGGTAAGAAAATGTTGTCATCTAACCTAAATTTCCCCTGTGCCCAGTCCAGGTCTATACCTTTAGCCGGCCTGGTGTGGTCACCACCACATTCCCAGGTAGTGTAAAAAGTCCAAGCCCGTATCCAAACCCTGGGATATAAGTCAAGGTGTCTGCTGTGTGCCGTGTTTGTGTTCCATGTTTGTGTGAGATCCGGGAGAAAAGCTGGAACAGTGACTGCTTTGTTTGTGGTTGCTGGGTAACAGACAGCAGGAGGTCAAATCACTCGATAAGCTATCACAGATTCCCATGCAGCAGGAGGGACAGGTGGTCCCGGGACAGGTAGTCCGATGTTTCAGGCTCAGATGGTGATACCTTAGAGGGCTGCCACAGATTTCCTTAGCCGGCGAGGCAGTCAGGACGACAGGACCGGAGGGTGGTAGAATTCCCGCTTGTTGTGCTCCTCACTCAGGCGGCCCGGGCATATCTGTGCCCAGTGCGATTGATAGTTTTCTGTTCCCTGAATGGCCTGCACGTGTCACAGAATAATAAAGAGGGCTTTGGTTCTCCCGGACGTCTATATCTGTTTTGGTTCATGTCGTGTACTGTTGCTATAAGTGCATACAATTGTAAAGAGAAGTTTTTTGTTTTTTTTTCCTTCTCCACGCTTCTCCTCTGCTACTAGCAAAGATATATCCATTGTAAATCACACCGTCACATCTGTTTTTGCAAAGTTTCCTGTTTCTGCATTCTGAATAGTGCTAGCTACAGTGTAGCAATTTTTGAAGAAGTGAAACTAAGTGGTATCTATCATTTTTGCTGTGAGCTACTTGTTTTCAAATACGTGATTTTAGTGACTTTGGATACAGCAGCATAAGAAAGGGGAAGTGTGTGTGTATGACTGCGTTTGAGCACAGACAAAGTATAAGGAAAGCCGTTTTAACTTTTTATTCTTTGAAGTTTTTCCTTCTGTCTCTTTACTTTTTAAAATTTTTCCTTCTGTATCAAAATTTTAAGTTTTTTGGTTGTGTACAAAGTTTTTTATGGTTTTCTTTTCTTTTGGCTTCAACTTCTTGTACCAACTTTTTGAAGGCTTTCTTTTTTTTGTGTGTTTTTTATTTTTGTTTTCTGTCATTGTCCTGTTGAAAAATAAATGATGGTCTAACCAAGAGAGCCCACTAGGGATTTTATCCCTCCAGTCCAGTCCGACACTGTTCTTAGATGCCATGTTTGCTTTTGACAGCAGCAAGCGGTTAAACTGCCGGGGTTTTTGCTATACCTGCACCTGTGCCGTCCCTGCAGTGTACATCTATGTTTTCTGGTGCTGATTTCAGTGTCGGTAAATGAGACGAGAATTAGCATTATGGAAGATGAGACTATGAGGAACGTATTCAGCTGCCGACTCCGAGGAAGAAACTGCTTGTTGTCTGTGGCCTAAAATATATAGGTTTTATTAGTAGATGTAAAGAAGAAAACTAAATACTGTAAAATAATAAATTTCCTCCTATGTTTCCCTTATTATCTCCAGTAATTGTATTATTACAGAGGATTTTTATGATGATACATCGGCTCATCTTCTTCTCATTCAGGTCTCTACAATATCGGATCCTCTCAGTGAAGATCTACATAAGAAAATTTTCATGATTTACCCATCACAGATGGATATGGACAGAGACAAGATGGTGGAGAGGATATTACACCTCACCCTAGAGATCCTCTTCCGGCTTACTGGAGAGGTGAGAGATTCTGATGACGTCACATTACATCATTCTTATCTATGGGAATAACAGATGGACAGAACTGGAGAGGTGAGGACTCGGGAAATGTTTGTAGTGAGATTTATTAATGTGTCTCTCCATAACCAGGATTACACAGTAGTGAAGAAGACCTCTAAGGAGCACTGTCAGGACCTTGTGTCTGAGGAATGGGGAAGACCCCTGAGCCCAATCACGGAGCCTCCATCTCACCCTCTGATACTTGAGGACATCAATGACCAGAAGATCCTCGAACTCACCTACAAGATGATTGAGCTGCTGACTAGAGAGGTGACACTGCTGGGACATTATAGAGTAACTAGCTATTGAACCCGTTCTAGGCCCGGGTGTCGAGCATTTATATTGGTATATGGTCTCCATCCTGGTATGTGCTGCTTCCATCCTGTGCCCTAATCTTGTCATGTGCTGCTACCATCTTACGCCCCCTTCCTATCATGTGCAGCCACCATCCTGCACCCCCTTCCTGTCATGTGCGGCCCCCATCTTGCGCCCTGATCCTGTTTTGTGTGCCTCCTTCTTGTCATGTGCTACTCTTTTCCTGTGCCCTCATCCTGTCATGTGCTCCCATCCTGTGCACCAATTCTGGTATGTGCTGACCCCATCCTGGTATGTGCTACTCCAATTCTGCGACCCCATTCTGTCATGTGCTGTTCCCATCCTGCACCCCCATTCTGTCATGTGCTGCACCCATTCTGCGACATTCTGTCTCTATAGCATAAGGCAGCCCCCATAGGTAGACGCTGTAGTATAAGGCAGCCCCCCACAGTCAGACTCTGTAGTATAAGGCAGCACCCCCTCACAGGCAGACTCTGCAGTATAAGGCAGCACCCCCCGACATGCAGACTCTGTAGTATAAGGCAGCACCCCCACACAGGCAGACCTTGTATTATAAGGCAGCACCCCCTCCACTGGCCGACCCTGTAGTATAAGGCAGCACCCCCCACAGGCAGCCTCTGTAGTATAAGGCAGCACCCCCCCCCCCAACAGGCAGACCCGGTAATATAAGGCAGCACCCCCAGCAGGCAGACCCTGTATAATAAGGCAGCACCCCCCACAGGCAGACTCTGTAGTATAAGGCAGCACCCCCCAACAGGTAGACCCGGTAATATAAGGCAGCACCCCCAGCAGGCAGACCCTGTATAATAAGGCAGCACCCCCCACAGGCAGACTCTGTAGTATAAGGCAGCACCCCCCAACAGGTAGACCCGGTAATATAAGGCAGCCCCCATAAAGAAAAACAATAAAATACTCACATCTCTTCTTCCTGGTTCTTGTGCTGCTCCCTGCTCCCGCTCACCTCCGGACCATGGTGCCGGGCAGTGATGTCATCACGCCCCCTTGTCAGTGTCAGCGTCGGTGACGTCAGACGCTGACAGGGGGATGATGGGAGAAGGAGCGTAGCGCTCCTTCCCTCATCAATGCGGTCAGCTGTATCAGCTAGATGCTGATACAGTTGACCCTGCAATGACAGGCGGGGGGCCCACCTGCTCAGGGGCCCATAGCGGCCGGGTGGCAGAGCAGGGAAATCGATTCTCCCTGCTCTGCCTCAGAATGTAACTGTATTGGCGCACTGTGCAAGCCAATACAGTTACAGTAGCGTAGCTCCGGGTGGGCCCCCTCTGAGCACCGGGCCCGGGGCGATGGCCTCCTTTGCCCCCACGGTAGCTACGCTACTGCCGGATGCGTCACTCTGTGGGGTCCAGACTCCACCGGCGTGTCGTACTTGTGCATTCTATAAAGGCTTCAGACAGAGTGACGCTCCTAGCATTATATTATAGATGCTGTGAAGGGATCGGGGATGATGGTATTATTGTATGTGTCAGGTTCCTATAAGGAGTCAGGATGTCGCCGTCTATTTCTCCATGGAGGAGTGGGAGTATTTAGAAGGACACAGAGATCAGTACAAGGACGTCATAATGAAGGTTCCCCAGCCCCTCACATCACCAGGTAATAGACAGGACTAAATACACGCTGCCTATAATTATCTGTATGTAAAGAATGAATTCAGTGCCTGTATGTGTTTCCTTCAGATCTATCCAGTATGAGGACAACACCAGAGAGATGTCCCCGTCCTCTTCTTCCACAGGACTGTAAACAAGAAGATCCCAATGTTCCTCAGGATCATCAGGTAGATGGAGAGAAGGTGTCATGAGATCTCCCCTATGATGTGTAGACGGCTGTGAAGGTCTTGTGCTCAGTCTTGTTTTATCCACCAGTATTATATGTTTTATACTTGTGTAATGAGAACGGTGGAGATGGCAGGATTAGAGCTGATCATAGATGTGACTTCTCCATCTGTCTGTAACTTTTACAATATTTGTTTCAGGGTGCTGGTTACGAAAATTGCGCAGGAGGCCTCGCCATTTTTTTCCTAATTAAATACATGTACAGTAATTTTCACACACACTGTGCTAATTGTATTTGTCACTGACATCTATATATCTACCTATTCTGTATGTATTTACTGTATGTAATCCATCTCTTCTATCCTGCAGTGATTTTACAGTACACGGCACATGAATTGCCAGCTTTTCTTCTACCTATCTATCTATATAATATACAGCTCTGGCAAAAATTAAGAGACCACTGCAGAGTTTTATAAAAATCAGTTTCTCTACATGTCTGATAGCCATTCCATTCCAGTGTCAGTTGAATTCCAACCAGAGTACACCTCATTCTACTTACTGTGCTTCTGATTAGGTGATCACCTGAACCAAATCTTATTTAATGAAGGCAAGTATAAAAAACCTGCTGTGGTGTTCACAATCCTCTTGCAATAGGACAAGCTGGATAGCAAAACAAGTGCCAGTAATATCCCAAAAGTAATAGGAAGTTGAAAAGAAAAGTATTAAGTGAGGAAAAGAAGGGCTCAATTATGGCTTTACTAGCAGAGGGACACAGTGAGCATCATGTTGCCTCCATCCTTAAAATTTTTAAGACAGCAGTCCATTACAACAAGGTCAAGCAGCAGACATTGGGGACAACAAAGCTACAGAACGGCAGAGGGCGGAAACGACTTTCCACTGACCGGGATGACCGTCACCTTATTCGAATGTCACTCAGCAACCGCAGGATGACATAAAGTGACCTACCAAAGGAATGGCAAATGGCAGCCAGGGTGAAGTGCACGGCAAGAACAGTTCGTAACAGGCTCCTAGACGAATCATGTAAAGCTAGTAAAAAGCCATTCATCAATGAGAAGCAAAGGAGAGCCAGGCTGAAGTGTGCCAAAGACCATAAGGATTGGACCATAGAGGACTGGAGTAAGGTAATCTTCTCTGATGAGTCTAATTTTCAGTTTTGCCCAACACCTGGTCATCTAATGGTTAGACGGCGACCTGGAGAGGTGTGCAAGCCACAGTGTTTTTGCACCCATTGTGAAATTTGGAGGAGGTGATGATCTGAGGAAGCTTCAGCAAGGCTGGAATTGGGTAGGTTGTTCTTTGCGATGGACATATGAATCAAGCCACTTACAATGTTATCCTGGAAAAACAGTTGATTCCTTCTGCTCAGGCAATGTTTCCCACCTCTGAGGACTGGTTTTCCAGCAGGACAATGTGCCATGCCACACAGCTAGGTCTATCAAGGTGTGGATGAAGGACCACCACATCAAATCCCTGTCATAGCCAGCCCAATCTCCAGATCTGAACCCCATTGAAAACCTCTGGAATGTAATCAAGAGGAAGATGGATAGTCACAAGCCATCAAACAAAGAAGAACTGCTTACATTTTTGTACCAGGAGTGGTATAAGGTCACCCAAAAAGCAGTGTGAAAGACTGGTGGAAAGCATGCCAAGACGCATGAAAGCTGTTATTAAAAATCATGGTTATTCCACCAAATATTGATTTCTGGACTCTTCCTGCGTTAAAACACTAGTATTGTTGTTTCTAAATGATTATGAACTTGGTTTTTTTTTTGCATTATTTGAGGTCTGCAAGCAATGCATTTTTTGTTATTTTTACCATTTCTCATTTTCAGAAAATGAATACAAAATTTATTGCTTGGAACTTCGGAGACTTGTTATCAGTAGTGTATAGAATAAAAGAACAATTTACATTTTACTCACAAATATACCTATAAAGAGAAAAATCAGAGAAACTGAACAATTTGCAGTGGTCTCTTAATTTTTGCTAGAGCTGTATATACATAGATAGATGTGTGTGTCACTGACATAGAATATATAGATATATACAGTATATATGTGTTTATATCTATTCTATTCTAAACAGTCATGCTGTGATATTACAGTATGCGGCACATGAATTGCCGGCTTTTCTTCTTATCTTTTATATATATATATATATATATATATATATATATATATATATATATATATATATATATATATATATATATATATATATATACACACATACATATACTGTGTGTGTGTGTGTTTTTGATGAATATTTCCTTTGAAAACGATGTGTAAATGACATAGAGAATTGCTGTATGTAAAAGCTCATGTTCATATCGCATTACAAACTAATCGGATGCTAGGTGTGAAAATCAGATTGTACTCGCATTACACTCGGATTACACTCCTGCGACTCTCGGCAGGGAAACTCGGACCGATTTTTCATACATTTAGTGTGACTCCGGCCTAGGATGTTGATCCACAGGAAGGCAGAACCCCTGGGGCATACACTACTAGCTCCATATTAGGGGAGAAATTTCTCCTGACCACACATACGGCAATCGGACCAGTTCCCTGGATCAACATCACATCATAGAATCTAGTGCACGTAACCTGTAATATAATATTTTTCAGGAGAGACATTCAGGCCCCCATATGAATTTTAGTAGTGAATCGATCATTACAACATCATGTGGCCGAGAGTTTCTTAGTCTCACTGCTCTTACAGTAAAGAATCTACATTTGTGATTATGATGAAACCTTCTTTCCTCTAGAACAGTGTTTCCCAAACTCCAGTCCTCACGCCCCCGACACCTCATGTTTTCAGGATTTCCTTAGTATTGCGCCGGTGATGGAACTATTATTAATGCACCAAAATTGGCCGCAGGTTCTGTCCCCTGTGAAATCCTAAGGAGAAAACATGATGTGTTGGGGACCACGATGACTGGAGTTTGGGAAACACTGCTCTAGATGTGGAGGATGCCCCCTTGTCCCCGTCGCAGGCCTACTCCATCACAGCGCTCCTACACTGAGGCAGAATCCATCCACATGACTGTCCACATGCAGGTCCCGTCCAGGGTTTTTTTGGCCGGGTGCCCGCGCAGTATGTTGACTGCGTCCATAGTGCCGCCGTCTGTTGAACACACGTCACACAAGCACCATGCGCACACGTCACACAAGCACCATGCAGACACGTCACACAAGCACCATGCAGACACGTCACACAGGCACCATGCGCACACGTCACACAAGCACCATGCGCACACGTCACAAAAGCACCATGCAGACACGTCACAAAAGCACCATGCGCACACGTCACACAAGCACCATGAACATATGTCACACAAGCACCATGCACACAGGTCACACAAGGACCATGCGCACACGTCACACAAGGACCATGCACACACGTCACACTAGTACCATGCACACAAACAGCACACATGAAACAAGTGCAGTTAACACAAAAAAATACAGTACAGAATAAACACAGCACAAACACGTTTTAAACATGAAGTCCCATTATTGCTTAATTACCTCATCCGATCCGGTCTCCATTCAACCACGATGCATCCTGCACTTAGAGTAGTGGGAACTAAATGGTAAGCTCCGCCTCCAACATCACTAATCTCCGCCCCCAGGGCAATGACTTTCAAGAAGTCTGCAAAGTCTCCCATATTAAATACGTCGTATACAGCATGAGAAGAGGAGCCGGAGAGTGAAGCAGCCATAGATCTACCCTCAGGATAACCTGCTGCCAGCGCCACACGCCTGAGAAGGACTCGGTGCTCACTGCAGGAGCTGTCAGGGAATGGAGATGTCTCACTCTCTCAGCAGGAGCCCACTAGGGATTTTACCGATATCCCCCCAGGCCAGTCCCACCCTGTTCTTACATGCTATGTTTGCTTTTGACAGCAGCAAGTGGTTAAACTGCCGGGGATTTTGTTATACCTGCACCTGTGCCGTCCCTGCGGTGTACATCTATGTTATGGAAGATGAGTCTATGAGGAACGTATTCAGCTGCCGACTCCGAGGAAGAAACTGCTTGTTGTCTGTGGCCTAAATATATAGGTTTTATTAGTAGATATAAAGAAGAAAACTAAATACTGTAAAATAATAAATCTCCTCATGTTTCCCTTATTATCTCCAGTAATTGTATTATTACACAGGATTTTATGATGTTACATTATCTCATCTTCTTCTCATTCAGGTCTCTACAATATCGGATCCTCTCAGTGAAGATCTTCTACAAAAGAAAATGTTCCTGATTTACCCATCAATCATTGATATGGACAGAGACAAGATGGCGGAGAGAATATTACACCTCACCCTAGAGATCCTCTTCCGGCTTACTGGAGAGGTGAGAGATTCTGATGACAATAGTAACAGAGGAAAAGAAAACCACTATAATATATGCACACCACCAAATATAAAGTGAATCAAACAAGCTTTATTGATGACATATAAAAACCATTAAAAACATGTAAACAAAGCTCCCTCCGTGTATATGCTCCCAAAAACTACTCAGTATAACACACAAATTCCATATGATAATGGAGGACATATATCCAATATAACACTTGGTCAATAGTGTGTACACAGCTTAATAGTCACTGGCAAGTCCGCCACATTATACCCAGAAACAGAATAACAAAGTAATGTCAGACTGCCACATGAGAGCCCCGGACTGTGATGCTCCCCCAAAGATATATACATATATAGAGCACAAGACCATCTGGCAAATAGTGGCCCCAGATGGATAGGAAGGAAAAGATTTCACCTTCCAAGCACGCTGGTCACCTGTGCTGAGAATGAAGAGAATGAGGAGGGATCATGCAGCGGTCATCAAAGGAATGCTAATCAAGGTAAAAGGCTGACAACCATCCTGAAAGTAGCCAGGACTGAGCACCCAGGGAGCATGGAGTAACGGAGGGAGAGCCCAACGTGTGTCGCTGTTAAACAGAGCTTCGTCAGGGGAAGTAGGCTCAAAAAAGATCAATAATGCTTGTATATACCTGATCTGATGAGATGAATCACGGTCCGGAGTGTAACTAATCCACGGTGGAAGCGCCAGAGACAGCGGCAGGAGGGAACTAGCACCAGATCATCAAATGCGCATGCACCGGCCAAGCAAACCGACGGAGCGCTAGAGGACCAAAATGGGGCACAAAGCAAAAGAAAGGGAAGTGGCAGAGCAATGCTGCAGCGCTTGCGCGGCTCCCGGGAGCAAGCAATGTGACAGTCAAACGTGCACGACTGACACATTGCTAAAGGGGAACCAAATTCAGGCATTGAATATCGAAAAGTATCACATACATATCTAATGGAAAGTGAGGCTATAAATAAATAAAAGTAGCATGAAGTCTATTAAGAGACGCCACCATGTGGATACTATGGAACGGCAAAAAGCCCCCCAATGACCTAGAAGGGAATGTCATGATTAGTAAGACATACACAAATATAAACATAACCCACTAGATACAAGAAAGTTTAGACCCGTGTACATATACTTAATTGAAATGCATATTGACAATACATTCATTTGTACACAGTCAAAGATACATGGATGAATAAAAAAGGAACCAAACGCTTTCTCTGTTCATATCCAAGGGTCGTCCTTGTATTGTAATCCTCAGAAATATAGATAGAAGAGCCTGACCCGCCAAGGTCCAGTTCTTCACCCAAAGCAAACAAGCCGATACACGGCCACATATTGTCCGAATCCACTGGATATAAATATTGTTTTCACTAGACAAGGTCCTGTTGTCAGTCCGTATGAAGAGATCCCGTTTATCCTAAAAAACCTGTGAACAAAAGATCTTCATTAATTCCATGGGGTGCCATAGAGTGAAGTAGGTAGATCCAACGGGACTCCACCTGCAACAGTCTGGTCCGTAAAGATCCTCCCCTGCCTGAACCTCTTAGATGTTCAAGTCCAACCACCCTCGTGTCCTTATAACCCCCAGCGTGATGGATCAGATAATTGGCTGCCACTGTGGTTAAAGTTTTACCTTTTCGCTTGTCAGCTGCTGCTGTATTAATCGTGGAGAAGTGCCCCTGTATCCTTCGGCGTAACCCTTGCGAGGTTTGACCTACATACACACGAGGGCAAGGACAAATGATGGCATAAATGACATTAGAGGTTTTGCAATTGATATAAGATTTTATTTTATGTGTCTTCTGATCCGTCGGATTAGTAAAGCTGTCACGGGTGGGGTGCATGTAAGGACATACCGTACAATTTCCACATGGAAAAGAACCTCTGAGTACGATACCACGGTTGAGTCTAGTGGTAGGCCTAGTGTAGTGGCTCCTCATAAGCATATCCCTGAAATTTGGGGCCCTCCTAGCTGTCACCAAGGGTCGTGGGCTAATGACTTGCGCTGTTTGTGTGTCAGTAGTCAATATTCTCCAATGGTTGTTTAGGATATTCCTTACCTGAGCCCATTGGGTATGGTACCCTGTGATGAAGCGTGCAAAAGCGTCCACTTTTTTCTTTTTAGGGACAAGTAGAGCATCCTGTGAGTGTGACTTGGCTCCCTGGTATGCCCGAGATATACACTTCTTAGGATAATTTCTCATTTTTAATCTTTCTATGAGGTCCTGTGCCTCCCTCCGGAAATCCTCATCATCCTTGGTGACAGCTAGGAGGGCCCCAAATTTCAGGGATATGCTTATGAGGAGCCACTACACTAGGCCTACCACTAGACTCCACCGTGGTATCGTACTCAGAGGTTCTTTTCCATGTGGAAATTGTACGGTATGTCCTTACATGCACCCCACCCGTGACAGCTTTACTAATCCGACGGATCAGAAGACACATAAAATAAAATCTTATATCAATTGCAAAACCTCTAATGTCATTTATGCCATCTGTCCTTGCCCTCGTGTGTATGTAGGTCAAACCTCGCAAGGGTTACGCCGAAGGATACAGGGGCACTTCTCCACGATTAATACAGCAGCAGCTGACAAGCGAAAAGGTAAAACTTTAACCACAGTGGCAGCCCATTATCTGATCCATCACGCTGGGGGTTATAAGGACACGAGGGTGGTTGGACTTGAACATCTAAGAGGTTCAGGCAGGGGAGGATCTTTACGGACTAGACTGTTGCAGGTGGAGTCCCGTTGGATCTACCTACTTCACTCTATGGCACCCCATGGAATTAATGAAGATCTTTTGTTCACAGGTTTTTTAGGATAAACGGGATCTCTTCATACGGACTGACAACAGGACCTTGTCTAGTGAAAACAATATTTATATCCAGTGGATTCGGACAATATGTGGCCATGTATCGGCTTGTTTGCTTTGGGTGAAGAACTGGACCTTGGCGGGTCAGGCTCTTCTATCTATAGTTCTGAGGATTACAACACAAGGACGACCCTTGGATATGAACAGAGAAAGTGTTTGGTTCCTTTTTTATTCATCCATGTATCTTTGACTGTGTACAAATGAATGTATTGTCAATATGCATTTCAATTAAGTATATGTACACGGGTCTAAACTTTCTTGTATCTAGTGGGTTATGTTTATATTTGTGTATGTCTTACTAATCATGACATTCCCTTCTAGGTCATTGGGGGGCTTTTTGCCGTTCCATAGTATCCACATGGTGGCGTCTCTTAATAGACTTCATGCTACTTTTATTTATTTATAGCCTCACTTTCCATTAGATATGTATGTGATACTTTTCGATATTCAATGCCTGAATTTGGTTCCCCTTTAGCAATGTGTCAGTCGTGCACGTTTGACTGTCACATTGCTTGCTCCCGGGAGCCGCGCACGCGCTGCAGCATTGCTCTGCCACTTCCCTTTCTTTTGCTTTGTGCCCCATTTTGGTCCTCTAGCGCTCCGTCGGTTTGCTTGGCCGGTGCATGCGCATTTGATGATCTGGTGCTAGTTCCCTCCTGCCGCTGTCTCTGGCGCTTCCACCGTGGATTAGTTACACACCGGACCGTGATTCATCTCATCAGATCAGGTATATACAAGCATTATTGATCTTTTTTGAGCCTACTTCCCCTGACGAAGCTCTGTTTAACAGTGACACGCGTTGGGCTCTCCCTCCGTTACTCCATGCTCCCTGGGTGCTCAGTCCTGGCTACTTTCAGGATGGTTGTCAGCCTTTTACCTTGATTAGCATTCCTTTGATGACCGCTGCATGATCCCTCCTCATTCTCTTCATTCTCAGCACAGGTGACCAGCGTGCTTGGAAGGTGAAATCTTTTCCTTCCTATCCATCTGGGGCCACTATTTGCCAGATGGTCTTGTGCTCTATATATGTATATATCTTTGGGGGAGCATCACAGTCCGGGGCTCTCATGTGGCAGTCTGACATTACTTTGTTATTATGTTTCTGGGTATAATGTGGCGGACTTGCCAGTGACTATTAAGCTGTGTACACACTATTGACCAAGTGTTATATTGGATATATGTCCTCCATTATCATATGGAATTTGTGTGTTATACTGAGTAGTTTTTGGGAGCATATACACGGAGGGAGCTTTGTTTACATGTTTTTAATGGTTTTTATATGTCATCAATAAAGCTTGTTTGATTCACCTTATATTTGGTGGTGTGCATATATTATAGTGGTTTTCTTTTCCTCTGTTACTATTGCTTGTTCATAAGCCACGTTATGCACCCCCATTAGTTATTTATTCATGGATATTATAGTGCGCCAGCTATTTTTATATGCTTAGAGAGATTCTGATGACGTCACATTACATCATTCTTATCTATGGGAATAACAGATGGACAGAACTGGAGAGGTGAGGACTCTGGAAATGTCTGTAGTGAGATTTATTAATGTGTCTCTCCATAACCAGGATTACACAGTAGTGAAGAAGACCTCTAGTGAGCGCTGTCAGGACCCTGTGTCTGAGGGATGCGGAAGACCCCTGAGCCCAATCACAGGGCCTCCACCTTACCCCCTCATACATGAGAACATCAATGACAAGAAGATCCTCGAACTCACCTACAAGATGATTGAGCTGCTGACTAGAGAGGTGACACTGCTGGGAATGCTGGGACATTATAGAGTAACTAGCTATTGAACCCGTTCTACGCACGGATGTCGAGCATTTATATTGGTATATGGTCTTCATCCTGGTATGTGCTGCTTCCATCCTGCGCCCTAATCTTGTCATGTGCTCCTACCATCTTACGCCCCCTTCCTGTCATGTGCAGCCCCATCCTGCACCCCCTTCCTGTCATGTGCAGCCCCCATCCTGCGCCCTCATCCTGTTTTGTGCTCCTTCAATTTGTCAAGTGCTATTTTCTTTCTTCTGCCCTCATCCTGTCATGTGCTCCCATCCTGCGCCCCAATTCTGGTATGTGCTGACTCCATCCTGGTATGTGCAACTCCAATTCTGCAACCCCATTCTGTCATGTTCTGCACCCATTCTCCTCCCCATTCTGTCTCTATAGCATAACGCAGCCCCCATAGGCAGACTCTGCAGTATAAGGCAGCACCCCCCCACAGACAGACTGTAGTATAAGGCAGCGCCCCCACACAGGCAGACCCTGTATTATAAGGCAGCACCCCCCCCCACAGGCAGACTGTAGTAGAAGGCAGCACCCCCCCCACAGGCAGACTGTAGTAGAAGGCAGCACCCTCCAACAGGTAGACGGGTAGTAATATAAGGCAGCCCCATAAAGAAAAACAATAAATACTCACCTCTTGTCTTCCTGGTTCTTGCGCTGCTCCCTGCTCCCAATTCTTGTATGTGCTGACCCCCATCCTGGTATGTGCTTCTCCAATTCTGCGACCCCATTCTGTCATGTGCTGCTCCCATCCTGCGCCCCCATTCTGTCATGTGCTGCACCCATTCTGCGCCCCCATTCTGTCTCTATAGCATAAGGCAGCCCCCATAGGCAGACTCTGTAGTATAAGGCAGCCCCCCACAGGCAGACTCTGTAGTATAAGGCAGCACCCCCTCACAGGCAGACTCTGCAGTAGAAGGCAGCACCCCCCCCACAGGCAGACTCTGTAGTATAAGGCAGCACCCCCCACAAGCAGACTCTGTACTACAGTATAAGGCAGCACCCCCCAACAGGTAGACCCAGTAATATAAGGCAGCCCCCAAGAAGAAAAACAATAAATAAATACTCACCTCTCTTCTTACTGGTTCCTGCGCTGCTACCTCTCATCTCCGGACCGTGGGTGCCGGACAGTGACGTCATCACGCCCCCTTGTCATTGTCAGCTTCGGTGACGTCAGACGCTGACAGGGGATGATGGGAGAAGGAGCATAGCGCTCCATCCCTCATCAATGCGGTCAGCTGCATCAGCTAGATGCTGATACAGCTGACCCTGCGATGACAGGCCAGGGGCCTGCCTGCTCAGGGGCCCATAGCGACCGGGTGGCAGAGCAGGGAAATCGATTCTCCCTGCTTTGCCTCAGAATGTAACTGTATGGGCGCGCTGTGGACACCAATACAGTTACAGTAGCGTAGCTCCGGGTGGGCCCCCTCTGAGCACAGGGCCCGGGGCGATGGCCCCCTTTGTCCCCCCTGTAGCTACACTACTGCCGGATGCATCATTCTGTGGGGTCCAGACTGCGCAGGTGCGTCGTGCTTGCACAGTCTATAAAGTTCTTGGACATAGTGAAGCTCCTAGCATTATATTATAGATGCTGTGAAGGGATCGGGGGATGACTGTATTATTGTATGTGTCAGGTTCCTATAAGGTGTCAGGATGTCGCCGTCTATTTCTCCATGGAGGAGTGGGAGTATTTAGAAGGACACAAAGATCAGTACAAGGACGTCATGATGGAGGTTCCCCAGCCCCTCACATCTCCAGGTAATAGACAGGACTAAATACACATGGCCTATAATTATCTGTATGTAAAGAATGAATTCAGTCCGTGTATGTGTTTCCTCCAGATCTATCCAGTAAGAGGACAACACCAGAGAGATGTCCCCGTCCTCTTCTTCCACAAGGCTGTAACCAAGAAGATCCCAATGTTCCTCAGGATCATCAGGTAGATGGAGAGAAGGTGTCATGAGATCTCCCCTATGATGTGTAGACGGCTGTGAAGGTCTTGTGCTCAGTCTTGTTTTATCCCCCAGTATTATATGTTTTATACTTGTGTAATGAGAACGGTGGAGATGGCAGGATTAGCGCTGATCATAGATGTGACTTCTCCATCTGTCTGTGACTTTTACAATATTTGTTTCAGGGTGAAGATCTGATCCATATTAATACTACAGATACATATGTGAGGGGTGATAAGCGGTGTAAAGAGAAGATTCCTACATATGACAACCCAGGTGAGTAGTGACCACTAAATGCAGAGAAGTCACAGATTCTTCTCAGTCACCGGCTGTGGCTGCTTTATCGGTGGTGTAGTCCGGCCGTATTACCATGATCACCATTTTGCCTCTAGACCACAACATTCTCCTCCACCCAAAATTGTTCAAATAGCTTTGGGTATTGAAAGCCCTTTTCTATAGAACTTACAACCTGGAGGATCCACCTACCCCCTGAGATTAGAAGACTCTGACCGTTACCTGCCCAGATCTGTAAACTACAAAGCCAAATTACAGCGTATGTAGAATGTGCTGACAAGATAGAAAATCACTTGAAGAAAAATATTATGACGGTCCTGTAAGAGAAAGCGGAGGGTAATGATCCTGTTGGCTTCCTAGATCCCTGATATCTTATAGGGTGAATCTACCTTCTCCCCCTTCTGTGCTGCTGAATGTGCTCATATGGTCCCTACAAGACCAGGTCCAGTCTTTCTGGTCAAACTTCACTTTTATGATCGACAACATTAAATGTGCAGTGAGGCCAAGTGTGAATTTCTGTACAATAACAGCAGAGTTTCACTATAAACCGAGTAACTTCAAACAGGATGTCCCATGATACATCTCTAAGCTGTGCGTGGTTAGTGGCTGATATATCCATTTATTCACACCTGCAGGAGATGGGTCCCACTCTGGGACTATGTGCGTGGAGAGCAGTGAGTATTCATTGTCCTTTAATAACGCACATGCTGTTAGCCGCAGCGGCCAGGTATTCACGTGTGCTCCCTACTAAAGGGAATGATTATTCATTGCATTTCACGCATATGGGAATGGAGGGCAGTAAATAATCATTTCCTTATCCCCTTTCTGACATTAGACGTACTATCCCGTCGAGGTGGTATGGGCCCATATGACCACTGACGGGATAGTACGTCATCACCGATGAGCCACGCTCATGAGGGGAGCGCGGCCGGGTGTCAGCTGACTATCACAGCTGACATCTGGCACTATGTGCCAGGAATGGTCACGGACCGCCCTCGGCACATTAACCCCCGGCACACTGCGATCAAACATGATCGCAGGTTTCCGTCGGCATAGGGAAGCATCGCGCAGGGAGGGGGCTCCCTGCGTGCTTCCCTGAGACCCTCGAAGCAACACGAGGTGATCGCATTGCTCCGAGTGTCTCCTCCATCCTCCTCCCTGCAGGCCCCGGATCTAAAATGGCCGTGGGGCTCCTTCCGGGTCCTGCAGGGAGGTGGCTTGCAAGTGCCTGCTGAGAGCAGGCACCGGGAAGCCTCCCTGCAGTGCCTGTCAGTGCTCTGCAAAGTGTCAGATCAGCGATCTGACACTATACTGTTCAATGATGTCCTACACTGAGACAAAGTAAAAAAAAATATCTACATGTGTATAAAAAAAAAATCCTTAATAATTATAAAAAAAAATTATATATATATATATATTTATATATATATAATATTGTTCCAATAAATACCGTATTTTTCGGACTACAACACGCACTTTTTTCCTCAAAAATGTTAGGGGAAAATGGGGGTTCGTCTTATTTTTGCAATATACATTCAAATCATGCGGCAGTGGCATCGGCGGTCCCGATGCAGCCTCCCTTCCCATGCTGGTGCGGCAGAGGCTGTGCTGCGGGCAGGGGCTGTGCTGCGGGCAGTGGCTGTGCTGCGGGGCTGTGGGGGCTACGACGGCATTTCGTTAAAGCCCCCCGCTCATCCGTTAATGACATGTTGCGGTGGCCTCCGGGAACATGGGCTTCGGAAAAATGGCCGCCGCCACGCTCAGATTCAAATCTCGTCAACGAGATCTCGGGGCGAGATCTCGGCAACAAGATCTGAATCTGAGCGTGCGCCAGCCCGGTGGCTATTTTCCCGGCGCCCATGTTTCCGGAGGCCACCGCAACATGCCATTAACGGATGAGCGGGGGGCCTCCGGGCTTTGACAAAATGCCGTCAGAGCCCCCACGGAGCCCAGGGAGCCGCTGCCACAGGGCCTGCAGCACATCCACTGCCTGCAGCACAGTCCCTGCCCTGGAGCACAGCCACTATTCCGGAGCACAGCCCCTTCCCCAGAGCACAGCCCCTTCCCCGTAGCCCAGCCCCTGCCCCGGAGCACAGCCACTACCCCGGAGCACAGAGCCTCCACCCCTTCCCAAGCACTGAGCACCGCACCAGCCTGGGATGGGATTTCCTGGATGCCAACGCACCAGCCTGGACCACTGAAAGACCCCTGTGACCACTCCTCCACCTGTGCCGATCCCTTCACTGGTAAGCTGAATTCGGACTGTAAGACGTACCCCCATTTGAAACATTTTTTTTTCCTTATTTCTATTCTGAAAATTTGGGGTGCGTCTTATGGTCCAGTGCGTCTTATAGTCTGAAAAATACGGTACATTTGTTTATGTAAATAAAAAAAAAACAATAAAAGTACACATATATAGTATTGCTACATCCGTAACGACCCGACCTATAAAACTGTCCCGCAAGTTAACGCCTTCAGTGAACACCGTAAAAAAAAATAGATAAAAAACGAGGCAAAAAACAATGCTTTATCATACCGCCGAACAAGAAGTGGAATAACACGCGATCAAAAAGACGGATATAAATAACCATGGTACCGCTGAAAACGTCATCTTGTCCTGCAAAAAGTGAGCTGCCATACAGCATCATCAGCGAAAAAATTAAAAAGTTATAGCCCTCAGAATAAAGCGATGCAAAAATAATTATTTTATCTATAAAATAGTTTTTATTGTATAAAAGCGCCAAAACATAAAAAAAAATAAATGACATAAATGAGGTATCGCTGTAATCGTACTGACCGAAGAATAAAACTGCTTTATCCATTTTACCAAAAGCGGAACGGTATAAACGTCCCCCCCAAAAGAAATTCAGGAATTGCTGGTTTTTGTTCATTCTGCCTAACAAAAATCGGAATAAAAAGCGATCAAATGAATGATGAATAAAAAACAATAAATGTATATAGTACAAAAAGACGTTGTTTATTAATAAAGACAAAAAAAAAGGAAGCCAAAGATGGTAACATGATAATGACAACACGAAGAGTATATCTGCCCAATGTAAGATAGCACTCACTAACGGGTAGGGGAATACTCGCTTGGCCCGGGATTCAAGCACGATTTTCTCACATAATTCAGACCATACGGTTTATTTAAACGTCCGCTCTGTAAGCCAGGTTGCACATCACCATTCAAGCCTATAAATATTTCTATATAAGCACTTTTTAAATGAAACGTATTGTGCATTACTTTCTTTGCTCACTTATTTATCATGTTTTGCTTTTTCTCTTCCTTTTTTCCAGTCACTTTAGTGCACGGTTCACGCCTTTTCACTTTTCACTTGTTCACTCTTTCAGGTATGTGCACTTTACTTTAGTTTTGTCGTCCTATATCTGATAGATCTACTTGCAGGCGAAAAAAAGTTTTTCCTTCTTACAATATTTCACCGTCCGGCGGAGTGCGCTTCTCCTGGCCAGCATGGCTTGGTTGCCATGGATACGTGTCCGGCGCGCGTCGGCATTTTCAGGCCTGCTCTACTGATGCGTCAGCGGTGGGCGTGAACGTGTGACGTAGGACGCTGACTCCTGTGTTTCCGGTCATTGCGCCGCTTCATCCGCCGGAACTCTATACATTACTGGGTATTTAAGCTGGTCAGTCTCTACCCTGACTTAAAGCCCCCCGAGGAGGCCATGGGTGCGAAACGCGCGTTGGGGTCTTCTTTACCCATGTCCAGGAACAGGTCGGTTCATATATCAGTTCATTATCTCTCCCCCACTACATCGGATTTAATTTCCTCCATGTGTATTTGGCTGCAGGCTTCTTAATCTATGCTATTCACTATGTGTATATGCTTGGCCACATATTATAATTATCTATTTTGATATTTCAGCCGCTGGATTTCTCTGCTAATGCACATATGTAACTATAATAAGGTGAATTGAATTAGAGAGATGCTGTTACAGAACCCGCCCGGACCCCAAAATATGTTATGCAGTTATTTATATATATAATAGGTTCCATGTGAGATATATGTCCCTAATGCATCAGCCCACAGGCTGCGTCCCTGGGCAGAGGAGACAAGATATTCCCCTTCTGTCCTCCCCCACCTTTGTAATTCCCACAGTAAATATTGGCAGGCTCCGGCCCCCCTGCGGCTATTGTAATGTATGTCTGGCCTCCGTTTCAATGGGCCTGCCCTCTGTATCTGTGTGATATATTCTGTGTTCTGTGAATAAAGTGTTGTGAGACTGGAAATACGTGGAGAAGCAGTCAGCTTTTATATGCTCTCAAGTAATCAAGGAATTCCAGCCAGCGTCCTTCATTCAGACTCCAGCCAGAGCAAAGTGAACCTCTTGAAACACGGGGTGGTACTGAAAGAGGTACCCCAGCTTCGTAGACCCCGTTACACTGGTGGCAGACAGGGGGATCTGATACCCCTTCTACAGGAGGAAAGGAATGAATGGAAAACAACTACCAGAAGTTAGAGGACTACATTAAAATATCTGGTGGAAGCCCGAGGGTTAATCGCCAGCAACAAAACAAGAGCAGATTTGATTGCAGCCATCATGGAACACGACGGTGCAGCGCGCCCCAATGTGAACGTGGAGGAGACTGAATTCCAGAGGGAGGTAAAGAACAGGCTGGCGTTCTATGGCCCAAACCCTGCAGTAGAGATCATAAGAGAGGTGATGGCTGATGTGCATACTGATCTGAAGGAAAAAATGGCCGAGCGGACCAGAATAGAGCTAACCAAGATGGAGATGGCAGAGCGGAACAAAGTGGAGCTGGCCAAGATGGAGATGGCGGAGCGGAGAGAGGAGAGTCAATGAGCAGGGGGAGCTATGGCCTCCGACCAGGTACCTTCAACAGTAAGCCACAAAAAGATCCAGTACAATACCTTCCGACAGTTGGGGGAGGCAGAGGAAGACATTGATGGCTTTCTGCAGGACTTTGAGCGGCAGTGTGCCCTTCATCAAGTGAAGCCGGAGGAACGGGTTCAGATTCTGGCCAGCAAGCTGACCGGCCGGGCAGCGGACGCCTATCGCACGGTACCTGATGAGGACTGTATGGACTATGAGCGGATCAAAGAAGTGATCTTGGCCCGGTATGCGCTGACACCAGAGGCATACCGCCAATGACTCTTGAGGAAGCCGCTCATCTGGCCGATGAACATCATGACGCCAGGAGGCCTCAGTTGTCTGGATCAAAGATGGTCACTAAGGGTCCGCCCATGGACCTGGAGGGCCCCAAACCACCGAAGATTGTAGGGGGACCAGCTAGAAACCTGGCCTACCACAGTTCCCCTGGGGCGCGATGCCACACCTGCCGTCAGCTGGGCCACCTGCAAAGACAATGTCCCAACCGGACTCAGCATACCCAGTGGCCAAAGGCAGGAACAGCTACCTTCAGCCGGGCCACTGTACACTGCTACCAAGGCGAAGCTGACCCGGCATTGGGGGCTACAACTAACCAAGGGGTGGAAGAAATGTAGGAAGTGCTGCATGAAGTAGACCCCGTACAGGCAGCCCGGGCAGATAATCGACAACAGCATAGACAGGTCGTGTGGATTAACGGGAAACGCATGCAGGGACTAAGAGATTCCAGAGCAACTTTGACCCTTGTGAAGCCTCATCTCGTCCGGGACCAAGAGAAGACGGACCGGACAGTGGCAGTCCATGTAGCAGGGGGAGCCATACATCGACTGCCCACTGCCAGGATTCACCTGAACTGGGGAGTCAGGGAAGGCCTGGTTGAGGTCGGCTTGATGGAGGATTTGCCTGCAGACGTCTTGCTGGGAAATGACTTGGGGCCCATGTTGTCTGCCTTCTCGATTGCCCCTCTGGCTGAGACATATCCTGTGACCACCCGGAGACAAGCTCGAGCTGCAGAGGCGGAATCACACACAGAGGAGGCCCAGGTAAGACATCCCAGCCCTACACATATTCCCATAGCCAGACACATTTCTTGGGCCACCCCAGATGAATTTAAGAGGGAGTTACTTGAGGATCCTTCATTGGAGGGATATCGTGGGAAGGCACAGGAGGGGAGAGGGGTACTGGAAGGGGAACAGTTTATATGGAAGCAGGGTCTCCTCTACCGGACCACAGAGCAGCACCACACAGGGACGAGCCCCACTATAAAATGACAGCTAATAGTTCCCAAGAAGTATAGGCAGGAGTTACTGCGAATCTCTCATGACATATCCTTGGCCAGGCACTTCGGCGTCAGTCGCACCAGGCATCGTCTGACACAAAACTTATTTTGGCCGGGGGTAACCTATGATGTTCATCAGTTCTGCCAGACCTGTGACAGTTGCCAGCGCATTGGCAAGAGGGGAGATCGATGCAAGGCCAAATTACGCCCCCTCCCCATTGTGGAGGAACCATTTAGCCGAGTAGCGGTCGACTGATAGGGCCGTTAGCCAAACCCAGTCCATCAGGGAAAAGGTATATATTGACCCCTTGAGGAAGTGAGGTTTATCCTCACGAAACGTGCGTCGGGGAACAGCGGTCCGGTCACTTATCATCTCACAGACTACATGGGTAATTAACCGTTGATTTATTATTATTTATCTGTGATTCTTTACCAGCAGCACTTTTTCTGATATGGGCACATGGTGACACTCCACTGAATTATTACTAGGTGCGGTAGGTGCCTATATTGCTATACACTTGTGAGGGTGTCTCTTGCAAGCGCCCCTTTTTGGTAGTGTTAGGTGATGCCCTTATATCTATATGTACTTATTGCTGCTACATGAGACCTGGACCACTGTGCGTATTATAGCACATTACTTGGGATTTAATCATATACATAAATCAAGTCCATGCTATTATATTCGCTTAGTGTTTGAATTTACACTTCTTTGTCATTTACCCTGTGTGGTATATTTTTAATACATATGTTTAATAAAATATTTCTTAGAAAAAACAACTCTGGTGCTGTTTAAATTAATTTAGTTAATATTGAGTTGATAGACGTAACTTCCCTTATACTGCTGGTGTCTTTATATATTATATATTGACAGTGGTAGATTATGCCACACGGTATCCAGAGGCGGTTGCGTTACCTAACATACTGGCAGAGACGGTGGCGGCTGCCCTGCTCCAGGTTTTCTCACGGGTTGGATTTCCTCGGGAGATTATCTCGGACCAGGGTACCCAGTTTACAGCAGAGGTGACCAACCAACTGTGGAAGCTGTGTGGCGTAAAGTCCATTAGAAGCGCCCCATACCACCCGCAAACCAATGGGTTCTGTGAACGCTTTAGCGGGACGTTAAAACAACTCATTGGGACTTTTACCAGGACCTACAGGGACTGGAAGAAATTCTTGCATCACCTCCTGTTTGCCTATTGGGAGGTGCCCCAAGAATCCACGGGGTTCTCCCCGTTCGAACTGGTATACGGGAGACGGGTAAGGGGACCCCTAGACTTAGTGCTAGAACACTGGGAAGGGGAGGGCACCATAGAAGGGGTACCTATTGTACCCTATGTGCTGGATTTCTGGGACCGCCTACAGGATCTGACCCAGGCTGTACGTGGGAACCTGCAGGTGGCCCAACGGCGCCAGCACGTATGGTACGATCGGAGGGCCAGAGAACGCACCTTTGAGATAGGACAGAAGGTCCTGGTGTTAGAACCCACTAGGCAGAACAAGTTCCAAGCTGCATGGCAGGGGACCTACCAGGTAGTGGGGAAAATAGCCGACACCACCTATAATGTCGATTGTGACGACCCCAGGGTTATCCGCATGTTCCACGTGAACATGCTGATGCCCTACCGGGAGCGCCCTGAAGAGGTAGTGGCCATCTGTGCACCTGAAGCAGAGGATTTAGCCGGACTCCCCTTGCCTGATGTCTTAGGGGAGAGGACTCAGTCTAAAACATGGGACCAGGTACACTGGGGTGAAGACCTAGGTCCCCGGGAGAGACAGCAGGCAGAGGCGTTGTTGAGGCAGCGACAGAGGATGTTTTCAGGGAGACCGGGGTACACTCACTTGGCACAACACAAGGTTGAGACCCAGGATCAGACCCCCCTGAGACAACCCCCCTTCCGTGTCCCTGAGTCTGTACGAGAAGGGATGCGACAAGAGATACGAGAGATGTTGCGTTTGGGGGTCACTGAAGAATCAGATAGTCCCTGGGCATCCCCCGTAGTGTTAGTCTACACAAAACAGAGTAGTCCCATCCTTCTTGGGCACTATCGCAGGCTCAATGAGAAAACGGTGACTGATGCGTATCCCATGCCGCGCATGGATGAGCTGTTAGACCGGCTGGCGGGGGCAAAGTATTTGACCACCATCGATCTATGCAAAGGCTACTGGCAGATTCCCCTTAGTCCTGACACTATTCCCAAGTCTGCATTTGTCACCCCGTTCGGCTTATTTCAGTTTCGAGTTATGCCATTTGGGATGAAGAATGCCCCTGAGACCTTCCAGAGGCTGGCTGACCGGCTTCTGGATGGTCTCCAGGACTATGCGTGTGCCTACCTGGATGACATCGCCATCTATAGCGCGACATGGGAAGAGCATCTAAATCACCTAGAGACAGTATTAGACAGGATCCACAAGGCCGGAATCCCCCTGAACCAAAACAAGTGTCACGTGGGCAAAGCGGAGGTTCAGTATTTAGGACATTGGGTGGGAAGTGGGAATCAGCGACCAGAACCAGCAAAAGATTGAGTCCATAGCCAAATGGCCCACCCCACGCACTAAAATTCAGGTCATGGCGTTTCTAGGGACAGCGGGGTATTACAGGAAATTCGTCCCCAATTACAGCAGCGTAGCCAAGCCCCACACTGATCTGACCCGTAAGAACCAACCTCGCCAGGTAACCTGGACCCCAGAGTGTGAGGAAGCCTTCCGCCAGCTAAAGGACGCCCTCACCAATACCCCTGTATTGGCCGCACCCGATCCAACTAAACGTTTCCTTGTTCACAAAGACGCTTCTATGTTTGGATTGGGGGCAGTACTGAGCCAAGTTGGGCCGGACGGCCAAGAACACCCGGTAGCTTACCTAAGTCGGAAACTACTGCCCCGTGAAGTAGGCTATGCGGCCATCGAGAAGGAGTGCCTGGCAGTAGTATGGGCACTCAAAAAGTTACAACCATATTTGTATGGACGACAGTTTTCCCTCCTAACGGACCATAATCCCCTAGTCTGGCTTAATCGGGTCTCCGAAGACAACGCCAGATTACTGCAGTGGAGTTTAGCCCTACAACCTCTGGACTTCACCATCCACTAGAGACCAGGCAAACAACGCTGGTTGGTAACGCTGATGGACTAAGTCGACAAACGGAACTTGTACCAACCCCATAAACTTCGGTCATCCCCAAACCGATCCGTTAAGGATCAGACTGTGTATGCCGATCGCGTCGCTGAAAGGGGAGCCGTGTTACAGAACCCCCCAGCACCCAGAATATGTTATGCAGTTATTTACAGGTCCTTCTCAAAAAATTAGCATATAGTGTTAAATTTCATTATTTACCATAATGTAATGATTACAATTAAACTTTCATATATTATAGATTCATTATCCACCAACTGAAATTTGTCAGGTCTTTTATTGTTTTAATACTGATGATTTTGGCATACAACTCCTGATAACCCAAAAAACCTGTCTCAATAAATTAGCATATCAAGAAAAGGTTCTCTAAACGACCTATTACCCTAATCTTCTGAATCAACTAATTAACTCTAAACACATGCAAAAGATACCTGAGGCTTTTAAAAACTCCCTGCCTGGTTCATTACTCAAAACCCCCATCATGGGTAAGACTAGCGACCTGACAGATGTCAAGAAGGCCATCATTGACACCCTCAAGCAAGAGGGTAAGACCCAGAAAGAAATTTCTCAACAAATAGGCTGTTCCCAGAGTGCTGTATCAAGGCACCTCAATGGTAAGTCTGTTGGAAGGAAACAATGTGGCAGAAAACGCTGTACAATGAGAAGAGGTGACCGGACCCTGAGGAAGATTGTGGAGAAGGACCGATTCCAGACCTTGGGGAACCTGAGGAAGCAGTGGACCGAGTCTGGTGTGGAAACATCCAGAGCCACCGTGCACAGGCGTGTGCAGGAAATGGGCTACAGGTGCCGCATTCCCCAGGTAAAGCCACTTTTGAACCATAAACAGCGGCAGAAGCGCCTAACCTGGGCTACAGAGAAGCAGCACTGGACTGTTGCTAAGTGGTCCCAAGTACTTTTTTCTGATGAAAGCAAATTTTGCATGTCATTCGGAAATCAAGGTGCCAGAGTCTGGAGGAAGACTGGGGAGAAGGAAATGCCAAAATGCCTGAAGTCCAGTGTCAAGTACCCACAGTCAGTGATGGTGTGGGGTGCCATGTCAGCTGCTGGTGTTGGTCCACTGTGTTTCATCAAGGGCAGGGTCAATGCAGCTAGCTATCAGGAGATTTTGGAGCACTTCATGCTTCCATCGGCTGAAATGCTTTATGGAGATGAAGATTTCATTTTTCAGCACGACCTGGCACCTGCTCACAGTGCCAAAACCACTGGTAAATGGTTTACTGACCATGGCATTACTGTGCTCAATTGGCCTGCCAACTCTCCTGACCTGAACCCCATAGAGAATCTGTGGGATATTGTGAAGAGAAAGTTGAGAGACGCAAGACCCAACACTCTGGATGAGCTTAAGGCCGCTATTGAAGCATCCTGGGCCTCCATAACATCTCAGCAGTGTCACAGGCTGATTGCCTCCATGCCACGCCGCATTGAAGCAGTCATTTCTGCCAAAGGATTCCCGACCAAGTATTGAGTGCATAACTGAACATTATTATTTGATGGTTTTTTTGTTTGTTATTGAAAAACACTTTTATTTGATTGGCCGGGTGAAATATGCTAATTTATTGAGACAGGTTTTTTGGGTTATCAGGAGTTGTATGCCAAAATCATCAGTATTAAAACAATAAAAGACCTGACAAATTTCAGTTGGTGGATAATGAATCTATAATATATGAAAGTTTAATTGTAATCATTACATTATGGTAAATAATGAAATTTAACACTATATGCTAATTTTTTGAGAAGGACCTGTATATATATAATAGGTTCCATGTGAGATATATGTCCCTAAGGCTAGGTTCACATTGCGTTAATGGGTTAACGCTAACGGACTGCGTTGCACGGAGAAATTGTCGCAATTAACGCCGTGCAATGGGTCCGTTAGCGCACCCATTGACAGCAATGTGATTTGTCTCTGTAGCGCATGCCATTTTCGGCACGCGCTAGCGATGTGCCGTTCTTTTGTGACGGACCTCGGACGCTGCAAGCAGCGTCCGAAGTGCGTCCGAGGTCCAGTCCTCACTAGCGCAGATCGGGGATCTGCGCTAGCGGGAACGATGAACACGAACCCTAAAGAAACATTGCGTTAGCGCAATCCGCTAGCGTTATGCGCTTAACGGATTGCCCTAATGCAATGTGAACCTAGCCTAATGCATCAGCCCACAGGCTGCGCCCCTGGGCAGAGGAGACAAGATATTCCCCTTTTGTCCTTCCCCACCTTTGTAATTCCCACAGTAAATATTGGCAGGCTCCGGACCCCTGCGGCTATTGTAATGTATGTCTGGCCTCCATTTCAATGGGCCTGCCCTCTGTATCTGTGTGATATATTCTGTGTTCTGTGAATAAAGTGTTGTGAGACTGGAAATACGTGGAGAAGCAGTCAGATTTTATATGCTCTCATGTAATCAAGGAATTCCAGCCAGCGTCCTTCATTCAGACTCCAGCCAGAGCAAAGTGAACCTCTTGAAACACGGGGTGGTACTGAAAGAGGTACCCCAGCTTGGTAGACCCCGCTACAGATGCTGTATGTAATTCTAGTATATGAGAATTGCTCTTTCTATTGTGTACCCCCTGTGAGGGATTGATTTATTATAGCTGCTACTGTGAAACCCCTTTGGGATCACACATTTTGCACTGTCGGCACTTTATATATATTTCCATTATCTAGTGTTATACATTGATCCGGTACGATATTTTTGAACCCTTAGCCTACATGCAGTATTGTATTATCTACTGAGAGATACTAATCCGATATTGTCTTCTTTGCTATATGAGTAGTTTTAACCCCTTCATGACCCAGCCTATTTTGGCCTTAATGACCTTGCCGTTTTTTGCAATTCTGACCAGTGTCCCTTTATGATGTAATAACTCGGGAACGCTTCAACGGATCCTAGCGATTCTGAGATTGTTTTTTCGTGACATATTGGGCTTCATGTTAGTGGTAAATTTAGGTCGATAATTTCTGCTTTTATTTGTGAAAAAAATGGAAAATTTGGCGAAAATTTTGAAAATTTTGCAATTTTCACATTTTGAATTTTTATTCTGTTAAACCAGAGAGTTATGTGACACAAAATAGTTAATAAATAACATTTCCCACATGTCTACTTTACATCAGCACAATTTTGGAAACAACATTTTTTTTTGCTAGGAAGTTATAAGGGTTAAAATTTGACCAGTGATTTCTCATTTTTACAACAAAATTTACAAAACCATTTTTTTTAGGGACCACCTCACATTTGAAGTCAATTTGAGGGTTCTATATGGCTGAAAATACCCAAAAGTGACACCATTCTAAAAACTGCACCCCTCAAGGTGCTCAAAACCACATTCAAGAAGTTTATTAACCCTTCAGGTGTTTCACAGCAGCAGAAGCAACATGGAAGGAAAAAATTAACATTTAACTTTTTAGTCACAAAAATGATCTTTTAGCAACAATTTTTTTATTTTAAAAAGGAGAAACTGGACCACGAACGTTGTTGTCCAATTTGTTCTGAGTACACTGATACCTCATATGTGGGGGTAAACCACTGTTTGGGCGCACGGCAGAACTCGGAAGGGAAGGAGCGCCATTTGACTTTTTGAATGAAAAATTGGCTCCAATCTTTAGCGGACACCATGTCGCGTTTGGAGAGCCCCCGTGTGCCTAAACATTGGAGCTCCCCCACAAGTGACCCCATTTTGGAAACTAGACCTCCCAAGGAACTAATCTAGATGTGTGGTGAGCACTTTGAACCCCCAAGTGCTTCACAGAAGTTTATAACGCAGAGCCATGAAAATAAAAAATAATTTTTCTTTTCTCCCAAAAATTTTTTTTGCCCTGAATTTTTTATTTTCCAAAGTGTAACAGGGGAAATTTGACCCCAATAGTTGTTGTCCAGTTTCTCCTGAGTACGCTGATACCCCATATGTGGGGGTAAACCACTGTTTGGGCACACGTCGGGGCTCGGAAGGGAGAGAGCACCATTTTACTTTTTCAACGCAAGATTGGCTGGAATCAATGGTGGCGCCGTGTCGCGTTTGGAGACCCCCTGATGTTCCTAAAAAGTGGAAACCCCTCAATTCTAACTCCAACACTAACCCCAACACACCCCTAACTCTAATCCCAACCCTAACCACAACCCTAACCCCAACACACCCCTAACCCTAGTCTTACCCCTAATTCCAACTCTAACCCTAGGGCTATGTGCTCACTTTGCGGATTTGTGTGGATTTTTCCGCAGTTTTTGAAAAATCTGCAGGTAAAACGCACTGCGCTTTACCTGCGGATTTACCGCGGATTTCCAGTGTTTTTTGTGTGGATTTCACTTGCGGATTCCTATTATGGAGCAGGTGTAAAACGCTGCGGAATTGCACAAAGAATTGACATGCTGCGGAAAATACAAAGCAGCGTTTCCGCGCTGTATTTTCCGCACCATGGGCACAGCGGATTTGGTTTTCCATAGGTTTACGTGGTACTGTAAACGTGATGGAAAACTGATACAAATCCGCAGCGACCAATCCGCTGCGGATCCGCAGCCAAAACCGCACCGTGTGCACATAGCCTAATTCTAACCCTAATTCCAACCCTAATTCTAACCCTAGCCCTAAGTGCAACCCTAGCCCTAAGTGCAACCCTAGCCCTAAGTGCAACCCTAGCCCTAAGTGCAACCCTAGCCCTAAGTGCAACCCTAGCCCTAAGTGCAACCCTAGCCCTAAGTGCATCCCTAGCCCTAAGTGCATCCCTAGCCCTAAGTGCATCCCTAGCCCTAAGTGCATCCCTAGCCCTAAGTGCATCCCTAGCCCTAAGTGCATCCCTAGCCCTAAGTGCATCCCTAAGTGCAACCCTAGCCCTAAGTGCAACCCTAAGTGCAACCCTAGCCCTAAGTGCAACCCTAAGTGCAACCCTAAGTGCAACCCTAAGTGCAACCCTAACCCTACCCCTAACCGTACCCCTATTCCTAACCCTAATGGAAAAACAAAAATAATTATATTTTCTATATTTTATTTATGGGGGTGATAAAGGGGGGGATTTATTTACTATTTTTTTTATTTTGATCGCTGTGATAGAACTTATCACAGCGACCAAAATGTGCAGGAACGAATCTGCCGGCTGGCAGATTCGGCGGGCGCACTGCGCATGCGCCCGCCATTTTCCAAGATGGCGGCGCCCATGAAGAAGACGGCCGGACACCGGGAGGGACATCGGAGCTAGGTAAGTATGGGGGGGTGGGATTGGAACACGGGGGGGGGGGGGGAGCGGAGGACCTGGGGAGCGGACAGGAGGACCGGGGGAGCCGACAGGAGGGAGGAGGGGAGCGGAACGGAGATCGGGGCAAAAAGGACGACTGGGGAGGTGATCGGTGGGGTGGGGGCAGATCGGGGTCTCCAGCCATGGCAGATGCTATTGCAGCATCGGCCATGGCTGGATTGTAATATTTCACCATTTTCATAGGTGAAATATTACAAATCGCTCTGATTGGCAGTTTCACTTTCAACAGCCAATCAGAGCGATCGTAGCCACGGGGGGGTGAAGCCACCCCCCCTGGGCTGAAGTACCACTCCCCCTGTCTCTGCAGATCGGGTAAAATGGGAGTTAACCCCTTCACCCGATCTGCAGGGACGCGATCATTCTGTGACACAGCATATGCGTCACAGGTCGGATTGGCACCGACTTTCATGACGCATACGCTGTGTCACAGGTCGGGAAGGGGTTAATACAATATGAAGTGGCTGGTATATTAGTCCTGCGAATATCTTCACCTGTATGTGGTACTAGGTTGTTGTCTTTTTTCCTTTTCATTACATCCTTAATATATAATTGTCATTGTTGTTTGAACATATTTTTAGAATACATTTTTCAATAAATTTTCTAGTATTTTAGTAGGGCTCTTGTCCATTTCTTTTTTGGTTTTTGCAATTTTTTGGTTTATTTTTGTTCATTCTGCCTAACAAAAATCGGAATAAAAAGCGATCAAAAAATGTCATGTCAAAGCCAGTCTCAGATATGGCTTTTTCTTTGCCACTCTGCCCTGAAGGCCAGCATCCTGGAGTCGCTTCTTCACTGTAGACGTTGACACTGGCGTTTTGCGTGAACTATTTAATGAAGCTGTAACAAGGAGAGAAAAAAAAAAAAGAACTGTAAGGTCCAATGTATAGACGAATAAAAAACAATAAATGTATATAGTTGTCAGATATAAAATACAGTCTGTATAGTGTCTTGTGCTTGGGTGCAAGGAAACATAGAAGACACAGGCTTGTTTAAGTAGTTCTTGTATTACTTCATACAAGTAAGGGTTAACACAGTTGCAGGCAGGATACAAGACAGGTAGGAATAAACCTTAAGTCCATCTAGTCAAAGAAACAGGTTAAAGGTTCTCTCTCTACTTCCCTTGCCAATGTTGATGGTAAGCTGAGGGATTCCTGAGTCCACACATGTCCAAGGATCTGAAGCAGAAGGTGGTTAGGATAATAAGTCCATGTCTTCCAGGAGCAAGGTGTCAGGTACACTGCAGACTTGATTCTGAAGCACTGATTAAACAGCTGATGCTGCTTTTAAAGGGCAAGTGGCAGAGAACAGGGTGGAAACATTGAAACTGAGAACTCCATGCTGGTTAAGGGCAAAGTAGATACAGCAGAACAGAAAGCAAAATGGCCGACAGGAAAAACTAGGTTCTACTAAAAATAACAGCAGATATAGCCAATTGTCTTAAACCTTACAATAGTACAAAAAGACGTTGTTTATTAATAGACAAAAAAAGGAAGCAAAAGGTGGTAACATGATAATGACAACACGGACTGCCCGTTGTAAGATAGCATTCACTAACGGGTAGGGGAATACTCGCTTGGCCCGGGATTCAAGCACGATTTTCTCACATAATTCAGACCATACGGTTTATTTAAACGTCATAAACCGCTCCGTAAACCAGGTTGCACATCACCGGCTTACACATAGTCCATTACTTCATCACATTTGGCTTTACAAAGCATTCATTACTCAAGCCTGTATCTCTCCAGCCACGGGTGACTGCACAGTTCATATAGCAGATACACTTCTCTTACAGTATACTACCACCCCCTTGTCCGGGGTTACCTTCCAGGAGCTCCGCTCCTCACGCTGACTCCTTGTCAGTCCTGTATTTCTGGGAAAATGGCCTTACCGGGTTCACCAACTTGCCTGGCCGGCACACCTCAGTCAGTCTAGACCCAGCAAAGGACAGTATCTTCCCCAACACAGACCGTCCATGTCTACAGTCTCTCAGGTGCTTTCAGGAAGATTCCCCTCACAGGAGCTTCCAAAGACAGACCGTCCAGGTCCACGGTCTCTAAGGTGCTTCCAGGAAGACTCCCCTCAGAGGAGCTTCCAAACACAGACCGTCCAGGTCCACGGTCTCTCAGGTGCTTCCAGGAAGACTCCCCTCACAGGAGCTTCCAAACACAGACCGTCCAGGACCACGGTCTCTCCAGTACAGACCATTCAGGTCCAAACACTCTCACCTTGTGACCAAACCCTGGTCACATTATGTAGCTTGTAACCACACCCACGGGTGAGGTATGGATCACATGGGCTGGCCATGTGATCCTGACATCACTGCAGGTCCTGACACACCCGAAGTTCCTGCAGGAAAAAGGGGTACAGTGAGCACCCTCACCCAGAGGTGAGGTATGTGGGTAGCCAGACCCTGCCATCTCTCATAGCTACTCGCAACCCGGACCCAGATGCACTAAGCGACATCTTCGTGCTCATGTGCACCAAAGGCAAAATACGGCAGGTTGCATTGCAGGGAGCAGTTCCCCATATCAAGTGAGGCTTACAGCGCAGAAGACCTCCTCCTCTGCGACACATACCGGCCATTCACCACAATGCCGGACACTGTCTCACTATCCCCATTACGCCTCCATGCGTGTCCTGCAGAGCACATACAGCGCCCCCTAGCTGTAACAGGGGTCACTGCATCACACTGTGGACCACAACAGACCAGAGGAACAACCCATGTATAACTGACAACAATGATTGTATGACACAATGATACTGAAAAAAAAAATGATAAAATAAAAAAAAGGAAAAAGTGTATAAAAAGTTATTCATGGGTTGTTCCTCTGGTCTGTTGTGGACCACGGGCAGCCATACACTTCGTGTTGTCATTATCATGTTACCACCTTTTGCTTCCTTTTTTGTCTTTAGACGAATAAAAAACAATAAAAGTATATAGTACAAAAAGATGTTGTTTATTAATATAACATTTCTAACCTGTCAGTGTGATTTTACTGTACACCGCACTGAATTGCCGGCTTTTCTGTAGAACACCGGTGCGTATTTCTCACAAGTTACACTGATGGTCCGTGTGTAATCCGTATTTTTCTCATCCCCATAGACTTTCATTGGGGGATTTTTTGCGCAATATGCTGACAAACGCACCATGCTGCGATTTTCTACGCCCGTAAAATACGGCCGACAAATATACGGCAAATAGGAGCTGCCCCATAGAAAATCATTGGTCTGTTTGCAATGCGTAGTTTTTGCGCCTCTCATACGTCTGTAAAACTCTCTAGTGTGATGCCGGACTGAGTTGTACGACACACGCATCGCATATCATTGTGCAAAATATCTTACAATTTTTGTACTCTTTTGTGTGTCATAGCCAACTTGTTGAAACAATTTTGTTGTGCCCCAAAAAATCAAGGCCACATTTAGATCAGTCTGTTATCTCAGGCTGACGGCTGGTGTATGTGTGGTGGAAAAATCTTTTCTTCACAGGCATAAGTTGCATAGTTTTGTCTGCTAGCCTTGTTCTACTAATCTTTTTATTGTTTTCAAAAATTACCAACAAACATAAACTTTTTTATACAGTCTGTTATCTTAGGCTGAGGCCTGAGATATCTGTGGTGGAAAAATCTTTTCTTCACAGGCACACGTTGCATAGTTCTGTCTGCTAGCTTTGTTCTACTCATTTTTTATTTTTTTTTAAATTTCACAAAAAACAAAAAAATTTTATAGTCTGTTATCTCAGGCTGAGGCTTGATGTATCTGTGGTTGAAAAATCTTAGCTTCGCAGGCATACTTTGCATAGTTCTGTCTGCTAGCCTCGTTCTACTAATTTTTTATTGTTTTCAAAAATTACCAACAAACATAAAAAAAATGTATACAGTCTGTTATCTTAGGCTGAGGCCTGAGATATCTGTGGTGGAAAAATCTTTTCTTCACAGGCACACGTTGCATAGTTCTGTCTGCTAGCTTTGTTTTACTCAATTTTTATTTTTTTTAAAATTTCACAAAAAACCTAAAAAAAAATTATACAGTCTGTTATCTCAGTCTGAAGCCTGGTGTATCTGTGGTGGAAAAATCTTAGCTTCGCAGGCATATGTTGCATAGTTCTGTCTGCTAGCCTTTTTCTACTCATTTGTTATTGTTTTCAAAAATTACCAACTTAAGTAAAAATTTATACAGTCTGTTATCTCAGGCTGAGGCCTGGTGTATCTGTGGTGGAAAAAATCTTCGCTTTGCAGTCAAACACATCACATATAACTTTTTGCCAAATAAATACATTTGTATTGATCTTTTGAAATAGTTCAGTAGTCCATTTAAAATGGACAAGACAAGGGACGGGGAAGTGGACGTGATGCTGATGGTGCATGCAGAGGACGAGGTTGTGGCCAAGCTGAAAGTGGGCCACAACAATACCCACATCTTCTTGCTCAAGCTTCCTGTCCCAGTTTCTAGGGGACCTCTTCACACCACTAGAGCAGTGTGAAACAGTTATTGGTTGGATAGCGGATAATGCTTCCAGTCACTTAGCCATCACCACCATGTCTTCCACACAGTCAAGTCTGAGTAGCTGTGAGTGTGGACCGTATATTCCCACCCTGATCCTCCTTCCTCCCACCATGCGAGTGTCCTGAGACAACTGATCCCACACTTGTACACTCTGAAGAGCTGTTCAGTTTTCCCTTTAAAGATTTTGGACTCTTAGCCGGTCAACTTTCAGTGGGGCCAGATGAGCTCGCATGTGGCAATGCCCAAAGCTTTGAACAGCCTCGGTCACATGAAGGCGATGGTGGGAAAGTGTCACAAGAGATGGACGATGATGAGACATAATTGCCAGAAAGTCAGGAGGAGGAGCAGGGTGGGGATGTGGAAGACGAGGTGGTGGATGACATAGTGACTGACCCAACCTGGCAGGAGGACATGCAGAGCGAGGACAGCAGCACACATGGGGAAGGAGGCATATCACCCCAACAGCAGGAAGCAGTGTGGTGACCACAGATAGAAGGCGTGCATCCGTTCCCCGTAACACCAACATGAGGGAAGTTGCCATTCCAACTGTTAGATCTTCCCGAGTCTGGTTATTTTTTAAAAACTCTTCCGATAACCCCAAACAGGTCGTTTGCAGCACCTGCCATACCCGCATCAGCCTGGGTAGCAAAACTACCAGCCTGACCACCACCAGCATGATCAGGCACATGACAGCAAAGTACCCGACTTTGTGGGTTGAACCCAGGCTCCAGGAACACTGTCTGCAGGTGACACCACTGATTCTTCGACTGTTTTGCATAGAAGCCAATCCCCAGTCCACTGTGCATGTGAATATGCCTCTGGCCTGCACCTGTTGTTGCCCACAGTCAAGCAGCACCATCATCAAGCCCATCCACATCCTTGTTCCAGCACATCATTCAGTTGTGTATACCCCAGTCATTGGAGAGCAAGCAGAAATACCCAGCCAACGCCCCACAGGCCACAGTACTAAATTCTAACATTTCTCTTCTGCTCGAAATGTTTCCTTTTAGGCTCGTTGAGACAGAAGCTTCCCACAACCTGATGTCGGCAGCCGTCCCAAGGTACTCGGTCCCCAGTCGCAACTATTTCACCCGGTGTTCCTTGCCTGCATTACACTAGCATGTGTCCCACAACATTACCCGTGTCCTCAACAATGCTGATACTGGGAAAGTCTACCTAACCACGGACACGTGGACAAGTGCTTGTGGGCAGGGACGGTACATCTCACTGGCACACTGGGTTAACATAGTGGAAGCCGAGACCCAGTCGGACCTTGGGATGGAACACATCCTCCCCAAGCCGAGGATTGCGGGCCCTACGTCAATCAGGGTTGCCCTCACAGTCTACAGCTCCTGCACCTCTGTTGTGAACTCTGTTTTCGGACTCCCTCCTGTGGTCGTGAGTGGTACTGTGTGAGTTCTGTCTTTGGGCTCCCTCTGGTGGCTCTTTTGTTTTTCTGCGGGTCTGTGGCTGGGACCAGCTGCCTCGTCACCTGCTATTCAGGTTTCCTATTTAACTCACCTGGACCTTCACTTTTTGCCGGATGTCGTTGTATTCAGTACTGGTCCTGTTTTTCTCCTGACTTCATTCGTGATCAGTCTCTCCAAGTCAAGCTAAGTTTTCTGCTAGTTCATTTAGCTCATCTTGGTGCAATATGTTTCTCAGTATTTAATTATTTCTGTCCAGCTTGCTAATATGTGATTTTTTGCTTGCTGGTAGCTCTGGGGTGCTGAGTTACTCCCCTCACATCGTTAGTTGGTGTGGGGGTTCTCGCATTCTCAGTGTGGATATTTTCGGATAGGGTTTTTTACTGACCGCACAGATTCTTTGCTATACTCTCTCTATCTAGTGATTAGCGGGCCTCATTTGCTGAACCTGTTTCATTTCTACGTTTGTGCCTTCTTCTTTACTCACCATTATTATTTGTGGGGGGCTGCCTATTTCTTTGGGGTTATTTCTCTGAGGCAAGTGAGGCTTTTATTTCTCTCTAGGGGTAGCCAGTTTCTCAGGCTGTGAAGAGACGTCTAGGATTTATAGGCACGTTCCACGGCTGCCTATAGTGTGTGCGGTTAGGATCAGGTTTGCGGTCAGTCCAGTTACCACATCCCCAGAGCTCGTCCTATGTGCTCCTACTGAGCTGGTCAGATTTGTGACCCTAAGCCACTAAGGATCATAACAGTACAGCCGGACCGAAAGTGTTAAATGCATCGCAGAAGCGGGATAAGAGAAGTCCTGAGTGCATTTTTTTTCCTTTGCTGCAGTTTGTCTAGCTTCTCTCCTCCCCTTAATCTCTGGGTGGCTCTGAATTCAGCTGCAGACATGGATATTCAGAGTTTGACTTCTAATATGGATCATCTTACTGCAAGGGTACAAAGCATTCAGGATTATGTCATTCACAGTCCTATGTCAGAGCCTAAAATACCTATTCCTGAGTTGTTTTCTGGAGATAGATCTAGGTTTATGAATTTTAAGAATAATTGTAAATTATTCCTTTCTTTGAGACCTCGTTCCTCTGGTAATCCAGCTCAGCAAGTTAAAATTATTATTTCCTTGTTACATGGTGACCCTCAGGATTGGGCATTCTCCCTGGCGCCAGGAGACCCTGCATTGCTGAATGTGGATGCGTTTTTTCTGGCGCTTGGATTGCTTTATGAGGAACCTAATCTTGAGGATCAGGCAGAAAAGGCTTTGCTGGCCCTCTCTCAGGGTCAGGATGAAACAGAGGTTTATTGTCAGAAATTTAGGAAATGGTCAGTGCTTACTCAATGGAATGAGTGTGCCCTGGCAGCAATTTTCAGAAAAGGTCTTTCCGAAGCCCTTAAGAATATTATGGTGGGGTTCCCCACGCCTGCGAGTCTGAATGAGTCAATGGCTTTGGCCATTCAGATTGATCGGCGTTTGCGGGAGCGCAAATCTGCGCACCATCTGGCGGTGTTTTCTGAACAGAAACCTGAGTCTATGCAATGTGACAGGATTCTGACCAGAATTGAATGGCACAAACAAAGACGTCAGAATGGGTTGTGCTTCTACTGTGGTGACTCTGCTCATGTCATCTCAGATTGTTCTAAGCTCACAAAAAAGTTAGCTAAATCTGTCACTATTGGTACTGTACAGCCAAAATTCATTTTGTCTGTTACTTTGATTTGCTCTCTGTCGTCCTACTCTGTTATGGCTTTTGTAGATTCAGGTGCTGCCCTGAATCTGATGGATTTGTCATTTGCCAGGCGCTGTGGTTTTGTCTTGGAGCCTTTACAATTCCCTATTCCACTAAAGGGAATTGATGCTACACCATTGGCCAAGAATAAACCTCAGTACTGGACTCAAGTGACCATGTGCATGACTCCTTTACATCAGCAGGTGATTCGCTTTCTTGTGCTACATAATTTGCATGATGTTGTCGTGCTGGGTCTGCCATGGCTGCAGGCTCATAATCCAGTCCTGGATTGGAAAGCAATGTCTGTGTTAAGTTGGGGTTGCCAGGGAGTTCATGGCGATGCTCCTTTGGTGTCAATTGCTTCCTCTACTCCTTCTGAAGTCCCTGAGTTTTTGTCGGACTACCAGGATGTATTTGATGAGCCCAAATCCAGTGCCCTACCTCCTCATAGGGATTGTGATTGTGCTATAAATTTGATTCCTGGTAGTAAGTTCCCTAAGGGACGACTGTTTAATTTGTCTGTGCCAGAACATGCCGCTATGCGGAGTTATATAAAGGAGTCTTTGGAAAAGGGACATATTCGCCCGTCCTCGTCCCCTCTTGGTGCAGGATTCTTTTTTGTGGCCAAGAAGGATGGTTTTTTGAGACCCTGTATAGATTATCGCCTTCTAAATAAAATCACGGTCAAATTTCAGTACCCTTTGCCATTGTTGTCTGATCTGTTTGCTCGGATTAGGGAGTCCAGTTGGTTCACCAAGATAGATCTTCGTGGTGCGTATAATCTGGTGCGTATTAAGCAGGGCGATGAATGGAAAACAGCATTTAATACGCCCAAAGGCCATTTTGAGTACTTGGTGATGCCTTTTGGACTTTCTAATGCCCCTTCTGTGTTTCAGTCCTTCATGCACGACATTTTCCGAGAATATCTGGATAAATTTATGATTGTGTATCTGGATGATATTTTGGTCTTTTCTGATGATTGGGAGTCCCATGTGAAGCAGGTCAGGATGGTATTTCAGGTCCTGCATGCCAATGCCTTGTTTGGTGAAGGGCTCAAAATGTCTCTTCGGAGTCCCGAAGTTTTCTTTTTTGGGTTTTATTTATTCTCCTTCTGCTATTGAGATGGACCCAGTCAAGGTCCAGGCTATTCATGATTGGACTCAACCTACATCGCTTAAGAGTCTTCAGAAGTTCTTGGGTTTTGCCAATTTTTACCGTCGCTTCATCGCTAATTTTTCTGGTGTGGTTAAGCCTTTGACGGATTTGACCAAGAAGGGTTCTGATGTGACTAACTGGTCTCCTGCGGCCGTGGAGGCCTTTCAGGAGCTGAAGCGCCGGTTTTCTTCGGCTCCTATTTTGTGTCAGCCAGATGTCTCTCTTCCCTTCCAGGTCGAGGTTGATGCTTCTGAGATTGGAGCTGGGGCTGTCTTGTCGCAGAGAAGCTCTGATGGCTCTGTGATGAAGCCATGTGCTTTTTTTTCAAGAAAATTTTCGCCGGCCGAGCGGAATTATGATGTTGGTAATCGGGAGTTGCTGGCAATGAAGTGGGCATTTGAGGAGTGGCGACATTGGCTAGAGGGAGCTAAGCATCGTGTGGTGGTCTTGACTGATCACAAAAATTTGATTTATCTCGAGTCTGCCAAACGGTTGAATCCTAGACAGGCTCGTTGGTCGTTGTTTTTCTCCCGTTTCGATTTCGTGGTCTCTTACCTTCCTGGTTCGAAGAACGTGAAGGCTGATGCTCTTTCTAGGAGTTTTGTGCCTGACTCTCCTGGAGTTTCTGAGCCGGCTGGTATCCTCAGAGAGGGGGTGATTTTGTCTGCCATTTCCCCAGATTTGCGACGGGTGCTACAGGAATTTCAGGCGGATAGACCTGACCGTTGTCCACCAGAGAGACTGTTTGTCCCAGATAGATGGACCAGCAGAGTTATTTCCGAGGTTCATTCTTCGGTGTTGGCGGGTCATCCTGGGATTTTTTTGTACCAGAGATTTGGTGGCTAGGTCCTTCTGGTGGCCTTCCTTGTCGCGGGATGTGCGTTCCTTTGTGCAGTCCTGTGGGATTTGTGCTCGGGCTAAGCCTTGCTGTTCTCGTGCCAGTGGATTGCTTTTGCCTTTGCCGGTTCCGAAGAGGCCTTGGACGCATATTTCCATGGATTTTATTTCGGATCTTCCAGTCTCTCAGAGAATGTCTGTCATCTGGGTGGTTTGTGATCGTTTTTCTAAAATGGTCCATTTGGTGCCCTTGCCTAAGTTGCCTTCCTCCTCCGATTTTGGTTCCGCTGTTTTTTCAGAATGTGGTTCGTTTGCACGACATCCCTGAAAACATTGTGTCTGACAGAGGATCCCAGTTTGTGTCCAGATTTTGGCGGTCCTTTTGTGCTAAGATGGGCATTGATTTATCTTTTTCATTGGCCTTTCATCCTCAGACGAATGGCCAAACCGAGCGAACTAATCAGACCTTGGAAACTTATTTGAGATGTTTTGTTTCTGCTGATCAGGATGATTGGGTGACTTTTTTGCCATTGGCCGAGTTTGCCCTTAATAATCGGGCTAGTTCTGCTACTTTGGTTTCGCCTTTTTTTTGTAATTCTGGTTTTCATCCTCTTTTTTTCCTCGGGTCAGGTTGAGCCTTCTGACTGTCCTGGGGTGGATTCTGTGGTGGATAGGTTGCAGCAGATTTGGAACCATGTAGTGGACAATTTGACGTTGTCACAAGAGAAGGCTCAGCGCTTTGCTAACCGCCGTCGCTGTGTGGGTCCCCGACTCCGTGTGGGGGATTTGGTGTGGTTGTCTTCTCGTTATGTTCCTATGAAGGTTTCTTCTCCTAAGTTTAAGCCTCGTTTCATCGGTCCTTATAAAATTTTGGAAGTCCTTAACCCTGTGTCATGTCGTTTGGACCTCCCAGCATCGTTTGCCATCCATAATGTGTTCCATAGGTCTTTGTTGCGGAGGTATGTGGTGCCTGTGGTTCCTTCTGTTGAGCCTCCTGCTCCGGTGCTGGTTGAGGGGGAATTGGAGTACGTGGTGGAGAAGATCTTGGATTCCCGTATTTCAAGACGGAGGCTTCAGTATTTGGTTAAGTGGAAGGGCTATGGTCAGGAGGATAATTCCTGGGTTGTCGCCTCTGATGTTCATGCGGCCGATTTGGTTCGTGCCTTCCATGTGGCTCATCCTGATCGCCCTGGGGGTTCTGGTGAGGGTTCGGTGACCCCTCCTCAAGGGGGGGGGGTACTTTTGTGAACTCTGTTTTCGGACTCCCTCCTGTGGTCGTGAGTGGTACTGTGTGAGTTTTGTCTTTGGGCTCCCTCTGGTGGCTCTTTTGTTTTTCTGCGGGTCTGTGGCTGGGACCAGCTGCCTCGTCACCTGCTATTCAGGTTTCCTATTTAACTCACCTGGACCTTCACTTTTTGCCGGATGTCGTTGTATTCAGTACTGGTCCTGTTTTTCTCCTGACTTCATTCGTGATCAGTCTCTCCAAGTCAAGCTAAGTTTTCTGCTAGTTCATTTAGCTCATCTTGGTGCAATATGTTTCTCAGTATTTAATTATTTCTGTCCAGCTTGCTAATATGTGATTTTTTGCTTGCTGGTAGCTCTGGGGTGCTGAGTTGCTCCCCTCACATCGTTAGTTGGTATGGGGGTTCTCGCATTCTCAGCGTGGATATTTTCGGATAGGGTTTTTTACTGACTGCACAGATTCTTTGCTATACTCTCTCTATCTAGTGATTAGCGGGCCTCATTTGCTGAACCTGTTTCATTTCTACGTTTGTGCCTTCTTCTTTACTCACCATTATTATTTGTGAGGGGCTGCCTATTTCTTTGGGGTTATTTCTCTGAGGCAAGTGAGGCTTTTATTTCTCTCTAGGGGTAGCCAGTTTCTCAGGCTGTGAAGAGACGTCTAGGATTTATAGGCACGTTCCACGGCTGCCTATAGTGTGTGCGGTTAGGATCAGGTTTGCGGTCAGTCCAGTTACCACATCCCCAGAGCTCGTCCTATGTGCTCCTACTGAGCTGGTCAGATTTGTGATCCTAAGCCACTAAGGATCATAACACACCTCCTCCTCTTCTGCCTCCGTCTGTGAAATGAACACACCAGTCAGGAGCTGGAAGCACAGCAGCACTGCCTCAGCCAAGCGGCAACAGGCTGTGCTGAAGCTAATCTGATTAGGTAACAAATCGCACAATGCTGAAGAGTTGTGGACAGTGCTGAAAGTCAGATATTTGGATGACACCGCTGAACCTACAGCCAGGCATGGTCGTGTGTGACATACCATAACCTGGTGGCGGCTCTGAGGCAAGGTTGACCTCACACACGAACCTTGCCTGGCCCATGTGCTTAATCTCGTGGGGCAACGTTTTCTGAAAAGCTACCTGGAGCTGCCATCTGTCCATTTTAGAAAGTCAGCTACAGCTTCAGCCGCCCTTGCCGTGCTTCAGCAGCGTTCGCAGCTTATGGCTCACCGAGTGGTATGTGATGTCCCCAGGCGCTGCAACTCTACACTGCATATGTTGGAAAGGATTTGTGAGTAGAAGAGGGCAGTTGTTGACTACCAGCATCAACAAGGCCATCGATATTCAGTTCAGACTCCACACATAAGACCTCAGGAGTGGACTTGGATGTCAGACATACAGTATGTACCATCATCCAAAACTTTGAGGACTGCACCAAGATGGTGAGCGGCGATGACGCCATAATTAGCGTTACCATTCCGCTTCTCTGCATTCTAAAAACCTCTCTGCTCACAGTTAAAGAGGCTGCGTTGCAGGCAGAGCACGAAGACATGGAGTAAGGAAGCATACAGGGTGATTACACTCAGCCCAGCCTCTTGTTTTCCCAATGTGGATTGGTAGACAATGAGGAGGAGGAAGTATAGGAGCTACTTTCATGCGCTATAGTACTACAAAAACAGCTGTCATATTGTATGTACAGCAGATTATTATTATTATTATTTATATAGCACCATTAATTCCATGGTGCTGTACATGAGAAAGGGCTTACATACAGGGTTATAGATATCGTTTCCAGTAAACAGGATTACAGTTACGGACTGGTACAGAGGGGAGAGGACCCTGTCCTTGCAGACTTACATTCTATTATGGCCTGAGGACAGGGAAAATGAGGATGAGGAGGAGGACAGCATGGTCAGTCGTCCTGTTGATGAGGACACGGAAGTCTTGCCTGTTAGCAGTCTGGCACACATGGCTGACTTTATGTTGCGCTGCGTTTCATATAACCCTCACATTTTTAAAATTTTTGTTGACACTCTACTGGTTGGTGACACTTCTAGACCCATGCTACAATGAGAACTTTCAATCTCTTCTTCCAGAGGCAGACAGGTGTTCTAAAATTTTGCAGTTGCAGTACCAGAGGGCCATTGTAGCGGAATTATTTAAAAAATTCCCATATCAGAACGCTGGCAGTAGACATCAGAGTTTGTTGTACAACCAAGGAGTCCAAGCGAGAGAGACAGAAGTACAATCCAGCTCAGGCAGGGGAACAATGGCAAAGTTCTGGGACAGTTTTCTCAGACCCTACCATCGTTCCAGCACAGAGGAAAGGGGTGCTGTCACAAGAAGTGCAATGTTTGGGAAGATGCTGAGGGAGTACCTTGCAGATCGTATAAACGTCCTCCGGGATTCCTCTGTGCCTTTTAATAATTGGGTATCCAAGGTGGACACGTGCCATGAACTGGCTCTCTACGCCTTGGATGTTCTGGCCTGCCCTGCTGCTAGCGTTCTGTCAGCTGGTTTTTAGTGCCGCTGGTGGAATTATAACAGATAAGCGCATCCACCTGTCAACTGAAAATGCTGACAGGCTGACTCTTATAAAAATGAACAAGGGCTGGATTGGGCAAGACTTCTGTACAACACCAAGGAAAACAGCAAAACATAACCTCTAATACATTGTCTTATTTGTGGAGGTGTATTCTCATGCAAGTCTTCACAACCACACATGGGTATACGTTTCCAGATTTGGTCTGTTTGTTGTTATCCTCCTCCTTAGGCCGAAGTCACACTACAGCGAGATACGGCCGAGTCTCACAGGTTAAAAACAAGCTCTGGCACCAGCACTCCAGAGTGTGCGGCTCCATGTATTGCTGTGCGGCCCCACGCTCCGCTCTGGAGTGCCGGTGCCAGAGCTTGGTTTTAACCTGCGAGACTCGACTGTATCTCGCTGTGTGTGATCCCGGCCTTATCCTCATCCTCATCATCCACAATCACTAGAACCCCAGGGTGAATGGTGTTATGACCTGGTGATTACGGAGTAGCACTGAGATGACCTGGTGGGTAAAACCAATCATGGACACGCTCAGAGGAGGTGGCAGCTCCACCGATAGCAATCACTGTTATGACCTGGTGATTACGGAGCAGCACTGAAATTACCTGGTGGGTAAAACAAATAATGTACAAGCTCTGAGGAGGTGGTAGCTTTACTGACCGCAATCCCTACTCCTAACACCAACACTAGAATTGGCCATGGGAAGTTCCTATCTCTGCCTAGACGCCTCATCACAGCCTAAGAACTAACTACCCCTGAAGATGGAAACGGAAAACTATCTCACCTCAGAGAAACTCCCAAAAGGAAAGATAGCCCCCCACAATTATTGACGGTGAGTGGAGAGGGAAATGACAAACTCAGAAATGAAACTAGATTTTAGCAAAGGAGGCCAATACTATCTAAATAGACAGACAGAGATAGAAAAGGCTACTGTGCGGTCAGTATAAAAAACTAAATATCCACGCAGAGTTTACAAAAATAACCTCCACACCGACTCACGGTGTGGAGGGGCAAATCTGCTACCCCAGAGCTTCCAACTAGCCGGAATAATTCATAGTGACAAGCTGGACAAAAGAGACATAACTTAAACTTGAACAGAAGGTCAAAAGCAGGGAAACACCCAAGAACTAGCAGAACTTATCTTAAGCTGAAATGAACTGGCCAACAGAGAACTTCCAGGAGAGGACTGAATCCAACAGGAAAACATTGACAGCTGGCATCGACTACAGACTAGAACCCAGTTAAATAACAAGGCCAGGGAACCGATTAGTGAAAGCAGCTGCTAAGTTCCACTCGAAACCACCAGAGGGAGCCCAAGAGCAGAACTCCCAAAAATACCATTCGTAACCACAGGATGGAGCCCAAGAACGGAATTTACAACAGAATGGATTCCGTGATACAAAAGTCACCAATTTTTTTTGTGCAAGGGTGTTTTTATGATGCCCGTTACTAATTGGAAACCAAAACAAATGTTACTCCCCCAGGGGAAATGTCATAAAAATGAGATGTACGTCTATTCTTCCCATTTATTGTTATATTTTCCAGTTTTCCTATTTCTGGACAGTACCCTAATGAGGTAGTGTATACCTCTACAATAGAAAATTATTCAAATACTTTTATATTATATTTTTATTTATATCCCTGTCTCTGAGCTGATGCTAGGGACAAACATATCTCGTTGGACACATTCTGGCTTCATTTTTATGAACCTGTGTTCATCCCTCCCTTTAGTTATTATCTTTCATAAGCGGATTCACATTTTTTATTTATCTCTTTGATTTCAGTATGATTTATCTTATGTCTCCTCATTCTCCAACACAAGATCACCAGGGTTAACCATTTTTGGCAAGGGTGTCTAGGATGCCCATAAAATATTTTTAAAAAAATTAAACCCCAATGGGGAAATGTTTTTCAGCCCATGCACTTCGTGTATGGGCGTTACAAGTCTAGGAGACCCGTTCCTTAACATTGGGCCTAGTTTTTAATAAGGCCTTCATCAATGTTTCCTCATTCTCAACCACAACTTCACCAGGGTTAACGGGTTCTGTGCTGCTACAGCAAGTCCAGTTTTTGGCAAGGGTGTCTATGATGCCCATAAAATATTTTTTTTAAATTTATCCCCCATGGGGAAATGTTTGTCGGCCCATGCACTTAGTGTATGGGCATTAAACGTCTAGGAGACCGGCTCCTTAACTTTGGGCCTAGTTTTTAATAATGCCTTCCTTCACATATCATCATTCTCTGCCACTAGAAATCCATGGTGAACGTGTTGTATGCTGCTACAGCCATTCAATTTTTATGCAAGGGTGTTTATAAGATGCCCGTTAATAATTTGAAACCCCAAAAAATGTTAATCTCCCAGGGGGAAATGTCATACAAATGAGATGTACATCTATTCTTCCCATTTATTCTTATATTTTCAATTTTTCCTATCTCTGGACCATCCTCTTATGACCTAGCGTATACCTCTCCAATATAATTTTTTAAAAAATACTATTATATTAAATTTTTTATTTATATACCTGTCTCTGAGCTGTTGCTAGGGATCAACATATCTCGTTGGACACATTCTGGCTTCATATCTATGAACCTGTGTTCGCCACTCCCTTTTATTATTTTCTTTCATAGTCCGGCGTCACACACAAAGTATAAAAAAGCGGTCTGTTTTTTACGGCCGCCATACGCAGAAATGTTCATGAACAGTGATCCGTATGTCATCCGTATGCAATGCAAGGACATATAATAGATTCATGGGCTGAAATATTCATGGAAACATATATACAGTCTATATGTCAGTGAGACATACATACACACATATATATATATATATATATATATATATTTCATACAGAGCTAGGTAGCCGAATAACCGGTAATTCAATTGTCGGCTTTTGTTAAATCATTACCGAACCCGACAGGATATGAGACATGGTTTACATACAATAAACCATTGTATGTCCGTTCGATTTTTATATGTCCGTCACTAATAATGTTAGTAGTGTGTGTGTGTGTAACATTTTGGAGCTGTAGGTGTTAAATTAAAGGATTAATTCACGGAAAAAAAAGTTGTGGACTCCTGCGCAATTTTCTCCGCCAGAGAGGAAAAGCCAGTGACTGAGCGCAGATATTAATAGCCTAGAGAGGGACCATGGTTATTTACCTCCTCCCCAGCTAAATACATCTGCCCCCAGCCACCCCAGAAAAGGCGCATCTGTAAGATGCGCCTATTCTGGCACTTAGCCACTCTCTTCCCACTGCCCTTGCTATTGTAAGGTGACATTAACCCTGGCTAATAATGGAAATGTGTCAATAAGACACCTATGCATTATTAATCCAGTGGTATGAAAGGGTTAAAAATACACACACATTAAGAATAAAGACTTTTAATAAAATAATTAAACACACAGGTTTTAATATCTTTATTGCACACTCAATCCAAATGAAGCCCTCATTCTCCTGTAAAAAATTCCAAAATAAAAAAGCAGCAATATCCCATACCTGTCCTCGATACAGTCACGTCCCACGCTGTAAATCCATCTCAAGGGGTTAAATAGTTTACAACAGGGAGCGTTGCTAATGCGGCCGCTCCAGGCTGTAAATAACTGGGAAATGAATGAAATGCAGGGATCGGAGCTTCGGTGACTAGCGGAGCCTTGGTAACTAGCTGTGCCGTCACCAAAGCTGCGCCGCCTGGCATCATGAACTCATATGAACTCTGTAGCGTAGGAAAATATTCAGAAAGCCTACTTGTGGACACAATTTTGGTGGGCCAAAAAAATCAAGAACACATTTTGATCACTCTGTTATCTGTTGTGAATTCCGTTCTTGGGCTCCCTCCGGTGGTTGTAAATGGCACTTTTGTGAATTCGGCCCTTGGGCTCCCTCCAGTGGTTTTGAGTGACACTGCTGCTCCTTGGGTTTAGCATTAGCAGCTGCTTCCACTGATCGTCTCTCCTGGCTCTGCTATTTAGCCTGGCTCTAGTCTTCAGCCAGGGCCAGCTGTCAATGTTTCTTGGTTGGATTCAGATCTCTCCTTGGATTTCTCTGATAGCCTGTCCATTTCAGCAAAGATAAGTCCTTGCTTGTTCTTTTGTTTTCCACTTGCTGTGGACTTAATCTTTCAGCTCATGTTATGTTTTTTCTTGTCCAGCTTGTCAGTATGATATATTCAGCTTAGCTGGAAGCTCTGGGGAAGCAGATTTGCCCCTCCACATTGTGAGTCGGTGTGGAGATTTTTTGTAAACTCTGTGTGGATTTTTAGCTTTTAATACTGACCGCACAGTATACTTTCCTGTCCTGTCTATCTAGTTAGTTTTGGCCTCCTTTGCTGAGTCTTGTTTTCATTCTGTGTATGTCATTTCCCTCTCCACTCACAGTCAATATTTGTGGGGGGCTATCTTTCCTTTGGGGATTTTCTCTGAGGCAAGATAGCTTTCTGTTTCCATCTTTAGGGGTAGTTAGTTCTCAGGCTGTGACGAGGTGTCTAGGGAGTGACAGGAACATCCCACGGCTATTTCTAGTGTTGGTGTTAGGATCAGGAACTGCGGTCAGTACAGATACCACCTCCTCAGAGCTCGTCTCATGTTGCTCCTTAACCACCAGGTCATAACAGTACAGCTGGCCTTAAATGTGTTGAATGCATCTCAAAAGAGGGGAAAAAAAAGTTCTGAGCCATTTTTTTTTTCTCTGCAGCCTGTTTTGTCTTTTTTTTTCCCCCTTAATCTCTGGGTGGTTCAGGATTTTGGTGCTGACATGGATGTTCAGGGTTTGTTCTCTCGTGTGGATCAACTCGCTGCAAGGGTACAGAGTATCCAAGATTATGTTGTTCAGACTCCGGCTTTACAGCCTAGAATTCCGACTCCTGATTTGTTTTTTGGGGATAGATCCAAATTTTTGAACTTTAAAAATTACTGCAGATTGTTTTTTGCTTTGAGACCCCGTTCCTCTGGTGACCCCATTCAGCAGGTGAAGATTGTCATTTCTCTGCTGTGTGGAGACCCTCAGGACTGGGCATTCTCCCTTGAGTCAGGGGATCCTGCATTGCTCAATATAGACGCATTTTTTCAAGCGCTCGGATTGCTGTATGACGAACCTAATTCTGTGGATCAGGCAGAAAAAACCTTGCTGGCTCTGTGTCAGGGTCAGGAAGCGGCAGAAGTATACTGCCAGAAATTTAGAAAGTGGTCTGTGCTCACAAAATGGAATGAGTATGCCCTGGCAGCAATTTTCAGAAAGGGTCTTTCTGAAGCCCTTAAAGATGTTATGGTGGGGTTCCCCACGCCTGCTGGTTTGAACGAATCAATGTCTCTAGCCATTCAGATTGATCGGCGCCTGCGCGAGCGCAAGGTGGTGCACCATATGGCAGTGTCCTCTGAGCAGAGTCCTGAGCCTATGCAATGTGATAGGATTTTGACTAGAGCAGAACGGCAGGAATTCAGACATCAGAATAGGCTGTGTTTTTACTGTGGTGATTCTGCTCATGCTATTTCTGATTGCCCTAAGCGTACTAAGAGGGTCGCTAGGTCTGTTACCATTAGTACTGTACAGCCTAAATTTCTCTTGTCTGTTACCCTGATTTGCTCATTATCGTCCTTTTCTGTTATGGCATTTGTGGATTCAGGCGCTGCCCTGAACTTAATGGACTTAGAGTTCGCCAGACACTGTGGTTTTTCCTTGCAGCCTTTGCAGAGCCCTATTCCCTTAAGGGGGATTGATGCTACACCATTGGCCAAGAATAAACCTCAGTACTGGACACAGTTGACCATGTACATGGCTCCAGCACATCAAGAAGATTGTCGTTTTCTGGTGTTGCATAATTTGCATGATGTTGTTGTGCTGGGTTTTCCATGGTTACAGGTACATAATCCAGTGCTGGATTGGAAATCTATGTCTGTGACTAGTTGGGGTTGTCAAGGGATACATAGTGATGTTCCTTTAATGTCAATTTCCTCTTCCCCCTCTTCTGAAGTTCCTGAGTTTTTGTCGGATTTCCAGGATGTATTTGATGAGCCCAAGTCCAGCTCCCTTCCTCCTCATAGGGACTGCGATTGTGCTATTAACTTGATTCCTGGCTGTAAGTTCCCTAAAGGCCGACTTTTCAATCTGTCTGTGCCAGAGCATGCCGCCATGCGGAGTTATGTCAAGGAGTCTTTGGAGAAGGGGCATATTCGCCCGTCTTCGTCACCGTTGGGAGCGGGATTCTTTTTTGTTGCCAAGAAGGATGGCTCCTTGAGACCCTGTATAGATTATCGCCTTCTCAATAAGATCACGGTCAAATTCCAATACCCTTTACCTTTGCTTTCTGATTTGTTTGCTCGGATTAAGGGGGCTAGTTGGTTTACTAAGATTGACCTTCGAGGGGCGTATAATCTTGTTCGTATTAAACAGGGTGACGAATGGAAAACAGCATTTAATACGCCCGAAGGCCATTTTGAATACCTTTTGATGCCATTCGGGCTCTCTAATGCTCCATCTGTGTTTCAGTCCTTTATGCATGATATCTTCCGGAATTATCTTGATAAATTCATGATTGTATATTTGGATGATATTTTGTTTTTTTCCGATGATTGGGAGTCTCATGTGAAACAGGTCAGGATGGTATTTCAGATCCTTCGTGCTAATGCTTTGTTTGTGAAGGGGTCTAAGTGCCTTTTTGGAGTTCAGAAGGTTTCTTTTTTGGGTTTCATTTTTTCTCCCTCGGCTATAGAAATGGATCCTGTTAAGGTCCAGGCCATTCATGATTGGATTCAACCCACATCTGTGAAGAGCCTTCAGAAATTTTTGGGCTTTGCTAATTTTTATCGCCGTTTCATTGCTAACTTTTCCAGTGTGGTTAAGCCCCTCACCGATTTGACGAAGAAAGGCGCTGATGTGATGAATTGGTCCTCTGCGGCTGTTGAGGCCTTTCAGGAGCTTAAACGTCGTTTTACTTCTGCCCCTGTGTTGCGTCAGCCGGATGTTTCTCTTCCTTTTCAGGTTGAGGTTGACGCTTCTGAGATTGGGGCAGGGGCTGTTTTGCCTAAGAGAAGTTCTGATGGTTCTTTGATGAAACCGTGTGCCTTCTTCTCCAGAAAGTTTTCGCCTGCTGAGCGTAATTATGATGTCGGCAATCGGGAGTTGTTGGCTATAAAGTGGGCATTCGAGGAGTGGCGACATTGGCTTGAGGGAGCCAAGCATCGCGTTGTGGTCTTGACCGATCATAAGAATCTGATTTACCTCGAGTCTGCCAAGCGGTTGAATCCTAGACAAGCTCGATGGTCCCTGTTTTTCTCCCGTTTTGATTTTATGGTCTCGTATCTTCCGGGATCTAAGAATGTGAAGGCTGATGCCCTCTCTAGGAGTTTTTTGACTGATTCTCCGGGAGTCCTTGAGCCGGTTGGTATTCTCAAGGAGGGGGTGATTCTTTCTGCCATCTCCCCTGATTTACGGCGGGTGCTTCGGGAGTTTCAGGCTGATAAACCTGACCGCTGTCCAGTGGGGAAACTGTTTGTTCCTGATAGATGGACTAGTAAGGTAATTTCTGAGGTTCATTGTTCGGTGTTGGTTGGTCATCCTGGGATTTTTGGTACCAGAGATTTGGTTGCTAGGTCCTTTTGGTGGCCTTCCTTGTCGCGGGATGTGTGTTCTTTTGTGCAGTCCTGTGGGACTTGTGCCCGGGCCATGCCTTGCTGTTCCCGTGCTAGTGGGTTGCTTTTGCCTTTGCCGGTCCCTGAGAGGCCCTGGATGCATATTTCCATGGATTTTATTTCGGATCTTCCTGTTTCCCAGAAGATGTCTGTTATCTGGGTGGTTTGTGACCGGTTTTCTAAGATGGTCCATTTGGTACCTTTGCCTAAGTTGCCTTCCTCCTCTGATTTGGTTCCATTGTCTTTTCAGCATGTGGTTCGTTTGCATGGCATTCCGGAGAATATTGTGTCTGACAGAGGTTCCCAGTTTGTTTCTAGGTTTTGGCGGTCCTTTTGTGCTAGAATTGGCATTGATTTGTCTTTTTCTTCAGCATTTCATCCCCAGACAAATGGCCAAACTGAGCGAACCAATCAGACCTTGGAAACCTATTTTAGATGCTTTGTGTCTGCTGATCAGGATGATTGGGTGACCGTCTTGCAGTTGGCCGAGTTTGCCCTTAATAATCGGGCTAGTTCGGCTACCTTGGTTTTGCCTTTTTTTTGTAATTTTGGTTTTCATCCTCGTTTTTCTTCAGGGCAGGTTGAGCTCTCTGACTGTCCTGGTGTGGATTCTGTGGTGGATAGGTTGCAGCAGATTTGGACTCATGTGGTGGACAATTTGACGTTGTCTCAGGAAAAAGCTCAGCGTTTTGCTAACCGCCGTCGGTGTGTTGGTCCCCGGCTTCGTGTTGGGGATTTAGTCTGGTTGTCTTCTCGTCATGTTCCTATGAAGGTTTCTTCCCCTAAGTTCAAGCCTCGCTTTATTGGTCCTTATAAGATTTCTGAAATTATCAATCCGGTATCTTTTCGTTTGGCCCTTCCAGCTTCTTTTTCCATCCATAATGTTTTCCATAGATCTTTGTTGCGGAGATATGTGGTGCCCGTGGTTCCCTCTGTTGATCCTCCTGCTCCGGTGTTGGTTGAGGGAGAGTTGGAATATGTGGTGGAGAAGATTTTGGATTCTCGTTTTTCGAGGCGGAAGCTTCAGTATCTGGTCAAGTGGAAGGGTTATGGCCAGGAGGATAATTCTTGGGTTGTTGCCTCCGAAGTCCATGCTGACGATTTGGTTCGTGCTTTTCACTTGGCTCGTCCTGATCGGCCTGGGGGCTCTGGTGAGGGTTCGGTGACCCCTCCTCAAGGGGGGGGTACTGTTGTGAATTCCGTTCTTGGGCTCCCTCCAGTGGATGTAAATGGCACTTTTGTGAATTCTGCCCTTGGGCTCCCTCCGGTGGTTTTGAGTGGAACTGCTGCTCCTTGGGTTTAGCATTAGCAGCTGCTTCCACTGATCGTCTCTCCTGGCTCTGCTATTTAGCCTGGCTCTAGTCTTCAGCCAGGGCCAGCTGTCAATGTTTCTTGGTTGGATTCAGATCTCTCCTTGGATTTCTCTGATAGCCTGTCCATTTCAGCAAAGATAAGTCCTTGCTTGTTCTTTTGTTTTCCACTTGCTGTGGACTTAACCGTTCAGCTCATGTTTTGTTTTTTGTTGTCCAGCTTGTCAGTATGATATATTCAGCTTAGCTGGAAGCTCTGGGGAAGCAGATTTGCCCCTCCACACCGTGAGTCGGTGTGGAGATTTTTTGTAAACTCTGTGTGGATTTTTAGCTTTTAATACTGACCGCACAGTATACTTTCCTGTCCTGTCTATCTAGTTAGTTTTGGCCTCCTTTGCTGAGTCTTGTTTTCATTCTGTGTGTGTCATTTCCCTCTCCACTCACAGTCAATATTTGTGGGGGGCTATCTTTCCTTTGGGGATTTTCTCTGAGGCAAGATAGCTTTCTGCTTCCATCTTTAGGGGTAGTTAGTTCTCAGGCTGTGACGAGGTGTCTAGGGAGTGACAGGAACATCCCACGGCTATTTCTAGTGTTGGTGATAGGATCAGGAACTGCAGTCAGTACAGATACCACCTCCTCAGAGCTCGTCTCATGTTGCTCCTTAACCACCAGGTCATAACAGTTATCTCTGTCAGACGTATAGTGTATCTGTCATGTCCAAATCCTTGCTTTGCAGGCATACATTGCATTCTTGGTCATCTAGACTGCAGGGCCGGTTTTAGACAAAGTGGGGCCCTAGGCAAAATTCAAAGTGGGGCCCCAAATTCTGAAACATTGCACTAACCACACTACAGTCAATTCAGTGCATTGAAGTGAGTTTTTAACTAGTAGCAACATCTTTAACCCCCAAGAAGCCACTAAATAGCAAAGACAAAATTTCTGTCCAAGGAGTAAAACATGGTGCGGGCCCGAACAGCGATAGAGTAACTGAACCTGCGTCTCAGAGGCAGGTTCAGTTACTGCACAGGCAGAAACCTGCCACTGGGGCCGGGAGCAGAAGAGATGGGGCCCAATATGGTGTCATTAGGATAATCATCGCAATTATCTTGCATGAGAGAATATACACTAGTGTGAGCGACCCCTATAAGGATATGTGCACACGTTGTGGATTTGGCTGCGGATCTGCAGCAGACTTGGCCCTGCGGATTCGCAGCAGTTTTCCATGTGATGTACAGTACTATGTAAACCTATGGAAAACCAAATCCGCTGTGCCCATGCTGTGGAAAATTCCACACGGAAACGCTGCGGTTTATTTTCCGCAGCATGTCAATTCTTTGTGCGGATTCTGCAGCGTTTTACATGTATTCCATAATAGGAATACAAAGGTGTAAAAACGCAGGTGGAATCCAAACAAAATCTGCATAAAATCCGCAGATAATCCGCGGTGAATCTGCAGATAAAACGCAGGGGTTTTACCTGCTGATTCTTCAGAATCCACGCGGAAAAATCCGCAATGGAATCCGCAAAGTGTGCACATATAGCCTCCCAGAACAAAGTGGTCCCGTGGCTAGCGATCAGTGACATCATCACTCCTGGTGCCAGCGCACACTGCAGAGCGGCCTGTGCAGGATGCTGACAAGTGACAGTAGGTATCATTCATTTTTTTTATATCACTTTTTTTTTTCATTTCTTTTTTACGTTAATTACATTGTAGTTTTGGTTGTGTTGCTGACTGCGCAGACTGTGTGACTGGTGTGGTAGTGCAGACAGTTGAAAAAAACTCACCAGTAAGCAGTGAAGTGTCTTCTGATATGGGAACACTTGTCTTCTGGGTGGCAGCACAGCTCCTGCATTTTTGTGTCCCTGACAGGGGCTGCTGAATGCTGTGCAGCCTCAGGACAACGTCAGTGGTCAGGTTACCGTGTCACATAGGAAGGTCCTGCCGCTGAACAGCAGCTGCAGTGCCAGCCCAGGACACAGTATAAAGTATAACCTGAAGCCTGCTGCACAGTGAGGATGGACGGCCACAGCGGAAGAACAGGAGAACATGCAGAACGCAGGTCAGGTCAGTATAACACGCCTGACTGCTCCTGCCTCAGGGATTGCAGCCACTGAGCCGACATAGATAACACAGACAAGGCAGTGCAGCGCCGCCGCCCGCCAGGAAACACTCACAATTGCAGAACAGATAAGAGACAGATGCACTTATGTCTGCCTCTTCTGCAAAGCAAAGCACTGCCTTGTGCTATTTTAATTGTAAGCAAGCTCCATTGTGGTCATGGAACCAGCAGGGGGCCCTTGGAGGAGCGGGGGCCCCAGGCAGCTGCCTGGTCTGCCTGTGCTAAACGCCGGCCCTGCTAGACTGCTACCCTTGGTGTATGCAGTATTTTATGTTTTTTAAAATTTTAAAAAATACATCCCACATATTGAAACAGTCTGTTATCTCTGTCACGTCTGATCTATCTATGGTCTTCAAATCTTGGCTTTTCAGCCATACATTCCAGCTTTTGGTCTGATACCCTTGGTGTATACAGTATTTTGTGGTTGGAAAATTTTAAAAAATACAGGCCTCATATTGAAACAGTCTGTTATCTCCGTCCGACGGTCGTTTAATGTGTGGTCTAAAAATAGTTTTTTTTTCATGTATACATTCCAATTTTTGGTCTGTAATACCCTAGGTCTATACACTATCTTGGTTAAAACCCCAAAAAACTTTACGGTGTGGTAGTTCCGTGACACGCCTCATCTATCTGTGGGTACAAAATGTGCTTTTGAGGCTTCCATTCTCCTTTTTTTTTGCTGTGTGTTACCCTAGCTCTAAACAGTAAACACTATTTTGTGCTGAATTTTTTTTTTCTTTTTTACCCCCCACGAGGAAATGTTGGTCAGCCCATACACTTTGTGTATGTGCATTTCAAGTCTAGGAGACCCGCTCCTTTAAATTGGGCCTACTTTTTAAGGCTACGTTCACATTCGCGGCGGGCGCCGCAGCGTCGGGCGCCGCAGCGGCGCCGCATGCGTCATGCGCCCCTATATTTAACATGGGGGCGCATGGACATGCGTCGCACTTGCGTTTTGCGCCGCATGCCTCGCTGCGGCGCCCGCGCCCGGCCGCAGAGGACGCAGCAAGTTGCATTTTTGCTGCGTCCAACTTTCGGCCAAAAAGGACGCATGCGGCGCAAAACGCAGCGTTTTAGCGTGCGTTTTGCCGCGTTTTTGTTTGCGTTGTGCGCTGCGGCGCCGACGCTGCGGCGCACAACGCAAATGTGAACGTAGCCTAATGTGGCCTTCATCCACAGTTCATCATCCACTGACACTAGCTCACCAGGGATAACGTGTTCCGTGCTGCTACAGCCAGTCAATTTTTAGGCAAGGGTGTCTATGATCCCCATAAAAAATTGTTTAAAAAATGTACCCCCCCCGTGGGGAAATGTTTGTCAGCCCATACACTTAGTATATGCGCATTACGAGTCTAGGAGACCCGCTCCTTGGTAATGGGACAGTTTTTTTTAGGAGGCCCTCCTCCATGTTTCTTACAAGGGGGGATTGGGGTGCGTGCAAATTTGGGTCAAGGCGGCCCTTGCATTCAATGCATAAGGAAACTGTATGGCACGACCAAATGAAGACTGAGAACTGGGTTTTCCTGTGGCCTTCCAGTATCTGGTTTCAAAGGCTTATTGGGGTGCATATGTCTTGATTGCAGGGCAGGCCTTGCATTCAATGCAACATTTTTTCACGAAGCCCTCCTGTACCTGTCGTGAAAGGGGTATTGGGGTATGTTGTAATTCTTGGCAGCCCAGCCACTCACTGCATAGGCAATAACATCATAGGACACCCACTGTTTAATAATGGCCCTTTAAGAATATTAATGCCCCTCTAAAAATAGGCTCTGTGACTTTGAGTCCCTCCTTCATAAATGAAACAAGATGTGTCTCCTTATGTGTCGCACACCACATGGCCAGCTAGGGTTGTTATATGTTACATTGACATTTCCCAGTGAATGCATTTGTAGTGGTTGAAAGCAATGTTAAAGTTGAAAAACGCTGCATGTGAACATAACCCAAGTAGTGGAGGAAAATATTGGTCTGGGGTTAATTATTTTGCCTTATATACAAGTCATTACCCTGGAAAGGATGTACCTTAACATATTTCCCAGCAAAATCCATTTTGGTTTCGTTTTTGTATGTTTTTAGGTGCACCTGCAAAATGGCGTGAAACGCTGACAACATTGCTTACAGCTGGAACCTAGGAGTCAGAAATGCTACCAGAGGCGATCCCCATGATGTTCCTTGGTCATTTGAGCAGTGTTTCCATCATTTTCAGATGTTTTTAGACCTTAAAAGGACCCCTGGGGGGATCACGGTAAAAATACTCGGGTTTCCCATAGACTTACATTGGGCTCGTTGCTCGGGTCGTGTACCTGAGTATTCCAATTTGCTCGACCCGGGCATCACTAGTGATTGCCTTAAAAGGTTGTGCAACAAAATATTAAGTTACCTGTTGTATTTATTTTGCTCAATTTTATCTAATTTTGTTCATTTTTTCTTTATTTTGCTTTTCAGTTTACATGACTGTTATTTTTACTTTTATGTATTGTACATTTATGTTCTGTCCCCACTTAAGGCGATTGAAGGTGTGTAGTATGGTGATCGTGTGAGAAGTCCTACCTTCATGTCCTTGAAGTGGGGCAGACAGGATCATGTGTCGCTCCTGGGTGGATGGATTCAAACGTGGATGCAGAGAGATTAATCAGTGGTGGTTTATTTGAACCATAACCCAAAGACATGAGGTGGTACGATGCAGATGGTACAAGTAGCCGTTACTGTGGTTGCCTTGTGGGTGTTCACCCCTGGAGCCACTACTGAGTGTGGTCAAAAGACTTTGCTTTCTGCAGCCCAAAAGAGATGTGTACTTCTCACACAATGACTGTAAAATGGATGCCAGGAAATGAGATCATACACAAGGCTACAGGACACTCCCACGTTCAAGGGAAAATGTAAGAGGAGGAGCGACACAAAACTTCTGGTCAGTACATGGCAGCAGCAGACAAGCATGAAAACAAACTAATAATACAACAGTAAATTAAAAGATATGAAAAGGATATGAAGGGAACAGCACAGTTTGTACAGCACTTTGTTATACAACTGAATCCTATGGGATATCTATTGTTTTTGATACTCTGTGATCATTCTATTAATCACTTATAAAATCTCCTTCATTTTTTACAGCGACATTGTGATAAAGACCCCAGTGGGGTCAAAGCATCCTTACTTTGTCAGATATTTCATAGTCACAATTAATTTTGCTTGTTCTCACAAAATAAAGAAACTTGTATCACCAAACACCTTTCAATGAATTCATCTAGGGGTGCAGTGATCATATTGCACCACAGGTGTGTCAAAGAATTATATACCACTGAGCAGTGAAGAAAAAATAACTACAATTTTACCATCAAAATTTAGTTTTAGCCCCAGATTTTACATTTTCACACAAGAAGTGGGTAAAAATGGCACCACAATGTCTACTGAACGTGGCAGTATCCCATATGTGGCTGTACAGTACTGCTTAGCTATACTGAGAGACATGGGAGGAACGGAGGGCTATTTGCCTCCTGGAGCACAGATTTTCCTAGAAGAGTTTGTGGACTCCATATACAGAGCTCCTAATAACTAAAAAAGCAGAATCCCCCCTCAAATAACCCCATTTTGGAAGTTATACCCCTTTGTAAATTTATCTAAAGGGGTAGTGATGATTTTGACTCCATGGGTATTTTCCAGAAACAAGCAGCAATGAATTTTGCCGAGTAAAAATTGCAAACTGCCGTTGTAGTGACCAGTGCGTTGTAGTGACAAGTATGTTGCAGTTATCATTACGTTATGCCAACCACGTGCTTCTGGAGACATGCACCCCTAAGTTAGGCGGGCCATCATCGCTGCAGAAATGCCAAATATGTGGATTCTATACTGTACGTGGTTTAGGTACACTGTGGGGCGCGGAATGGAGAGGGGGATTTGGCTTTGGGAGCACAGAATTTGCTGAATTACTTTTGGCAGGTGAGGAGCCATTTCGCTTTTCCAGAGCCTTTGTGCTACCAGTTACGTGAAAGCCCCCTATATCTCCGTTAACAGATGAAAGACCTGAGTGGGGACTTGCTTTTTTTGTGGATTGAGTTGAAGCTTTTATTGGGAGCATTTTACATTATGTCCGGGATCACATTTATCCGGCGCTCTATGCTGAGCACTTACTTTGGGGTTTCCATCTAAATCTCTGAGTGACGTGAATCAGATTAAACCCCCGAGTGATCCATTCACTATAGTGAGGCAGCAGAGTTGCTCTCGACTCCATCTGAGCGCTGTTCAACAGTGTTCTTCTTTTCAGAAGTACACAAAACTGTGGCCGAAGGCACTTTTTTGCAATCCTAAAAAGACAGACACCGCCGGATCACAGGTCAGATGGCGTCCATAGTGCATCCATCTGCCTCATTATAGGAAATCTTCCACTAGAGGTTCCATCTGAATCACGTATTTCAGAGATTTACACGGAAACCCCCCTGTAAGTGCTCAGTGCAGAGCGCAGGATAAATCCCTCCACTGGCTCCCAATTCCCCAACGAATCCAGTTCAAACTACTAACACTGATCTACAAAGCCATCCACAACCTGTCCCCTCCCTATATCTCTGAACTAATCTCCAAATACCTTCCCTCACGTAATCTCCGATCCTCCCAAGACCTCCTACTCTCCTCCACACTTATTCGTTCCTCACACAACTGCCTCCAAGATTTCTCCCGAATATCCCCCATCCTCTGGAATTCCATGCCTCAACACGTCCGACTATCCACCACCCTCGGATTCTTCAGACGGAACCTGAAAACCCATCTCTTCAGGAAAGCCTACAATAACCATTCTGCCGACTCGCCATCGCCAGAGCAGCCACCTCACCACCGCCAGAGCTGCTGCACCTCCGACCTCCTGTCTCTTCCCCATTATCCCATAGAATGTAAGTCCGCAAGGACAGGGTCCTCTCCCCTCTGTACCAGTCTGTCACTGTAAACTTGTTTACTGCAAACGATATTTATAACCCTGTATGTAGCCCCTTTCTCATGTACAGCACCATGGAATTAATGGTGCTATATAAATAAATTAATAATAATAATAAAATGTGAGCCTTACTGCGATCATTGGGAGGCAGAATGAAAACATCAACACAGGTGAAGAATTGGTTTTATTTATTTTTTACGCCGTACCTCATGCGATATAAGTGATTGGGCGACTTTATTTTTTGGGTCAGTGTGATTACAGCGATACCAAATTTATATCGGGTTTTCATGATTGGCTGCTGTCACTCATTAAACAATGTTTTTATTGCAAAAAATAGTTTTTATATCACCATATTTTGAGAGCTATAATTTTTCAATATTTTGGCCCACAGAGTCATGTTGAGGGCTTGTTTTTTGTTAGACGAGTTGACGTTTTTATTGGCACCATTTTCGGGCACATGACATTTTTTGATCGCTTTCTGTTCTGCGTTTGGGAGGCAGAATGACCAAAAACCAGCAATTCAGGAATTTTCTTTTAGGAGGGTTATGCCATTCCTTGTATAGTAAAATTGATAAGGCAGTTTTATTCGTTGGGTCAGTACATTTACAGCAATACCTCATTTATATCTTATTTTTATGTTTTGGTGCTTTTACACAACAAAAACTATTTAATAGAAAAAATAATTATTTTTGCATTGCTTTATTCTGAGAGCTATAACTTTTTTATTTTTCTGCTGATGGAGCTGTATGGTGGCTCGTTTTTTGAGGGACAAGATGACGCTTTGAGCGGTACAATGATCATTTATATCTGTCTTTTTGATCGCGTTTTATTCCATGTTTTGCGGTATGGTGATAAAGCATTGTTTTTAACCTCGTTTTTTATTATTTTTGATGGTGTTTACTAAAAAGGTCAACTAGTGGGACAGTTTTATAGGTCGGGTCATTGTGGATACGGTGATACCAAATATGTGTACTTTTATTGTTTGCATTTTTTTTCCATACAAATATTTATTTATGGATATAATATCTTATGATTTTTTTTTAATTATTTTTGATTTTTTAAAAAAATATTTTTACAATTATTTTAATTTTTTTTTACTCTTTTTTTACTTTGTCCCACTATGGGACTATCATTTTTTTGCAGGTCGATCGCTTCTACAGCATGGGGATGCAGCAGCATTCTCATACTAAAGTTCCGCTTATAATGCACTGCGCATGATCAGCAAGTTTCCTATCGCTGGTGACCCAGATGTTATCTTCCCAAAATCCGGTCACCATGGCAACGATCGACACCACGCATCTCCGATCCAAAGGCAGAGGGGCTGTCAGCCCTCTGCCGGCTCCCGGACTGCTGTAATTGTGTTTCATCACAGAACTACAGGGGTTAAAGTGCTGGGAGCAGTGCATGATGGCTCTTGGCAGTTAGTGCCGGATGTCAGCTGTCAGAATCAACGTGCGCGCGGGTGATCCTGCTGACGTTATAATCTGTCCCTGGTCAAATAGGCCTAGGACACATTGATGGATTATTAGGTCCGGTGTCAGAAAGGGGTTAAAAAAAAGTACTGCATTGCCTCTTCCAAATGCCCGAGATCTAAATTTAAGACACCTCAGCTCTACACTATTATAAATAGTTCTCTTTGAATGTATAATATTTCATCTTGAAACTCATCTGACATAAAATATTGGCCATTACAATAGTTTAGACCGAGCCCCATACTCTAATTACCCCAGAATAGTTTCACCACTTGTTACTCATTCTTTGATGATGAAGACTGTTGAGTTTGATCATTTCAGTAGTTGTGTTGTCTATAATCGCAGTTTTTCACTACAGTAAATAGTGTCCAAAATAGAGATTGTCTTGCTAATCGCCCTTTAACCTTTCTACTTGGATCTGGACTTACACGGAGACCTCTATTCTTGGGCCATGGTGTTACCTGCTGTTCTGTGGCGTAAGATGGCAAGAGGAATAATCCAGTAGTTGGGACAGAACCAGGAGGGCAGAGAAAATATAAAATCAGAAGACACAAGAGTAGTCATTAAATGCCCAGGTTAACAATAGGAAAGAAGCAGGGAGCTGAGCACAGAGGACTGAACCAGAGGAGAGCAAGACTGTATCTGGCAGTTTTCGGCAATATGCTTCAAGCTTTAGTAGGGTGTAGTGCTTTCCAGTTGGCAGAATAAGGGCGCAGAGTACAGCCAGCGTCACACACGCCGTCATATCCAGAAATGTTCCCAAAATAGTGATCCGTATGTCATCCGTAGGCAGGGTGTGGCAGCATATTTTGCGCATGTCATCCTCCGTATGTAATCCATATGGCATCCGTACTGCCATATTTTCTCGCAGGCTTGCAAAACGGACATGCAATGGATCCATGGGCTCAAATATTCATTAAAACATATAGAGTATATGTGTGTATATATATATATATATATATATATATATAAAAATATATATATATATTCAAAAAAAGGAGGCGCAGCACAAAAGAATAGAAAAAAGTGGACTTTAATGCCTAAACGGTGTGGCAACGTTTCGGATGTGTTATCCGAACATCCGAAACGTTGCCACGCCGTTCAGGCATTTAAGTCCACTTTTTTCATTTCTTTTGTGCTGCTTTTCCTTCTTTTTATTTATTATTGGTGACCATTGGATTACTGGTCGGAAGAGCTCTGCATGTTTTGTAAGGTAGTACTTGATGCTGTTCCAATTTTATATATATATATATATATATATATATATATATATATATATACTGTATTTAGATTTAATTCAGCGCTAGATAGCAGAAAAGCCGGTAATTCAATTGCCGGCTTTTCCTGTCTCTTTCCCAATCCCGACATGATATGAGGCATGGTTTACATACAGTAAACCATCTGATATCCCTTCTTTTATTACATATTTCTCTTTACTAATGTAAGAAGTGTCTTGGTGTCAAATTTGGGGGCTCTAGCTATTAAAGGGTTAAATCGCGGAAAAATCTGGCGTGGGCTCCCGCGCAATTTTCTCCGCCAGAGTGGGAAAGCCAGTGACTGAGGGCAGATATTATAGCCTAGAGAGGGACCATGGTCATTGCCCCCCCCCCCTGGCTAAAAACATCTGCCCCAGCCACCCCAGAAAAGGCACATCTGTAAAGATGCTCCTATTCTGGCACTTAGCCTCTCTTTTCCCACTCCTGTGTAGGGGTGGGATATGGGGTAATGAAGGGTTAATGTCACCTTGCTATTGTAAGGTGACATTAAGCCAGGTTAATAATGGAGAGGCGTCAATTATGACATCTATCCATTATTAATCCAATAGTACGAAATGGTTAATAAAACACACAATATTAAAAAGTGTATTAATGAAATAAAGACACATGGTGTTTTAATATTTTATTATACTCTTAATCCACCTGAAGACCCTTGTCACCTGAAATAAAGTTAAAAAAAACAAACAGTCTTGTCCCACGCTGTAAATCCATCTGAAGGGGTTAAATCATCTTACACCCAGGAGCTCTGCTAATGCAGCTGTGCTCCTGTCTGTAAAACTTGGTGAATGAATGGAATGCAGGGGAATGTACTATAGTTACCTCGAGTCGCGGTGATGCGCCCTCTGATGGATGAACTCATATGAACTCAAGCCTGGGAACTTTTCAGAATATTTTCCCAGTGTGTATGTGTATATGTGTATATATATATATATGTACACATTTATTCTACCTATTCTATTCTGTCAGTGTGATTTTACTGTACACCGCACTGAATTGCTGGCTTTTCTAAAGAACACCGCTGCGTATTTCTCGCAAGTCACACGCATGGTCCGTGTGTAATCCGTAATTTTCTCACCCCCATAGACTTTCATTGGCGGATTTTTTGCGCAATACGGGGACAAACGCAGCGTGCTGCGATTTTCTACGGCCGTGCAAGACCGTATAATACGGATGCGTAAAATACGGCAGATAGGAGCAGGGCCATAGAGAATCATTGTATGCAATCCGTATTTTCTGCGCCTCTCATACGTCCGGAATACTCGCTAGTGTGATGCCGGCCTATTTCATCTGGACAGTACACACACCCTTACTGCCAGACTGGATGGAACTACTGGTCCCAGTAAACTAATCTTAGTGGCTGGACAGAGCCTGCGCCACCCAAAGCTTCTGAGTCTGATGTCTTCTCTATCATCAGTGCTGCCTGCAGAATGAATAAGGCGGTATTTGGTGACAAAAGCAGACGTTGCAGCAGCAAATCCCAGATGAGATAGGACATTCCATTTGCAAAAGCCCTAATATGACAAAAAAGCAATAAAACAGTCCAGTAGAAATCCCCATAAAGTGACTCGATTTTGGAAATTATAACCCTCAGTGAATTATTCTATAGACGAGGTGACTATCTTGACTCCACAGGCACTTTCCGGAAATTAGCACTTACACATTTGCCATTTTATTCCCCAACACATAGTGCCCAGATTGTGCTCCAGGAGAGACACACACCATAAATTAACCCCTTCATGACCCTGGGTATTTTCGTTTTCGTTTTTCGCTCCCCTCCTTCCCAGAGCCATAACTTTTTTATTTTTTTCCGTCAATATGGCCATGTAAGGGCTTATTTTTTGCGGGACGAGTTGTACTTTTGAATGACATCATTGGTTTTACCATGTCGTGTACTAGAAAACGGGGAAAAAAAATTCCAAGTGCGGTGAAATTGCAAAAAAAAGTGCAATCCCACACTTATTTTTTGTTTGGCTTTTTTGCTAGGTTCAATAAATGCTAAAACTGACCTGCCATTTTGATTCTCCAGATCATTGAGTTTATAGACACCAAACATGTCTCGATTATTTTTTTTATCTAAGTGGTGAAAAAAATTTCCAAACTTTGCTAAAAAAAAAAGCACTATTTTCCGATACCCGTAGCGTCTCCATTTTTCGTGATCTAGGGTCGGGTGAGGGCTTATTTTTTGCGTGCCGAGCTGACATTTTTATTGATACCATTTTGGTGCAGATACGTTCTTTTGGTCGCCCATTATTGCATTTTACTGCAATGTTGCGGCGAACAAAAAAAAGTAATTCTGGCTTTTCTAATTCATTTTTTTTTTATTGATAGATCGGGCGATTCTGAACGCGGTGATACCAAATATGTGTAGGTTTGATTTTTTTTTGTTTCATTTTAAATGGGGGGGAAAGGGGGGTGATTTAAACTTTTTTATATTTTTTTTATTTTTTTTCATATTTTCGTAAACTTTTTTTTTACTTTTGCCATGCATTTAATAGCCTCCATGGGAGGCTAGAAGCTGGCACAAGTCGATCGCCTCTGCTGCATAGAGGTGATGCGCAGATCACTGCTATGCAGCAGAATTACAGGATTGCTATGAGCGCCGATCACAGGGTGATCCAGCATCAACAACCATAGAGGTCTCAAGGAGACCTCTGGATGTCAGGCCGATGCATCGTTGACCCCTGATCACGTGACGGGGGGCAGCGTTTAGCGCATTTCCGGCCGGATGTTCCGGAAGCGGTAGTTACAGAGGCATTTAACTACTTAATAGCGGCGGGTGGGTTGCGATTCCACCCGTCGCTATTGCAGGCACATGTCAGCTGTACAAAACAGCTGAAATGTCCCGGCTTTGATGCAGACTCACCGCCGGAGCCCGCATCAAAGCATGGGATCTGACCTCGGACGTACTATCCCGTCTGAGGTCAGAAAGGGGTTAAGTGGGTTGTCACTAAAATAATGTCAAATAGATGGATGCTAAATGTAGTTTGGGTACACTGCAAGACTCAGAAGCGAGAGGGAGATTTGACTTTGGGAGAGCGGATATTGCTGCATTGGTTTATGGAATCCATGTTCCATTTCAAGAACCTTTGAGCCAATAATAATGTGGAAACCTGTGTTTCTCCACTGACACAGATGATGGTCTTGAATGGAGACTTGTTTTCTGTAAGATGAGTAGACATTTTATCAGTATTATTTTTGCCTACATAACATTGGTGTTTTTTTATTGCATATTTGGGAGGCAGAATGAACAAACAGTTGAACACCACGCTCTACTAGTTCATGCTATGAGGTTTTCTATTACACTGTGAACTGCCATTGTCTTGGTGAATAATTCAATATTTTTTAAAAACTTGCAATTTTTACAGACAGTTTAAGTAAAAATGTAAAAAAAAAATTAAAATTAAGGATATTTTATTTAAAAATGATTTTTTTTTTTGTCTTAGCAGATGATTGTACCAGGAGATCAGAGGGACAGCTGACATCTTCAGTTTTTAAATCAGACGAGCGTGAGATCCCACAGAACACAATTGAAGTGAATGCAATTACTCCAGATATACCATCATCCCTTCACAGCAAAGATCTACCATCTGATCCTTTGAAACAGGTCCTGTCTTCTGTTTCATTATCGACTACTAAGGAAAATAAAAGTCACACAATAAGCATTAAAAAACTAACCACTCCCAAATCAAAGAAGCCATTTTCACCTTCAGAATATGGAAACCATTTTACCCTCGAAAAGTCTTTCCCTAAACCTCAAAAAAGTCACACAGCGGAGAACAGATTTTCTTGTTCCAAATGTGGAAACTGTTTTAACCGGAAATCAGATCTTGATAGTCACAAGAGCAGTCACACAGGGGAGAAGCCATTTTCCTGTTCAGAATGTGGGAAATGTTTTGCAGACAAATCAACTCTTGGTAAACATCAGAGAAGTCACAAAGAAGAGAAGCCTTTTTCCTGTTCAGAATGTGGGAAATGTTTTTTGTTTAAATCAACTCTTCTTAGTCACCATAGCACTCACACAGGGGAGAAGCCTTTTTCATGTTCAGAATGTGGGAAATCTTTTAACCGGAAATTTACTCTTATTAATCATCAGAGAATCCATACAGGGGAGAAGCTTTTTTCATGTTCAGAATGTGGGAAATGTTTTAGCCAGAAATCAAAGCTTCTTATTCATCAGAGAACCCACACAGGGGAGAAGCCTTTTTCCTGTTCAGAATGTGGGAAATGTTTTGCAGACAAATCAACTCTTGGTAAACATCAGAGAAGTCACAAAGAGGAGAAGCCTTTTTCATGTTCGGAATGTGGGAAAGGTTATAAGCAGAAATCAGCTCTTCTTATTCATCAGAGAACCCACACAGGGGAGAAGCCTTATTCATGTTCGGAATGTGGGAAAGGTTATAACCGGAAATCAACTCTTCTTATTCATCAGAGAACCCACACAGGGGAGAAGCCTTTTTCCTGTTCAGAATGTGGGAAATGTTTTGCAGACAAATCAACTCTTGGCAAACATCAGAGAAGTCACAAAGAGGAGAAGCCTTTTTCATGTTCAGAATGTGGGAAAGGTTATAACCGGAAATCAACTCTTCTTATTCATCAGAGAACCCACACAGGGGAGAAGCCTTTTTCATGTTCAGAATGTGGTAAAAGTTTCAATTGGAAATCAGATTTTGTTATGCACCAGAGAACCCACACAGGGGAGAAGCCTTTTTCCTGTTCAGAATGTGGGAAATGTTTTGCAGACAAATCAACTCTTGGTAAACATCAGAGAAGTCACAAAGAGGAGAAGCCTTTTTCATGTTCTGAATGTGGGAAAGGTTATAAGCGGAAATCAACTCTTCTTATTCATCAGAGAACACACACAGGGGAGAAACCTTTTTCATGTTCAGAATGTGGGAAAGGTTATAACAAGAAATCAAATCTTCTTATTCATCAGAGAACACACACAGGAGAGAATCCTTTTTCATGTTCGGAATGTGGGAAATGTTATAACCAGAAATCATCTCTTCTTATTCATCAGAGAACCCACACAGGAGAGAAGCCTTTTTCATGTTCAGAATGTGGTAAAAGTTTCAATTGGAAATCAGATTGTGTTAGACACCAGAGAAGCCACACAGGGGAGAAGCCTTTTTCATGTTCGGAATGTGGGAAAGGTTATAACCAGAAATCAACTCTTCTTATTCATCAGAGAACCCACACAGGAGAGAAGCCTTTTTCATGTTCAGAATGTGGAAAATATTTTAACCGGAAATTACATCTTCTTAATCACCAGAGAACTCACACAGGGGAGAAACCATTTTCATGTTCAGAATGTGGGAAATGTTTTAACCGGAAAGAGTCTCTTGATAGCCACCAGAAATCTCACACAGGGAAAAAGCTTTATTCCTGTTCAGAATGTGGGAAATGTTTTGCGATTAAATCAACTCTTCTTAGTCATCACAGAACCCACACAGGGGAGAAGCCTTTTTCATGTTCAGAATGTTGGAAATGTTTTAACCAGAAATCAAGACTTCTTATTCATCAGAGAACCCACACAGGGGAGATGCCTTTTTCATGTTCAGAATGTGGGAAAGGTTATAACGAGAAATCATCTCTTCTTATTCATCAGAGAACTCACGCAAGGGATAAGCCCTTTTCATGTTCAGAATGTGGGAAATGTTTTTTGTTTAAATCAACTCTTCTTAGGCACCATAGCACTCACACAGGGGAGAAGCCTTTTTCATGTTCAGAATGTGGGAAATGTTTTAACCGGAAATTTACTCTTATTAATCATCAGAGAATCCATACAGGGGAGAAGCTTTTTTCATGTTCAGAATGTGGGAAAGGTTTTAACCAGAAATCATATCTTTTAATTCATCAGAGAACACACACAGGGGAGTAGCCTTTTTCATGTTCAGAATGTGGGAAAGGTTATAAGCAGAAATCAACTCTTAATAAACATCAGAGAAGCCACATAGGGGAGAAGCCCTTTTAACTACAGGGTTGTCCATTACTAGGTAAACCCCTTGTCATTCCTCGTGTTTGGCGTCGCTAAAATAAAAACACTGATATTTACCTTCCACGCCAGGCCGTTCCAGTGGTGTCATCACTCTCGCTGCAGAGGCTCATGTGAGGTTGTTACATAACACGAGCCCTGCACTCAATCAGCACCACCTTAGTATGTATTTAATATCAACAGGAAGCCAGGTTGGCGGCTGTTATCTGACTTCCTCTTATTGTTCGATTAGTCCAAAGGTGGTGACAGTGACACTATCGCTGATTGGGCGCAGGGCTCACATGATGTAACAACCTCACATGAGCCCCTGGACCAGAAGTACTGACACCGGTGGAAGACTCCTGCATGGACGTTTGTGTAAGTGTTTTTATTTTAACAGGACCAAACATGAGGCATTAGAAGGGATTGTCCTAGTAGTGACATTCAAAAATTACTCAGGAGAGAAACTATATATTATTGACAAATTGTACAAAAACATATAACAGACTGTCATATAAATGAGAAAGGGAAATTGCATTAAAACTTACTGTATTTTTTGGACTGTAAGACACACTTTTAACAAGAAAAAAAGCTTGAAAAATTAGTGAGTGTGTCTTAATGACTGGAGGAAACTTCCTGTGACAAATGTGTCCTTCCTGGTCACTGAGAGAACTGCTCTCTGTCTTCCAACCCCACACCTAACTGATTGGTACTGGCAGGAGAGGAAGGTACCAGGAACTGCACAGAGGCTGCATATCCTGAGTGAGCAACTGTAGAACCTTCCACCTGACTTGCTCAAGGACCTTTCAGATCATGTAATCAATCACATGACCTGGAAGGAACAGCAAAATGGAGTAATGTATATGGAGCGCCCCCAGACACAGGGCCACAGAGTACGCAGTACCAAGTCTCTTCTTCTGCGGTTCTGGCGATGTCACGGTGGCTAGACCCCGGTCCGTGACCCTGCTAAGAGGCGTCCAATAAAAGATGTAGGTGGTGGTGCGTGGTGCAGGTGACGATGAATAACGAGGACACAGGGTTGCAGTCTCTTTACCTCTTTACTGAAGGCTTCAGAATCCTCAATCCAGAGCACTGCTAACCGAGGTGGCTGATGGCACATCCAGAGTTCCCTTTGCAGGTGGAAATTGGTGCCTACCAACTAGCGCTGTGTGTTGTAGTCCTTCCCTGCTGAGCACCACGGGATAGTCCTCACAACTGTTGTGTCTGTTTCTGATGTTCCCTCACAACTGATTCTGATGTTCTTCTCCGTCCCCCAGATGATATGGCTAGGACGCACCCGTATGACGGGTAGGCCTGGAGTTCTTCCGGGACCCTAGAGTCGCCTGTTGTGAATTCTACTTTTGGGCTCCCTCCGGGGGTTGTAAGTGGTAATGCAGCTGTAGATGCAGTAATAGATAACCCTATCTGCCCATCAAAGGGCAACCACTACTTTATGGATTCAGTGGTCAGTTAGTCCGTATGTGTGTATCCTATATATTACTTGTAACCTTTGTATCATGTAATACAACCATTGTGTGCACTACTATTGAGATTGCCCTTTGATGGGCAGATAGGGTTATCCATATATTATTATGTGGTTGTTCAGCCACTGGTACTATCCTCATTCCTATGAGTATGGTTTGTTTATATTTTCCCTTGTCTTTTGGTGTCCCCTATGGTATTTTTGCTTTTTTATTCTGTGAATTTTAAACAATATCAATAAACATGTGGTTTTAATTATGGGATCTCTTCGTTCTTCCCACTACAATTGTGTGGGATTAGTTGAGTACATACTCTTTTTGTAAACATCACTACTATCTTAAAGGCAACATTATTCTCAAGTACAACATATGAACATTCCCTTTAAGAGGGACTCAAGTTTCTTTGAGGTAGTGCAACTTCTCAAGTTGCGAGTTCGTTTGCAGCAGGAACTCCTGTACTGTTTCCAGGAACAGTTTCTTTGCAAAGAGTCCTTTTTCTTGTAAAACCAGTAGGGGGCACCTTTAATAAGGTGCAAACTATTTACAATAAGTTTGCAATCATGCATTGTCCATGATTCAGCAGTTCTTGGTAACTTGTGCAAAAATAGAAAAACAAAAGCAAAACAAAAAGCAATAGGGATCCCGGGTCAACTAAGGGATCCCTTTAAGAGATAACCCTGGTCGGGTTATAGCAGCAGAAAACACAAAAGGACAAACCGTTAACTATGTACAGTTTGCAGAACTTTAAGGCTTCATTCTGACTACTAGGAGGTGGTCTCCTTCTGGGCTTCACTTGGTAAACGGCCCGTGGTGGTATAGGGAGACCTGATCCCTGTCCAGGCAGCGACAGCACCCCTCCCCTGGGCCACCCTCCTCAACCGAGAGCGAGCGCGCCCCACAGGTACACGGTGGGTCGAGATATCCTGGGGTTCCGTTACCTTTTCCGCAGGGAGTTTGTCCTCCGAGGTCCCAGCCGCAGCCTGGAGGGTGATGCACCGCTGAACGCCCCGAGCCGTCCAGCCGACCTCCCTCCTCCATCAGGTATAGGTCACTGCGTCTCCGGGCTCCAAGTCGCGTTCCTTGTCATACCTTCCACCGCAAGACTTCACTTCCCTCCGGTCAACGCGGACTTGCAATGGCTCTCCAATCTCCAGAATAACTCCCCTTCCTTCCCGGGAGTTAAAGAAAAGCACCACTCCCCAGTGTGACGGTGGGACCTTCTCAGCATCCGTCAGGTCGATCTGGGCCGCAGGTTGGGGTCTATTCCTCCACGCTGTCATCAGGCACCGCAGGTGTTCTGCCTCCGGCAGGATTCTCAAGCCCTGTGCCTGCAGCTCACACTCTGCCGCTGCCGGGATGGAGGAAGCAGGGGACACTGGAGATAGGCTGACCTCCGTAGGCTGGCCCAGCCAACGGTCACCCGAGCGTCGGCTTCCCGGCGGCGTGCTATCTGTTGGGCCTCAGCTGCTGCCACACACTCCTCAGACGGCGGCCGGCTGGGTCCGCCCGGCGGTAACTCCATGAGGACCAGTCCCTGCAACGATGGCGAATCTGGGGCTGTGACGGGTAGTGCAGCCTCATGCTGGGTGAGGTCGTCCCCATGCGGTGCTTCCGACGTCGCCATCTTTGCCTCCTCGGTGTCTTCTTCCCGCGCTCTCTTTCGTGGGCAGCCCCGTCTACATGGTCCCCACCCCCCATAGAGAATGAGAAGGTGTACCTCAGCTGCTGACGTACACGTCCTCAGGATGCAGCAATACTTAGACTGGGCGGCCATTGTCTTTCGCGCTCTTCAGCTTGTTAACGCCCACTTCCACGCCCTTCTTCTCCTGCGCTCTCCCTAGCGCTGCAATGGCGGCGGTTTTTGGTGGCAAATGGCGATACACAGTCCTTGTAATAAATCACTGTTCAAGCACAATTCAAAAAAATAGCAAAAGGGACAATTTGCCCCAATATCTCTCTTAATCAAAAATGGCCAAAAGCATAGAGAAAACAAAAATATAAAAGATAACTTTTATTATAACTTATTTAAAAAACCACCTAATAAAATCTAGCCCAAGTGCAAATTTCTCAAACACTTGGTCATATCTGTCCATTAGACCAAACAAACATAGGATTCCTGATACATAAGGTCCTATTTGGTATATTTGTGACCAGTTCCAATTTCAAATCACATTCAGATTAGATGTCAAAATCATGTGTTCTTATTAGACTGTGTAGAAGGAACAAAACCTCTTTGTCATACAAGGCATACCAGTTACACCAATCACAGTCTCTATGTGGACTAGCCTATTTGGATAAGTCCAGCTATACCCATAACATTTCGCAAAGCAAATAAATTGGAGAGATCTCACCCATTAATAGCTCTGGTGCCGCTCATTAATTCTTCTCCACATAGTCGCTCTGCAAGCTGGGAGAGATGAGGTCCTCTTGCCCTATTTTGCCCTGTATAGGCTATTGCGGCCCTGACCCCAAATTACTCCCGCCCTTACAAGGGCAGTCCACAGCTGACCCTTTCAACAAGAGCCCTAACCATCCCTGTACGTCCCGATGCGTTTCGTCAGTATATAGACTCTTCAGGGGACCTCACACTATGTTAGGGTGCTAACTAGATGCGAGAACAAACAGCGGTCTTTCCTCTGTAGTTCATGGGCTTCGCGTGGTCATAACACGCCGCTCACTCCGTTCACTTTAAATAACGGTCTCATCTTAATTGTTCAGACAATCAATAATGATGAACCCTCCAATCGTAATGACTCACCCATTAGTCATTCCACCGCTTCCACACGCCATGAATACTCCTTCACGTGTGACAGCAAGATGGCCGCTATACTTCCGGTTCATGACCTGTACGCCGCCATACTAGCGTTACTGGCTCACCATGGTTACCATTCTGCTGTTTACTAACACGCCTCTATATGCGGCAGAAACATGCTAGTGTCTTTGGTACTCATCCCGGACACTCCCATATTGCCATTGCAGAATCCCCATGGTTACCACTCTCTGTAAATATCTCGATCAAGTATGGGTATCGCAACTACCGGTTTCAATTCCGGATGTTGATTCTGGAACGCAACTTGCGCTCCACACTAAGATACCTCCCGGCCATTACAGATGACATCATATTGCCGATTACCTTATCTACGGAGATCAATCAAACAGCGGGGGAATACATATACAATTAATCTAAATATTCATCTAGCGCGGAGTTACACACCAGAAACCTTTTATTTGAAAAAATGGAAAGAATCTCATCAACGATGCTCCATCGGTTATGCTATTCTACCCACCAACCGCCGGAGAAATCAAATTCAATCCAAAATTAAACCGATGTTATACTACGTCACTCTAAAGGAACTCTAAATGAAACAACTATAATTCAGTTGCTCATTGAGCCCCCTCGGAGCTACTGTATTTAAGTGGAAGATCCATCTGGTTTCATTTTGCAGTATTTTTTGTCCCAATTACCGCCTCTCAAAGGTTTTGCCACCTTCTCAATACCCATAAATTTTATAGAGCTTATATTGCCCCCCTGTCAGACGTTAATATGTCGAGCAATCGGGGTCTCTCTCTTATGAATGATGTCTCCAATATGTTCACCGATTCTTCGTTTAAACTCCCTGATTGTTTTTCCAATATACTCTTTCCCACAGAGGCATGTTGCCCTATAGATGACTCCCTTGCTACTACAGTTAATAAATTCCTTAATTGTATATTGCTTACCCGTAACATTACTTGTAAAACCAGCACCTGTATCAATCTGGGAACAAGCCACACAATGGCCACATTTAAAACACCCTTTCATGTTGTTTGTTAGCCATGATTCAGCTACAGGGCGCTTAAAGTGGCTTTTCACAAATCTATCTTTTAATGATCGGCCTCTCCTGTATGTAATTAGTGGCCACTCCGTTAGATCTTTACCAATATCCGGGTCCATTAATAAGATAGACCAATGCTTGGTCAAGATCTTTCGTACTTCATCTGCTCCGTTATCAAATGTAGTAATCAATCTCATATGTCCCTCATCTTTTTTTCGGGGAGCCGGTCTCAACAACTCTGATCTCTTTTTATGTTTCACTTCTTTGTATGCCCGTTTAAGAACATCCGAAGGGTAACCTCTCTCCAAAAACCTGCTACGTAGTTCCCTTGCCTGCTTCTCAAATGCTTCTTCAGTGGAGCAATTCCTCCGGATCCTGAGGTACTGACTCTTGGGTATTCCTCTTTTCAAATGTGTGGGATGGCTGCTTTCCCACTTTAACAATGAGTTTGTTGCCGTGGGTTTCTTATATGTGCACGTACTCAGTGTGCCCTCATTCTTAGTTATCAGAATATTGAGGAAAGGCAGCGCAGATGGATCGATTACAGACGTAAAGAATAGACTCACATCATTCTTATTAAGGGCACTCACCAATGATGTAAATTTTTCCGCTGAATTACCCCAGAATGTCGTCTATATATCTTATCCAACAATCAATCCGTCCGATACTTTCCAATTCGCTGCCAAAAACATAGGATTCCTCCCACCAGCCCAGGAACAAATTTGCGTACGTGGGGGCACAAGGGCACCCCATCGCAGTGCCCCTGAGCTGGTGGTATATCCTTTGATCAAACAGGAAATAATTCCTTGTTAAGCAGAACCTCATCAATTTAAGCACAAACTCGTTATGCAGCCGGAACTGGCAACCTTTAGTGCTCAAGAAGTGTCTAATGGCTTCTAACCCTTTATCATGGGGTATTGAGCTGTAGAGGGCCTCTACGTCTACACTCCCGAGTTGTACCTCAGGATCCACTGTAAGGTCCTCCAGTCTGCGAAGAAGATCAGGCGTATCTTGTACAAACGATTGGAGAGAGGATACAAATGGCTTCAAAACTTGATCTAAATAAATGCCTAAATTTTGAGTCAGATTGTCTATGCCTGCAACAATGGGTCTCCCTTTGAGTGGGGAGACCCCTTTATGCACTTTTGGTAGGCAATAAAACGTAGCCATAACTGTGTTTTTGCGCATCAGAAAATCATATTCCACCTTGTTAATAACTCCATTAACCATTCCCTCATCCAAGATACATTTCAATTCAGCAATATACTCAGTGGTTGGATTATTACTCAGAATTTCGTAACTGTTTCGATCACTTAACAGTGCCTCACACATCTTTTGGTAGTCCGCTGTATCCAGGACAACCACATTGCCACCCTTATCTGAGGGTTTAATCACAATGTGGTTGTCCTGCTCCAGCTCATGAATCACCATCATCTCAGTTCTAGTACAGTTATATCTTTTAAATAGCTTTTTTTTCCTGTAAGGATTCAAGATCATGTATAACTAAATTCTCAAAAATATCCACAGCAGAGACTTCACCTGTCTGTGGAGGCATTCTTGTACTTTTATGTTTGAGATCCGTAAAGGGACCCTTACCCATGGTGTGGGGATTCACTTCTCCGATACTTTGCAGCAATCTCACATCTGCCAAAAGATCAGTAGGGATACCCATGTCAATGCAAGTACGGTTATCCTGTTTTTGAAAAAAAAATTTCCACCGTATCTTGCGTAAAAATAGATTCAAATCTTTTACTGAGCGAAACAAATCAAAATTACTGCTAGGGACAAACGTGAGACCTTTTTGTAAAACCCGAGTTGCCTCCTCACTGAGTACTTTTGTTGAGAGATTAATCACCTGAATATCTCCTTGGTTAGACAATTTAGCTATGGGGTATTGATTTTCAATCGATGTTCCTTTATAAACACGGGGTCTGGTGGGTGGATAGTTTACTTTCTGTTCTGTAGCCGATTCCTTAGAGGATAACTTTGGTCTAAAAAATGCCCCCCCACACCGCTATCAGTTCTATCCAATCCTCCTCTATTACCTCGACCCCTACCTTTCCCTCTACCTCTCCCTCTAGAGGATCTACCTCTCCCCTCTGTGTCAGAAAAATCTGTATCAGTGGATGATATGTCTGTTTCAAGATCCAGATTGGTTGCCTTAGGCCCAATTACCATATAGGCTCTGTTATCCTTGAAGTCTTGTGTATCTCTCAAGTACTGGCGGTGTTTCCGCTCCTTGAGATGATGCTGAAAACGTTCAAGATTCCCTTGCAATTTGTTCTCTTTTACTGAGAAATTTGTTTCATTAGAAAAAAATTTTTAGTGACCTCAATCTGTTCTTTTAGCTGTTCATTTAGCCCACTAAGGGTTTTCTTCTCTTCCTCTAAAAGGAGTTGCATGAGTCGTAAGGAGCTACTAGTAGCCTCCTTCTCCCATTTAGCTATGAAACTCGAATTTTTGTGCCTATTGCCTGCAGAAATATTAATTCTTAAACCACGTGGGACGATGCCTGCCTTTAGATAATTTTCTAGGCTTTGCACCTCCCACCATGATATGATCTGGTCTCTGTATATTTTAGTCAGTTCTTTAAAAGCTGAATTATATGTTGGAAGGTATTTCTTCTGTGTAAGGTTCTGCTCTGAAAATACTTCCCTAGCCTCAACCAGCCATTGATCCGTGTTCAGGCCTGTTGATAGGAATCCTGCCATACCAATACAATTTTTTTTATCAGAAAAATAGCAAATTCAAGCACAATTCAATCACAGTTCCAAGGCACACATGACCTGATTCGTCAGGCTTAAGTAGATCGTGACGCCAAGTTTGGAGCGCCCCCAGACACAGGGCCACAGAGTACGCAGTATCGGGTTTCTTCTGCGGTTCTGGCGATGTCACGGTGGCTAGACCGTGACCCTGCTAAGGGGCGTCCAATAAAAGATGTAGGTGGTGGTGCAGGTGACGATGAATAACGAGGACACAGGGTTGCAGTCTCTTTACCTCTTTACTGAAGGCTTCAGGATCCTCAATCCAGAGCACTGCTAACCGAGCTGGCTGAGACCGGCCAGTCCAATGGCACATCCAGAGTTCCCTTTGCAGGTGGAAATCGGTGCCTACCAACTAGTGCTGTGTGTTGTAGTCCTTCCCTACTGAGCACCACGGGATAGTCCTCACAACTGTTGTGTCTGTTTCTGATGTTCCCTCACAACTGATTCTGATGTTCTCCGTCCCCCAGATGATATGGCTAGGACGCACCCGTATGACGGGTAGGCCTGGAGTTCTTCCGGGACCCTAGAGTCGCCCCTCTCTCACTGTTGCCCCCTATGTCTGCTTAGGTGATTTAGGTGAGACAGCCCGCCTATAACTGACTGTCCTGCCGCTGTTTGAAGTAATGCTTGGAGCCCAATACTTCCTTGGCGTTCCGGCCACCGGCTACGCGCCTCAGTAGGATGTTGCCTCGGTCTTACAGCACGACTCCTACTGGCTTTATCTCCTTGTTGCTTTGTTCTCGTTTCTCACTCTTCACAATAAACCTCGCTTCTTGTCCTTTCTTTGGGTACCGCCACAATGAAGTGCAGGCGCGGTCCCGTAACGTCCTCTTCTAGTTCACTAGGTCTCTGCCAGGATCCCACCCCTGACAGGGCCCCTTCTGAGTCTCTCCCCGCAACACCCCCTGCCACGGGATGTTGCCTGTTCAATCCCCAGTCAGCTTCTCTCTAACTTTCGGTCCAACCCCCAGTTTTACCAGATTGTGAGGAGTGGCCTAATGCATAGTGCCCTTAGCTCCCCCTGGAGGCCAGACTATGAAGTGTATTGGTGTCTGTGATACCTGGTCAGGTGAACTCCTTAGATGCCATCGGACGTACCAGCACTCCCCTTAGCAGCGGAGCGCCAATACTGCAACGACCAGGACTCTGGGGCGCTGCATATATACATTCTATGTGTATGCAAATGTTCATATTTAGCAGAGCTGTGTGTATGTAAGTGTGCGTATTTAGGAGAACTTTGTATATCTATGCATATAATATGGAGCAGAAATGTGTGAGTACGTACATGTCTCTCACCAAGAACAATCTCAATTATTCATATTTAGATACTTTATTTATACCTTATTAAAAAGGAACTACGTGATATGATCCTGATCAGAAAAACTTTACAAATTGGCACTATAGAAATGAAAAACTGTATATAATTCCTATGGCATATACATTAAATCACGTGTTAAAAGTTAGGTAGGTGGAAAGGGGTATGGAGCCTCAATCATTTCCCCATTAGTTATTCATCTTTATGTACCCTTCCTTGCCACAGAGGTTGGCACCCTAAATTGAGCATGCAAGTTGTGGCGCCCCACTTACCGTCTTCTTACCCTGATTACCCCTAGAACGTCCTCAGTACTACAACCCCTCACAGCATGAAAAAGTTAAACCAAACATAGTTTTGTTAAATAGTCATCTGAAGAGATATCTGTAAATAAAGTGATAGTGTGTTAAACAACAATATTTCTTATACTACATAAGAGGCTCCTTCAATACTTACAGAGGTATAATTCAGATATTTAGGACACCAAAAGATAGTGTCCGTGCCTCTAATAAGGTGCCAATAGTGCCACATTGTTGTCACAGAGAAGTAAAGTGACCATGCATGATATTCACACATAGAAGGAGCGTTATAGGTAGTATAAGCTATGTGTGAATTTCATGCGTGGTCACTTTACTTCTCTGTGACAATACAGTAGCACTATTGGCATCTTATTAGAGGCACGGACAATTTATCAATTTATTTCATGAGCATTTGAATTACACCTCTGTAAACATATAAAGCTTCTTCTATGTAGAACAAGCTATGTTTACAGAGGTGTAATTCAAATGTTCATGAAATAAATGGATAAATTGTCCGTACCTCTAAGGTGCCAATAGTGCTACAATATCGTCACAGACAAAACACCTCTTCAACTTGTAAATAGCGAGTCCATTCAAAATGTTGTAGGTTCCAGCTTGTCAGAACAATGTGTATAAAAACCGCACATAGCTACCATTATATTGCGAACAGGTAAATTGTTTGACATGTGGTAATATAATTTATACCAAAAACAATGATGAATCTTTCTCGTTATATTGGACTTCTATTATTCTGAACACTACTGTATATGCGATTTTTGGTGTGGGGAAATGGCTTCCTCAAGATGAGGATTGGCAAAGAGAATTTCCCAGTGTCTTTTGACTCCTTGGTAAACGCTGCTGGATTGATTATCAAAGGTGCCAATAATATGCATAAATCCACCCTCTGGTTCTCTCCTTGCCAGACTGAGAAGTGGATGTCTGTCTCTCCTCAAAGCATGATTAAAGGCTGCAGTAAAGACATTAGTGGCATATTGTTTGTCATAGAAAATATTAAAATCTCCCCTCCTTCTGTCCTCTCTTTTTTGCAGTGGGACAAAAGCTTGCAATCTAGCTAACACTCTTAGAAATAGATTACATTGTAGAAAAAGAGACGTGAACCATCCTATCTAACATGCAGGCAGCTCCTTTTGTGAAGTAAAGGTTTCTTGTAATGTCAACTAGGGTGTGTGTTGTGCAACGTCAAAGAGTTATTGTTTGGACAGGTAATTGAGATTTAGAATAGACAGAAGAACTCTTTTCAGAGGATTGGACAAATAATTAAGACAGGAAAAGGTTTCTGTGTAGTGAGAGGATTAAAGCAAAGACCTCACACCTTAGAGATACTATTGCTTTTCACAGGTGCACATTCCTTTCATCCAAACATCTTCACCAGATGCCTGGCACTGATGGAAAAGTATGAGGCTATGTGCACATGTTCAGGTTTTTTTGCTTTTTTTCACGTTTTTTCACAATAAAAACGCTATCAAAACTCATTAAAAACGCATACATTATGTATCCTATCATTTGGAATGCATTCTGCATTTTTTGTGCACATGATGCATTTTTTCCGCAAAAAAAACGCATCGCGGTAAAAAAGCAGTATGTTAATTCATTTTACGGATTTTCCGCGTTTTTCCCGCAATTCTATGCATTGGGAAAAAAACGCATCAAAAACGCGGAAAAAAAATGCATGCGGATTTCTGGCAGAAATGTCCGGTTTTTGTCAGGAAAATTTCTGCAAGAAATCCTGATGTGTGCACATACCCTGAATATTGGGGCTTGTATAAGTTGATAGTCACGGGATATATATTTTTTGCTTCAGAGTTAATCGGGGAAAAATCTGCATGTTTTCTCATAACTGTAACCCCTGCCTATAAACCACAAATCCATAGAGGCCAGAAAACTGACAGCAGCCATGGCATGGCTAAGGTAAAATCCTAATGGAAAGTATGGCGGTGATCTCAAACTTCTGCAATCATCAAGAGTGAAGTTATCACATAAATTTTGGGTTTCATAAAATCCTGAAGGGCTGATAACATCCCACAATCCGGCCTGTTATGATCCTTAGTGGCTTAGGATCACAAATCTGACCAGCTAAGTAGGAGAACATAGGACGAGCTCTGGGGATGTGGTAACTAGACTGACCGCAAACCTGATCCTAACCGCACACACTATAGGCAGCCGTGGAACGTTCCTAAAATCCTAGACGTCTCTTCACAGCCTGAGAAACTGGCTACCCCTAGAGAGAAATAAAAGCCTCACTTGCCTCAGAGAAATAACCCCAAAGTTTAGAACAGCCCCCCACAAATAATAACGGTGAGTAAAGGAGAAAGCACAAACGTAGAAATGAAAACAGATTCAGCAAAGGAGGCCCGCTAATCACTAAACGGAAAGAGGATAGCAAGAATCTGTGCGGTCAGTATAAAACCCTATCCAAAAATATCCACGCAGAGAATGCGAGAACTCCCACACCAACTAACGATGTGAGGGGAGCAACTCTGAACCCCAGAGCTACCAGATCACATATTAGCAAGCTGGACAGAACTCATCATATACTAGGAAACATATTGAACACAGATGAGCAAAAATGAACAAACAAAAACTTAGCTTCTCTTGGCGAGACTGATAACGAATGTAGTCAGAAGAGATCAGAACAGCACTGAATACAACGACAGCAGGCAACAAATGAAGGTCCAGGTGAGTTAAATAGGAAACCTGACTAGCAGGTAACGAGGCAGCTGATCCCAGCCACAGACCCGCAGAATGACAAAAGAGCCACCAGAGGGAGCCCAAAGATACAACTCACACAGTACCACTCACAACCACAGGAGGGAGCCCGAGAACAGAGTTCACAACACCGCTCCACGTGAGGTCATCACAGGATGATGTGTGTGTCACTCAGGTACTGATAAAAGGTCATGATCTTGATTCCTTTAGACAGATACACATTGTGTATGCATGAATCCTGTTAGCTGAATGGTACCCAAATCAAAGTGCTCTTCCACTAAATTGGCTCATCTCTGTGAGTGATGTATTAACTTTCTTCCGCTATTCCTTTTTATTTTAAGTAGCTGTATATGCTGTATTGTTTTGTCCCTATTGTAAAATATTTTGTACGTTTGATAAACATTGCCTATCATTTGGATTAAATATAAAACGTAATAGTAGCGTTCCTTTTGTTCTGTAAACCACACACCTGAAAGCCAGAACCAGGCCTCCAGTCAGCCTGTATAATAAAATCGACTGGTGGTGGTGGCGAGTAGTGCTGTGGTTATCGTGGACTTCGCAGTGACTGTGTCGGGGGTATATACATAAATTCCCAGCATTGGAATCGGAGGTGTATATAGCATACGCTCACTGTTCGCTTCCTGATAACCGGCCTATTATGGAAACAACTTGTGGCCTCCTCCGTTGTCGGTCATTCGTGTAATTGTCCGGACGATAGGGTGTAGCAGATAGCTGTTCGGCACAAAAGATCACAGCTGGTGTTTCTGCGTCACCTTCCCAGGCTGCGATCATTGACATCCTTTATTAATAAAACGAGATATATGACCCCGAGGCTACAGGGTCTAGAAGAGGGGAAAAGACAAGAAATAGGGCGCAGATCTAAGTGCAAATTATTTAGTTCAACTCAATTTTCAAAGGCTAAATTGCTCAAATTTGATGTGGCTTGTGTCATAGCGTATCGACCTTTGTAGTCTGGATGAGATGCCTCGTCTCCCTGATATGCAGCTACAGGTCCTTCTCAAAAAATTAGCATATAGTGTTAAATTTCATTATTTACCATAATGTAATGATTACAATTAAACTTTCATATAGATTCATTATCCACCAACTGAAATTTGTCAGGTCTTTTATTGTTTTAATACTGATGATTTTGGCATACAACTCCTGATAACCCAAAAAACCTGTCTCAATAAATTAGCATATCAAGAAAAGGTTCTCTAAACGACCTATTACCCTAATCTTCTGAATCAACTAATTAACTCTAAACACATGCAAAAGATACCTGAGGCTTTTAAAAACTCCCTGCCTGGTTCATTACTCAAAACCCCCATCATGGGTAAGACTAGCGACCTGACAGATGTCAAGAAGGCCATCATTGACACCCTCAAGCAAGAGGGTAAGACCCAGAAAGAAATTTCTCAACAAATAGGCTGTTCCCAGAGTGCTGTATCAAGGCACCTCAATGGTAAGTCTGTTGGAAGGAAACAATGTGGCAGAAAACGCTGTACAACGAGAAGAGGTGACCGGACCCTGAGGAAGATTGTGGAGAAGGACCGATTCCAGACCTTGGGGAACCTGAGGAAGCAGTGGACTGAGTCTGGTGTGGAAACATCCAGAGCCACCGTGCACAGGCGTGTGCAGGAATTGGGCTACAGGTGCCGCATTCCCCAGGTAAAGCCACTTTTGAACCATAAACAGCGGCAGAAGCGCCTGACCTGGGCTACAGAGAAGCAGCACTGGACTGTTGCTAAGTGGTCCCAAGTACTTTTTTCTGATGAAAGCAAATTTTGCATGTCATTCGGAAATCAAGGTGCCAGAGTCTGGATGAAGACTGGGGAGAAGGAAATGCCAAAATGCCTGAAGTCCAGTGTCAAGTACCCACAGTCAGTGATGGTGTGGGGTGCCATGTCAGCTGCTGGTGTTGGTCCACTGTGTTTCATCAAGGGCAGGGTCAATGCAGCTAGCTATCAGGAGATTTTGGAGCACTTCATGCTTCCATCGGCTGAAATGCTTTATGGAGATGAAGATTTCATTTTTCAGCACGACCTGGCACCTGCTCACAGTGCCAAAACCACTGGTAAATGGTTTACTGACCATGGTATTACTGTGCTCAATTGGCCTGCCAACTCTCCTGACCTGAACCCCATAGAGAATCTGTGGGATATTGTGAAGAGAAAGTTGAGAGACGCAAGACCCAACACTCTGGATGAGCTTAAGGCCGCTATTGAAGCATCCTGGGCCTCCATAACATCTCAGCAGTGTCACAGGCTGATTGCCTCCATGCCACGCCGCATTGAAGCAGTCATTTCTGCCAAAGGATTCCCGACCAAGTATTGAGTGCATAACTGAACATTATTATTTGATGGTTTTTTTTGTTTGTTATTAAAAAACACTTTTATTTGATTGGACTGGTGAAATATGCTAATTTATTGAGACAGGTTTTTTGGGTTATCAGGAGTTGTATGCCAAAATCATCAGTATTAAAACAATAAAAGACCTGACAAATTTCAGTTGGTGGATAATGAATCTATAATATATGAAAGTTTAATTGTAATCATTACATTATTGTAAATAATGAAATTTAACACTATATGCTAATTTTTTGAGAAGGACCTGTATAGTCCGGATACAACGGATCTGTCAGCCAGGAGACCGTGGAGTGAAGTTCAGAAAAAAAAGTTCATCCAGTCTGTTCAGCGCTCGCAGGTAACAGGCACCAAGCAGAGGTATTACAAATCTTCAGTAATTTATTTAAAATAAAAGATCTTAAAAAAACAATACATAGAACAACGGGTTTTGGCTATATACTTATTAAAGCCAGGAGGTTAATAATTTTGACCTCTTTCTCGATTTAAATAAATTTGTGAGGAGACATTTTATTCTCCAAAAGAAAAATGCAAGCACCTCAAATCTGAAAATAGATAAATGTTCAGAAACTACAGACAATACTACAGACTTATTAAATAAAGGTAGAACTAAAATTAACATTATCTATACGTGTACTTTAATCTATTGATAAAATTTAACCTATAACTAATTCCTTCAAATATATTATGCAAAGGAAAAGGGTACAACCCATGATATAGAGGTAAATACCCATGAGAGGAATAAGATAGATTCTTGAGTGTGGATTGCACAAGTTCAAACCCAATAGAAGGAACTAATGCATGTAATAAGTTCCTATATAAATTAAAGATACGGAATTAACAGTATGATCAAATAAACGAATAGTCTTTTCAGATTTATTTATTTGTATAAACAGAAGAGATGTTTGAAACTTTTTTATTATATTTTTTAAGAAAAAGTTTTTTATTAAAAGAAGTATAATATAATAGATATAATCATTGAATATATATTGTGTTTATGGGTAATGATATAGTTTCAAATTTTATATATCCACATATATTGTATATATGCTAATTAATGGTTTTATGTGTTCCTTATAATTTATATTTTATTATGTATTTTAACTGTTCAAATGAATATACTTATACACGGATAAGCTAAAGCTATATACTGAAAACCACTAAGCAGCAAAGAAGCTAATGAAGAACCACCAGGTCTTGATCAATTAACATAAATAATTATTCAAGTGGACCTATGTAGACTATATAACTCCAGCAGTCTATAAAGTAATATCATACCTGAGGAAGGCTATTTTTAATAAGTATATAGCCGAAACGCGTTGTTCTATGTATCGTTTTTTAAGATCTTTTATTTTAAATAAATTACTGAAGATTTGTAATACCTCTGCCTGGTGCCTGTTACCTGGGAGCGCTGAACAGACTGGATGAACTTTTTTTTCTGAACTTTATTAATAAAACGGTTTCTGAGGTCTCTAGGTTGTGAAAAGAAGTCCTCTGTTTTAGAGCAATTTTGTCTCATCCTTAAATATTGGCTCTTTCAAAGCTCTGGAATGATTGCTAATGCCAATTTAAGAAACTGTTGCTAGTGGTAGAGAGAACACAGTCTAATTCTTTTTTATCTGGATGTCCAAAAACATAAACAAACTTTATCCATCCCAACAGTAAATGTTAAACGTATAATATTAGAATTTAGGCTGATGACAACTCTAGACAGTTCTTCCCCAGATCCTGACCACAATATCAAGATGTCATCAAGGAATTGGCCTCAAAAGATGATCATTAGCGCTCACCAGTTGGCGTTATCCTAAAATATGGCTCCCACCAGCTGAGTTGATTAGCATAGAATGGTGCGCAGGAGGAACCCACAGCAATACTCCTATAACTCTAGGAAGTGCTTACTCGTAAAATCAAACAAAAGGCAATTGTGTGTCAGAAGGAGAGTGGTTGGATGATCTAGAGCTTGTGTTTCTCAAAGTGAGTGGCCTAAGACCTCAGAAAGTGTTTTGTTGCCCTGACATCAAATTCATGAGGGATGCTGCTTTATAAAGATTCAACATCAATGGATGCTGTTATGATCCCAATGGCTGAGGATCTCTGATATTCCGGCAAGATAGCAAAAAATATAAATACTGCTCTAGGGAGGTGGAAACTGGGCTAACCGCATACCTGATCCTAACACAAACAACTAGAAGTAGCCAGTGAGCGTGCCTACGTTGGTTCTAGACGCCTCGAGCCAGCCGGAGAACTGACTATCCCTAGAGAGAAATAATAAGACCTCACTTGCCTCTAGAGAAATTGAACCCCAAAGATATAGAAAGCCCCCAACAAATAATAACGGTGAGGCAAGAGGAAAGCACAAACGTAGAGATGAACTAGATTCAGCAAAGTGAGGCCCAATAGTCTAAATAGCAGAAAATAGATAGTGGACTATGCGGTTAGCAGAAAACCCTACAAAAACATCCACGCTGAACATTCAAGAACCCCCATACCGACTGACGGTGTGGAGGGAGAATATCAGCCCCCTAGAGCTTCCAGCGAGTCAGAAAATCAAATGTGAAGCAAGCTGGACAAAAACACTGAATAATGCAAACGATCCAAATGTACAAAACAGACTTAGCTTTTCTTGCATGAGGCAGACTGAAAGGAATCCGGAGGAGACCATATAGGTCTGGATACAACGATGCCAGGCAAGAGACTGAGTCCAGAGGAGACTTAAATAGGGAACACCTGCTGCTTAATGACACAGCTGGAGCTCAGGCCTGCAAAAAGACATGCCTAACATAATACCGTTAGTGACCACCAGAGGGAGCCCAGAAACAGTTCACAACAGTACCCCCCCTTGAGGAGGGGTCACCGAACCCTCACCAAGACCCCCAGGGCGACCAGGATGAGCAGCGTGAAAGGCATGAACCAAATCAGCCGCATGAACATCAGAGGCGACAACCCAGGAATTATCCTCCTGACCATAGCCTTTCCATTTAACTAAATACTGGAGTTTCCGTCTAGAGATACGAGAATCCAGAATCTTCTCCACCACGTACTCCAACTCGCCCTCAACCAAAACCGGGGCAGGAGGCTCAACAGCAGGAACCATAGGCACCATGTACCGCCGCAACAAGGACCTATGGAACACATTATGAATAGCAAATGACGCTGGAAGGTCCAAGCGAAAAGACACCGGGTTAAGGATTTCCAAAATCTTATAAGGACCGATAAAGCGAGGCTTGAACTTAGGAGAGGAGACTTTCAAAGGAACATGCCGAGAAGACAACCAAACCAAATCCCCAACACGAAGTCGAGGACCCACACCGCGGCGGCGGTTGGCAAAACGCTGGGCCTTGTCTTGTGACAATTTCAAATTGTCCACCACATGGTTCCAAATCCGCTGCAACCTATCCACCACAGAATCAACCCCAGGACAGTCAGAAGGTTCAACCTGGCCCGAGGAGAAACGAGGATGAAAACCAGAGTTGCAGAGAAAGGGTGAAACCAAGGTGGCAGAACTAGCCCGATTATTAAGGGCAAACTCAGCCAGTGGCAAAAAGGTAACCCAGTCGTCCTGATCAGCAGAAACAAAACATCTCAAATAAGTCTCCAACGTCTGATTAGTTCGCTTGGTCTGGCCATTAGTCTGAGGATGAAAAGCCGACGAAAAAGACAAATCAATACCCATCTTAGCACAAAAGGATCGCCAGAATCTGGACACAAACTGGGATCCTTTGTCAGATACAATATTCTCAGGGATGCCATGCAAACGAACCACATTCTGAAAGAACAAAGGGACCAAATCAGAGGAGGAAGGCAACTTAGGCAAGGGCACCAAATGGACCATTTTAGAAAAACGATCGCACACCACCCAGATGACAGACATCTTCCGAGATACCGGAAGATCCGAAATGAAATCCATGGAAATGTGCGTCCAAGGCCTCTTTGGGATAGGCAAGGGTAAAAGCAACCTGCTGGCACGAGAACAGCAAGGCTTAGCCCGAGCACAAATCCCACAGGACTGCACAAAAGAACGCACATCCCGCGACAAGGAAGGCCACCAAAAGGACCTAGCCACCAAATCTCTGGTACCGAAAATCCCAGGATGTCCCGCCAACACCGAAGAATGAACCTCAGAAATAACTCTGCTGGTCCATCCATCCGGGACAAACAATCTCTCCAGTGGACAACGATCAGGCCTATCAGCCTGAAATTTTTGCAGCCCTCGTCGTAAATCTGGGGAAATGGCAGACAAAATCACTCCCTCTCTGAGAATACCAGCCGGCTCGGAGACTCCCGGAGAGTCAGGCACAAAACTCCTAGAAAGCGCATCAGCCTTCACATTCTTCGAACCAGGCAGGTACGAGACCACAAAGTCAAAACGGGAGAAAAACAACGACCAACGAGCCTGTCTAGGATTCAGGCGCTTGGCAGACTCGAGGTAAATCAGATTTTTATGATCAGTCAAGACCACCACACGATGTCTAGCTCCCTCGAGCCAATGTCGCCACTCCTCAAATGCCCACTTCATAGCCAACAACTCCCGATTACCAACACCGTAGTTCCGCTCAGCAGGCGAAAATTTCCTTGAAAAGAAGGCGCATGGCTTCATCACGGAGCCATCAGAACTTTTTTGCGACAAAACAGCCCCTGCACCAATCTCAGAAGCATCAACCTCAACCTGGAAGGGAAGAGAGACATCCGGCTGGCACAAGACTGGAGCTGAAGTAAACCGACGCTTCAGCTCCCGAAAGGCCTCCACGGCCGCAGGAGACCAGTTCGCAACATCAGAACCCTTCTTAGTCATATCCGTCAAAGGTTTAACCACGCTGGAGAAATTAGCGATAAAACGATGGTAAAAATTAGCAAAGCCTAAGAACTTCTGCAGGCTCTTAACAGACGTGGGCTGAGTCCAGTCATGAATGGCACGGACCTTGACTGGGTCCATCTCCACAGTAGAAGGGGAAAAAATAAAACCCAAAAAAGAAACCTTCTGTACCCCAAAGATACATTTTGAGCCCTTCACAAATAGAGCATTCTCCCGCAGAACCTGAAACACCATCCTGACCTGGTTCACATGGGACTCCCAATCATCAGAAAAAAACAAAATATCATCCAGATAAATAATCATAAATTTATCCAGATATTTCCGGAAGATGTCATGCATGAAGGACTGAAACACAGAAAGAGCATTAGATAATCCGAAAGGCATCACCAGGTACTCAAAATGACCCTCGGGCGTATTAAATGCCGTTTTCCATTCATCTCCCTGCTTTATGCGCACAAGGTTATACGCACCACGAAGATCTATCTTGGTGAACCAACTGGATCCCTTAATCCGAGCAAACAAATCAGACAACAATGGCAAAGGATACTGAAATTTAACCGTGATCTTATTCAGAAGACGATAATCAATACAAGGTCTCAGAGACCCGTCCTTCTTGCCCACAAAAAAGAATCCTGCACCAAGAGGGGACGAGGATGGGCGAATATGTCCCTTCTCCAAAGACTCCTTTATATAACTCCGCATCGCGGCATGCTCTGGCACAGATAAATTAAAAAGTCGTCCCTTACTACCAGGAATCAAATCTATAGCACAATCACAGTCCCTATGAGGAGGAAGGGCACTGGACCTGGCCTCATTAAATACATCCTGAAAGTCTGACAAAAACTCAGGGATCTCAGAAGGAGTAGAAGAAGCAATAGACACCAATGGAGAATCGCCATGAATCCCCTGACACCCCCAACTAGACACAGTCATAGTTTTCCAATCTAAAACTGGATTATGGGCCTGTAACCATGGCAGACCCAAAACGACAACATCATGCATTTTATGCAGTACCAGAAAACGAATCACCTCCTGATGTACAGGAGTCATGCCCATGGTCACTTGCGTCCAATACTGAGGTTTATACTCTGCCAATGGCGTAGAATCAATTCCTCTAAGAGGAATAGGATTTTCCAAAGGCTCCAGGACAAAACCGCAGCGCTTGGCAAACGACAAATCCATCAGACTTAAAGCAGCACCAGAATCCACAAAAGCCATAACTGAGTAAGAAGATAATGAACAAATTAAAGTCACCGACAAAATAAACTTAGGCTGAAAAGTACCAATGGCGACAGGATTAACTTTTTTTTAAAAACGTTTAGAGCATGCTGAGATAACATGTGTTGAATCACCACAGTAGAAACACAACCCATTTTGACGTCTATGATTTTGTCGCTCGGCTCTGGTCATTATTCTGTCACATTGCATAGAATCAGGTGACCGTTCAGACAGCACCGCCAAAGGATTAACAGATTTGCGCTCCCGCAAACGTCGATCAATTTGAATGGCCAGAGCCATTGAATCATTCAGACCTGTAGGGATAGGAAACCCCACCATCACATCTTTAATGGCTTCAGAAAGACCATTTCTGAAATTTGCGGCCAGTGCACACTCATTCCATTGAGTAAGCACGGACCATTTCCGAAATTTTTGGCAATATACCTCAGCTTCGTCCTGACCCTGAGAGATAGTCAACAACATTTTTTCAGCCTGATTTTCAAGATTAGGCTCCTCATAAAGCAAACCAAGCGCCAGGAAAAACGCATCAACATTCACCAATGCAGGATCTCCTGGCACCAGAGAGAAGGCCCAATCCTGAGGGTCGCCGCGCAAGAAGGAAATAACAATCTTAACTTGCTGAGCGGAATCACCAGAGGAACGAGGTTTCAGAGACAGAAACAATTTACAATTATTCCTAAAATTCAGGAATTTAGATCTATCTCCAAAAAACGGCTCAGGAATAGGTATTTTTGGTTCAGACATAGGGCTATGGATAACAAAATCCTGAATGCTTTGCACCCTAGCAGCAAGCTGATCCACACTAGAAGTCAGAGTCTGGACATTCATATCTGCAGCAGAGATTCAGCCACTCAGAGAAAAAGGGGATGGAAGAAGCTAGGCAAACTGCAGCAAAAAAAAACAAAAACAAAAAACTCAGAACTTCTTTTTAATCCCGCTTCTGCGATGCATTAAACATTTTCTTTTGGCCTGGCATTCTGTTATGATCCCAATGGCTGAGGATCTCTGATATTCCGGCAAGATAGCAAAAAATATAAATACTGCTCTAGGGAGGTGGAAACTGGGCTAACCGCATACCTGATCCTAACACAAACAACTAGAAGTAGCCAGTGAGCGTGCCTACGTTGGTTCTAGACGCCTCGAGCCAGCCGGAGAACTGACTATCCCTAGAGAGAAATAATAAGACCTCACTTGCCTCTAGAGAAATTGAACCCCAAAGATATAGAAAGCCCCCAACAAATAATAACGGTGAGGCAAGAGGAAAGCACAAACGTAGAGATGAACTAGATTCAGCAAAGTGAGGCCCAATAGTCTAAATAGCAGAAAATAGATAGTGGACTATGCGGTTAGCAGAAAACCCTACAAAAACATCCACGCTGAACATTCAAGAACCCGCATACCGACTGACGGTGTGGAGGTAGAATATCAGCCCCCTAGAGCTTCCAGCGAGTCAGAAAATCAAATGTGAAGCAAGCTGGACAAAAACACTGAATAATGCAAACGATCCAAATGTACAAAACAGACTTAGCTTTTCTTGCATGAGGCAGACTGAAAGGAATCCGGAGGAGACCATATAGGTCTGGATACAACGATGCCAGGCAAGAGACTGAGTCCAGAGGAGACTTAAATAGGGAACACCCGCTGCTTAACGACACAGCTGGAGCTCAGGCCTGCAACAAGACATGCCTAACATAATACCGTTAGTGACCACCAGAGGGAGCCCAGAACACACAGTTCACAACAGGATGCCAACAAGGTGTCCCTGTCTAATACTAGATCATCTAGCTTTAAGAGCAAATCTGCCATATCCCTGCATCTGTGGAGAGTAGAGCCTCCACAAATGGATGCAGCATCTGATCGACATATACACTTGTGTTTTGGCAAAGCAAGTTGATTACCGAAACAGTGGGGCATCTCTTCAATGCTGTGAGTCCCTTATGAATTTTTGGAAGTGTATAGAAAGTAGGAGCCATTTGGTTATTTGGGGCCATAAACGTAAATGTGTTGCCAGTGTATTTCACACAATCTATAGCCTCGATCAATATTGTTATTAATGCTTCCCCATATATATTAGTTGCATCTCTTTCAAACATCTCATGTCTCCTCATCATTCAGGATGAGATAACACATTTGGCGATAAGTGGGGTGATCGAGTAATACCAAATTGCCGCCCTTATCCTAGGGTTTTATGATATGTTTTACAGTCGATGCTCCACTATAACAGGGATAACGGCTAACAGATATTTACATATATCTTTGCATATAGCTCACTTTCCTGTTGTGACCCCAATGGCAGAGGGTCTCAGAATTAAATACCAAGTCTGCAAACATTAAAAACCAGCTCATAGGGCAGTGGTAACTGGGCTGACCATATATCTAATCCCAGCACCACAACTAAACAGCAGCCGGGGAACGTGCCCACGTTGGTTCCAGACGTCTCGCGCCAGCCGGAGAACCAACTAACCCCAGAAGGGAAAAGAAAGACCTTTCTTGCCTCCAGAGAAAAGACCCCAAAAAGTTGGATACAAGCCCCCAACAAATAATAACGGTGAGGTAAGAGGAAAAGACAAACACAAGAATGAGCCAGGTACTTAGCAAAGAGAGGCCCACTAGCTAATAGCAGAATATAGTAAGATGACTTATATGGTCAGCAAAAACCCTATTAAAATATCCACGCTGGATATTCAAGAACCCCCGAACCGTCTAACGGCCGGGGGGAGAACACCAGCACCCCTAGAGCTTCCAGCAAGGTCAGAAATCACATTTAGTACAAGCTGGACAAAAATAGAAGCAAAGCAAATAACCAAAATAACCAAGATGCAAGACTTAGCATACATTTGCAAAATCCAGGACCAGCGGACAGGAGCAAACAGAAGGCTCTGATTACAACGATGCCAGGCACTGGACTAAGGATCCAGGAAGTTAATATAGCTACACCCCTGGACTAACGGCCCAGGTGAATGCCAAACAGAAAAAAGACAATCCCAGAGTCATATCACTAGTGACCACAAGAGGGAGCCACAAAGTCTAATTCACAACAGTACCCCCCCCTTAAGGAGGGGTCACTGAACCCTCACCAAGACCACCAGGGCGATCAGGATGAGCAGCGTGAAAGGCGCAAACTAAATCGGCCGCATGCACATCAGAGGCAACCACCCAGGAATTATCCTCCTGACCATAGCCCTTCCACTTGACCAGATACTGAAGCCTCCGCCTGGAGAGACGAGAATCCAAGATCTTCTCCACCATGTACTCCAACTCGCCCTCAACCAACACCGGAGCAGGAGGCTCAACAGAAGGAACCACAGGTACAACGTACCGCCGCAACAAAGACCTATGGAACACGTTGTGAATGGCAAATGACACCGGAAGATCCAAGCGAAAGGATACAGGATTAAGGATTTCCAATATCTTGTAAGGACCGATGAAGCGAGGCTTAAATTTAGGAGAGGAGACCTTCATAGGAACAAATCGAGAAGACAGCCATACCAAATCCCCAACACGAAGTCGGGGACCCACACCGCGGCGGCGGTTGGCAAAACGCTGAGCCTTCTCCTGTGACAACTTTAAGTTGTCCACCACATGATTCCAGATCCGCTGCAACCTATCCACCACAGAATCTACTCCAGGACAGTCAGAAGGCTCCACATGTCCCGAGGAAAAACGAGGATGGAAACCAGAGTTGCAGAAAAATGGCGAAACCAATGTAGCGGAACTAGCCCGATTATTAAGGGCAAATTCAGCCAACGGCAAGAAGGTCACCCAATCATCCTGATCCGCAGAAACAAAACACCTCAAATAAGCCTCCAGAGTCTGATTAGTTCGCTCCGTTTGTCCATTAGTCTGAGGATGAAAGGCAGACGAAAACGACAAATCAATGCCCATCCTAGCACAAAAGGATCGCTAGAACCTGGAAACAAACTGGGATCCTCTGTCAGACACAATATTCTCAGGAATGCCGTGTAAACGAACCACATTCTGAAAGAACACAGGAACCAGATCGGAAGAGGAAGGCAGCTTAGGCAAAGGTACCAAATGGACCATCTTAGAAAAGCGATCACATACCATCCAGATGACAGACATGCCCTGAGACACCGGGAGATCTGAAATGAAATCCATGGAAATGTGTGTCCAAGGCCTCTTCGGGACAGGCAAGGGCAAGAGCAACCCGCTGGCACGAGAACAGCAAGGCTTAGCTCGAGCACAAGTCCCACAGGACTGCACAAACGACCGCACATCCCGTGACAAAGAAGGCCACCAAAAGGACCTAGCCACCAGATCTCTGGTGCCAAAAATTCCCGGATGCCCTGCCAACACCGAGGAATGAACCTCGGAAATGACTCTGCTAGTCCACTTATCAGGAACAAACAGTCTGTGAGGTGGACAAGAGTCAGGTCTACCAGCCTGAAATCTCTGCAACACACGTCGCAAATCCGGAGAAATGGCTGACAAGATAACTCCCTCTTTAAGAATCCCAACTGGCTCTGCGACTCCCGGAGAGTCAGGCACAAAGCTCCTTGAAAGAGCATCAGCCTTCACATTCTTAGAACCTGGTAAATAAGAGACCACAAAGTCAAAACGGGAGAAAAACAATGACCAGCGGGCCTGTCTAGGATTCAGGCGTTTAGCAGACTCGAGATACATCAAATTTTTGTGATCAGTCAAGACCACCACACGATGCTTAGCACCCTCGAGCCAATGACGCCACTCCTCAAATGCCCACTTCATGGCCAGCAACTCCCGATTGCCAACATCATAATTCCGCTCAGCAGGCGAAAACTTCCTAGAGAAAAAGGCACCAGGTCTCATAGCAGAGCAACCAGGGCCTCTCTGCGACAAAACGGCCCTTGCCCCAATCTCAGAAGCATCCACTTCAACCTGAAAGGGAAGTGAGACATCAGGCTGGCACAAAACTGGCGCCGAAGTAAACCGGCGCTTCAACTCCTGGAAAGCCTCCACGGCTGCAGGAGCCCAGTTAGCAACATCAGAACCTTTCTTGGTCATATCCGTCAAAGGTTTAACAATGGTAGAAAAATTAGCAATAAAACGACGGTAGAAGTTAGCAAAACCCAAGAACTTCTGAAGACTCTTAACTGACGTAGGCTGAGTCCAATCATGAATAGCTCGGACCTTGACTGGGTCCATCTCCACAGCAGAAGGGGAAAAAATAAACCCAAAAAAGGGAACCTTCTGTACTCCAAAGAGACACTTTAAGCCCTTAACAAACAAAGCATTCTCACGTAAAACCTGAAACACCATCCTGACCTGCTCTACATGCGAGTCCCAGTCGTCAGAAAAAAACAGAATATCGTCCAGATAAACGATCATAAATTTATCCAGATACTTCCGGAAAATATCATGCATAAAGGACTGAAACACTGAAGGAGCATTAGAGAGCCCAAAAGGCATCACCAAGTACTCAAAGTGACCTTCGGGCGTATTAAACGCGGTTTTCCATTCATCTCCTCGCTTAATGCGCACAAGGTTGTACGCACCACGAAGATCTATCTTGGTGAACCACTTGGCACCTTTAATCCGGGCAAACAAGTCTGACAACAGAGGCAAAGGATACTGAAATTTAACAGTGATTTTATTCAAAAGCCGATAGTCAATACAAGGTCTCAAAGATCCGTCCTTCTTGGCCACAAAAAAGAATCCCGCACCAAGAGGGGAAGAGGATGGACGGATATGCCCCTTCTCCAGAGATTCCTTGATATACGAACGCATTGCGGTGTGCTCAGGTACAGACAGATTAAATAGTCTTCCCTTAGGAAATTTGCTACCTGGAATCAAATCTATGGCACAGTCACAGTCCCTATGAGGAGGCAAAGCACTGGACCTGGACTCGCTGAACACATCCTGATAATCAGACAAATACTCAGGAACTTCCGAAGGAGTAGAGGAAGCAATAGACACCGGGGGGGAATCACCATGAATACCCTGACAGCCCCAACTTGACACAGACATTGCCCTCCAATCCAAGACTGGATTATGAGTCTGTAACCATGGCAAACCCAAAACGACCAAATCATGCATTTTATGTAGAACAAGAAAACGAATCACCTCCCGATGCTCAGGAGTCATGCACATGGTAACCTGTGTCCAAAACTGCGGTTAATTTTCCGCCAATGGCGTAGCATCAATACCCCTCAGAGGGATAGGATTTACCAACGGCTCAAGAACAAAACCACAGCGCTTGGCGAATGACAGATCCATAAGACTCAGGGCAGCACCTGAATCCACAAACGCCATAACAGGGTAAGAGGACAATGAGCAAATTAAGGTCACAGACAAAATAAATTTAGGTTGCAAATTACCAATGGCGACAGGACTAACAACCCTTGTTAGGCGTTTAGAGCATGCTGATATAACATGTGTAGAATCACCACAGTAAAAACACAACCCATTCAGACGTCTATGATTTTTCCGCTCATTTCTGGTCTGAATTTTATCACATTGCATCAAATCAGGTGCTTGTTCAGACAACACCACCCGAGGATTAGCGGTTTTGCGCTCCCGCAAACGCCGGTCAATTTGAATAGCCAGCGCCATGGAATCATTCAGACTTGTAGGAATGGGGAAACCCACCATCACATTCTTAAAAGCTTCAGAAAGGCCATTTCTGAAATTTGCGGCCAGAGCACACTCATTCCACTGAGTAAGCACAGACCACTTCCGAAATTTTTGGCAATACACTTCAGCTTCATCCTGGCCCTGAGTAATAGCCAGCAAGGCTTTTTCTGCCTGAACCTCAAGATTGGGTTCCTCGTAAAGCAATCCGAGCGCCAGAAAAAACGCATCAATATTTGCCAATGCCGGATCTCCTGGCGCTAGCGAGAAGGTCCAATCCTGAGGGTCGCCCCGTAAAAAAGAGATAACAATTTTAACTTGCTGAGCTGAGTCTCCAGATGAACGGGGTCTCAGAGATAGAAACAATCTACAATTATTCCTGAAATTCCTAAACCTAAATCGGTCTCCAGAAAACAGTTCAGGAATAGGTATTTTAGGTTCAGACATAGGACTCCTGGTAACAAAATCTTGAATGCCTTGCACACAAGCAGCAAGCTGGTCTACCTTGGTAATCAAGGTCTGGACATTCATGTCTGCAGCAAGCTCAAGCCACTCAGAGGTAAAGGGGAGGAAGAGAGGAAAGAAAAAAAACAAAAAAAAAAAACTCAGAATTTCCTTTCTTATTATCCCACTTCTGCAATGCATTAAACATTCAATGTTGGCCTGGCATACTGTTGTGACCCCAATGGCAGAGGGTCTCAGAATTAAATACCAAGTCTGCAAACATTAAAAACCAGCTCATAGGGCAGTGGTAACTGGGCTGACCATATATCTAATCCCAGCACCACAACTAAACAGCAGCCGGGGAACGTGCCCACGTTGGTTCCAGACGTCTCGCGCCAGCCGCAGAACCAACTAACCCCAGAAGGGAAAAGAAAGACCTTTCTTGCCTCCAGAGAAAAGACCCCAAAAAGTTGGATACAAGCCCCCAACAAATAATAACGGTGAGGTAAGAGGAAAAGACAAACACAAGAATGAGCCAGGTACTTAGCAAAGAGAGGCCCACTAGCTAATAGCAGAATATAGTAAGATGACTTATATGGTCAGCAAAAACCCTATTAAAATATCCACGCTGGATATTCAAGAACCCCCGAACCGTCTAACGGCCGGGGGGAGAACACCAGCACCCCTAGAGCTTCCAGCAAGGTCAGAAATCACATTTAGTACAAGCTGGACAAAAATAGAAGCAAAGCAAATAACCAAAATAACCAAGATGCAAGACTTAGCTTAAATTTGCAAAATCCAGGACCAGCGGACAGGAGCAAACAGAATGCTCTGATTACAACGATGCCAGGCACTGGACTAAGGATCCAGGAAGTTAATATAGCTACACCCCTGGACTAACGGCCCAGGTGAATGCCAAACAGAAAAAAGACAATCCCAGAGTCATATCACTAGTGACCACAAGAGGGAGCCACAAAGTCTAATTCACAACACTTTCCCCAGTCCCACACGCCCGATGCCTCGGGGTGATCCTCGACTCTGCCCTCTCTTTCAAGCCACACATTCAAGCCCTTGCCTCCTCCTGCCTTCTTAAACTCAAAAATATTTCCCGGATCCGCACATTCTTTGACCCCTACACCACAAATACACTAGTGCATGCCCTTATCTCCTGCCTTGACTACTGCAACCTCCTACTCTCTGGCCTCCCCTCTGGCACCACTCCAATCCATCCTTCACTCTGCTGCCCGACTAACCTACCAGTCTCCCCGCTATTCCCCAGCCTCTCCCCTATGCCAAGCCCTTCACTGGCTTCCTATCACCCAGATACTCCAGTTCAAAACCCTTACAATGACATACAAAGCCATCCACAACTTGTCTAGTTAGAATCTTTTTAGTTTTTGAACATTCGCCATCCTTGTTGTACTTTCTGGCTGCTGGTCTTTCTCCCCTGGTGCTGGGTTGTCTTAGGTCAGGTGATTGTATCACCCTTTATTACGCAGCACCTGCCTCCCAGTCCTTGCTGGACATCAGTGTTAATCCGCTAGAGTTCTGGCTAGGTGCATTGATAGCTTTCTGTGTTTGATATTGTGCAGTTCTGGGACCCCCAGTTCCGCTATCCTTAGTTTCTGTTTTCTGTTGGTTTCTTCAGCCGTCTCTGTATTTTCTAGTAGGAGGTGACCTGTTTTTATACCCAGTCCTTAGATCTTTTAGGGACCTGCTTCCCCCTAGCTATAGGTCGCTAGGAATGGCCCATTCCATCGTAGGTTATCAGCCTAGTCTCAGTGCAGGGTCAGTTTTCCCCCTTCTATCCTGGTTCTGTGTTGCAGTTCCGTAACAGTTTGTCCAGCCACACTTATAAAAAAAAAAAAAAATCTTTTCCCGGATTCAATATGTGCAGCGTAAAAGAACTTGCTCAGCGCTTGCAAGGGTTAACTTTGGAAGTTACTGACCTGCAACAGCACGTGAGTAATTACTCTGGAGCACGCTCTGAAGAACCTAAGGTAGGATTACCTGAGTTTTTTAGTGGTAAACGGCAGGAATTTTTTACATTTTTAAAATGCATGTTTATTATATTTTCGGCTTAGACCCAGATCCTCAGGGAGTGAATTACAGCGTGTGGGGATTATTTTGTCTTTATTGCGAAGTGAACCCCAAATCTGGGCATTTTCATTACATCCTGATGATCCTTGTTTGACATCAGTAGAAGCATTTTTTTCTGCAATGGGGTTTTTTTATGATGATCATGTTTGGGTCACATCAGCTGAGGCAGAGCTCAGACGGCTTAAACAGGGTTCTGTTAATGCTGAGAGGTATTGCACCCAGTTCAGTCGATGGTCCGCAGAGGTCAGGTGGAATGACGCAGCGCTCAAGAGTCACTTTTTAGCAGGTTTAAGTGAAAGAGTTAAAGATTTGATCATTGCATATCCTGCACCTGATACTTTGGAAACTGCTATGCAGTTAGCTATCCGTGTGGATAGAAGATTGAGAGGCAGACAGAATGAAGAGAAGGCTCTTATAATGCTGAACCCAGTCTCTCAGGATAGGCCTGTCGACAGGGGAGAACCAATGCAACTTGGGGCGATGTCCTCTCTTTCCCAGGAGAGGGAGAAGAGGTTTTCTGAAGGGCTATGCCTGTATTGTGGTAAGGCTGACCATTGTATTAAGCAATGTGAGGTTCACATAAGGAAAGAAAAAGGTCAGTAGGAGTAACACTTCAGTTCGTATTGCGTTTTTACGGTCCGTAGGAGTTTTTTTTGGGGGGTAATACCACATATCATGGTCATTCCATTGATTTTCAGGTAATGGTGGATTGTGGTTCTGCACTTAATTTGATTGATCAACATATCTTAGACAAATATAAGTTTGATTCTGAACCATTGTCATCTCCTATTCCTTTTGTGGCTATTGATAACACTACTCTGGAACATTGCTGTATTTCTCAAAAGGTTACCGGGTTCCCACTTATTGTGAATATGGAACATCAAGAGTGTATAGACTTGTTGGTCCTTGCTAATTTACCTTGCCCAGTCGTCCTGGGTTTACCTTGGTTAAAAATGCACAATCCTTTGCTGGACTGGTCTAGTACTATAAGGTCCTGGGGTCAGGGGTGTTATTATAATTGTTGTAATGTTCACATTGCTGATGTTGTGAAGAAGAAGCTACCTGAAGCCATTCAGGATTTCTGGAGGGTATTTTCGGAGGTTGAGTCATAAGTTCTACCACCCCATAGAGATTATGACTGCGCTATTGTGTTCGTCCCAGGTGCCACACTTCCTAAGAGTTGTTTATTAAATCTGACGATTCCCGAGAGGGAGGCCTTGAAGGAATACCTACAGAATAGTTTAGATGCAGGTCATATAAGACCCTCTAAGTCCCCTGTGGCTGCAGGATTCTTTTTTTGTCAAAAAGAAGGATGGGGGGCCTTAGGCCATGTCTGGATTTTCGAGAGATTAATAAGATCACTGTGCGCAATCCTTACCCATTGCCGCTGATTCCAGATTTGTTTAACCAACTAACTGGAGGGAAATGGCTCTCTAAGATTGACCTTCGTGGGGCATATAATTTGCTGTGGGTGAAGGAGGGTGATGAATGGAAGACAGCCTTTAATACCCCGGAAGGTCATTTTGAGTGTCTGGTGATGCCTTTTGGCCTTACCAATGCACATGCGTTTTTTCAAAATTTACTGACATTCTGAGGTCGTTGATTGGTAGGAGTGTTATTGTTTATTTGGATTATATTTTGATCTATTCACCTGATCTGGAGTCGCATTGGCAGAGAGTCCGCAAAGTTCTACAGATGTTGAGCAAAACTCACTCTTTGCTAAATTGGAGAAGTGCGAGTTTGCAATACAGAAAATGAGTTTTTTGGGGTACCTTGTCTCCAGTGATGGGTTTGAGATGGACCCGGGGAAGGTTCAGGCAGTGCTGCAGTGGCCTAGGCCTGAATGTTTGAGATCGGTCCAGAGAATTTTAGGGTTTGCTAATTATTACAGAAAATTCATAATGAATTTTTCTGTGATCGCTAAACCTATAACTGATCTCACCAAGAAGGGTTGTAATACTGTCCAATGGTCCCCTGAGGCTGTTAAGGCTGTTGAGCATCTCAAGGAGAGGTTTAGCTCTGCTCCTGTTTTGATCCAGACTGATGAGGCCAAGCCATTTCTGGTAGAGGTTGATGCTTCTTCAGTACGGGTGGGGGCAGTTCTGTCCCAGGAGGGAGAGGATGGGGTGCATCCCTGTGCTTTCTTTTCTAAAAAATATTCAGAGACTGAGCTCAACTATGATGTTAGGAACAGAGAGTTGCTGGCTATTAAACTCGCGTTTGAGCATTGGCTACATTTTTTGGAGGGGTCTAGTGTCATGGTTCTCAAATGGCAAGAGAACGTAGTAGAGCATACAAAAGGACTAGCTCTTGGAAGATGGGAACTCGAGCTGACCATGAGCTAAACCTACCGCACAACTAACAGTGGCCGGGTAGCGTGCCTACGTTTTTATCCCTAGACGCCCAGCGCCAGCCGGAGGACTGACTGACCCTAGCAGAGGAAAATACAGACCTGGCTTACCTCTAGAGAATATTACCCCAAAAGGCAGACAGTAGCCCCCACATATATTGTCGGTGATTTCAGAGGAAATTGACATAAGAAGGATGAAGATAGGTTTAGCAAATTGAGGTCCGCTTACTAGATAGTAGGAAGACAGAAAAGGGAACTTCACGGTCAGCTGAAAACCCTTTCAAAATACCATCCTGAAATTACTTTAAGACTCTAATATCAACTCATGACACCAGAGTGGCAATTTCAGCTCACAAGAGCTTCCAGCCTCAGAAATATTCAATCACAGAGAACTGGAACAAAAATGCAAAACAAACTTAGGACTAAAAGTCCAACTTAGCTGATAGTAGTCTAGGAGCAGGAACATGCAACAGAAAGGCTTCTGGTTACATTGATGGCCGGCATAGAAATGACTGAGGAGCAATGCTAAATAGAAAACTCCCACATCCTGATGGAAACAGGTGAACAGAGGAGATGAAGCACACAAGTTCAGTACCACCAGTGACCACCGGGGGAGCCCAGAAACCAAATTCACAACAGTACCCCCCCCCCCTCAAGGAGGGGGCACCGAACCCTCACCAGAACCACCAGGGCGATCAGGATGAGCCCTATGAAAGGCACGGACCAAATCGGAGGCATGAACATCAGAGGCAGTCACCCAAGAATTATCCTCCTGACCGTAGCCCTTCCACTTGACCAGATACTGAAGTCTCCGTCTGGAAACACGGGAGTCCAAGATCTTCTCGACAATGTACTCCAACTCACCCTCAACCAACACCGGAGCAGGAGGCTCAACGGAAGGCACAACCGGTACCTCATACCTGCGCAACAATGACCGATGGAAGACATTATGAATAGAAAAAGATGCAGGGAGGTCCAAACGAAAGGACACAGGGTTAAGAATCTCCAATATCTTGTACGGGCCGATGAACCGAGGCTTAAACTTAGGAGAAGAAACCTTCATAGGGACAAAACGAGAAGACAACCACACCAAGTGCCCAACACAAAGATGAGGACCAACACGACGACGGCGGTTGGCAAAATGCTGAGTCTTCTCCTGGGACAACTTCAAATTGTCCACCACATGCCCCCAAATCTGATGCAACCTCTCCACCACAGCATCCACTCCAGGACAATCCGAAGACTCCACCTGACCGGAAGAGAAACGAGGATGAAACCCCGAATTACAGAAGAAAGGAGAAACCAAGGTGGCAGAACTAGCCCGATTATTGAGGGCAAACTCCGCCAAGGGCAAAAAGGCAACCCAATCATCCTGATCCGCAGACACAAAACACCTCAAATAAGTCTCCAAGGTCTGATTAGTTCGCTCGGTCTGGCCATTAGTCTGAGGATGGAAAGCAGACGAAAAAGACAAATCAATGCCCATCCTAGCACAGAACGCTCGCCAAAATCTAGACACGAACTGGGTCCCCCTGTCAGAAACGATATTCTCCGGAATACCATGGAAGCGAACCACATTTTGAAAAAACAGAGGAACCAGCTCGGATGAGGAAGGCAATTTAGGCAAGGGAACCAAATGGACCATCTTAGAGAAACGGTCACACACCACCCAGATGACAGACATCTTCTGAGAAACAGGGAGATCAGAAATAAAATCCATGGAGATGTGAGTCCAAGGCCTCTTCGGAATAGGCAAGGATAACAACAATCCACTAGCCCGAGAACAACAAGGCTTGGCCCGAGCACAAACATCACAAGACTGCACAAAACCTCGCACATCTCGCGACATTGAAGGCCACCAGAAGGACCTAGCCACCAAATCCCTGGTACCAAAGATTCCAGGATGACCTGCCAACGCAGAAGAATGGACCTCCGAGATGACTCTACTGGTCCAATCATCAGGAACAAAAATTCTACCAGGCGGGCAACGATCAGGTCTATCCGCCTGAAACTCCTGCAAGGCCCGTCGCAGGTCTGGGGAAACAGCAGATAATATCACTCCATCCTTAAGGATACCTGTAGGTTCAGAATTACCAGGGGAATCCGGCTCAAAACTCCTAGAAAGGGCATCCGCCTTCACATTTTTAGAACCCGGTAGGTATGAAACCACAAAATTAAACCGAGAGAAAAATAACGACCAGCGCCCCTGTCTAGGATTCAGGCGCCTGGCAGACTCAAGATAAATCAAATTCTTGTGGTCGGTCAATACCACCACCTGATGTCTAGCCCCCTCAAGCCAATGACGCCACTCCTCAAAAGCCCACTTCATAGCCAAGAGCTCCCGATTACCAATATCATAATTTCGCTCAGCGGGCGAAAATTTACGAGAAAAGAACGCACAAGGTCTCATCACGGAGCAGTCGGAACTTTTCTGCGACAAAACCGCCCCAGCTCCGATTTCTGAAGTGTCGACCTCAACCTGAAAAGGAAGAGTAACATCAGGCTGACGCAATACAGGGGCGGAAGAAAAGCGGTGCTTAAGCTCCCGAAAGGCCTCCACAGCAGCAGGGGACCAATCAGCAACATCAGCACCCTTCTTAGTCAAATCAGTCAACGGTTTAGCAACATCAGAAAAACCAGTTATAAATCGACGATAAAAATTAGCAAAGCCCAAAAACTTCTGAAGGCTCTTAAGAGAAGAGGGTTGCGTCCAATCACAAATAGCCTGAACCTTGACAGGATCCATCTCAATGGAAGAGGGGGAAAAAATGTACCCCAAAAACGAAATCTTTTGAACCCCAAAAACACACTTAGAACCCTTCACACACAAGGAATTAGAGTGCAACACCTGAAAAACCTTCCTGACCTGCTGGACATGAGAGTCCCAGTCATCCGAAAAAATCAAAATATCATCCAAATACACAATCATAAATTTATCCAAATATTCACGGAAAATGTCATGCATAAAGGACTGAAAGACTGAAGGGGCATTTGAAAGACCAAAAGACATTACTAAATACTCAAAATGGCCCTCAGGCGTATTAAATGCGGTTTTCCACTCATCCCCCTGCTTAATTCGCACTAAATTATACGCCCCACGAAGATCAATCTTAGAGAACCACTTGGCCCCCTTTATACGAGCAAACAAATCAGTAAGCAGTGGCAAAGGATACTGATATTTAACCGTGATTTTATTCAAAAGCCGATAATCAATACACGGCCTCAAAGAGCCATCTTTTTTAGATACAAAGAAAAAACCGGCTCCTAAGGGAGATGACGAAGGACGAATATGTCCCTTTTCCAAGGACTCCTTAATATATTCATGCATAGCAGCATGTTCAGGCACAGATAGATTAAATAAACGACCCTTTGGAAACTTACTGCCCGGAATCAGATCTATGGTACAATCGCAATCTCTGTGCGGAGGTAGTGAACCAAGTTTAGGTTCCTCAAAAACATCACGATAATCAGATAAAAATTCCGGAATCTCAGAGGGAATAGATGACGAAATGGAAACCAAAGGTACGTCCCCATGAGTTCCCTGACATCCCCAGCTTAACACAGACATTGCTTTCCAGTCGAGGACTGGGTTATGAGATTGCAGCCATGGCAATCCAAGCACCAAAACATCATGTAGATTAAACAACACAAGGAAGCGAATAATCTCCTGGTGATCCGGATTAATACGCATAGTTACTTGTGTCCAGTATTGTGGTTTATTACTAGCCAATGGCGTGGAGTCAATACCCTTCAGAGGTATAGGAACTTCCAGAGGCTCTAAATCATACCCACAGCGTTTGGCAAAGGACCAATCCATAAGACTCAAAGCGGCGCCAGAGTCGACATAGGCGTCCGTGGTAATTGACGATAAAGAGCAAATCAGGGTCACAGATAGAATAAACTTAGACTGTAAAGTGCCGATTGAAACAGACTTATCAACCTTCTTTGTACGTTTAGAGCATGCTGATATAACATGAGTTGAATCACCACAATAGAAGCATAACCTATTTTTTCGCCTAAAATTCTGCCGTTCGCTTCTGGACAGAATTCTATCACATTGCATATTCTCTGGCGCCTTCTCAGTAGACACCGCCAAATGGTGCACAGGTTTGCGCTCCCGCAAACGCCGATCAATCTGAATAGCCATTGTCATGGACTCATTCAGACCTGCAGGCACAGGGAACCCCACCATAACATCTTTAATGGCATCAGAGAGACCCTCTCTGAAATTCGCCGCCAGGGCGCACTCATTCCACTGAGTAAGCACAGACCACTTACGAAATTTTTGGCAGTATATTTCAGCCTCATCTTGCCCTTGAGACAGGGCCATCAAGGCTTTTTCAGCCTGAATCTCTAAATGAGGTTCCTCATAAAGCAACCCCAAAGCCAGAAAAAACGCATCCACATTGAGCAACGCAGGATTCCCTGGTGCCAAAACAAATGCCCAATCCTGAGGGTCGCCCCGGAGCAAGGAAATTACAATCCTGACCTGCTGTGCAGGATCTCCAGCGGAGCGAGATCTCAGAGACAAAAACAATTTACAATTATGTTTGAAATTCTGAAAGCGAGATCTATCCCCGGAGAAAAATTCAGGTAAAGGAATTCTAGGTTCAGATATTGGAGCATGAATAACAAAATCCTGTAAACTTTGAACCTTCGTAGCGAGATTATTCAAACCTGTAGCCAAATTCTGAGGATCCATTTTAATCAGGTGAGATCAGAGCCATTCAAGGATTAGAAGGAGAGAGAGACGAAGGCTGCAGTATAAGCAGAGATGCTAGTGAATCAACTATAGAGCAAACTCGGAAAAAAAAAAAAAAAAAATTCTCTGCAGACTTCTTTTTCTCTCCTTTCTTCAGCCAATTATTTTAACCCTTGGCCGGCCATACTGTCATGGTTCTCAAATGGCAAGAGAACGTAGTAGAGCATACAAAAGGACTAGCTCTTGGAAGATGGGAACTCGAGCTGACCATGAGCTAAACCTACCGCACAACTAACAGTGGCCGGGTAGCGTGCCTACGTTTTTATCCCTAGACGCCCAGCGCCAGCCAGAGGACTGACTGACCCTAGCAGAGGAAAATACAGACCTGGCTTACCTCTAGAGAATATTACCCCAAAAGGCAGACAGTAGCCCCCACATATATTGTCGGTGATTTCAGAGGAAATTGACATACGAAGGATGAAGATAGGTTTAGCAAATTGAGGTCCGCTTACTAGATAGTAGGAAGACAGAAAAGGGAACTTCACGGTCAGCTGAAAACCCTTTCAAAATACCATCCTGAAATTACTTTAAGACTCTAATATCAACTCATGACACCAGAGTGGCAATTTCAGCTCACAAGAGCTTCCAGCCTCAGAAATATTCAATCACAGAGAACTGGAACAAAAATGCAAAACAAACTTAGGACTAAAAGTCCAACTTAGCTGATAGTAGTCTAGGAGCAGGAACATGCAACAGAAAGGCTTCTGGTTACATTGATGGCCGGCATAGAAATGACTGAGGAGCAATGCTAAATAGAAAACTCCCACATCCTGATGGAAACAGGTGAACAGAGGAGATGAAGCACACAAGTTCAGTACCACCAGTGACCACCGGGGGAGCCCAGAAACCAAATTCACAACAGTCTAGACATCCGATTGTCAGGACTCTGAACATTTTTTATTACCTTTTGTGCATTACTGCCCTTTTCCAAGATGGCGTCTTTGGTCTCATGTGCACTGTGTCTTCCTGCTATAAAACTCCACCCCAGCCTTCAGTCTGTGCTAGAGTATTCTGCCTTGCATCCAGCTCCTGACCTCTGGTTACTCCCTGGCTATATACTTGCTCCTGTGAACCTGTGGTGTTATCCTGCTACTCTGCTCTGAGTTCCTGCTGCATACACCAGTTCCAGTAATCCTCCTTCATCTGCTGCTCGTGTTTACTTCCATCTGCATTTGCTGGACATGTAAGCTGTTGCTGCTCTGCTTAAACCTGAGACTAATAACCAGGCCTCCCTGGTTGAGCTAAGATATTATTTGAACTGCCTTATAAGCATATCTATCTGTGTTTTGGACTAAGCAAGGACTTATTCGTGTCAAGTATCCTCAAGAATAATTGTGCTTCATAGACTTTCTGCGTGATTGCATTTTCCTCTGAAGTTTCCTATAGACTGCTAAGCTGCATTTAATATTTACTCCAAGTGTTGTGGACTTGAGTTTCTCTCTGCACCTGCTTGAATGTTTGAATCACCGTGTGATAATATAGACTTTACCACTTATAAAACTGTGTCCTGTAGTTGTGGTGTTCCACGCAAAGAGTCTCCTGAGTTATCCCCTACAATTATTACAGGATACTCTAGCCTAAAAAAAAAAGGAGACTGCTGGAACAATGACTGCAGAGAGCAGATTAGAGCAGGTGTTTTCCATAATTAGATCACTGCAGAAAGATGTGGAAGGTCTGCAAAAGAAGTTTGGAAGCTTTGAACACAATCAACAAGTGTTTGGACAGACTTTGCAGGACTTAAGCACCCGCATGGCAGCTGTTATGACCCCAATGGCAGAGGGTCTCAGAATTTAATACCAAGTCTGCAAACACAAAAAACCAGCTCATAGGGCAGTGGTAACTGGGCTGACCATATATCTAATCCTAGCACCACAAATAACAGTAGCCGGGGAACGTGCCTACGTTGGTTCTAGACGTCTCGCGCCAGCCGGAGAACTAACTAACCCTAGAAGGGAAAAGAAAGACCTTTCTTGCCTCCAGAGAAAAGACCCCAAAAGTTGGATACAAGCCCCCAACAAATAATAACGGTGAGGTAAGAGGAAAAGACAAACATAAGAATGAGCTAGGTATTTAGCAAAGAGAGGCCCACTAGCTAATAGCAGAATATAGTAAGATAAACTTATATGGTCAGCAAAAACCCTATTAAAATATCCACGCTGGATATTCAAGAACCCCTGAACCGTCTAACGGCCGGGGGGAGAACACCAGCACCCCTAGAGCTTCCAGCAAGGTCAGAAATCACATTTAGTACAAGCTGGACAAAAATAGAAGCAAAGCAAATAACCAAAATAACCAAGAAGCAGGACTTAGCTTAATTTTGCACGAACCAGGACCAGCAGACTGGAGCAAACAGAAGGATCTGATTACAACGATGCCAGGCACTGGACTAAGGATCCAGGAAGTTAATATAGCAACACCCCTAGACTAACGGCCCAGGTGAGTGCCAAACTGAAAAAAGAAAATCCCAGAGTCATATCACTAGTGACCACAAGAGGGAGCCAAAAAAGTCTAATTCACAACAGGCAGCCCAGGAAAACAAACTTGCTGGCATAGAGTCCGAGTATGGACGGGCTTTTCAGGACATAAGCACGCAAATAGCTGCACAAACGACTTTTCCCTCTGGGCAACAGCCACCAGCTAGCCCACCTAAGTTGCCCCCATTCAGATTTAATGGTGATCGAGACAAATTTCGTGGCTTTGTGAATGAATGTATGCTATATTTTGATGTGCATGCTGACCGATTTCCTAATGATAGATCCAAAGTATTTTGTGTAATAATGCTGCTGACCGCACGAGCGCTCGCCTGGGCGAATCCGATTATTGAGTGTCGTGACCCACGGTTAAATAACTTGGATGATTTCTTAGCTGCTATGGCATTAATGTTTGATGATCCTAATCGCCGTGCAACCGCTGAATCTGCTTTATTGTCTTTACGCCAGGCAAAATGTTCTGTTATTGAGTATGCTACTGAATTCAGGAGATTAGCGGTAGATACTAATTGGGACAGTTATGTACAATTGCTTATTTTTAATAGGGGTCTGTCTAGTATTGTAAAAGATGAACTAGCTCGCTCTGAGTCACCACAAGAGCTAGAGACATTTATACAGCATTGTGTGCGCATTGACATTCGCCTTACTGAGCGTAGGTGAGAGAAGTTTGCTGCATATAACCGTATTTCTAACTTTTCCCTTCCTTCCAAAGAGCCTGCAGGTAAAACATCTCGGGAGGTGGAGGAGGTGCCCATGCAAATTGATTCTGTTCAGAGGCGCGAGATCAATGAGTGCCGGGAGCATCGCCTTCGTGAAAGTCTGTTTCTACTGCGGCCAGTCTGACCACTTCTTGATCAATTGTCCTAAGTGTCCTAGACGGCCTAACAAGGTGCTAGCAGCAGTAGGGGAGTATGACAACTGTGATGATGAATCTGACATCTCTGAATGTAGCCTGCCTTTAAACGCTGTATTCCATTCACTTTCTATGACGTCACCCCCCAAGGAACTTAAGGAAAAGAACTCTCACTGTTCTCTCCCTATTAAGATCCTGTGTTCAGGACAGTGGATTTCCAGTGCAGCTATGATTGACTCTGGTGCAGGTGGCAATTTCATGGATATCGCATTTGCCAAGGAACATGGTATTGAAATTCAGCAAAGAGCCTCTCCAATTACCATGGAAACAGTGGATGGGTCACCTTTAATCTCTAGGCCTGTGGATCAGGAGACCTTACCCCTTGAAATTTTGTTGGAGCCTATTCATCAGGAGCAACTTTCTTTCTTGCTAATTTCTTCTCATTTTCCTGTGATTTTAGGCATTCCTTGGTTGCATTCTCAGAACCCAATTATCAACTGGGAGACCAAGGAGATTATCCTTCCAACAAGGAGCAACTCAGCGTTAACAGAAGCTATCCCTGAGTCCACGGCTACGGAACCATATGTACAGGTATTTTCTTTACCTCCAGCATATAAAGAGTTCTCTGACATCTGTGACAAGAAGAATGCAGATAAGCTTCCTCCACTCAGGCATTATGACTGTCCCATTGAGTTGCTTCCTGGGGCAGATATTCCTTTTGGTAACGTATACCCTTTAGCGGCACCTAAGCTTCAAGCCTTAAAGGAGTATATTGATGAAAATCTGGCCAAATGCTTCATACGTCCATCCTCACCAGCAGGGGCACCTATCTTTTTTGTAAAGAAGAAGGATGGGACCCTGAGACCCTGTGTTTACTATCGGGAACTCAATAAGGTAACCGTACGAAACCGTTACCCTTTGCCTCTGATTCCCGAATTACTGGAAAGAGTCCGCCATGCTTAAGGTGTTCTCTAAACTGGATCTTCGTGGGGCTTATAATTTGGTGCATATTCGTCCAGGGGATGAGTGGTAGACAGCATTCAGATGCCGGTATGGACACTTTGAATCTCTTGTGACGCCCTTCGGGCTTTGTAACGCCCCTGCAACGTTTCAACACCTTGCTAATGACATTTTCAGAGATTTGTTGGACCAGTTTGTAGTGATCTATTTGGACGATATACTAATCTTTTCTGACTCTCTACAGGAACATGAAGAACATGTGAAAACTGTTTTAAGACATCTGAAAGTGAACCATCTGTATATTAAGCTGGAGAAATGCAAGTTCCATCGTTCTGAGATACAGTTCTTAGGTTATATCATCTCTCCCCAGGGGCTGAACATGGAATCTGGTAAGATTCAGGCTATCCTTGACTGGCCAGTACCCAAGAACGTTAAGGAGGTCCAACGTTTTATTGGTTTTGCAAATTTCTACAGACGCTTCATTCGAAATTTTTCTGATATTGTCCGTCCCATTACTTCCTTGACAAAGAAGGAAAAGCCCTTTAAGTGGTCATCACAGGCTCAAGAAGCTTTTGATCGGCTTAAGATCTGTTTCACATCAGCACCGCTGTTGATACACCCAGATCCAACACTTGCTTTCATTGTGGAGGTGGACACTTCTGATAATGCTTTGGGGCTATTCTCTCCCAAAGAACTAAAGAGAAGGGTCTGCTACATCCTTGTGCTTTCTTTTCCCGTAGACTAACCTCAGCAAAGAAGAATTATGATGTGGGAGACAAGGAATTGCTGGCTTTTATTGCGGCTTTCAAAGAATGGAGGCATCATCTGCAAGGAGTTGCACAACAGATCATAGTGCTAACTGACCATCGCAATTTAGAGTTCCTTAGATCTGCTAGATGTCTTTCTCCTTGTCAGGCTCGTTGGAACTTATTTGTAAATCAATTTAACTTTATCTCGTACCGTCCAGGTTCTCGTAATGGGAAGGCTGATGCTTTATCCCGAATCCATGCTGTGGATTCCGTACCTGGAGCCCTGTCCAAGACCATTCTATCTGATGCCAATTTCATCGGAGTTATCCACGATCAGGACTTGTGGAAGGAGGGCAGGGAGGCCTATGATGGTGTTGTATTTCTGGCCAACCCACCTGTGGATATTAAGGGTCTTTATTGTCTTTAAGGGTGGCATGTGGTTCAGAGATCGACGTATCTACGTCCCTGAGGTCGTCTGTCTGCAGATCCTCAAGTTGGTACATGACTCCAAGTTGGCTGGTCACAGGGGGGTACAGAAGACACAAGAGTTCCTGAGCCGATTCTTCTGGTGGCTGAAGGATACCAAGGACTATGTTCTCTCTTGCGAGGTATGTGCTCGTTACAAGACTCCTCATGTGGCACCTACAGGTCTTCTCCAACCATTACCTGTTCCGTCCCGCCCCTGGGGGTCTATATCAATGGACTTTATTGTGGAGCTGCCTACATCGGGGGCATGAATACAATCATGGTGGTAGTTGATCGCCTGACTAAAGCTGCTCATTTTGTTCCGTGCACCGGCCTCCCCTCAGCTAAAGAAACAGTGAACTTGGTTATACAGAATGTCTTTCGATTGCATGGGGTTCCGGATGAGATCATCTCTGACCGTGGAGTGCAGTTCACTTCAAGATTCTGGAAGGGGTTTTGCTCTGCACTCAATATTAATGTCTGTCTCTCTTCTGCTTACCATCCCCAGACAAATGGTCAGACTGAGCGTGCCATCTTAACTTGGGTCCGCTGTACCTTGGTTAGTGCAATTGTTGGAGGCCTTGAACAGGTAAGCATCTCTGCCTGTATACTGGTGTTTTTTTGTTTTGTTTTTTTTGTTTTTTTTCAGACTGAGCGTACCAACCAGATGCTGGAACAATATCTAAAATGCTATGTCAGCCATCTCCAGGATGATTGGTTGGAGTTGCTGCCATTAGCCGAATTTTCATATAACAATTCTCAGAGCGCCTCCACTAAATTTACACCTTTCTTTGCCAGTCTGGGTTATCATCCGTGTATCTTACCTAGGTCTCCAATTAATTCTCCGGTTCCGGCAGTGGAGGAAAGGCTGACTGCGATGAAGCAAAATCTGGAGGTTCTGAAGGAATCCCTGACCACAGCTCAAGAACGTTATAAGAGATCGGCTGATAGATTCCGTAAACCTGCACCCATGTTCAAGGTAGGAGATTCCGTGTGGTTAGCAACTAAGAATCTGAAGTTAAACGTTCCTTCACAAAAACTTGGACAGAAATTCATTGGCCCTTTCAAGATCAACGGTATTGTGAGCTCCGTGGCCTGCCGGCTGAAGCTGCCTAGGACTTTGAAGGTACACCCAGTTTTTCATGTATCTTTACTAAAGCCTGTATCTCCTAAAACCTTCCAGGGACATGTTGTGCCACCTCCACAGCCTGTGGTGATTGATGGGCAAGAACAATTTGTGGTGGAGGAAATTGTTGATTCCAGGATTCGCAGGAATTGGCTCCAATATCTGATAAGATGGCAGGGATATCCCCCTTAGGAAGACTATTGGGAACCTGTGGAAAACATCAATGCCCAACAGAAGATTTCTTGTTTTCATCAGAGATTCCCTGAGAAACCAGGTCCAGGATCGTCCTGAGGCCGCTTCTAAGGAGGGAGTAATGTCCGGAGTCTGAACATTTTTTTATTACCTTTTGTGCATTACTGTCCTTTTCCAAGATGGCGTATTTGGTCTCATGTGCACTGTGTCTCCCTGCTATAAAACTCCACCCCAGCCTTCAGTCTGTGCTATAGTATTCTGCCTTGCATCCAGCTCCTGACCTCTGGTTACTCCCTGGCTATATACCTGCTCCTGTGAACCTGTGGGGTTATCCTGCTACTCTGCTCTGAATTCCTGCTGCATACACCAGTTCAAGTAATTCTCCTTCATCTGCTGCTCGTGTTTACTTCCATCTGCCTTTGCTGGACATGTAAGCTTTTGCTGCTCTGCTTAAACCTGAGACTAATAACCAGGCCTCCCTGGTTGAGCTAAGATATTATTTGAACTGCCTTATAAGCATATCTATCTGTGTTTTGGACTAAGCAAGGACTTATTCGTGTCAAGTATCCTCAAGAATAATTGTGCTTCATAGAATTTCTGCGTGATTGTATATTCCTCTGAAGTTTCCTATAGACTGCTAAGCTGCATTTAATATTTACTCCAAGTGTTGTGGACTTGAGTTTCTCTCTGCACCTGCTTGAATCACCGTGTGATAATATAGACTTTACCACTTATAAAACTGTGTCCTGTAGTTGTCTTGTTCCATGCAAAGAGTCTCCTGAGTTGTCCCCTATAATTATTACACCGCTGCAGGTTTTTACTGATCATAAGAATCTGATATATCTGGATGCTGTTAAACGTTTGAATGCCCGTCAAGGTAGGTGGGCACTGTTTTTTGCCCGGTTTCATTTCTCCGTAATATATATCCCTAGCACAAAGAATGTTAATGCGGATGCTTTGTCTCGTATCTCTCCAGCAGTTAATACTGAGAAGGAGGAATGTATTTTGCAGAAAGGGGTGGTGGTAGCAACATTGGGTTCTGAGTTGGGGAATAGCATCCTAGAGGCCCAGAATGCTGCACCAACTAACAATCCGTATGGTAAATTATTTGTGCCTAGAGCCTTGCAGAGAGCTTTGTTTGCTGAATGTCATTAGTCTCGGTTGGCTGGTCATCCAGGGATTTCAGAAACTAGAAAGTCGATCGGTCGAAGTTTCTGGTGGCCAGGGTGGCAAAGAGCAATCATCAAGTGGGTGTGTCAGTGTACTGTGTGCGCTAGGTCGAAGGCCTCACATGCCCCGGCTGCAGGGTTGCTGTGCCCTTTTGGAGGTTCCTAGTTCGACATGGTCACATCTTGCTATGGATTTTATCACCGATCTGCCTGTCTCTGAGGGTTTGTGACAGATTAAAGGTTCATTTGTAATTTTCGTCAGGTTATCATCTGGAGTCCAATGGACAGACCGAAATGAAGAACCAGGACGTCGAGCAGTTTTTGAGATGTTTTGTAGTAGACAATCATTAGATGTGGTCGGAATATCTACCACTAGCTGAGTTAGCTCTTAATAATCATACGTCTTCTTCGGCTGGGTGTTCTCCTTTTTTTTGCTGTACAGGGAGGCATCCATCTTTCGATCCATTTCCAAAGATTGTGGCAACGGTGCCTGAGGAGGAGAGTTTTTCTGGAAATTTGGACAGGGTTTGGACCAATGTACACCATAATCTGAAAGAGGCAAATAGGAGGTCAATTAAATATTTTGACAAGAAAAGAAGGGAGGCGTTGTTTGTAGTTGGGGACATCGTCTGGTTGTCCTCTAGGAATCTGCGTTTGAAGATCCCTTCTAAAAAACTGGGCATAAGTTTGAAAGACCCTTCAAAGTGGTTCAGGTTGTTAACTCGGCAGAGGTGAGATTAGACATCAACTCATCCTGGAGATTTAAATCAGTTTTTCATGTATCTTTACTGAAGAATGTTGACACACCAGATAAGGAAGCGATGCCGACTGTTCCTCCATTTGATGAGGACGGCGAGTTTGAGATTTCACACATTTTAGATTCCAGGTTGCACAGAGGAAGGTTGCAGTATCTCGTGTCCTGGAAGGGTTTCGGTCCCGAGGATAATTCCTGGGTGAAAGCTGAGGACGTCTCGGCCTCAAGGCTGATTATATGATCATTTCTTATAAAACAGCGGATCTGTGAGATGACAAAAGGATTCAGTTTTGTACATCTTCCATGGCCAGATCACAATGTTTCCCCCTTATCGGCCAGCTTATAGACATCAGATAGATTTTTACGTTGATTCAGACTACATCTTTCTTGATGCATCAGATTGTCTTTAAAGATGGAAGTAGGTAATTTCAGGAACTCATTTGATACTGACTTAACATAGACATCTACAGTGGATAGATGCAGGGATCTTACGCGGGGTATGAGCTGTATGTTCACAAATCCTCTAATATTCTTAGCGCTTCCTGTCTTTTTGTCAGTTGGAAATTGTCTCATAGTTTCTTTATCATGGAAAATTAGTGGGCATTATTATGTGGGGTACTAAGAGGATCAGTAATAGGGACACTCACAGCAGCAGCGACTCTGCATCGGGGTGACAATAGGATGAAGAGTTTGTGCTGGTTGGGAATAGATGGAGACGGTGCTGGAAATGTGAGAAGTCAAAGGTGTCTTTCTTGTAATCACTGCAGATGAGTCCTGGCTGGAGAAGTTGTCGTGTCAGGCTGGGTCGGATGGAGAAAAGGGGAAAGTGAATGGCTCCATCAGAAAGAGCATCAGCTGTGACTTACTACATAACAGCACTGAAATCTCGCATGTGTTCTGCAGTGCTGGTATCTACCACTGTAAGTCACCATATGGCGGTAATATCAGTGTTAGACCATGTTCACACGATCAGTATTAGTTTAGTATTTTACATCAGTGTTCGTAAGTAGTGTTGAGCGATACCTTCCAATATGCAAAGGTATCGGTATCTGATTGGATCGGCCGATATCCAAAAAATATCGGATATCGCCGATACCGATACCCGATACCAATGCATATCAATGGGACACAAAATATCGGAATGGTTCCCAGGGTCTGAAGGAGAGGAAACTCTCCTTCAGGCCCTGGGATCCATATTCATGTATAAAATAAAGAATAAAAATAAATATTGATATACTCACCCCTCCGACGGCCCCGGCTCTCACCGGTCCAAGCGTCTGCCTCCGTTCCTAAGAATGCAGAGTTAAGGACCTTTGATGACGTTGCAGCTTGTGATTGGTCGCGTGACAGCTCATGTGACCGCTCACGCGACCAATCACAAGCCGCGACGTCATCGAAGGTCCTTCACTCCCTGCATTCTTAGGAACGGAGGCACCGCTAAGAGCCAGGGTCCGCCGGAGGGGTGAGTATATCAATATTTTTTATTTTTATTATTTATTATCCATGAATATGGATCCCAGGGCCTGAAGGAGAGTCTCGTCTCCTCCAGACCCTGGGAACCATACGCACCGCACACTTCCGATTCCGATTTCCGATATCGCAAAAATATCGGAACTCGGTATCGGAATTCCGATACAGCAAATATCGGCCGATAACCGATATTTGCAGTATCGGAATGCTCAACACTATTCGTAAGTCAAAATCAGGAGTGGATCAATCAGAGGAAAATAAGCACATGCACCACTTCTGCATTTCTCACCGGCTCCTGGTTTGGGCTTACAAATAAAGATGTAAAATACTGAATGTGTGAATGTGGCCTTAATCTTTATATACGGATCTTTAGTAACAACCTATGATTAGGCTGTGCCACAGTAGTTGCACACACGGTTATTTGGTGTAACACTGGTGGATGTGGACCCACTGCACCACAGGCCCGGGATTAACCTGGAGGGACGTATCTAGGTGTCCACCAGGTCTTCACTAGAGCTGCTGGTGGAGAGGACAGGCTGGACAGCCGGTAGACACCAGATACTACTCCAGGGTAACCAGGCCTGCACCAGCTGATGGAAGAGTGAGAGACACGAGTGTGGGGTACAACAAGAGAGATAAACTGGACATAAGCAGAATGAACTGCCTGGGAACCAACATTTATCAGAAAGTGGTGGGTGGAGCTGCCTAATATAGGACCTGCCGCCACGGGATAGGCTGGTGAACCTAATATCTGAAGGACACAGCAGGGTTATATTCCTGTAGAGACTGGCCAATGCCCCCTAAAGCCAAATGGAAGCAACATACTGAGAAGCCATGCGATGACCATGGTTACTAGGGAGGCGCTGAGAGGGCAGGTGAGGTACCAACGTGACAGCTGGGTAGGAGCCCACTCAGATGTTTCCCCCTTGAGCTGAACCCCTCGCTGAGCCTCAGAACAAATGTCATATTATCTTCACAGCCAAGTGGTAAAGAAATCAATGACACCTGTGGGATCAAAATGCCCATTACACCCTGAGATTACCTCCCTGGTGGGTACGGTGTCTGAAAAGGGGTGACTTTAGGGGGTTATATGTCTTCACACACCTCGGGGGCTTTGTAATTGGCCCTACAAGCGAGGACTGCCAAATTACTGCTCGAAAAGCAAAACAGTGACTCTCCCCATTGGAGCCCGGTCGTGTGCAGTCATTTCTGGCCTCAGTTTTGGGAGAAATTTCTGTATAAATTGTGGCTCCATTTTACTCTGTGAAATTGAAAATTTTGGACTCAAAACATTTTAGCGGTAAAACATAATTTTTTGTTTCCACGACCAGAAATATAAAGATCTATGATGCAATTGTGGGTTCAACATGCTCCCCACACCCAGATGGATTCGCTGAGGACTGTCGATATGAAATGGGGCCACTTTGGGGGTGGGGGGTCGCTGTTCTGGCAGCTGCACATTATTCCAGACAAATCTGCAGTCCAGAAACCAAACAGTGATTCTTCCCTCCAGGGCGACATTCTGGGGGTCGCCTCATTCTCCAGAAATTACTTTATAAATTGTGCAGCGTCCTATAAGATATCCCTGCCCACAGCGCCCCCATCCAGCGAGTGTCTGAGAAAGGTCATTACACCGAAACGTCACGAAGTTCAGATCCAAGGAGCAAGATCACATTTATCATTGCTGCGCACTGTGTACGGCATCAATGGAGGGAGCAGCCGAGATTCTCTAATCACTGGGATCCCACTCCACTCGCTCCTCACACTCAGCAAGGGTCCGCACTGCGGCCTATATACCCGAAGCCTCACACACGGCTCCGCTCTGTGAGCAGCGTACACCCAGTACTACTGTTATATGCAGTCTGCTCCGTACACACGGCTCCGCTCTGTGCGCAGCGTACACCCAGTACTACTGTTATATACTGTCTGCTCCGTACACACGGCTCCACTCTGTGCGCAGCGTACACCCAGTACTACTGTTATATGCAGTCTGCTCCGTACACACGGCTCCGCTCTGTGAGCACCGTACACCCAGTACTACTGTTATATACAGTCTGCTCCGTACACACGGCTCCACTCTGTGCGCAGCGTACACCCAGTACTACTGTTATATGCAGTCTGCTCCGTACACACGGCTCCGCTCTGTGCGCAGCGTACACCCAGTACTACTGTTATATGCAGTCTGCTCCGTACACACGGCTCCGCTCTGTGCGCAGCGTACACCCAGTACTAGTTATATGCAGTCTGCTCCGTACACACGGCTCCGCTCTGTGAGCACCGTACACCCAGTACTACTGTTATATGCAGTCTGCTCCGCACACGGCTCAGGTCCGTACACCTCATACACTCGCGACTCAGCTCCATACACCTCGTACACACGAGTCCTGCATACACTGAGGCCCTGATCATGTGACCCCTGACTCCTCCCCTCCTGTGACCTCATCACAGGTCCTGTGCACACAGAGCAGCCATAAATGTGGAGTGCGGCTCTGCGGGTGGAGGTAAGTGGAGATTCCCCATTACTGAGCGCGGGGGGGGGGACATTAACCCTTTCTGCACTGAGACTCTTTTGAGGTTGTTGTCGCCACTTTATAAGAACCATAACATGTTTGCTCTGTTTCCTGTAATAGATACATAGGACCCAACTATGGAGGACAGGAAGTGAGGGAGCGGGTTGTCCTCCTAGTACAGGGCCCCTTTCTTTGCCCCACACAGTGTAATGCTCCTTATGTATAATACCCCTGTGACAGGATCACTGGCGCTGTCTGTGAGGGGAGAGATGTGGCATGGAGATTGCTTTCCTCCGTGATCTAGAAACCCATAAGTTTCTCTTCAGCATTCTTTGTGCTGAAGGAGTTAAGCTGCCATGTTATGGGTGGGTTTTTAGGTGAGTAGGTAAGAGATGGGCAGGATGCCCACTCCCCATATCTCCGCCTCAGTGTGGCTGGGGAAATAAATGTCCAGCAGTTTTTTTCCCTCTGGCTGTGTTGTGTGGAGGCAAAGAAGTCTCCATACTGAAGCTCCTGTGAGAGCTGCCACATGTGTTGTCCCAGAAGCTCTGGGCAGGACTTTGTATGAGCTGTTTATTTTTTCTTTGGAGCCAGGAAGTCTGTTTTTCTGTTACCATTTTGGGCTTTGGGATCATGATGCTATAAACCACCCAGAACCCCATGTGTGCCTGTGTCTACCTTGAGGAGCAGCTAAGTGAGCCGACCTTACACACCTCCCACACAGTATAATGCTCCACCAGTACCACCATCCCCCACACAGTGTAATGTTCCCACAGTACCACCATCCCACCACACACAGTATAATGCTCCACCAGTGCCACCATCCCCCACATAGTATAATGTTCCCACAGTACCACCATCCCCCCACACAGTGTAATGTTCCCACAGTACCACCATCCCCCACACACAGTGTAATGTTCCCACAGTACCACCATCCCCCACACACAGTGTAATGTCCCAACAGTACCACCATCCCCCACACACAGTGTAATGTTCCCACAGTGCTGCCTGTTGTGGATTCTGTTTGTGGGCTCCCTCTGGTGGTTACGGCTGGTACTGGGTGACTTTGGTGGGTTGCGGTCTCTGGTTTCCACCTGTCCATCAGAGGCTGGGTGTTTCCTATTTAACCTGGCCTTTCTGTCATTCCCTCGCCGGCTATCAATGTATTCAGATGTGCTCAGTTTGGTTCCTGACTACCTGCTCCCAGATCTTTCAGGATAAGCTAAGTGCTGATTTTCAGTTGTTTGGTTTTTTGTCCAGCTTGCTAATTATGACTCTATGCTAGCTGGTAGCTCTAGTGGGCTGAGGTTCTCCCCATGTGCCATGAGTTGGCACATGGGTTCTTGTAATCTCAGGATGGTTTTTGATTAGGGTTTTTTGCTGACCGCTCAGACCCCTTTTGTATCATTCTGCTTTCTAGTTACAGCGGGCCTCATTTTGCTAAACCTATATTCATCTCTATGTGCGTGCCTTCCTCTCATTTCACCGTCAATACATGTGGGGGGCAACTATACCTTTTGGGGTTCATTCCTCTGGAGGCAAGTGAGGTCTTTATTTCCTCTGCAGTGCTAGTTAGCTCTTAGGCTGGTGCGTGGCGTCTAGAACCAACGTAGGCACGCTCCCTGGCTATCTCTAGTTGTGTTTGTCAGGAGTAGGGCAGCGGTCAGCCCAGGTTCCATCACCCTAGAGCTCGTCCGTTATTTATTATTACTTTGCTTGTCCAGTGCTATCCCTAGCCATTGGGATTCATGACAGTATAGCCGGCCCACAAAGTGTTAATTGTTTGGGCTGAAGCAGGAGAAAAAGAAGTGTTTTGGGGAATTTTTTTTTTTTTTCCTTCAGAGGTTTTGCTGCCTAGCCCTTAATTGCTGTCTAGCTGCTTCTTACCTCCTCTTAACCCTTGAATGGCTCTGATCTTAGCTGTTTAACATGGATGTCCAGAGTTTGGCTTCCAGCCTGAGTAATCTCGCTGCAAAGGTTCAAAACATACAGGATTTTGTTGTTCACACTCCCATGTCTGAACCTAGAATTCCTATTCCAGAGTTCTTTTCTGGAGATAGATCTACCTTCCTGAATTTCAGGAACAATTGTAAATTGTTTCTTTCTTTAAAATCTCGCTCCTCTGGAGACCCTGCTCAACAGGTCAAGATTGTAATATCTTTCCTGCGGGGCGACCCTCAGAATTGGGCATTTGCATTGGCACCAGGGGATCCTGCATTGCTCAGTGTGGATGCGTTTTTTCTGGCACTGGGATTGCTTTATGAGGAACCTAACCTGGAGATTCAGGCTGAAAAGGCTTTATTAGCCCTCTCTCAGGGGCATGATGAAGCGGAAATATATTGTCAAAAATTTCGGAAATGGTCGGTGCTTACTCAGTGGAATGAGTGCGCCCTGGCTGCTAACTTCAGAAATGGTCTTTCTGAGGCCATTAAGGATATTATGGTGGGGTTCCCTGCGCCTACTGGTCTGAATGAGTCTATGGCTATGGCCATTCAGATTGATCGGCGTTTACGGGAGCGCAAACCTGTGCACCAGTTGGCGGTGTCTTCTGAACAGGCACCTGAGACTATGCAATGTGATAGAATTCTGTCCAGAAGTGAACGGCAAAATTATAGGCGGAAAAATGGATTGTGTTTTTATTGTGGTGATTCAGCTCATGTTATATCAGCATGCTCTAAACGCACAAAAAAGGTTGATAAATCTTTTGCCATTGATACTCTGCAGTCTAAGTTCATTTTGTCTGTGACTCTGATTTGTTCACTGTCTTCCATTTCCGTCGATGCCTATGTGGATTCGGGCGCTGCCCTGAGTCTTATGGATTGGTCATTTGCCAAACGCTGCAGTTTTAGTCTGGAGCCTCTGGAAGTTCCTATTCCTCTGAAGGGAATTGACTCTACACCATTGGCTATGAATAAACCGCAGTATTGGACACAAGTGACCATGCGCATGACTCCCGTTCATCAGGAGGTGATTCGCTTCCTTGTACTGTATAATTTACATGATGTACTAGTGCTTGGTCTGCCATGGTTACAAACTCATAATCCTGTCCTGGATTGGAAAACAATGTCTGTGTTAAGCTGGGGATGTCAGGGGGTTCATGATAATGCACCTCTGATTTCAATCGCTTCATCTACTCCTTCTGAGATCCCTGCGTTTTTGTCTGACTATCGGGATGTTTTTGAGGAGCCTAAGCTCAATTCGCTCCCTCCTCATAGGGATTGTGACTGTGCTATAGAATTAATTCCTGGCAGTAAGTTCCCTAAGGGTCGTTTATTTAATCTGTCAGTGCCAGAGCATACTGCTATGCGGAATTATATTAAGGAGTCCTTGGAAAAGGGACATATTCGTCCATCTTCGTCCCCTCTGGGAGCAGGTTTTTTTTTCGTGGCAAAAAAAGATGGTTCCCTGAGGCCTTGTATAGATTATCGCCTTCTGAATAAGATTACAGTCAAATATCAGTATCCATTGCCATTATTGACTGATTTGTTTGCTCGCATTAAGGGGGCTAGGTGGTTCACTAAGATAGATCTTCGCGGTGCGTATAATCTTGTACGGATAAAACAGGGTGATGAGTGGAAAACCGCATTTAATACGCCTGAGGGCCATTTTGAGTATTTGGTAATGCCTTTTGGACTCTCCAATGCTCCGTCAGTCTTTCAGTCCTTTATGCACAATATTTTCCGTGAATATCTGGATAAGTTTATGATTGTGTATGTGGATGATATTTTGGTGTTTTCTGATGACTGGGAGTCTCATGTTCTACAGGTCAGGAAGGTGTTTCAGGTTCTGCGGGCCAATTCTCTGTTTGTGAAGGGCTCAAAGTGTCTCTTTGGAGTCCAGAAGATTTCTTTTTTGGGGTACATTTTTTCTCCTTCTACTATTGAGATGGATCCCGTCAAGGTTCAGGCGATTTGTGACTGGACACAACCTACATCTGTTAAGAGTCTTCAGAAGTTCTTGGGGTTTGCTAATTTTTATCGTCGGTTCATTGCTAATTTTTCCAGTGTTGTTAAACCTTTGACTGATTTGACTAAAAAGGGTGCTGATGTTGCTAATTGGTCTCCTGCGGCTGTGGAGGCCTTTCAGGAACTTAAGCGCCGGTTTTCTTCTGCTCCTGTGTTGTGTCAACCAGATGTTTCTCTTCCTTTTCAGGTTGAGGTTGATGCTTCCGAGATTGGAGCAGGGGCGGTTTTGTCACAGAGAAGTTCCAATGGCTCGGTGATGAAGCCATGTGCATTATTCTCTAGAAAATTCTCACCCGCCGAGCGCAATTATGATGTGGGTAATCGGGAGCTTTTGGCCATGAAGTGGGCATTTGAGGAGTGGCGTCATTGGCTTGAGGGTGCTAGACATCGTGTGGTGGTCTTGACTGATCACAAGAATCTCATTTACCTTGAGTCTGCCAGGCGTCTGAATCCTAGACAGGCTCGTTAGTCGTTGTTTTTTTTCTCGTTTCAATTTCGTGGTTTCATACCTGCCAGGTTCAAAGAATGTGAAGGCAGATGCTCTTTCCAGGAGTTTTGTGCCTGACTCTCCTGGAGACTCTGGGCCTACTGGTATCCTTAGGGATGGGGTAATATTGTCCGCCATATCCCCAGACTTGCGACGTGCATTGCAGGAGTTTCAGGCGGATAAACCTGATCGTTGTCCACCAGAAAGACTGTTTGTTCCGGATGATTGGACCAGTAGAGTCATCTCCGAGGTCCATTCTTCTGTGTTGGCTGGTCATCCTGGAATATTTGGTACTAGAGACTTGGTGGCCAGGTCTTTTTGGTGGCCTTCCTTGTCAAGGGATGTGCGCACCTTTGTGCAGTCTTGTGAAGTGTGTGCTCGGGCTAAGCCTTGCTGTTCTCGGGCCAGTGGGTTGTTGTTATCCTTGCCCATCCCGAAGAGGCCTTGGACGCACATTTCCATGGATTTTATTTCTGATCTCCCTGTTTCACAGAAAATGTCCGTTATCTGGGTTGTGTGTGACCGCTTTTCTAAGATGGTTCATTTGGTGCCCTTGCCTAAGTTGCCTTCCTCCTCTGAGTTGGTCCCTTTATTTTTTCAGAACGTGGTTCGTTTGCATGGGATTCCGGAGAATGTCGTTTCTGACAGGGGATCCCAGTTTGTGTCTAGATTTTGGCGGACGTTTTGTGCTAAGATGGGCATTGATTTGTCTTTCTCGTCTGCATTCCATCCTCAGACGAATGGCCAGACGGAGCGAACTAATCAGACCTTGGAAACTTATTTGAGGTGTTTTGTTTCTGCTGATCAGGATGACTGGGTTGCCTTTTTGCCACTGGCCGAATTTGCCCTTAATAATCGGGCTAGTTCTGCTACTTTGGTCTCTCCTTTTTTTTGTAATTCGGGGTTTCATCCTCGTTTTTCCTCTGGTCAGTTGGAGTCTTCGGATTGTCCTGGAGTGGACGTGGTGGTGGACAGGCTACATCAGATTTGGAATCAGGTGGTGGACAATTTGAAGTTATCTCAGGAGAAGACTCAGCAGTTTGCTAATCGCCGTCGCCGCGTGGGTCCCCGACTTCTTGTTGGGGACTTGGTGTGGTTATCTTCTCGTTTTGTCCCTATGAAGGTCTCTTCTCCTAAGTTCAAGCCTCGGTTCATCGGTCCTTATAGGATCTCGGAGATTCTTAACCCTGTATCTTTTCGTTTGGATCTCCCAGCATCGTTTGCTATTCATAATGTGTTCCATCGGTCGTTATTGCGGAGGTATGAGGTGCCCGTTGTTCCTTCGGTTGAGCCTCCTGCTCCGGTGCTGGTGGAGGGAGAATTGGAGTATGTTGTTGAGAAGATCTTGGATTCTCGTGTTTCCAGACGTAAACTCCAGTATTTGGTTAAGTGGAAGGGTTATGGTCAGGAGGATAATTCCTGGGTGGTCGCCTCCGATGTTCATGCGACTGATTTGGTCCGCGCCTTCCATAGAGCTCATCCTGATCGCCCTGGGGGTTCTCGTGAGGGTTCGGTGACCCCTCCTCAAGGGGGGGGTACTGTTGTGGATTCTGTTTGTGGGCTCCCTCTGGTGGTTACGGCTGGTACTGGGTGACTTTGGTGGGTTGCGGTCTCTGGTTTCCACCTGTCCATCAGAGGCTGGGTGTTTCCTATTTAACCTGGCCTTTCTGTCATTCCCTCGCCGGCTATCAATGTATTCAGATGTGCTCAGTTTGGTTCCTGACTACCTGCTCCCAGATCTTTCAGGATAAGCTAAGTGCTGATTTTCAGTTGTTTGGTTTTTTGTCCAGCTTGCTAATTATGACTCTATGCTAGCTGGTAGCTCTAGTGGGCTGAGGTTCTCCCCATGTGCCATGAGTTGGCACATGGGTTCTTGTAATCTCAGGATGGTTTTTGATTAGGGTTTTTTGCTGACCGCTCAGACCCCTTTTGTATCATTCTGCTTTCTAGTTACAGCGGGCCTCATTTTGCTAAACCTATATTCATCTCTATGTGCGTGCCTTCCTCTCATTTCACCGTCAATACATGTGGGGGGCAACTATACCTTTTGGGGTTCATTCCTCTGGAGGCAAGTGAGGTCTTTATTTCCTCTGCAGTGCTAGTTAGCTCTTAGGCTGGTGCGTGGCGTCTAGAACCAACGTAGGCACGCTCCCTGGCTATCTCTAGTTGTGTTTGTCAGGAGTAGGGCAGCGGTCAGCCCAGGTGCCATCACCCTAGAGCTCGTCCGTTATTTATTATTACTTTGCTTGTCCAGTGCTATCTCTAGCCATTGGGATTCATGACAGCTGCCATCCCCTACATAGTATAATGTTCCCACAGTACCGCCATCCCCCACACACAGTGTAATGTTCCCACAGTACCAACCCCCCACACAGTATAATGTTCCCACAGTGCCACCATCCCCCACATAGTATAATGTTCCCAGAGTACCATTATCCCTCCACACAGTATAATGTTCCAACAGTACCACCATCCCCCCACACAGTATAATGTTCCCACAGTACCGCCATCCCCCACACAGTGTAATGTTCCCACAGTACCACCATCCCCCACACAGTGTAATGTTCCCACAGTGCTGCCATCTTCCACATAGTATAATATTCCCACAGTACCACCATCCCCCACACACAATATAATATTCCCACAGTACCGCCATCCCCCCACACAGTATAATGTTTCCATAGTGCCGCCATCCCCCACACAGTATAATGTTCCCATAGTGCCGCCATCCCCCATATAGTATAATGTTCCCACAGTACCTCCATCCCCCACATAGTATAATGTTCCCAGAGTACCATTATCCCTCCACACAGTATAATGTTCCCACAATACCGCCATCCACGCACACACAGTATAATGTTACCGCAGTACCACCATCCCCCACACACAGTATAATGTTCCAACAGTACCACCATCCCCCACACAGTATAATGTTCCCAGAGTACCGCTATCCTCCACATAGTATAATGTTCCCACAGTGCCACCATCCCCCACACACAGTGTAATGTTCCCACAGTGCCGCCATCACCCACATAGTATAATGTTCCCTCAGTACCGCCATCCTCCCACACAGTGTAATGTTCCCACAGTACCTCCATCCCCCACACAGTATAACGTTCCAACAGTACCGACATCCCCCATACAGTGTAATGCCCATATTATGTCCCTGTATTGATTGACCAGATACAACATACAAACAAACAAGGCAGAAGTAACCAAAATCATTACGTATTTCCCTGATAATGGCGGAATTGTGATAACTATAGCACCAGTGAATACAAAACAGAGTGATTACAAGGTGAAATATACAATAACAAATATTCAAATCTCCAGCTCACTCTCACTGTAATAGCAGCCTCTAACCGTATGTGGAGCGCCCCCACTGCCGCAGGGCCGAGGGGTACTGTTATGATCCTTTAGTGGCTGAGGATCACAAATAGACCAGCAAGTGATTAAACTTAGGACAAGCTCCAGGGAGATGGTAACTGGACTGATCGCAAATCTGAACCTATCCAACACAACTAGAGGTAGCCGGTGAACGTGCCTAAAAAATTCCTAGACGTCTCGAGCCAGCCTGAGAATCTAGCTACCCCTAAAGAGAAAGAAAGACCTCGCTTGCCTCCAGAGAAATAATCCCCAAATATATAGAAGCCCCCAACAAATATTAACGGTGAAGTAAGAGGAAGGCACATACATAGGGGTGAAATCAGATTCAGCAAAAGAGGCCCACTAATACTAGAAAGCAGAAAATAGAGCAGGGATCTATGCGACCAGTAAAAAACCCTTACAAAATATCCATCCTGAAGTTTCAAGAACCCACACACCAACTAACGGTGTGTGGGGAGAAACTCAGTCCACTAGAGCAACCAGCAAGCGAGGGATTCACATTTTAGCAAGCTGGACAAGAAAACAAGATAAACACTGATGATCAAAAAACGAGCAAACAAAACTTAGCTTGTCTTGGAGGGACTGGGAGCAAGGTAGTCAGAAGGAATCTGAGTAGCACTGATTACATCGACAGCCGGCAACAAGTGGAAGTGAAACAGAGCTATATAGGAACCTCCCAGTGAATAATGAGGCAGCTGATCAGCCACAGATCCGCAGGATAACAAACAAAGCCACCAGGGGGAGCCCAAAACAAAAGTCACACCATACCACCTGTGACCACAAGAGGGAGCCCGAAAACAGAGTTCACAACAGGGTACCCGGTACCGGGCCTCTGAGTCTCTGCTCTGGGGTTGTCACGGTGGATAGGCCCGGCCCGTGACCCTGCTGAGGGGCGTCCAATAAAGGAATGACAGTTCGGTGTGTGGTGCTGTTGTAGTGCAGGACGCAATCAATCACAAGGACACAGGGGTGCAGTCTCTTTACCTCTTTACTGAAGGTTTCAGGATCCTCAGTCCGGAACACGGTCAACCGGGCTGCGCAAGTCCGGCCGGTCCAATGGCACCTCCGGAGTTCCCTTTGCAGGTGGAAATCTGTGCCTACCTTCTAGCGCTTGTGTGTTGTGGTCCTCCCCTGCTGTGCTTACGGGATAGTCCCCACAACTGTTGTGTCTGTTTCTCGTGTTCCCTCACAACTCGATTATCTGATGTTCTTCTTCTTCGTCCCCCCAGATGTTATAGCTAGGACGCACCCGTCTGACGGGTAGGCTCGGAGCTCTTCCGGGACCCTAGTGTCGCCCCTCTCCTGTTGTTGCCCCCCTGTGTCTTCTTAGGTGATTTGGGTGAGACAGCCCGCCTCTAACTGACTGTCCTGCCGTAGGTTTGAAGTTAGGCCTGGAGCTCTATACTTCCTCGGCGTTCCGGCCACCGGCTGTGCGCCTCAGTAGGATGTTGCCTCGGTCCAATAGCACGACTCCTACTGGTGTTTCTCCTTGTTGCGTTGATCTCGTTTCTCACTCAGCACAATAAACCTCGCTTCTTGTCTTTTCTTAGGGTACCGCCGCTATACCGTGCAGGCGCGGTACATTTCTCTCTGTTCGCTAGGTCTCTGCCAGGATCCCACCCCTGACAGGGACCCCCCTGAATCTTCCCCTGCAACACCCTCTGCCACAGGATGTTGCCTGGTTCCAACCCAGTCAGCTTTCCGTCTAACTTCCTATCCAACCCCCAGTTTTACCAGACTGTGAGGAGTGGCCTAGTGAATAGTGCCCTTAGCTCCCCCTGGAGGCCAGACTGTGAAATGTATTGGTGTCTGTGATACCTGGTCAGGTGAACTCCTTCAGTGCCATCAGACGTACCATAACCCCCCTTAGTGGCGGAGCAACAGTACTGCAACGACTAGGACTCTGGGGCGCTGCACTCCCCCCCCCGGTTAAATCCAGTATTCCTGGACTGGGAAGAAAACAACAATACATGTCAGCAAAAAGACATACAATTTTGAAATGCAATAACTTTTAACAGAGCTTCCCTTTATGGGAGGTGAGGACACTTGAACGTTACAAACATGGTTAAATATTATAAATAACATTCTATAAATAACTTTTCGTTTACCCAACCGGGTATTCTACTTAGTGCAAATTTCTGAACAATAATTTAACATTGTCTTCAAGGACGTACACGCTCAATCCACTAAAGACCTACCATAAAACTAACTTCTCCTTTAAGGGCGTATAAGCTGAACCCACTAAAGAATCATTCTTAAAACACTATAATACTAGTCAACTTTTCTTCATTCTCCTTCTTTACATCTGCAGGACCGCCTGTCTATCTGCCCCAGGCCTACTGCCTCTCGTTCTGTTACAGGACTGCCCCTTTCGGCCCGGGCCTACTGCCTTTCTGCTACTATACACAGTATAGAACTTATCATCCATCTCTCAGTTCCGGACCACTGAGCCATCTCTATATGGCTCCTAGGAGGACTCACCGACTAACCCCATACGGGTTCACTTCCTGTCCTCATTCTCTTACACATTATTAAACATTCCTTACAATTAACTAGTTAGCTACATTTAACTTCTATACGTTAGCATTATCACTTCTTCTTGCAAGACATCATTGCCACTTAACTGTCTTAAGGCAACACTACTCATAAGTGCAATATGCGAACATTCGCTTTAAGAGGGGACCAAGTCTCTATGAGGTGGTGCAACTTCTCAAGCTGCAAGTCTGTTTACAGTAAGGACTCCGGTGCTGTTTCCAGGATCAGTTTCTTCGCAAAGAGTCCTTTCTTTGTGTAAAACCAGTAGAGGGCACCTTTAAGAAGGTGCAACTATTTACATCATCAGTTTGTGAATCATTCACCGTCCATGATTCGGCAGTCTCTTGATAACTGGTGCAAAAGTAGAAAACAAACAAAAAGCAATAGGGATCCCGGGTCAACAAAGGGATCCCTTTAAGAATAACCCTAAACGGGTTTTAGCAGCAAAAAAGCAGGAAACAAACAGTTAAATGAACTATTTACATGTTCAGAGTATTAGAATATTTACTTGAACCACGCAGGAGGCAGCACCGGCAGAGGCAACCCCTTTGGATATTGCCCGCCGCCTGGTACTGCGTAAGGGGGTCTGTCGTCCCATCTGGGGGTCTGCGTACCCACTGTCTTCAGTTCTGGGGCAGCAGGGGCACCGGCCACCTGAGGAGGCGCCTCCTTGGCCATGATGGTGGTGGAGGTGACGATGCAGAAGGTCGTGGTCTTTACCATAGTGCACGTTGGAGTGACCACGGTGGTCTTGGTGAGGATCGTGGGCTGACCACAAGGGGGCACCTTGGCCACGGAGGACAGCTTCACCGGCACCTTAGTCGGGGGCGTCACGGGGTTGCGCTTCTTATGGACATTCAGGGGGAACCACCCCTTTTCCCCAAAATGCCGGGTGTAAGTGACTTCGTCCCCCGGGTAGAGATCCCGGTCTGGATGGCCTTCTCTGAGATGAGACTCCACATCCCGCCGGTTGACGAAGACTTCGGCATACAGGCCCGGCTCTTTTATAAAGCCCCAGCCTCCTCGGAGTTTGAAGACGACAATGGTGCCCTGCCTGCGCGGGGCCTGGTGAGCGGTGGGGTCCTTGCGGGCCCGGTCCTTGACCGCCAAGTCTTTTTGGTGGTGGGCCTCTAGCCCGGTCTGGTACACCTTTTCCTTCTCCTCCCATTGCTGTTCCAGCTGGGTCTGGTATTCCTCCCAGCTCAGGGCCTGCACCATCTCTCCTTCCTGTGTCTCCACCCCGGGGAACCCCATAAGGTTAGATCCTGGGTTCACCCAGCGGCACACTGTGCGCTCCGCATGGACCTCGCACAGCAGGGTAGTTGGTGGAATCGGGGTTTTCAGGAGGTGTTCTATACCCGTTGTCTCCTCCCATGGCAACAGGCGCTGGAGTCTATCGGTCCCAGGGAGAGGGGGTGCCGCGAGGGGACCTACTAACAAGTCCCCTGCCAGCGGGACGGGGTCGGCGGACTCACCAGCCGGTGCAGGCTCCTCCTCTGCGGCGGGTTCCGCTGGCGGCGTCGGCGAGGACCTCGGCAGCAACTCCGGTAGCGGCACAGGATCCGATGCCAGAGGACTTTCTTCCGGCGCTACCTGGTGCGGAGCCTGGACCTTCACGTTCAGCTGGAGGAGCTGGTCGATCAAGTCCTCCATCTCAGCCTGCAAGAGATCAGTGCTGACCGCGGAGAATTGACTGCAGTGCTCATCCGGGTAGTTGGGGGAGACTTCCGCTTCCACCCCACATTCGGGTCCCGAGCTGCTGGCCATGGCGTCCTCCACGTGGGTCACTTCCTGATCCTTTTCCCGCTCTCTCCTTCGTGGGCGGTTCCGTTTCTTCTTTCTCCGCCCACCATTGAGGATTAGGAGGCGGATCTCGGTAGCTGACGGACACGTCCTCACGGTGCAGAAATATTTAGACTGGGCGGCCATTGTCTTTCGCGCTCTTCAGCTTATCAACGCCCACTTCCACGCCCTTCTTTCTCCTGCGCTCCTCAGGGCGCTATAATGGCGGATTTTGGCGGTAACTTTTGGCAATACACAGTCTTTCCAATAAAGCACAGTCTAAGCACAATAAATCACAGTTCCAAGGCACACATGACCCGATCCTCGGGCTTAAGTAGATCCTGTTCGTGACGCCAAGTTGGAGCGCCCCCACTGCCGCAGGGCCGAGGGGTACCCGGTACCGGGCCTCTGAGTCTCTGCTCTGGGGTTGTCATGGTGGCTAGGCCTGGCCCGTGACCCTGCTGAGGGGCGTCCAATAAAGGAATGACAGTTCGGTGTGTGGTGCTGTTGTAGTGCAGGACGAAATCAATCACAAGGACACAGGGGTGCAGTTTCTTTACCTCTTTACTGAAGGTTTCAGGATCCTCAGTCCGGAATACGGTCAACCGGGCTGCGCAAGTCCGGCCGGTTCAATGGCACCTCCAGAGTTCCCTTTGCAGGTGGAAATCTGTGCCTACCTTCTAGCGCTTGTGTGTTGTGGTCCTCCCCTGCTGTGCTTACGGGATAGTCCCCACAACTGTTGTGTCTGTTTCTCATGTTCCCTCACAACTCGATTATCTGATGTTCTTCTTCTTCGTTCCCCCAGATGTTATAGCTAGGACGCACCCGTCTGACGGGTAGGCTCGGAGCTCTTCCGGGACCCTAGTGTCGCCCCTCTCCTGTTGTTGCCCCCCTGTGTCTTCTTAGGTGATTTGGGTGAGACAGCCCGCCTCTAACTGACTGTCCTGCCGTAGGTTTGAAGTTAGGCCTGGAGCTCTATACTTCCTCGGCGTTCCGGCCACCGGCTGTGCGCCTCAGTAGGATGTTGCCTCGGTCCAACAGCACGACTCCTACTGGTGTTTCTCCTTGTTGCGTTGATCTCGTTTCTCACTCAGCACAATAAACCTCGCTTCTTGTCCTTTCTTAGGGTACCGCTGCTATACCGTGCAGGCGCGGTCCCGTAACGTTCTCTCCGCTAGGTCTCTGCCAGGATCCCACCCCTGACAGGGACCCCCCTGAATCTTCCCCTGCAACACCCTCTGCCACAGGATGTTGCCTGGTTCCAACCCAGTCAGCTTTCCGTCTAACTTCCTATCCAACCCCCAGTTTTACCAGACTGTGAGGAGTGGCCTAGTGAATAGTGCCCTTAGCTCCCCCTAGAGGCCAGACTGTGAAATGTATTGGTGTCTGTGATACCTAGTCAGGTGAACTCCATCAGTGCCATCAGACGTACCATAGCCCCCCTTAGTGGCGGAGCAACAGTACTGCAACGACCAGGACTCTGGGTCGCTGCATATGCTACTTTAGATACTGACAAGGGTGATGGCCACAACACATATAGGCCTCAACACTACCTCTTCTGTGAACACAGGCCATAGTGGAGGTCTCTGGTTCGTCCCGCTAGGCCACGTCCTCCTGACAGTCTATTAACCCCTTTCTGACATCAGACGTACTATCCCGTTGAGGTGGGGTGGGCCCGTATGACCACCGACGGGATAGTACGTCATATGCGATCGGCCGCGCTCACGGGGGGAGCGCGGCCGATCGCGGCCGGGTGTCAGCTGCATATCGCAGCTGACATCCGGCACTATGTGCCAGGAGCGGTCATGGACCGCCCCGGCACATTAACCCCCGGCACACCGCGATCAAACATGATCGCGGTGTACCGGCGGTATAGGGAAGCATCGCGCAGGGAGGGGGCTCCCTGCGGGCTTCCCTGAGACCCCTGGATCAACGCGATGTGATCGCGTTGCTCCGAGGGTCTCCTACCTCCCTCCTCGCCGCAGGTCCCGGATCCAAGATGGCCGCGGCATCCGGGTCCTGCAGGGAGGGAGGTGGCTTACCGAGTGTCTGCTCAGAGCAGACACTTGGTAAGCCTGCAGCCCTGCACAGCAGATCATCGATCTGACAGAGTGCCGTGCACACTGTCAGATCAATGATCTGTAATGTCCCCCCCTGGGACAAAGTAAAAAAAAAAATCCCCACATGTGTAAAAAAAAAAAAAATGAAAAAAATATCCTAAATAAAGAAAAAATATATATATATTATTCCCATAAATACATTTCTTTAGCTAAATAAAATAAAAAAAAAAATAAAAGTACACATATTTAGTATCGCCGCGTCCATAACGACCCCACCTATAAAACTGCCCCACTAGTTAACCCCTTCAGTAAACACCGTAAGAAAAAAAAAAAACAAGGCAAAAAACAACGCTTTATCATCATACCGCCGAACAAAAAGTGGAATAACACGCGATCAAAAAGACTGATATAAATAACCATGGTACCGCTGAAAACGTCATCTTGTCCCGCAAAAAACGAGCCGCCATACAGCATCATCAGCAAAAAATAAAAAAGTTATAGTCCTGAGAATAAAGCGATACCAAAATAATTATTTTTTCTATAAAATAGCTTTTATCGTATAAAAGTGCCAAAACATAAAAAAATTATATAAATGAGATATCGCTGTAATCGTACTGACCCGACGAATAAAACTGCTTTATCAATTTTACCAAACGCGGAACGGTATAAACGCCTCCCCCAAAAGAAATTCATGAATAGCTGGTTTTTGATCACTCTGCCTCACAAAAATCGGAGTAAAAAGCGATCAAAAAATGTCACGTGTCCGAAAATGTTACCAATAAAAACGTCAACTCGTCCTGCAAAAAACAAGATCTCACATGACTCTGTGGACTCAAAAATGGAAAAATTACAGCTCTCAAAATTTGGTAACGCAAAAAATATTTTTTGCAATGAAAAGCGTCTTTCAGTGTGTGACGGCTGCCAATCATAAAAAAATTAAAAAATGTATTTATTTCCATTTTCCCATTAGGATTAGGGTTAGGGCTAGAGTTAGGGCTAGGGTTAGGGCTAGTGTTAGGGCTAGGGTTAGGGTTAGGGCAAGGGTTAGGGTTAGGGCTTGGGTTAGGGCTAGGGCTAGGGTTAGGGTTAGGGCTAGGGTTGGGGCTAGGGTTAGGGCTAGGGTTAGGGCTAGGGTTGGGGCTAGGGTTAGGGCTAGGGTTAGGGCTAGTGTTACGGCTAGTGTTAGGGCTAGTGATAGGGCTAGTGATAGGGCTAGGGTTATTGCTAGGGTTAGGGCTAGGGTTAGGGCTAGGGTTGGGGCTACAGTTAGGGTTGGGGCTAAAGATAGGGTTAGGGTTTGGATTACATTTACGGTTGGGAATAGGGTTGGGTGTGTCTGGGTTAGAGGAGTGGTTACGGTTACTGTTGGGATTAGGGTAAGGGGTGTGTTTGGATTAGGGTTTCAGTTATAATTGGGGGGTTTCCACTGTTTAGGCACATCAGGGGCTCTCCAAACGGGACACGGCATCCGATCTGAATTCCAGCCAATTCTGCGTTGAAAAAGGAAAACAGTGCTCCTTCCCTTCAGAGCTCTCCCGTGTGCCCAAACAGGGGTTTACCCCAACATATGGGGTATCAGCATACTCAGGACAAATTGGACGTCATCTTTTGGGGTCCAATTTCTCCTGCTACCCTTGGGAAAATACAAAACTGGCTGCCAAAAAATAAGTTTTGTGGGAAAAAAAAGATTTTTTATTTTCACGGCTCTGCGTTATAAACTGTAGTGAAACACTTGGGGGTTCAAAGTTCTCACAACACATCTAGATAAGTTCCTTGGGGGGTCTAGTTTCCAATATGGGGTCACTTGTGGGGGGTTTGTACTGTTTGGGTACATCAGGGGCTCTGCAAATGCAGCGTGACGCCTGCAGACCAATCCATTTAAGTCTGCATTCCAAATGGCGCTCCTTCCCTTCCGAGCTCTTGTCATGCTCCCAAACAGTGGTTCCCCCCCACATATGGGGTATCAGCGTACTCAGGACAAATTGGACAACAACGTTTGGGGTCAAATTTATCCTGACACCCTTGTGAAAATACAAAACTGGGGGCTAAAAAATCATTTTTGTGAAAAAAAAAAAGAATTTTTATTTTCACGGCTCTGCGTTATAAACTGTAGTGAAACACATGTTTAGGCACATCAGGGGCTCTCCAAACGCAACATGGCATCCCATCTTAATTCCAGTCAATTTTGCATTGAAAAGTAAAATAGCGCTCCTTCCCTTCCGAGCTCTGCTATGCGCCCAAACAGTGGTTTACCCCCACATATGGGGTATCGTCGTACTGAGGACAAATTGCACAACAACTTTTGTGGTCTAATTTCTTCTCTTACCCTTGGGGAAATAAAAAAAAGGGGGCGAAAAGATCATTTTTGTGAAAAAATATGATTTTTTATTTTTACGGCTCTGCATTATAAACTTCTGTGAAGCACTTGTTGGGTCAAAGTGCTCAACACACATCTAGATAAGCTCCTTAAGGGGTCTACTTTCCAAAATGGTGTCACTTGTGGGGGGTTTCAATGTTTAGGCACATCAGGGGCTCTCCAAACGCAAAATGGCGTCCCATCTCAATTCCAGTCAATTTTGCATTGAAAAGTCAAATGGCGCTCCTTCCCTTCCGAGCTCTGCCCTGCGCCCAAACAATGGTTTACACCCACATATGGGGTATCAGCGTACTCAGGACAAATTGCACAACAATTTTTGGGGTCCAATTTCTTCTCTTACCCTTGGGAAAATAAAAAATAGGGGGCGAAAAGATCATTTTTGTGAAAAAATATGATTTTTTATTTTTACGGCTCTGCATTATAAACTTCTGTGAAGCACTTGTTGGGTCAAAGTGCTCACCACACATCTAGATAAGATCCTTAGGGGGTCTACTTTCCAAAATGGTGTCACTTGTGGGGGGTTTCAATGTTTAGGCACATCAGGGGCTCTCCAAATGCAACATGGCGTCCCATCTCAATTCCAGTCAATTTTGCATTGAAAAGTCAAATGGCGCTCCTTTCCTTCCGAGCTCTGCCATGCGTCCAAACAGTGGTTTACTCCCACATATGGGGTCTCAGCATACTCAGGACAAATTGTACAACAAATTTTGGGGTCTATTTTCTCCTGTTACCCTTGGTAAAATAAAACAAATTGGAGCTGAAATAAATTTTGTGTGAAAAAAGTTAAATGTTTATTTTTATTTAAACATTCCAAAAATTCCTGTGAAACACCTGAAGGGTAAATAAACTTCTTGAAAGTGGTTTTGAGTACCTTGAGGGGTGCAGTTTTTAGAATGGTGTCACACTTCGGTATTTTCTATCATATAGACCCCTCAAAATGACTTCAAATGAGATGTGGTCCCTAAAAAAAAATGGTGTTGTAAAAATGAGAAATTGCTGGTCAACTTTTAACCCTTATAACTCCGTCACAAAAAAAATTTTTGGTTCCAAAATTGTGCTGATGTAAAGTAGACATGTGGGAAATGTTACTTATTAAGTATTTTGCGTGACATATGTCTGTGATTTAAGGGCATAAAAATTTAAAGTTGGAAAATTGCGAAATTTTCAAAATTTTCGCCAAATATTCGTTTTTTTCACAAATAAACGCAAGATATATCGAAAAAAAGTTACCACTATCATGAAGTACAATAGGTCACGAGAAAACAATGTCAGAATCGCCAAGATCCATTGAAGCTTTCCAGAGTTATAACCTCATAAAGGGACAGTGGTCAGAATTGTAAAAATTGGCCCGGTCATTAACGTGCAAACCACCCTTGGGGGTGAAGGGATTAATGCTCACTGAACTGCTTTCACTTCAGCCGGCCCCTGTCCTGACTGTTATACTACCCCGGACCAACTTCTGTACCATAAGTCAGGGCTTGAAGCAGTGGCCCAGCTCACTCATACCTTCACTGCAGGTGTATACTCCTGAGCAGAATCTCAGACGTCTCTCGTACGTGAAGTAGTGAAGGCTGGGACTCGGCTGTTGCCTGGAGTCATCTGGACTTCGGGTCTTGACTGGCGCAGGTCTGGTTCTCGGGCCTTGGCTGGCATTGTCTAGATTCTGGGACTCGTCTGGTGCCGCCTGGGTTCTGCTTCCCGGCATGCCACAACCCGCTGCCTCAAGCACTTTACCATATCATTAAACGGGATCTTCAAAATACTTTCTAGATTCTTCATTGCTGAAATTCTCCCTCTTCCCATTGATTCTTCAGGTTCCTGCCTGGATGGCAGATGGCAGTCTTCTTGTACAAATGCTGCACATTGCTGAGAATTCCCGCCTCCTACGGCACACCTTTTAAAAACCCCTTATGCAGTATGTATGATTCCCCTCACATAGTATAATGTTCAAACAGTGATGACATCTCTAACACAAAGGATATTTCCATGGTACCGCCACCCCCCCCCACAGTATAATGTTCTCATAGTACCATAAATCCACCACACGCAGTATAATATTCCCACAGAACCACCATCCCACCAAACACAGTATAATGTTCCCATGACAGCACCATTCCCCCCCCCACAGTATACAGTAATCTTCTCACAGTATCGTCATTACCTCCTCACAGTATAATAGTCTCACAATACTACCTTTCTCCCACACACAGAATAACCTTCCAGTACCACCATTCCACCATGCACAGTATAATGCTCCCACAGTACTGTCATTTCCCCCACACTGTATACTGTCCTCATAGTACTGCTATCCCCCTACACACAGTACAGTGCTACCAAAGTAGCATCATCCCCCCATACACAGTATAATGTTCCCACAGTGCCGCAGTCCCCTCCATACTGAGTGGTGGTCCTTACTTTGTGTAGCAGGCTGTGGTGGCCATAATACTGTATTTGGTGCTGTTTGGACCATCATATTGTGGGGTCCATCATAGTGTGTAGGAGACATCATACTGAGTTACCTGGGTCTACAGGGGAAAAGTGTTCTGTTGATGAGTCTGACAGGGATTAGTAAGTAAGAAATACAGATTTTTGGTCTATCTAGTTGCAGACTTAAATTAACAAAGGCAGCATGCGGTCTGCAGAGTCGGGAGATATGACTCCGCCACATATATATATGATATATCTTTTTCCTTTAAGTTAGGGGGCCCAATTAAATCTATTGCTGTGGGACCTGTGATTTCGATCTACTCCACTGTGTATAGGATAATAAAGTTGCTATGGACCTGTCTTAACTAACATTGTGCAGTGACTCTGTGTTCCTTATAGTGATGGATATTTCTTGTTGCAAAAACTGTGTTAAAGGAAGGGACTTCCTCCCCAAAATCACTAACACTTATAGTACCAAAAGGGGGAACCCTCCTTGCACCTCTATTGAGGTCCAATATTAACTATTAATGCCAAACTTGACTATTAATAATTAATATCCACTCAATCTTAATATGCCTCAACGTTCTCTTATCCTTATTGTTGTGAAATTGGATTCTGGGCTCCCCCGGTGGCCACTTGTGGAATTGAACTTGTGTGCATCATCCCCTCTGTTCACCTGCTCCTATCAGGATGTGGGAGTCGCTATATAACCTTGCTCCTCTGTCAGTTTCATGCCGGTCAACAATGTAATCAGAAGCCTTCTGTGCTTGTTCCTGCTACTAGACAACCCCCAGCTAAGTTGGACTTTTGTCCTTGTGTGTTTTTGCATTTTGTTCCTGTTCACAGCTGCTGTTTCGTTACTGTGTCTGGAAAGCTCTTGTGATCGGAAATTGCCACTCTGGTGTTATGAGTTAATGCTAGAGTCTTAAAGTAATTTCTGGATGGTGTTTTGATAGGGTTTTCTGCTGACCATGAAAGTGCCCTTTCTGTCTTCCTGCTATCTAGTAAGCGGACCTCGATTTTGCTAAACCTATTTTCATACTACGTTTGTCTTTTCATCTAAAATCACCGCCAATATATGTGGGGGCCTCTGTCTGCCTTTTGGGAAAATTTCTCTAGAGGTGAGCCAGGACTGTCTTTTCCTCTGCTAGGATTAGGTAGTTCTCCGGCTGGCGCTGGGCATCTAGGGATAAAAAAACGTAGGCATGCTACCCGGCCACTTCTAGTTGTGCGGCAGGTTTAGTTCATGGTCAGTATAGTTTCCATCTTCCAAGAGCTAGTTCTCATATATGCTGGGCTATGTTCTCTCGCCATTGAGAATCATGACAGTTTGACCGGCCAAAAAAAAAAGGGTTAAATTACTGGCTGAGAAAGGAGAGAAAAAAGAAGTCTGCTACAATTTTTTTTTTTTTTTTTTTTCCCCTCTAGTTCTGAGTGTGCTCTTAATTGAATCACTTGCTAGTCTGCCTATACTGCAGCCTTCCTCTCTTTCTCTCCTTCTAATCCTTGAATGGCTCTGTGTTCACCTGTTTCAAATGGATCTTCAGAGTGTAGCTACAGGTTTGAATAATCTCGCCACAAAAGTACAAAATTTGCAAGATTTTGTTGTTCATGCACCTATGTCTGAGCCTAGAATTCCTTTGCCTGAGTTCTTCTCGGGGAATAGATCTCACTTTCAAAATTTTAAAAATAATTGCAAATTGTTTTTGTCCCTGAAGTCTCGCTCTGCCGGAGACCCTGCACAGCAGGTCAGGATTGTAATTTCCTTGCTCCGGGGCGACCCTCAAGACTGGGCTTTTGCATTGGCACCAGGGGATCCTGCGTTGCTCAATGTGGATGCGTTTTTTCTGGCCTTGGGGTTGCTTTATGAGGAACCTCATTTAGAGCTTCAGGCGGAAAAGGCCTTGATGTCCTTGTCTCAGGGGCAAGATGAAGCTGAAATATACTGCCAAAAATTCCGCAAATGGTCTGTGCTTACTCAGTGGAATGAGTGCGCCCTGGCGGCGATTTTCAGAGAAGGTCTCTCTGATGCCATTAAGGATGTTATGGTGGGGTTCCCTGTGCCTGCAAGTCTGAATGAGTCCATGACGATGGCTATTCAGATCGATAGGCGTCTGCGGGAGCGCAAACCTGTGCACCATTTGGCGGTGTCTACTGAGAAAACGCCAGAAAATATGCAATGTGATAGAATTCTGTCCAGAAGCGAGCGGCAGAATTTTAGACGAAAAAATGGGTTGTGCTTCTATTGTGGTGATTCAACTCATGTTATATCAGCATGCTTTAAGCGTACTAAGAAGCCTGACAAGTCTGTTTCAATTAGCACTTTACAGTCTAAGTTTATTCTATCTGTGACCCTGATTTGTTCTTTGTCATCTATTACCGCGGACGCCTATGTCGACTCTGGCGCTGCTTTGAGTCTTATGGATTGGTCCTTTGCCAAACGCTGTGGGTATGATTTGGAGCCATTGGAGGCTCCGATACCTCTGAAAGGGATTGACTCCACCCCATTGGCTAGTAATAAACCACAATACTGGACACAAGTGACTATGCGTGTTAATCCGGATCACCAGGAGGTTATTCGCTTTCTGGTGCTGTATAATCTACATGATGTTTTGGTGCTGGGATTGCCATGGCTGCAATCTCATAACCCAGTCCTCGACTGGAGAGCTATGTCTGTGTTAAGCTGGGGATGTAAAGGAACTCATGGGGACGTACCTTTGGTTTCCATTTCATCATCTATTCCCTCTGAGATTCCTGAATTCTTGTCTGACTTTCGTGACGTTTTTGAAGAACCCAAGGTTGGTTCACTACCTCCGCACCGGGAGTGCGATTGTGCCATAGACTTGATTCCGGGTAGTAAATACCCTAAGGGGCGTTTATTTAATCTGTCTGTGCCTGAACACGCTGCTATGCGAGAATATATAAAGGAGTCCTTGGAAAAGGGACATATTCGTCCTTCGTCATCTCCCTTAGGAGCCGGTTTTTTCTTTGTGTCTAAGAAAGACGGCTCTTTGAGGCCGTGTATTGATTATCGACTTTTGAATAAAATCACGGTTAAATATCAATATCCGTTACCACTGCTTACTGATTTGTTTGCTCGTATAAAGGGGGCCAAGTGGTTCTCTAAGATTGATCTCCGAGGGGCGTATAATTTGGTGCGAATCAAGCAGGGGGATGAGTGGAAAACCGCATTTAATACGCCCGAGGGCCATTTTGAGTATTTGGTGATGCCTTTTGGTCTTTCAAATGCCCCTTCAGTCTTCCAGTCCTTTATGCATGACATTTTCCGCGATTATTTGGATACATTTATGATTGTGTATCTGGATGATATTCTGATTTTTTTGGATGACTGGGACTCTCATGTCCAGCAGGTCAGGAGGGTTTTTCAGGTTTTGCGGTCTAATTCCTTGTGTGTGAAGGGTTCTAAGTGTGTTTTTGGGGTTCAGAAGATTTCCTTCTTGGGATACATTTTTTCCCCCTCTTCCATCGAGATGGATCCTGTCAAGGTTCAGGCTATTGGTGATTGGACGCAACCCTCTTCTCTTAAGAGTCTTCAGAAATTTTTGGGCTTTGCTAACTTTTATCGTCGATTTATTGCTGGTTTTTCTGATGTTGTAAAACCATTGACTGATTTGACTAAAAAGGGTGCTGATGTTGCTGATTGGTCCCCTGATGCTGTGGAGGCCTTTCGGGAGCTGAAGCGCCGCTTTTCTTCCGCCCCAGTGTTGCGTCAGCCTGATGTTGCTCTTCCTTTTCAGGTTGAGGTCGACGCTTCTGAAATCGGAGCTGGGGCGGTGTTGTCGCAGAGAAGTTCCGACTGCTCCGTGATGAGACCTTGTGCTTTTTTTTCCCGTAAATTTTCGCCCGCCGAGCGGAATTATGATATTGGGAATCGGGAGCTTTTGGCCATGAAGTGGGCTTTTGAGGAGTGGCGTCACTGGCTTGAGGGGGCCAGACATCAGGTGGTGGTATTGACTGACCACAAAAATTTAATTTACCTTGAGTCTGCCAGGCGCCTGAATCCTAGACAGGCGCGCTGGTCGCTGTTTTTCTCTCGGTTTAATTTTGTGGTGTCTTACCTACCGGGTTCTAAGAATGTTAAGGCGGATGCCCTTTCTAGGAGTTTTGAGCCTGACTCCCCTGGTAATTCTGAGCCCACAGGTATCCTTAAAGATGGAGTGATATTGTCTGCCGTTTCTCCAGACCTGCGGCGGGCCTTGCAGGAGTTTCAGGCGGATAGACCTGATCGTTGCCCACCTGGTAGACTGTTTGTTCCTGATGATTGGACCAGTAGAGTCATCTCTGAGGTTCATTCTTCTGCGTTGGCAGGTCATCCTGGAATCTTTGGTACCAGGGATTTGGTGGCAAGGTCCTTCTGGTGGCCTTCCCTGTCACGAGATGTGCGAGGCTTTGTGCAGTCTTGTGACGTTTGTGCTCGGGCCAAGCCTTGTTGCTCTCGGGCTAGTGGATTGTTGTTACCCTTGCCTATCCCGAAGAGGCCTTGGACGCACATCTCGATGGATTTTATTTCGGATCTGCCTGTTTCTCAGAAGATGTCTGTCATCTGGGTGGTGTGTGACCGTTTCTCTAAGATGGTCCATCTGGTTCCCTTGCCTAAGTTGCCTTCTTCTTCCGAGTTGGTTCCTCTGTTTTTTCAAAATGTTGTTCGTTTGCATGGTATTCCGGAGAATATCGTTTCTGACAGAGGGACCCAATTCGTGTCTAGATTTTGGCGGGCATTCTGTGCTAGGATGGGCATAGATTTGTCTTTTTCGTCTGCTTTCCATCCTCAGACTAATGGCCAGACCGAGCGGACTAATCAGACCTTGGAGACATATTTGAGGTGTTTTGTGTCTGCGGATCAGGATGATTGGGTTGCTTTTTTGCCTTTGGCGGAGTTCGCCCTCAATAATCGGGCCAGCTCTGCCACCTTGGTGTCCCCGTTTTTCTGTAATTCGGGGTTTCATCCTCGATTTTCCTCCGGTCAAGTGGAATCTTCGGATTGTCCTGGAGTGGATGCTGTGGTGGAGAGGTTGCATCAGATTTGGGGGCAGGTGGTGGACAATTTGAAGTTGTCCCAGGAGAAGACTCAGCTTTTTGCCAACCGCCGTCGTCGTGTTGGTCCTCGGCTTTGTGTTGGGGACTTGGTGTAGTTGTCTTCTCGTTTTGTCCCTATGAGGGTTTCTTCTCCTAAATTTAAGCCTCTGTTCATCGGCCCGTACAAGATATTGGAGATTCTTAACCCTGTGTCCTTCCGTTTGGACCTCCCTGCATCCTTTTCGATTCATAATGTTTTTCATCGGTCATTGTTGCGCAGGTATGAGGTACCGGCTGTGCCTTCCGTTGAGCCTCCTGCTCCGGTGTTGGTTGAGGGTGAGTTGGAGTACGTTGTGGAAAAGATCTTAGACTCTCGTGTTTCCAGACGGAAACTCCAGTATCTGGTCAAATGGAAGGGATACGGTCAGGAGGATAATTCTTGGGTCACTGCCTCTGATGTTCATGCCTCCGATCTTGTCCGTGCCTTTCATAGGGCTCATCCTGATCGCCCTGGTGGTTCTGGTGAGGGTTCGGTGCCCCCTCCTTGAGGGGGGGGTACTGTTGTGAAATTGGATTCTGGGCTCCCCCGGTGGCCACTTGTGGAATTGAACTTGTGTGCATCATCCCCTCTGTTCACCTGCTCCTATCAGGATGTGGGAGTCGCTATATAACCTTGCTCCTCTGTCAGTTTCATGCCGGTCAACAATGTAATCAGAAGCCTTCTGTGCTTGTTCCTGCTACTAGACAACCCCCAGCTAAGTTGGACTTTTGTCCTTGTGTGTTTTTGCATTTTGTTCCTGTTCACAGCTGCTGTTTCGTTACTGTGTCTGGAAAGCTCTTGTGATCGGAAATTGCCACTCTGGTGTTATGAGTTAATGCTAGAGTCTTAAAGTAATTTCTGGATGGTGTTTTGATAGGGTTTTCTGCTGACCATGAAAGTGCCCTTTCTGTCTTCCTGCTATCTAGTAAGCGGACCTCGATTTTGCTAAACCTATTTTCATACTACGTTTGTCTTTTCATCTAAAATCACCGCCAATATATGTGGGGGCCTCTGTCTGCCTTTTGGGAAAATTTCTCTAGAGGTGAGCCAGGACTGTCTTTTCCTCTGCTAGGATTAGGTAGTTCTCCGGCTGGCGCTGGGCATCTAGGGATAAAAAAACGTAGGCATGCTACCCGGCCACTTCTAGTTGTGCGGCAGGTTTAGTTCATGGTCAGTATAGTTTCCATCTTCCAAGAGCTAGTTCTCATATATGCTGGGCTATGTTCTCTCGCCATTGAGAATCATGACACCTTATACTATATACTAACTGAGAATGAATAACCAATATCCCACACTGATGTATACAACCTCAATAACAACATAAATTCAACAAATTCTCCATCTGGGAAGGAGAAAAACCGAGGTATCCACAAGATAATAAAATGTACAATATTTTATTAGAAAAAAAATACATTAAAATTTGATTTAGCAGTGGATTCAATCAATACAGAGGGAATCTAAATTAAAAGTATTAAAATATGAAGACAAAATGTGGCACTCACCCAGGTATTGCTGTGAAGAAAAGTCCTTTATTCGCTACATTCAGCGGTTAGGAGTACATGGAGAGGCGATTTAGACGAAGGCAAGAGAGAGTGCGGGGACAGAGGTAAGGACTACGGCCGTTTCGCAGAGCGCTTCAACGGGTCCAAGGTCTATGTCTTCCAATCAAGTATCTTGCCTGTGAAGATTCATTAACCTAGTGCCGCACGAACCTGTTTTTTCTGCTAATCTAAATTAAAAGCAAGCAGCAATGGGCAGAAATTAAAAATGTCTGCATAGCACCTGAACTCTATGAATATTCCAATACAATTATGATCTTCTATACCCCAATATAATAATTACAATAAAATACAAAAATGCTGCAGACCGATAATGATCAAAAAAACCATGTGAAATAACAGCAAATGTAATTGTATGGGATTAGCTCGATCATGAGCCAATAAGACTGAAATCAAAGGTATGAGCAAAATGTACAAAAATCGCAAAAAAAGTGCAACGTGCTGAAGATCAATGGTCATAACAAAGTAGATAAATTGATCACTTTTAATGCAAAAAATCTGTACCTTAAATTAAATGCACCTAAGACCAGACAGGTATTTTTGTTTTTTATTGTAATTATTATATTGGGGTATAGAGGATCATAATTGTATTGGAATATTCATATAGTTCAGGTACTATGCAGTGTCTGCATTTTTCATTTCTGCCCATTGCTGCTTGTTTTTAATTTAATTTAGATTCCCTCTGTATTGATTGAATCCACTGCTAAATCAAATTTTAATGTATTTTTTTCTAATAAAATATTGCAATTACCCAAATCACACATACAATATCAGCCCTCCCAATCTATAGCTTACTAACCCTAAGGCCTAAGAGGTTACAGGGCCTAGTAAGAAAAGGGGATACAGAGAATACTTAACCCCTTAACGACCGCCGATACGCCTTTTAACGGCGGCCGCTAAGGGTACTTAAACCACAGCGCCGTTAATTAACGGCGCTGTGGAAAAAGTGAATAGCGCCCCCCAGAGTCGGATTTTCTCTGGGGTCTCGGTTGCCGAGGGTAGCCGAGACCCCAGAGAACATGATTCGGGGGGTTTTTACCGACCCCCGAGTTGCGATCGCCGGTAATTAACCGTTTACCGGCGGTCGCAACAAAAAAAAAAAAAACGCGATTTGCCGTTTAATTTCTCTGTCCTCCGATGTGATCGCACATCGGAGGACAGAGAAATGTGGTCCCCGATGGCCCCCAATAGCCCCCCAATACTTACCTACCTCCCCCGGTGCTCCTCGTGTCTCCCCATGGGCGCCGCCATCTTTTTTCCGGGAAAAAATGGCGGGCGCACGCGCAGTACGCCCGCCGCCCGGCACCCGGATGTTCTTTGGGGTCTCGGCTGCCGGGGGTAGCCGAGACCCCAAAGAACATGATCGGGGTCGATTTGCACCGACCCCTGCTTTGCGATCGCCGGTAATTAACAGTTTACCGGCGACCGCAAAAAAAAAAAAAAAAAAAAAAGCGATCAGTTATTTCTCTGTCCTCTGATGTGATCGCACATCAGAGGACAGAGAAATAGGGGGATTCGGGGACCCTAACATACTCACCCGGGGTCCCTGGGTCCTCTTCTGTCTTCTCCTGCCGGCCGGCTTTTTCATCATGGCGGGCGCATGCGCAGTGCGCCCGCCATCTGCTGTCATCTGCCGGCCGGCAGGAGAAGACAAGTTGGGGCTAAAATTAGGGTTAGGGTTAGGGTTAGGGTTAGAGTTAGAGTTAGGGTTAGGGTTAGAGTTAGGGTTAGGGTTGGGGCTAAATTTAGGGTTAGGGTTAGGGCTAGGGTTAGGCTACTTTCACACTAGCGTTTTTTGGCTTCCGTCGCAATGCGTCGTTGGAGAAAAAACGCATCCTGCAAAAGTGCTTGCAGGATGCGTTTTTTCTCCATTGGCTTGCATTAGCGACGCATTGCGACGGATTGCCACATGTCGCATCCGTCGTGCGACGGATGCGTCGTGCTTCGGCGGACCGTCGACACAAAAAAAACTACATGTAACTTTTTTGTGCAACGTGTCCCACATATTTCAGTGCCACGTGCCACGTATTTAAGTGACACGTGCCACGTATCAAAGTGCCACGTGCCACATATTTCAGTGCCACGTATCAAAGTGCCACGTGCCACGTATCAAAGTGCCACGTGCCACGTATCAAAGTGCCACGTGCCACGTATCAAAGTGCCACGTGCCACGTATCAAAGTGCCACGTGCCACATATTTCAGTGCCACGTGCCACGTATCAAAGTGCCACGTGCCACGTATCAAAGTGCCACGTGCCACATCTTTCAGTGCCACGTGCCACGTATTTAAGAGACACGTGCCACGTATCAAAGTGCCACGTGCCACATATTTCAGTGCCACGTGCCACGTATCAAAGTGCCACGTGCCACACATTTCAGTGCCACGTATCAAAGTGCCACGTGCCACGTATCAAAGTGCCACGTGCCACGTATCAAAGTGCCACGTGCCACATATTTCAGTGCCACGTGCCACGTATCAAAGTGCCACGTGCCACGTATCAAAGTGCCACGTGCCACATCTTTCAGTTTCACGTGCCACGTATTTAAGAGACACGTGCCACGTATCAAAGTGCCACGTATCACGTATTTCAGTGCCACGTATTTAAGTGACACGTATCACGTATAAGTGCCACGTGTCACGTATTTAATTGCCACATATTTAAGTGCCACGTATCAAGATTTTCCATGGAGAACAGACACATCCAGAGATATGTCTGCTCTCCACGGCTGCAGCAACACACTGACAGGAGCCATAGTTCCTGTCGGTGTGTCACTGCGCATGCGCGAGCGAGTTTACCGGCGGTCATTGACCCCGGCACTCTCGCTTAACGGCAGTGCTGCGTGGGAAAGTTCAACGCAGCTGTACTGCTGTTAACCGAGACGCCGGAGTCATTGAACTCCGGAACAGTACGCGATACACTGCTAGGAGCTTCGCTCCTGGCAGTGTATCGCCGGAGAGCAGCCGATCGGCGTGGGACACTCGTTTTATGGATTCTGCGGACAGGGAGTATGAATTTGGTTTATTATTTTTGGATTTTTTCCTGGAGGATCGAAGGCTTCGCCTACCAGTGTGCTGTTGGTGAGTATATACTCTGTGTTATATGTTGTATGTACTGTGTGTCATGTATGTGTATTGTGTGTAGGTGTTTTGTGTAACTTTACAATTGTGCTAAGTCGCCGGACACAGGGACAACTCTCCCATCCTAATACCGGATGGGAGTAGTAGTCCCATACGGCGACTTAGCACAATGGTGGCACTAGCGTCGCATGGGGACACACACACGCACACACACGCACACACACGCACACACACGCACACACACACACACAGAAGGACTCCATGCTGCTTCACTGGGGGGCGGGGGCTTCCCTCTTCCTGTCCGACGTCACGTCCGGTCCTGGGTGTCAACCCCTCCGTACAAAGACGCCGACACCCAGGACAAAGGCGCTGTGTGTGGAAGGTAATATGGGGCCCTAGGGGGATACGCAGACACGCCGCTGCGTAAAGAATTGACATGTCAATTCTTTTTACGCCGGCGTGTTTGCAGACAAAAGCGCTGCGTTTTTTTGCGGTGTGTCTGAACGGCAAAGTGAATTTCTCATTCACTTTGCCGGCAGACGAAAATGACATTGCACATTTTTGAAAAGCGCCCGCAAAATAGCGCTCAAAAATGCGCTATGTCTGAAAGTAGCCTAAGGCTTCTTTCACACTTGCGTCGGTTGGGATTAGGGTTAGGGGTGTGTTGGATTTAGGGTTTTGATTAAGGTTATGGTTAGGGTTGAGATTAGGGCTGTTTTGGGGTTAGGGTTGTGATTATCGTTAGGGTTGTGATTAGGATTATGGATCGGGTTGAGATTAGGGTTAGGGCTGTGTTGGGGTTAGGGTTGGAGTTAGAATTGGGGGGTTTCCACTGTTTAGGTACATCAGGGGGTCTCCAAACACGACAGCCAATTTTGCGCTAAAAAAGTCAAATGGTACTCCCTCCCTTCTGAGCTCTGCCGTGCGCCCAAACAGTGGTTTACCCCCACATATGGGGGATCAGCGTACTCGGGATAAATTGGACAACAACTTTTGGGGTCCAATTTCTCCTGTTACCCTTGTGAAAATAAAAACTTGGGGGCTAAAAATCTTTTTTGTTGGAAAAAAATATATTTTTTTATTTTCACTACTCTGCATTATAAATTTCTGTGAAGCACTTGAGCTTTCAAAGTTCTCACCACATATCTAGATAAGTTCCTTAGGGGGTCTAGTTTCCAAAATTTGGTCACTTGTGGGGGTTTCTACTGTTTAGGTACATTAGGGGTCTGCAAACGCAACATAACGCCCGCAGACAATTCTATCAAAGTCTGCATTGCAAAATGGCGCTCCTTCCCTTCCGAGCTCTGCCGTGCGCCCAAACAGTGGTTTACCCCCACATATGGGGTACCAGCATACTCAGGACAAATTGGACAACAACTTTTGGGGTCCAATTTCTCTTGTTACCCTTGTGAAAATAAAAATTTGGGGGCTAAAAAAATCTTTTTTGTGGGAAAAAAAATATTTTTTATTTTCACTACTCTGCATTATAAACTTCTGTGAAGCACTTGGGCATTCAAAGTTCTCACCACATATCTAGATAAGTTCCTTGGGGGGTATATTTTCCAAAATGGGGTCACTTGTTGGGGGTTTCTACTGTTTAGGTACATTAGGGGTCTGCAAAGGCAACATAACGCCCGCAGACAATTCTATCAAAGTCTGCATTCCAAAATGGCACTCCTTCCCTTCCGAGCTCTGCCATGCGCCCAAACAGTGGTTTACCCCCACATATGGGGTACCAGCATACTCAGGACAAATTGGACAACAACTTTTGGGGTCCAATTTCTCTTGTTACCCTTGTGAAAATAAAAATTTGGGGGCTAAAAAAATCTTTTTTGTGGGAAAAAAAATATTTTTTATTTTCACTACTCTGCATTATAAACTTCTGTGAAGCACTTGGGCATTCAAAGTTCTCACCACATATCTAGATAAGTTCCTTGGGGGGTCTATTTTCCAAAATGGGGTCACTTGTTGGGGGTTTCTACTGTTTAGGTACATTAGGGGTCTGCAAAGGCAACATAACGCCCGCAGACAATTCTATCAAAGTCTGCATTCCAAAATGGCACTCCTTCCCTTCCGAGCTCTGCCATGCGCCCAAACAGTGGTTTACCCCCACATATGGGGTACCAGCATACTCAGGACAAATTGGACAACAACTTTTGGGGTCCAATTTCTCTTGTTACCCTTGTGAAAATAAAAATTTGGGGGCTAAAAAAATCTTTTTTGTGGGAAAAAAAATATTTTTTATTTTCACTACTCTGCATTATAAACTTCTGTGAAGCACTTGGGCATTCAAAGTTCTCACCACATATCTAGATAAGTTCCTTGGGGGGTCTATTTTCCAAAATGGGGTCACTTGTTGGGGGTTTCTACTGTTTAGGTACATTAGGGGTCTGCAAAGGCAACATAACGCCCGCAGACAATTCTATCAAAGTCTGCATTCCAAAATGGCACTCCTTCCCTTCCGAGCTCTGCCATGCGCCCAAACAGTGGTTTACCCCCACATATGGGGTACCAGCATACTCAGGACAAATTGGACAACAACTTTTGGGGTCCAATTTCTCTTGTTACCCTTGTGAAAATAAAAACTTGGGGGCTAAAAAATCTTTATTGTTAAAAAATATATATTTTTTATTTTCACGACTCTGCATTATAAACTTCTGTGATGCACTTGGGCATTCAAAGTTCTCACTACACATCTAGATAAGTTCCATGGGGGGTCTAGTTTCCAAAATGGGGTCACTTTTGGGGGGTTTCTGCTGTTTAGGCACATCAGGGGCTCTCCAAACGCGACATGGCGTCCGATCTCAATTCCAGTCAATTTTGCATTGAAAAGTCAAATGGCGCTCCTTTGCTTCCGAGCTCAGCCATGCGCCCAAACAGTGGTTTACCCCCACATATGGGGTGTCGGCGTACTCAAGACAAATTGTACAACAGCTTCTGGGGTCCATTTTCTCCTGTTACCCTTGGTAAAATAAAAATTTGGAGGCAAAAAGATCATTTTTGTAGAAAAAATGCGATTTTTTTATTTTCACGGCTCTACGTTATAAACTTCTGTGAAGCACCTGGGGGTTTAAAGTGCTCACCACACATCTAGATAAGTTCCTTAAGGGGTCTAGTTTCCAAAATGGTGTCATATGTGGGGGGTCTCTACTGTTTAGGCACATCAGCGGCTCTCCAAATGTGACATGGCGTCCGATCTCAATTCCAGCCAATTCTACATTGAAAAAGTAAAACGACACTCCTTCTCTTCCAAGCTCTGCGGTGCGCCCAAACAGTGGTTTACCCCCATATATGGGGTATCGACGTACTCAGGAGAAATTGCAAAACAACTTTTGTGGTCTAATTTCTCCTGTTACCCTTGTGAAAATAAAAATTTGGGGGCAAAAAGATCATTTTTGTAGAAAAAATGAGATTTTTTATTTTCACGGCTCTACGTTATAAACTTCTGTGAAGCACTTGGGGGTTCAAAGTGCTCACCACACATCTAGATAAGTTCCTTGGGGGGTCTAGTTTCCAAAATGGTATCACTTGTGGGGGGTTTCCACTGTTTAGGCACATCAGGGACTCTCCAAACGCGACATGGCATCCGATCTCAATTCCAGCCAATTCTGCATTGAAAAAGTCAAACGGTGCTCCTTCACTTCCAAGCTCTGCGGTGCGCCCAAACAGTGGTTTACCCCCATATATGGGGTATCGACGTACTCAGGAGAAATTGCACAACAACTTTTGTGGTCTAATTTCTCCCGTTACCCTTGTGAAAATAAAAATTTGGGGGCAAAAAGATCATTTTTGTAGAAAAAATGAGATTTTTTATTTTCACGGCTCTACGTTATAAACTTCTGTGAAGCACTTGGGGGTTCAAAGTGCTCACCACACATCTAGATAAGTTCCTTGGGGGGTCTAGTTTCCAAAATGGTATCACTTGTGGGGGGTTTCCACTGTTTAGGCACATCAGGGACTCTCCAAACGCAACATGGCATCCGATCTCAATTCCAGCCAATTCTGCATTGAAAAAGTCAAACGGTGCTCCTTCACTTCCAAGCTCTGCGGTGCGCCCAAACAGTGGTTTACCTCCACATATGGGGTATCGACGTACTCAGGAGAAATTGCACAACAACTTTTGTGGTCTAATTTCTCCTGTTACCCTTGTGAAAATAAGAATTTGTGGGCGAAAAAATCATTTTTGTGAAAACAAATGCGATTTTTTATTTTCACGGCTCTACGTTATAAACTTCTGTGAAGCACTTGGGGGTTCAAAGTGCTCACCACACATCTAGATAAGTTCCTTGGGGGGTCTAGTTTCCAAAATGGTGTCACTTGTGGGGGGTTTCCACTGTTTAGGCACATTAGGGGCTCTCCAAACGCGACATGGCGTCCGATCTCAATTCCAGCCAATTCTGCATTGAAACAGTCAAACGGTGCTCCTTCACTTCCAAGCTCTGCGGTGCGCCCAAACAGTGGTTTACCTCCACATATGGGGTATCGGCGTACTCAGGAAAAATTGCACAACAAAATTTGTGGTTAAATTTCTGTTTTTACACTTGTGAAAATTAAAAAAAATGGTTCTGAAGTAAAATGTTTGCAAAAAAAAGTAAAATGTTAATTTTTTTCTTCCACATTGTTTTAGTTCCTGTGAAGTACGTAAAGGGTTAATAAACTTCTTGAATGTGGTTTTGAGCAGCTTGAGGGGTGCAGTTTTTAGAATGGTGTCACACTTGGTTATTTTCTATCATATAGACCCCTCAAAATCACTTCAAAGGTGATGTGGTCCCTAAAAAAAACATGGTGTTGTAAAAATGAGAAATTGCTGGTCAACTTTTAACCCTTATAACTCCCTAACAAAAAAAAAAATTGTTTCCAAAATTGTGCTGATGTAAAGTAGACATGTGAGAAATGTTATTTATTAACTATTTTTTGTGACATATCTCTCTGATTTAAGGGCATAAAAATACAAAGTTTGAAAATTGCAAAATTTTAAAAATTTTCGCCATATTTCCATTTTTTTCATAAATAATCGCAAGTAATATCGAAGAAATGTTACCACTAACTTGAAGTACAACATGTCACGAAAAAACAATCTCAGAATCAGCGGGATCCGATAAAGCGTTCCAGAGTTATAACCTCATAAAGTGACACTGGTCAGAATTGTAAAAATTGGCTCGGTCATTAAGTACCAAATTGGCTCTGTCACTAAGGGGTTAAGCCACCATGTACGTCCATTATTGTCCCAGGAAAAACAGCAAGGCAAAAAGAGCCAGAGCACATGTGTCTTGTGCCTTTTATGTCCAGCCACAGGTGTGTGGGGATGAGGTCACCAGTCTATTGTCCACTGGCAAAGGTACATTTCCTAAGTCCTAAATGTAACCTGATATACCAGCTTGAGGAGGGGGCTACTGAGCACATGTGGGGGAATTATATATCACTAAACACATCTCTACATAAAGATATACATTTTAGAGCACTTCCCTTCTACAAACTGTGATTTTTTTTCACTTTAAACCTTTTTTAACCTTTTCTTAAACAGTTCTGGTTAGTGCGATCATACAACATACAAGCTTCTGATGGCTCCAGTGATGCCCTGTACTACTGTAGTGCCGAATATCATCACTGCCTGTCAGTGTAATACTAACAGCCCCATACACACGAGATAAGTGTTGGCTGAATCCAGGAGTGAACCCAGCCTCCGTGCTGCCTGAGGCGAAGTGCAAAATGGCGCCCCTCCCCCCCAGAGTAAATTTTTTAAAATCGGTAAGAATAAATCTGGTTCAAGCTGGATATTTTAATTTAGAAAAATAGAAAAAAAGATGTCCAAATACAAGGATGTCAGTGCCATCACACACACATACAAAAACCTCACAGAAGAATCCAAAACAAGGGTCAATAATGGCAATGGCAGGCTTGGCACAAGCATACAGACACAGAGTGATGGCTGCAGAGCGGAGGTCCTGTAGGAAGACACAGTCCTGCATCCTTATAGCACAGGAGGCAGCACTGATTGCCAACCTATTATCTCTGGCACCCGCCTACAAAACTCTGGGCCTCTCCAACGTGGCCACTGCCTGGCACAAACTAGTCAGAGTCAGACATGTCCACGACGCAGCACCATCCATACACCACATGGAACAAACTGCAGTCTGAGCATCAACAAGCCACCGCTACACTAAGCTGTTAAAATGGCGCGTCTTCCCCAACAGACCACGCCTCCTCCCAAAACGCTTAGCCAATCACAAGCGCCGCACACAGGGCTGTCTGGAGTCCGGAACTAATAGCAGGGGCCTTCCTATTAGGTTGAGTAAGGGAGGTGCGAGAGGGAAGGGGGACCAGCGCAACCGATGCTCAGGAGAAACATGGCTGAATGCCGGTATGTACAAAGGGGCAAAATTGGACGTGGTGTTTAAGTTATGGGCAATCAGTCCTGCAGCAGAGACGTATTTGAAAATGACAATGCATCCTGCACCAGGGCGTACAAAGAGATCATGGGGCCCCAAAGCACAAGCTCTTATTGTTCACCCCTCCCCCCCCCCAAAAAAAAAAAAAAAAAAATGGTCTGGGTCACATAGGTACATATCTCATAACTTTGCTGCCATTACAAAGTAATTTTTCCTCCTATTGAAGCCCCCAGATTCCTCTTTCATTGCCCCCTTAAAGTATGATGCCAACAAAGGTGCCCCGCAAACACTATGACCCCCACAGTGATTCCTCCACATGCACAGTATGATGACCTTACTGTACCCCCTCAACTATCCCACCACAGTATGATCCCCAACTGTTAGCCTCATACAGCCCTCCATACTGTATAAAGGAACTATGTACGGAATAATTGCCCCCAACACAGCCCTCCATAAAGTAAAAAAGGCTTCCTCATAGCCCTTCAAGTATTATCATGTTCCCCACAGAGCCCTCTAAATATTATAACTACTTCCATATAGTATAATTGGCTTCATATAGTCCTCCATATATTATAATGCACCATCCATTGTCTTTCACATAACATAATGCACCCCCATAGTCTTCCATATAGTGTAGTGCACCCCCATAGTCCTCCATACAGTATAATGCACCCCAATAGTCCTCCATATATTATAATGCACCCCATAGTCATCAATATATAATAAGGCACTCCCCATAGTCCTCCATATATTATAGTGCACCCCCATAGTCCTCCATATAGTATATTGTCAGCGTGCAAGATTGTATCAAAGGCAATATATGGACGTCAAAGGTGGCGAAGGGGTTAAATTACATTATATACAGCACACACATACTGGACAACACATGCTCATTACATACACATCATACAGTCACACAGACACACATCATACATGTCCTTAGTACACACATGCTATATAACAGATGCACAGCAGGTACACATCATATACACAGAACATACATGCAGGACAAGTGTATTTACACACACCTCAGTATTCTCACAAGATATCTAAACACACAGACACAGCCCCCCACACACACACGCTGCCACACAACCCACACACGCACACACACACAACCCACAGTCAAAACAGAGACACAACCCACACCGACACGCAACAGACAACCCACACACACCACAAAGAGAGACACAACCCAAACACCACAGACACAATCCACACACAGGCAAACACCACAGACACAACCTACAAACAGAAACAACCCCTACAGACAGCCCACACCACAAGACACAACCCATACACCACAGAGACACAAACTACACACAGACAGAGACACAACCCACACAGACACGCAACCCACACACAGACACGCAACCCACACACAGACACGCAACCCACACACAGACACGCAACCCACACACAGACACGCAACCCACACACAGACATGCAACCCACACACAGACACGCAACCCACACACAGACACATACACGTAACCAACACTGACACATACACACAAGTATACACACAGAGACACACAACACACACACATGCAACCCACAATGACACATGCAGACACACACAGACACTCAGCCCACACAGAGATGCAAGCCACAGACAGACAACACACAGATAGACACAACCCACACAGAAAGAGACACAATCCACACACAGACATGCAATCCACACAGACATGCAATCCACACACAAAGACACAACCCACACATCACACAGAAAGACACAACCTACACACAAACAACCCACACAGACACACACAAGCAGACACAGACACGCAACCCTGTCCTTTTTGGAAGTGCATTGAACAGCAAGGTGGATTGCTGCTTATGGGGGAAAAAAAATCTTTAAATCTTCAGCATAGCGAGTGTGAATGAGCTGAGTGTGACCTGAGAGTAAGTGTGAACGGCGGTAAGTGTGTGACTTGTGATTCAGTGACTTTGGATTCAGGGAGTTTCCAAGGGAGGAATTACTGAATTGCTGTCTGTATTTTATTAATACTTTGTATTTATTTTTATTTAACGTTTCTGTCTGGTGCAATCCCCATTAGGAAATGTGCTCCACAATTGTTAATGCCATCCAGTGCACATCTTGCCACATGTATGCAGTCCTTGATCAGCCGGTCGAGGGTGCATACTGCTGTGCGAGATGTGAGCACGTTGTGCATTTGGAAACGCAGATTCTGAATCTAAATGTGCAGCTGGCAACACTGAGATCCATAGACAATATGGAGAGGAGTCTTCTGCTCACAGAGCAGACGCTCAATGGGATAGATGGGGGATGGTAGGATGGAGCTGCAGGACAGTGGAGCAGCAAGCTGGGTGACAGAAGGCCGGGTAGAGGGAAGAGTGCCAGGGAGGCTAGTCCTGATCTGGCTCACCCCAATAAGTTTGCTAAGTTGGCAGATGAGGGGGATGCCAGTACAGGGGTAGCACTGCTGCAGCCAGGCATGTCCTCTGAAAGCCGGAGGAGTGACTGCTCCAGTAAGGAGGGAAATAGGAGAGCAGGGCAGGCCAGACAGGTGCTGGTAGTGGGGGACTCAATTATTAGGGGAACAGATAGGGCAATGTGTCACAAAGACAGGGATCGTCGGACGGTGTGCTGCCTACCTGGCGCTCGAGTCCGACACATCGCTGATCGGGTGGACAGATTACTGGGAGGGGCTGGTGAGGACCCAGCGGTCATGGTGCACATTGGCACAAATGACAAAGTTAGAGGTAGGTGGAAGGTCCTTAAAGATGATTTCAGGGAATTAGGCTGCAAGCTGAAAGCAAGGACCTCCAACGTGGTATTTTCCGAAATACTGCCTGTACCACGTGCCACGCCAGAGAGGCAACGGGAGATTAGGGAGGTTAATAAGTGGCTCTAGAATTGGTGTAGGAAGGAGGGGTTTGGGTTCCTGCAGAAATGGGCCGACTTCTCAGTTGGGTACAGGCTCTACGCTAGGGAGGGGCTGCACCTCAATGGGGAAGGTGCAGCTGTGCTGGGGGAGAAAATGGCTAGAAGGTTGGAGGAGTGTTTAAACTAGGGATTGGGGGGGAGGGTATTCATTTTATAGGAGGGGAAGATAGTGCAGATAGAGACCTGGGCACAAATAAGGAAGTTGGGGGTGGCGGTGGCATGGGGGTGGGGTTAGAACAGTTAATAATTTAAGAAAGAATAGAGGTACAGAGAGGAACATCAAGTGCATGTATACTAATGGCAGAAGCCTCGCCAACAAAATGGACAAATTAGAATTAATGGTGTTGGAGCATAATTATGACATGGTGGGGATATCTGAGACGTGGCTGGATGAGAGCCATGACTGGGCTGTTAACTTGCAGGGCTATAGTCTGTTCAGAAATGACCGTACAGATAAGCGAGGGGGAGGGGTGTGTCCAGGGGTGAACCTAGCCTCTCTGCTGCCTGAGGCGAAAGGAAAAATGGCGCTCCCCCCCCATCACACACACACACACACAGTCCCTGCCTCACTGCCTGTGCACACACATCCCTCCACCGAACCCGGTAATCGCCGCCCACAGTAGCATACCAGCAGAGGTGTATCTAGGGTTTCTGGCACCAGGGGCAAGAATTCATTTTGGCCCCCCCTCCCCCCCCCCACCAAGGACATATGCGATTTGCACACTCAGTCATGTACCCACGAGCTCCTCCCCTGATGCTCTCAATGTTCAGTGGAAAACTGAGAGAAGCGGGAAGAGAAGCTCGTTGTCACAGTACCATAAGTATGAAAATCGCATATGAGTAACGTGTCCATGTGTCGATGACTGGAACCTGCAGAGCTGAATCCTGACATCGCAGGCTTCTGTATTCTCACAAATAATGCACTGCACACTTTTAGGATTCTCCCTTGCCAGTGGACGGTCATGTCAGCACAAGCATGTGATTTGTATACTTCTGACCACATTCCGACTAGACGTGCCCAGCCTCGCTCAGTTCATTTTCATAGAGTGGGGCCACACATGTCTAGTCAGCACGTGACCGCATGTATGTAAATCGGCAGCATTAGAGAATCCTGACAGCGTGCAGGGCGCACTGTGAGAACTCAGAAGTCTGCAGTCACAAAGAATGACTGCAGACTCATCACAGACCTGGACATTTCCTTTAATGCTCCTAACAAATAAAAACATGAGAGTTAGTCAGTATCACAAATAACATTTACATCCAGGTACCTTATAGATGACGTTGTCTCTGGAGTCGTTCTCCTTTTCTTCATCTTGTCCAGACCCCATGATGCGTTTTCTCATCCACAGCCGTCTCTGCAGACTTCCATCTTCTCCGCTCTTTTGCAGAAAGTCTCCACATGATGCCCTTAAAGATACAAGTGTCATTATAATGCTCCTGAATGAAAAATTGCCCCTCACTATATTGTCTGCACAAAATATGACCCCCACACTGTCCCTCTTATGGTACATGCTCTTTACACTGACCTCTCCTTTCTATACACAGTGTCCCCCTATAGGGCCTAGTATTTATACTCCATATTTATACTCCATCCTCCCACCCTGTGTGCGTGGCTCCCCCATCCTCCCACCCTGCGTGCGTGGCTCCCCCATCCTCCCACCCTGCGTGCGTGGCTCCCCCATCCTTCTCCCCTGTGTTCATGGCTCCCCATCCTTCTCCCCTGCGTTCATGGCTCCCCATCCTTCTCCCCTGCGTTCATGGCTCCCCATCCTTCTCCCCTGCGTTCATGGCTCCCCATCCTTCTCCCCTGCGTTCATGGCTTCCCCATTCTTCTCCCCTGCTTTCATGGCTCTCCCATCCTTCTCCCCTGCTTTCATGGCTCTCCCATCCTTCTCCCCTGCGCTCATGGCTCCCCCATCCTTCTCCCCTGCGTTCATGGCTCCCCATCCTTCTCCCCTGCGTTCATGGCTCCCCCATCCTTCTTCCCTGCGTTCATGGCTCCCCCATCCTTCTCCCCTGCGTTCATGGCTCCCCCATTCTTCTCCCCTGCGTTCATGGCTCCCCCATCCTTCTCCCCTGCGTTCATGGCTCCCCCATCCTTCTCCCCTGTGTTCATGGCTCCCCATCCTTCTCCCCTGCGTTCATGGCTACAAATCCTTCTCCCCTGCGTTCATGGCTACTAATCCTTCTCCCCTTCGTTCATGGCTCCCCATCCTTCTCCCCTTCGTTCATGGCTCCCCATCCTTCTCCCCTGCGTTCATGGCTCCCCATCCTTCTCCCCTGCTGGCTCTCCCATCCTTCTCCCCTGCGTGCGTGGCTCCCCCATACTTTTTCCCTGTCATACTCACCTCTCACCGGGCGGCGCAGAACTTCCCGGCATCTCTACAGCGTCTTCCTTCCTGCCTTCAGCGGTCACATGGCAGCGTTCATTAAGGTGATGAATATGCGCATATTCATGACCTTAATGACGGTACCATGTGACCGCTGAAGACAGGACGCACTGCCGGCGCTGAGACAAGACAGAGACACAGTTGCAGCCACCGCTGGAGGAAGGTGAGTATTACGTCTTCAGGGAGGGGGGCAGGAGGGAAGGGGGGGGGGGCAGGCACTTGACCCCGGAGTTTAAAAAAAAAAAAAAAAACTAGCAGCGCAAATCCAGTAGAATCTGCCGCTCCCTCTCTTCTGCCGCCTGAAGCAAAGAGATCAAGTCGCCTGATGGTAGCGGCGTCCCTGGGTGTGTCTATATGTAAAATCGTCCTTAAAACCCAGCCGGCATGATAATATAGGTGAATTTAATGAAAATGTAGAGTCCCTGAGGGTGGAGATAAGGGGAGGGGGAAAAAATAAATTACTGATAGGGGTTTGTTATAAATCTCCAAATATAATGGAAGCAATGGAGAATATCCTCGTAAAGCAAATAGATGAAGCTGCGACTCAAGGAGAAGTCATTATTATGGGGGACTTCAACTACCCTGAAATAGATTGGGGAACAGAAACCTGCAGTTCCAGTAAAGGTAATCGGTTTTTGACAACTATGAGAGACAATTACCTTTCACAACTGGTTCAGGACCCAACAAGAAGGGGGGCACTGCTAGACCTAATATTAACCAACAGGCCAGACCGCATATCAAATATAAGGGTTGGGGGTCACTTGGGGAATAGTGATCACAAAATAATAAGTTTTCGTGTATCGTTTAATAAGATGTGTAGTAGAGGGGTGACAAGGACACTAAACTTCAGGAGGGCAAATTTCCAACGGATGAGAGAGGATCTTGGTGCAATTAACTGGGACGATATCCTGAGACATAAAAGTACACAAAGAAAATGGGAGACGTTTATTAGCATCCTAGATAGGACCTGTGCACAGTATATACCGTATGGGAATAAACATACTAGAAATAGGAGGAACCCAATATGGCTAAATAGAGCTGTAAGGGGCGCAATAAGGGACAAAAAGAAAGCATTTAGAGAATTAAAGGAAGTAGGTAGTGAGGAGGCATTAAATAAATACAGAAAATTAAATAAATTCTGTAAAAAGCAAATCAAGGCAGCAAAAATTGAGACAGAGACTCATTGCCAGAGAGAGTAAAAATAATCCCAAGAAAATTTCATGGCAGACAATATGATCAGTGATAACAGAAATTCCCCATTAAGTGTCACCTGCTTAACCCAGCAGGAAGTACGGCGGCGTCTAAGCTACTTTCACACTAGCGTCGTGCACTGCACATCGCAATGCGTCATTTGTAGAAAAAACGCATCCTGCAAAATTGCTTGCAGGATACGTTTTTTCTCCATAGACTTGCATTAGTGACGCACAAAAAAAGTTACATGTAATGTTTTGCTGCATCCGCTGACACCGTTGTGCGGCACTTTCACAGTTTGCGTCGGTACGTTGCAACGTCGCATTGCGACGTGCGTCGTACGACGCTACTGTGAAAGTAGCCTAAAAATCACTAAAATTAACAAATCTCTGGGCCCGGATGGGATACACCCCCAAGTACTGCAGGAATTAAGTACAGCCATTGATAGACCATTATTTTTAATCTTTAAAGAGTCCATAATAACAGGGTCTGTACCACAGGACTGGCGTATAGCAAATGTGGTGCCAATATTCAAAAAGGGGACAAAAACTGAACTCGGAAATTATAGGCCAGTAAGCTTAACCTCTACTGTGGGTAAAATCCTGGAGGGCATTCTAAGGGATGCTATGCTGGAGTATCTGAGGAGGAATAACCTCATGACCCAGTATCCGCACGGGTTTACTAGGGACCATTCATGTCAGACTAATTTGATCAGCTTCTATGAAGAGGTAAGTTCCGGACTGGACCAAGGGAACCCAGTAGATGTAGTGTATATGGACTTTTCAAAAGCTTTTGATACGGTGCCACACAAAAGGTTGATACATAAAATGAGAATAATGGGGATAGGGGAAAATATGTGTAAGTGGGTTGAGAGCTGGCTCAGGGATAGGAAACAAAGGGTGGTTATTAATGGAGCACACTCGGACTGGGTCGCGGTTAGCAGTGGGGTACCACAGGGGTTAGTATCGGGCCCTCTTTTTTTAACATATTTATTAATGACCTTGTAGGGGGCATTCAGAGTAGAATTTCAATATTTGCAGATGACCCTAAGCTCTGCAGGGTAATCAATACAAGGGAGGACAATTTTATATTACAGGATGATTTATGTAAACTAGAAGCTTGGGCTGATAAATGGCAAATGAGCTTTAATGGGGATAAATGTAAGGTCATGCACTTGGGTAGAAGTAATAAGATATATAACTATGTGCTTAATTCTAAAACTCTGTGGCAAAACCGTCAATGAAAAAGACCTGGGTGTATGGGTGGATGACAAACTCATATTCAGTGGCCAGTCTCAGGCAGCTGCTACAAAGGCAAATAAAATAATGGGATGCATTAAAAGAGGCATAGATGCTCAGGACGAGAACATAATTTTACCTCTATACAAGTCATTAGTTCAACCACACTTAGAATACTGTGCACAGTTCTGGTCTCCGGTGTATAAGAAAGACATAGCTGAACTAGAGCGGGTGCAGAGAAAAGCGACCAAAGTTATTAGAGGACTGGGGGGTCTGCAATACCAAGATAGGTTATTACACTTGGGGCTATTTAGTTTGGAAAAACGAAAGCTAAGGGGTGATCTTATTTTAATGTATAAATGTATGAGGGGACAGTACAAAGACCTTTCTGATGATCTTTTTAATCATAGACCTGAGACAGGGACAAGGGGGCATCCTCTATGTCTGGAGGAAAGAAGGTTTAAGCATAATAACAGACGCGGATTCTTTACTGTAAGAGCAGTGAGACTATGGAACTCTCTGCCATATGATGTTGTAATGAGTGATTCATTACTAAAATTTAAGAGGGGACTGGATGCCTTTCTTGAAAAGTATAATGTTACAGATTATATATACAAGATTCCTTGATAGGGAGTTGATCCAGGGAACTAGTCTCATTGCCGTATGTGGAGTCGAGAAGGAATTTTTTTCCCCAATGTGGAGCTTACTCTTTGCCACATGGGTTTTTTTTGCCTTCCTCTGGATCAACATGTTAGGGCATGTTAGGCTATGGGTTGAACTAGATGGACTTAAAGTCTTTCTTCAACCTTAATAACTATGTTACTATGTATAATGGAGATTACGACTGACAGGTGTTTGCATATAGCTCTAGGGTGGACCCCTAGAGTCCATTCCCCTGGTGGGCCCCAGACAAGTCCGAACCCGAATCAGGGCTTTTCTTGGAATTGTGAGATATTACCGGCGGTGTATCCCAAGTTTCAGCATAATTGCCACTTCATTAACGGATCTCCTTAAGGGCACCAAGTCAGTGATGGTGAAATGGACAAGGTCGTTCTGCCGAATCCCCTATTTGGTGTCTGAAGGTGCCAAAACACCCGGATTTGGGCAGAGGGGATGGGGATATGTGACAGGGTCACTGGCAATGTATGTGAGGGGAGACATCTGTCGCAAAGTTTGCTGTCTTCCGTGATCTAAAAACCCATAAGTTTCTCTCCAGCATGCTATGTGCTGAAGGAGTTAATCAGCCATGATAAATTTTTAGGTGAGTAGGTTAGAGATGGGCGGAGTGCTGAAGATAAGCCCCCCAATGTATCCTGAAAGATGAGAAAAAGAGGTTAGAGTCTCACCCAGGGGCGGTCTCGCTGCGGTCCAGTCCGATGGGTGTTGCGGTCCCGTCCAGGGCCTCCTATCTTCTTACAATGACGTCCTCTTCTTGTCTTCACGCTGCGGCTCCTGTTGAGGGCAGAGCAAAGTACTGCAGTACGCAGACGCCGGGAAAGGTCAGAGAGGCCCAGCGCCTGCGCACTGCAGTACGTTGCTCTGCCCTCAACAGGGCAGACAAAGTAGGCCTGCGCCGGAGCCGCAGCAGGAAGACAACAAGAAGACATCATCGTAAGAAGATGGGAGGCCCCGGACAGGACCGCGATGCCCATCGGATCGGACCGCCTGCCCAGGTGCGTATAATCTAACCTCTTTTTCCAGAATGCTGTAGATAAGCCCCTGATGCCGGTGGGCTTAGCTCACCTTTGATTTTAGGAGTGACAGGTTCCCTTTAAGGGGTTATAGAGCCCTGTGTGTGAGTCACTGTTGCTGACTTATTACACTATTATTTTACATATATCTGGATCTGCCTCAGAGTTATATTATTACTTTCCAACTGTAGATCAGCAGGAACTATAGAAATAAAGGAAAGGTAGAAATCCTCCTCCTGTTATTAGCCAAAGACGTCAGTGCCTCCTCACCACAGTGCCTCTGCTCATCCTGCAGCTGCTGGACATCCACCACTGTCCAGTGTCTGTGACTGCAGGTTGTGATAGATCACAGATCATGTGTGCCCTCACTACACTGAGCAGCCTATCACAGGTCATGTGTGCCCTCACTACACTGAGCAGCCAATCACAGGTCATGTGTGCCCTCACTACACTGAGCAGCCTATCACAGGTCATGTGTGCCCTCACTACACTGAGCAGCCAATCACAGGTCATGTGTGCCCTCACTACACTGAGACCCCAATTACAGATCATGTGTGCCCTCACTATACTGAGCAGCCTATCACAGGTCATGTGTGCCCTCACTACACTGAGCAGCCAATCACAGGTCATGTGTGCCCTCACTACACTGAGACCCCAATTACAGATCATGTGTGCCCTCACTATACTGAGCAGCCAATCACAGATCATGTGTGCCCTCACTACACTGAGCAGCTGATCACAGGTCATGTGTGCCCTCACTACACTGAGCAGCCGATCACAGATCATGTGTGCCCTCACTACACTGAGCAGCCAATCACAGGTCATGTGTGCCTTCACTACATTGAACAGCCAATCACAGGTCATGTGTGCCCTCACTACACTGAGCAGCTGATCACAGGTCATGTGTGCCCTCACTACACTGATCAGCCAATCACAGATCATGTGTGCCCTCACTACACTGATCAGCCAATCAGAGATCATGTGTGCCCTCACTACACTGAGCAGCCAATCACAGGTCATGTGTGCCCTCACTACACTGATCAGCCGATCACAGATCATGTGTGCCCTCACTACACTGAGCGGCCAATAACAGATCATGTGTGCCCTCACTACACTGAGCAGCCAATCACAGGTCATGTGTGCCCTCACTACACTGAGCAGCCAATCACAGGTCATGTGTGCCCTCACTACACTGACCAGCCAATCACAGATCATGTGTGCCCTCACTACACTGAGCAGCCAATCACAGGAAATGGAGAAGCCCAGTCACAACAGAGCATTACCAATCATTCCCCAGTTGTACACACTGCTCTAACTCTCCTCCTCCTTCTGCTTCTCCTCCTCGTCCCCCCAGTCAGGAGGAAAGAAACTAAGCCAACAGCAGGGGAAAAAAGTTTGTCTCAGCTCCCAATCATTTACATCAAAGAGCCGTCTCTTTGTGTCGGATCCTTCATGAAGGACACATCACTACTGGTAGCTTCGGGGATATAAGCCCGGGAAAGCATGCTCCAGCACTGAAAAGAGTTAGGCTACGTTCACATTTGCGGTGAGCGCCGCAGCGTCGGGCGCCGCAGCGTCGCCGCATGCGTCATGCGCCCCTATATTTAACATGGGGGCGCATGGACATGCGTTGTGCTGCGTTTTGCGCCTCATGGCCGCAAGCGTTGGACGCAAGAAACGCTTCAAGTTGCATTTTTTTTGCGTCCAACTTTCGGCCAAAAAGGACGCATGCGGCGCACAACGCAAATGTGAACGTAGCCTTACTGAGCATTCAAAGGACAGGTTTTAAGAGAAGTCAAAAGAGATGGTGGGAATGACTGCTCACATATCCCCGCCCTGGGGTTGTGGTTTGGCAGATAGGAAGGAAACCAAGTGTGTCATTCAGGGTCTGTGACTGGAGGTGTGGAGGCCTCCATTGTGTGTGCTAAAGTCTCTGACCTGAGCGGGCGGACCTGCACTACTATATGGACTGGTTATTTTCTGTTTGTCTTCACTCTGTTCCGGAGAAGGATATCTTCTTTTGTTTGCTTATGCTGAAGCAGGTTTATGGAGTCTAAGAAACCGGACTGGACATTTCTATGAAAACAGCTTCCTGTGCCGACCTCAGCCGCAGCTCAGTGAGTAATACTCTACAGGGTATTTATCACAGCCTCCTGTAATGTCAGAGTCCTGCACATCGTTCTCCTCTCACAGTTATAGAGCCGTCTGTGTGTATGTATGTCTAATGACATCAATTATTAACCTTACATAAGTTCAACTGTGGTGTGGCAAGATGGCGTCTACATCGTGGAACTAAGCCCTGGAATCCTTGCAATGTGACTTGGATACACTGGAGATCATATATGGAATAGACCTAGCAGGGACCCCCAACTAACACAGACTGATACAATGGTGCAGAGAAGCGCCCTCTTCCTGCCTGCTACATGATTATTTGTGCATACTAATGTGGGCTCATACCCATATGTGTGAAAAAAGTTCAGATGTCAGGACCGAAAAAAACGGACAAGTGTCATGCGAGTGCTGCACGATTTTTTTTTTTAAACTGAACATCCGTATGGCATACATATGCAATGTGATTTTAACATGAGCTTTTAGATACAGCAGTATTGTCATTTACACATCGTTTTAACACAAAATATTCTTCAACACACACACACACACACACACACACACACACACACACACACACACACACACGTCACACACACGTGAACAGAATACATATATACACATAGAATAGATGTGTGTATGTATTTTATATATATACAGTACAGACCAAAAGTTTGGACACACCTTTCTCATTTAAGATTTTTCTGTGTTTTCATGACTATGAAAATTGTACATTCACTCTGAAGGCATCAAAACTATGAATTAACACATGTGGAATTATATACTTAATTTCAGTTGTTTCACACTTTTTTGTTATGTCTTATATTCTAGGTTCTTCAAAGTAGCCACCTTTTGCTTTGATGACTGCTTTGCACACTCTTGGCATTCTCTTGATGAGCTTCAAGAGGTAGTCACTGGAAATGGTCTTCCAACAATCTTGAAGGAGTTCCCAGAGATGATTAGCACTTGTTGGCCCTTTTGCGTTCGCTCTGCGGTCCAGCTCACCCCAAACCATCTCGATTGGGTTCAGGTCTGGTGACTGTGGAGGCCAGGTCATCTGGCGTAGCACCCCATCACTCTCCTTCTTGGTCAAATAGCCCTTACACAGCCTGGAGGTGTGTTTGGGGTCATTGTCCTGAAGGTCCAACTAAACGCAAACTGGATGGAATAGCATGGCGCCGCAAGAAGCTGTGGTAGCCATGCTGGTTCAGTATGCTTTCAATTTTGAATAAATCCCCAACAGTGTCACTAGAAAAGCACTCCCACACCATCACACCTCCTCCATGCTTCACGGTGGGAACCAGGCATGTAGAGTCCATCCGTTCACCTTTTCGGCATCACACAAAGACACGGTGGTTGGAACCAAAGATCTCAAATTTGGACTCATCAGACCACAGCACAGATTTCTAGTGGTCTAATGTCCATTCCTTGTGTTCTTTAGCCCAAACAAGTCTCTTCTGCTTGTTGCCTGTCCTTAGCAGTGGTTTCCTAGCAGCTATTTTACCATGAAGGCCTGCTGCACAAAGCCTCTTCTTAACAGTTGTTGTAGAGATGTGTCTGCTGCTAGAACTCTGTGTGGCATTGACCTGGTCTCTAATCTGAGCTTCTGTTAACCTGCGATTTCTGAGGCTGGTGACTCTGATAAACTTATCCTCAGAAGCAGAGGTGACTCTTGGTCTTCCTTTCCTGGGGCGGTCCTCATGTGAGCCTGTTTCTTTGTAGCGCTTGATGGTTTTTGCCACAGCACTTAGGGACACTTTCAAAGTTTTCCCAATTTTTTGGACGGACTGACCTTCATTTCTTAAAGTAATGATGGCCACTCGTTTTTCTTTACTTAGCTGCTTTTTTCTTGCCATAATACAAATTCTAACAGTCTATTCAGTAGGACTATCAGTTGTGTATCCACCAGACTTCTGCACAGCACAACTGATGGTCCCAACCCCATTTATAAGGCAAGAAATCCCACTTATTAAAGGGAACCTGTCACCCCCCCCAGGCGTTTTTAAACTAAAAGAGCCACCTTGTGCAGCAGTAATGCTGCATTCTGACAAGGTGGCTCTTTTAGTTTTGGGTGCTGTAACTGCCGAAATAATCAGTTTTATAATTTGTCCAAAATACCTTGTCTTCAGACAAGGAGGCCGGCGTTTCCCCCCTGCTGCAGACTCCACACAGCCGTCACTCACATCTTCTTGGCGCTGGGTGCCGCCTCCTCACCGCTGTTTTGAAATGATGCGGTGCCTGCGCTCTTTTCTCCTGCCTTGGGCAGGCGCAGTGAGCACTGGCCGCCTGTCCTCTGTGCGTACGTACGCCCTGCCTGTGAATCCCAGCCCAGCAGTGTCTTATGATTTATTCATACTACGGGGCTGGGATTCCTGGGAATGCGCATTGCGTGTCTAAGCCTCTCACCCGCTCACACTGCCTGCTACAGCGTGTGCATCCTCAGGTGATCCCTCCTCCGTGCAATCGCCTGGAACTTTGCCAAGTCCTCACAGCTGGTGTGTGTGTGTGTAGGAGGCGGTGGGAGAGGCGGTGGGAGAGCCCAAGGCAGGAGAAAAGAGCGCAGGCGCCGCATCATTCCAAACAGCGGTGAGGAGGCGACGCCAAGAAGATGTGAGTGACGTCTGCAGCAGGGGAGAAAGGCCTGCCTCCTTGTCTGAAGACAAGGTGTTTTGGACAAATTAGAAAACTGATTATTTCGACAGTTACAGCACCCAGAACTAAAAGAGCCACCTTGTCAGAATGCAGCATTACTGCTGCACAAGGTGGCTCTTTTAGTTAAAAACGCCTGGGGGGGGGGGGGGGGGTGACAGGTTCCCTTTAAACCTGACAGGGCACACCTGTGAAGTGAAAACCATTCCCAGTGACTACCTCTTGAAGCTCATCAAGAGAATGCCAAGTGTGTGCAAAGCAGTCATCAAAGCAAAAGGAGGCTACTTTGAAGAACCTAGAATATAAGACATAATTTCAGTTGTTACACACTTTTTTGTTAAGTATATAATTCCACATGTGTTAATTCAGAGTTTTGATGCCTTCAGTGTGAATATACAATTTTCATAGTCATGAAAACACAGAAAAATCTTTAAATGAGAATGTGTGTCCAAACTTTTGGTCTGTACAGTATGTATGTGTGTGCGTGTGTGTGTGTTTTTGATGAATATTTCCTTTGAAAACAATGTGTAAGGCTACGTTCACATTTGCGTTGTGCGCCGCAGCGTCGCCGACGCAACGCACAACGCAAACAAAAATGCAACAAAACGCACGCTAAAACGCTGCGTTTTGCGACGCATGCGTCCTTTTTTGCCGAAAGTTGGACGCAAAAAAAATGCAACTTGTTGCGATCTCTGCGCTCAACGCTTGCGGCCAAAAAAACGCATGCGTCGCAAAACGCAGCACAACGCATGTCCATGCGCCCCCATGTTAAATATAGGGGCGCATGATGCATGCGCCGACGCTGCGGCGCCGAACGCTAATGTGAACGTAGACTTAATGACATAGAGAATTGCTGTATGTAAAAGCTCATGTTCATATCGCATTACAATCTAATCGGATGCTAGGTGGGAAAATCAGATTGTACTCGCATTACATTCCTGCGACTCTCGGCAGGGAAACTCGGACCGATTTTTCATACATTTAGTGTGATTCCGGCCTAAGATGTTGATCCAGAGGAAGGCAAAACCCCTGGGGCATACACTACTAGCTCCATATTAGGGGAGAAATTTCTCCCGACCACACATACGACAATCGGATCAGTTCCTTGGATCAACATCACATCATAGAATCTAGTGCACGTAACCTGTAATATAATATTTTTCAGGAGAGACATTCAGGCCCCCATATGAATTTTAGTAGTGAATCGACCATTACAACATCATGTGGCCGAGAGTTTCTTAGTCTCGCTGCTCTTACAGTAAAGAATCTACATTTGTGATTATGATGAAACCTTCTTTCCTCTAGAGCAGTGTTTCCCAAACTCCAGTCCTCACGCCCCTGACACCTCATGTTTTCAGGATTTCCTTAGTATTGCTCCAGTGATGGAACTATTATTAATGCACCAGAAATGGCCACAGGTTCTGTCCCCTGTGAAATCCTAAGGAGATTCTAAAAACATGATGTGTTGGGGACCACGATGACTGGAGTTTGGGAAACGCTGCTCTAGATGTGGAGGATGCCCCCTTATCCCCGTCGCAGGCCTACTCCAACTCCATCACAGCGCTCCTACACTGAGGCAGAATCAATCCACATGACTGTCCACATACAGGTCCTGTCCTGGGGGTTTTAGGTCGGGTGCCCACCTCCGTCTGTTGAACACACGTCACACAGCACCATGCAGACACGTCACACAAGCACCATGCAGACACGTCACACAAGCACCATGCAGACACGTCCCACAAGCACCATGCAGACACGTCACACAAGCACCATGCACACACGTCACACAAGCACCATGCGCACACGTCACACAAGCACCATGCGCACACGTCACACAAGCACCATGTGCACACGTAACACAAGCACCATGCACACACACATCACACAAGCACCATGCACACACACATCACACAAGCACCATGCACACACGTCACACAGCACCATGCTGTCATGTCGGACGCTGTTCAGACCAGGTAATTCGACAGACAGCGGTAATTCCGCTTTTGACCACTATTTGCTCATTGGCGTCGGCTAGATTTTATCTAGCTGTTCCGGGGTTAATTTACTTGATCCTCGGATTGGAAGCTGGGCCATGCCCATTGCCTTTAAATAGCTCTCCTGATCATTGGGCGTCGCCGATTATAGCTTCTGTCTTGTGCGTTGTTATCTCGGTCTGGAGTGGAGAACTGGTTTCTGGAGAGTCGTTGCTGGTGGTGTATTTTCCTTTGTCTTATTTACTCCTTCCTATATTTGTATTTATTTTGCCCTGCACATTTATAGTGTATTCCTGAGTGACTGCGGCGTGGTGTATATTTTCCTTAATCCTTGTCTGTGCTAACTGTGGGTATTGGTGAATTACATCTTCACTGGGTGGTGGGCGGAGGTTTCAGCCTTGGGTTGAAACAGGAGTCAGGGTGAGGTTCGAGGCCTGGACATGCACACCATCAGTGTAAACTCCAGGTAGAGGGTCAGTCACGATTTCCCTAGTCTGAGGGAAATTGCAGGGGCCCGGGTTATTAGCTCTCGCTCCCCTAGTCTCCCCCGTGACGCATGCAGACACGTCACACAAGCACCATGCACACACATCACACAAGCACCATGCACACATGTCACACAGCACCATGCACACTCGTCACACAAGCACCATGCACACACGTCACACAGCACCATGCACACTCGTCACACAAGCACCATGCGCACACGTCACACAAGCACCATGCGCACTCGTCACACAAGCACCATGCACACTCGTCACAAGCACCATGCACACACGTCACACAGCACCATGGACACACAAGCACCATGCACACTCGTCACATAAGCACCATGCAGACTTGTCACACAAGCACCATGCAGATACGTCACACAAACACTTGTGAGGCAATGACCCCTGGTACAGCTAGGGGGCGCTGTATGTGCTCTCCAGAATGTGCATGGAGGCGTAGTGAGCAGGGCTGTGGAGTCGGAGTCGGAGTTAGTTTTGGTTGGAGTCGGAGTCGGTAGAAATGTACCGACTCCGACTCCAGCTTTAAAAAAAATGTATCAGTATTTCATAATTGAACTTTCATATGAATTTTATAAATGTTACTCAAATATATATGTTCTATCAAACTATGAACAACAGTGATAAGCAGTTCTGCTGGAGATAGAGACATTTCTTATTTCTTGTTTGTCACTGTTCTCCACTGCCCTTATCTAATCTTATACTTGGTTAACCTCATGCTGCCCCAACCCCCCTACTTACAATGTTTGAAACTGAAAGTGAAAACGTGTTGCAAATTCTTAAGGTACCTTCACACGAAACGACTTTGTAATGATATCGCTAGCGATCCGTGACGTTGCAGCGTCCTGGCTAGCGATATCGTTTAGTTTGACACGCAGCAGCGATCAGGATCCTGCTGTGATGTCGCTGGTCGCTGAATAAAGTCCAGAACTTTATTTGGTCGTCCGATCGCCGTGTATCGTTGTGTTTGAAAGCAAAAGCAACGATACCAGCGATGTTTTACACTGGTAACCAGGGTAAACATCGGGTTACCAAGCGCAGGGCCGCGCTTGGTAACCCGATGTTTACCCTGGTTACCAGCATAAAAGTAAAAAAACAAACACTACATACTCACCTGCGCGTCCCCCAGCGTCTGCTTCCTGACACTGACTGAGCTCCGGCCCTAAAGTGAAAGTAAAAGCACAGTGGTGACGTCACCGCTGTGCTGCTAGGGTCGGAGCTCAGTCAGTGTCAGGAAGCAGACGCTGGGGGACTCGCAGGTGAGTATGTACTGTTTGGTTTTTTTACTTTTACGCTGGTAACCAGGGTAAACATCGGGTTACTAAGCGCGGCCCTGCGCTTAGTAACCCGATGTTTACCCTGGTTACCCGGGGACCTCGGCATCGTTGGTCGCTGGAGAGCGGTCTGTGTGACAGCTCTCCAGCGACCAAACAGCGATGCTGCAGCGATCGGCATCGTTGTCGCTATCGCTGCAGCGTCGCTTCGTGTGAAGGTACCTTTAGTAGTAAAGCTCCTCCTCTAGACTAGATGTTTACTAGGTGTGCGTCTTCCAAGCATCTCACAGCTGACACTCAGAAGAGGAAGACTGTAAGAAGCATTATCCTTTCAACAAACTTTGCATCAGTTAACTGTGAGTGCATGAGGAATAACAGTATTACTGACCACTATATCAGTTGTACGACCTGGCAATAATTTTGTACAATTGTTTTTAGGAAAAACAATTGTCATTTGGATTGTGAATGCAGAATTAAAAACCTGAGAATGTCAAAAAAGCGTCACATTAAATCAGCTGTATTTGAACATTTCACCATCACTCAATATAGAAAACATTATGTCTGTCAGTGTATGACAAATGATCCAGACGAAAACAAATGCCGTGAAGCCAAGATCAGTGCATATTCAGGCAAAGATAAAAATGCTCCTACCAGAGCTTCTAATCTAAAGAGACATTTACAGCGCTTTTATCCAGAAGTACTGAAAGCAGTGGATGAGAAAGACTGCATCCAAACCAATGAACCAGTGCCCAGCTCTTCCAGCCAAACAAAGGAGCAGAGAAGTTTGCAGCCATCAGTTGCAAGATATTTTGTCAGTGACAAAGTTACTGTGACAATGACAGTAGATACATTTAAAAAACAGATCATAGAAGCTTGTGTAAAGGATAGTGTGCCTATTTCATTATTTTCACAACCAGCTTTTATGTGTCTGAATGGGGAAATGGCCCGCAAGCTTGGTGTTTCTCTGGAGAGTGAGAGTATTAGAAAATTAGTAATCGAAGAAGCTTTTAAACAAAAGGAAGAACTTAAAAAAACTCTCAAGGGACGCTTTCTGTTTCTTAAAACGGATGCCTGCACACGTCACAGAGTGAACTATTTTGCCATCAATGTCCGATTTGTTTGTGACAAAAATGAAATAGTTACTAAGACATTGGCAGTATAAAACACCAAAGCTCATCACACCAGTGAGTTTCTCCAGGTCTTGGTGGAAAAGGTTCTGCAAGACTATGAACTTAAAAAAGAGCAAGTTCTTTCTGTCGTAACTGACTATGCTTCCAATATGAGAAGTACTATTAAGCTATTGAATGAGAGTAATGATGGTGACCAGCAGCTAGAACAACATTCCGGGTCCACAGACACAGAAATGTTTGAAATAGAGGAAGAGGAATAGAGGAAACTGAATTTGCTTCAGATGAACAGCAACATGATAGTTTAGATGATCTTGTTGAATCTGTCAATACGTTCTTTCATTCATCACATGCGCTGTGTTGTGCATACGCTACAGCTGGCTATAAGAGACAGTCTGCAAGAAGGACATGCTGCTGCACTGATTGGCAAGGTGAGAAAATTGGCTACTGTTGCCAGAACCCCTAAAGTTGACTCAATTTTGAAGAGAAGTGCTGGAAAAGGGGCAATTATTGATCAAGCCACATGATGGGGCAGTACTTACTTAATGATTCAGCGCTTGGTTGAACTGAATACCTTTCTTGTAGTCATGGCTAACCCTCAACTGACGCTAAATGAAAGTCAGTGGAATCAGGTGACTGAGCTGGAAAAATTGCTAGAGCACCCATTTACAGTGACTAAAAAATTACAAGCAGAGGACTTAAAGGGAACCTGTCACCCCGTTTTTTCCGTATGAGTTAAAAATACTGTTAAATAGGGCCTGAGCTCTGCTTCAGGAAAATGGCCGCCGCGATCTCCATCTGTGCACGCGTGGCATCCCGCGGCCATTGTCCTGAAGCCGCGGCCAGCAGAGCGCCGCTTCTGCGCACGCATGGCCAAAGGAAGATGGCCGCGCCCACCGATCACCAATGAAATACAGCACATCGCGATCTTTTCACTCCCCTGTGACGTGAATTTGGGACCTTGGGCATGCGCACACCACTACGCACCAACGGAAAACTACGCAAGATCTGGGGGAAGACACCACGCCCTTTTGACCAGACCAGCCTGATTGACAGGCGAAAACGACTACTTTGGTAACGTATTTCGGCAGCATAGGTGGGGAATCGGGGTCCACAAAATACACTATTGCAATGCACAGCTCAGGCCCTATTTAACAGTATTTTTATCTCATACGGAAAAAACGGGGTGACAGGTTCCCTTTAACTCCAGGTACTTTCTTAAAGGAGTGGAAGAACCTGATGTTTCGCCTGTCCTAAAGAGGAGGGTTAATTGCAAGTGGCATTGCTACATCAATGAAACGGAGAGAGGAGCTACTATTACAAAATAACATTCTTTTGGCAGCTGTTTATGTAGACCCAATGCATCGGATTCTTCTAGATGATCAACAGCTAACTAAAGGAAAAGAAGGTCTGTTTGAAATAGCAGTAAGGATGAAAGGGTTGCAGAACAGTCAGGAGGAACAAGAAGAATTTGGTCGTCCTGCCACATCTTCACCCTCATCAACTGATGAAGAATTTAATTTCGAAAAGTATTTGGATCACAAGGACCGTGCAAAGCATTCCCGCATAGAAGAAGAGTCATCTCCATCAAAGAACACAGCCAGTACATTTCAGCAGAATTTTTCACGTGCACTAAAAGAAATTGAGAAATTTGACCATTCATCAAAAATAACAGTGCAACAAGCGATTCCTCTGTATCCTGACATTGTCAGAGATGTTGCCCAAGTGGTTACTGCTTTGTCACCAACCCAAGTTAGTGTAGAGAGGTTGTTCTCTGCTCTCAAAATAATTAGATCACATTTGATGGCATCCATGAAGGAGGATCTGACAAAGGCAATACTTTTTCTGGGGACAAATTTATAGATTTCTTCTTATTAACTGCAACAGTGTTTATTGCATATTTACTTACAAGAGTTTCGAAAAGTTTATCAAAGTTATTTGCTATATTCTAATTGTATTCTAATAAATATAGTTTTTGCTCTAAGTGGTCTGATTACTTATATGATGGTGAGAAACTGGATAAGCACGATGTTAATATTTTACAACAGTAAATTTATTGTTACGAATTGGCCATTTATGAAGGAGTCGGAGTCGGAACCTGATAAAATCCAGGAGTCGGAGTCGCAACTGTGGCTTACCGACTCCACAGCCCTGGTACTAGTGAGGCCATGAGGGCGTACAGATGTGGCTGTAATTAGAATAGTGAAGCAGTGACTGATTAAAAAAGCCCTGTAGTAGTGGGGGAGGTGTGTCAGTGTGTTTTTGGAGGCAGACAGGACAGTTGTCTGCAGAGCTCTCTCTGTGTGGAGCAACACAGAGGCTAAAGAAACCAGAGAGACTGACAGTCTGACACCCTGCATCTTGGGCTGTCTTACATGTACCCGGCTGCACTACAGAGGATAAAGAGTGCAGTGCGCTGAGTGAGTACAGAGACTTGTTACCGGCATGCGGTCACCCAGGGAAACTGGACAGAGGGAAGTTCGGCCTGTGTATTGACTGCGTTATATAGCCATGCATTATTAATGGACTGTATGAAGAAGCCATATACTATATTGACTGTGCGAAGTAACACAATAAAAGAACATTTTGTTTGAACTTGTTTGGGTCACTGCCGTTTCACTGTGTATGGTCATACCGCTGCATCACATTTGGTGGAAAGAATGCGAGGCCAGTGAACTAAGGCATACCCCCAGAGAGTGCTGCAGATTGTTGTGCAAGTCTGCTGGGAAAATGGAGGAACTTTTGGAGCAGGTTGTGCTCAGTCAGCAAAGGCTTCAACAAGAGACGCTGCAGTTTCAACATTCCCTGCAAGAGATTTTGCAGTAGCAGCAGCGGCAGCAGGAAACGCTGCAGAGCGAGCTAGCAGAGCTTCAACGATATAAAGTGTAGACCTCTAATGTGAGGGGTGAACAGCAGATTCCTGAAGAGACCCCAAATGTAAGGGGCGATCATTGGGTGTACCAGTGGTCCTCCTATGTAGAGACTCGGTCTGCCAGGTCTCAAGCAAGTGACTTGTTGCAATTGGTGGAGGAGTGGCTCCAGCCTGAGTTCTGTTCTTCGTATGAGATGATGGAGAGAATTGTGGCTGACCTGATGGCGAGGGCTATGCCGGCCACTATGCAGCTTTTGGGTTGGGCTGAGGGACCTAGGCCACCTGGAACTGCTGATAGAATTGATTGAGCGGTATAAGTCACTCAGGACGTTGCTCCAGAGCCCGGGCATGGGGCTAGTAACTGTTCGGTAACATCTAAGCCCATGGACTGTGGGAACACTGGTCAGGTCAGGAGTCTATGTGTGCCCAGCCTATCTGTATCACCACTATGGGCACAGCTGGCGGCGAACCAGAATTGTGCCAGGTACTTGTGAATGGGTGCCGAACAGAGGCTCTTCTGGACACGGGGAGTAAAGTGACTCTGGTCCATCGTTCCCTTGTTGCTGGGGACAACACCAATGGACAGAAAGTGGAGGTGATGGGTATCCATGGGGAAATCCGGGAGTACCCGACTGCGGAGGTCAATGTTTCTACACCATGTGGAGACATTAGACATGTGGTGGGAGTGGCAAAGACCCTTCCCTATGGGACTGTGTTGGGAAGAGATTTTCCACTGTTTTGGTGCCTGTGGGAGACCAGGGTAAACCCTCTCATGGAAAAAGTTATACTGGGTGCAGAACCCAAAGATATTGAAATACCTGCCATAGGGGTCACCAAACTAGGATTTGAGTGTAATCCCGATAGGCTCCCTCTAGAGGTTGTGGCAGTAGAGGTTGTGGGGACCCCATTGAACCCTGAGCTGGAGATGTTCCCTGGTAAGGTTGGGACAGTTCAGATCCAGGGTCCCTTTCGGAGACACAGATATAAAAGACGAAGGTATGAGAAGAGCCAATAGTGTATGGTCGCAGAGGCGACTGGGGACGAGCGCACGAGGAACCCTCTGGCATCGGTCAAGGATGGGGTCAGGGTAAATTAGATAGAGCACTCGCTAGACAGCAGTGTCGGGAGGCTCAGGGCATAGTACAGATATATGCTCAGAGTTGCCAGCGCAGTCGGCGGCGTTTCATTGTGATATAGTCTCTGAGGCACGGGTAAGGGTACAGAGCAAATGGTACCAGGGGCCCGAAAGCAGATACTTAGGTGACAGGATGACCCGTGGGGTTAGTGAACCTAAAGTAAAGTAAAGACCACCCAAAAATTGGCCCACATCTGCGGTTAATCAAAAAAGAGGGTTTGGCTTCTGCAATGGAGATCGAGCTGGGTGGTCCCATAATGAAATATGGAGGAGAAATGTAAAGGGGAGGGATGCGTGCGTTGATCGATGGTTCCAGTCCCTACTTTGGTTTCTTAATGTAGCGAGCGGGGATGTCAGGGGGGGCATACCGATGCCCTGTCTTTTGCCCTTACTGGGTAACAAATGTTCATCCCCACAGGTATGAACAGGGGGGAGGATATGTGAGGCAGTGACCCCTCGTACAGCTAGGGGGCGCTGTATGTGCTCTCCAGAATGTGCATGGAGGCGTAGTGGGGCCATGAGGGCGTATTACAGACACAGGTGTGGCTGTAATTAGAATAGTGAAGCAGTGACTGATTAAAAAAGCCCTGTAGTAGTGGTGGAGGTGTGTCAGTGTGTTCTTGGAAGCAGACAGGACAGTTGTCTGCAGAGCTCTCTCTGTGTGGAGCAACACAGGCTAAAAGAACCAGAGAGACTGACAGTCTGACACCCTGAGTCTTGGACTGTCTTACGTGTACGTGAACGTTTTGTTTGAATTTGTTTGGGTCACTGCCGTTTCACTGTATGGTCATACCGCTGCATCACACACCATGCACACTCGTCACACAAGCACCATGCGCACACTTGTCACACAAGCACCATGCACACTTGTCACACAAGCACCATGCACACTTGTCACACAAGCACCATGCACACTTGTCACACAAGCACCATGCACACTTGTCACACAAGCACCATGCACACTCGTCACACAAGCACCATGCACACTCAACACACAAGCACCATGCACAAATGTTATGTAAATTTGGTTTGGATAAATCTATCGCTGTGTGTGCTGCGGCCGTTTACAATAAGACTGAATAATTTGAGCGCTCAAGGAATGAGACTGCTCAACATTGTGACAATAACATTCCATCAATACTGATGATTTATTGTACATACATAGTTTTATAATCGCATATAGAAAGGAGGTGGTTAGGGGTGGTTAGTTAATTACCATATTGTCTAGCTCCTCTGTTATTGGTCATCTAAATATATATGGAATTTTTCTGATTAATGTACATATGAATGCTGATTAAACAACTAAAATGTAGCTTTCTGCATCTAGGACAAAGTTGAGACATCTGATCATCACTTAATACATCTGGCGTTGTTCTGCTTTTGCCTGGAAAACCCCATACAGTCTGTCTGGCTTATATCAGTTTATGTCAGCCATTTTAAGCCATTGATTATAATGTATATATTAGCTGTGAGTATATATGAGTATACATGCAAGTGAGATCTACATGATATATATATTTCTATCACACACATGTCACACAAGCACCATGCAGACTCGTCACACAAGCACCATGCACACACGTCACACAAGCACCATGCACACAAGTAAAGCAGCACACATGAAACAAGTGCAGTTAACACAAAAAATACAGTACAGAATAAACACAGCACAAACACATTCTAAACTTGAAGTCCCATTATTGCTTAATTACCTCATCCGATCCTGTCTCCATTCCACCACGATGCATCCTGCACTTAGAGTAGTGGGAACTAAATGATAAGCTCCGCCTCCAACATCACTAATTTCCGCTCCCAGGGCAATGAATTTCAAGAAGTCTGCAAAGTCTCCCATATTAAATACGTCGTATACAGCATGAGAAGAGGAGCCGGAGAGTGAAGCAGCCATAGATCTACCCTCAGAGGTTATCCTGCTGCTAGCGCCACATGCCTGAGAAGGGCGCGGTGCTCACTGCAGGAGCTGTCAAGGAATGGAGATGTCTCACTCTCTCAGCAAAAGCCTGTGATAGAAATATATATATCATATAGATCCCACTTGAATGTATAGTCCTTTATAATCATATATACTCACATAAAAGCAAATATATATCTATATACTCAACTAGTTTATAATCAGTTGCTCATCTTGACCACATGAGCCTGGCCAGATGGTTCCTTGGTACTTTCCAGACACCTAAAAAGCAGGAACTTAGGCCAGATGTCCTGAACTAATGTCTAAAATCTTGCCGAATAGCAGGATAAAGGTGACAGCTACTTCTAAGAGTGCTAAATCAGCTAGTTGCTAGGTAGACTTTAGTCAGAATATGCCATGTACTCGGTCAAAGTATATTATGTACTCAGTCAGCCAATGAAATTAATAGCTAAATTGTATGTTAATTTACTAACCACCCCTTTTTATACGCATCTATAAAACTATGTATCAAAGAATAAACCAGCAGATCTGAATAGAATGTTATCCTGTCACTTTCGTGTCAGAGTCATTCTTTCTTGAGCGCTCAACATATCTGATCTGGTAATTGGGAAAGGCCGCAGCACACACAGGGATAGATTCATCCCAAACCAAATTTCCATAACATCTGGTGCCTACATGCGGGGCAGTGGGAGAAACGCATGGGGACCTTGCTGACTGGAAGGACGAGGGTGCCAGCCGCCGCTGCCTTGGCTCACGGGACGGAGACTGCAGCTCCATCAGAGTAAGGTAAGAAAATGTTGTCATCTTACCTGAATGTCCCCTGTGCCCAGTCCAGGTCTATACCTTTAGCCGGCCTGGTGTGGTCACCACCGCATTCCCAGGTAGTGTAAAAAGTTCAAGCCCGTATCCAAACCCTGGGATATAAGTCAAGGTGTCTGCTGTGTGCCGTGTTTGTGTTCCATGTTTGTGTGAGATCCGGGAGAAAAGCTGGAACGGTGACTGCTTTGTTTGTGGTTGCTGGGTAACAGACAGCAGGAGGTCAAATCACTCGATAAGCTATCACAGATTCCCATGCAGCAGGAGGGACAGGTGGTCCTGGGACAGGTAGTCCGATGTTTCAGGCTCAGATGGTGATAGCTTAGAGGGCTGCCACAGATTCCCTTAGCCGGTGAGGCAGTCAGGACGACAGGACCGGAGGGTGGTAGAATTCCCGTTTGTTGTGCTCCTCACTCAGGCGGCCCGGGCATATGTGTGCCCAGTGCGATTGATAGTTGTCTGTTCCCAGAATGGCCTGTTCCCAGAATGGCCTGCACGTGTCACAGAATAATAAAGAGGGCATTGGTTCACCCGGACGTCTGTATCTGTTTTGGTTCATGTCGTGTACTGTTGCTTTAAGTGCATACAATTGTAAAGAGAAGTTTTTTGTTTTTTTTTCCTTTTCCACCCTTCTCCTCTGCTACTAGCAAAGATAAATCCATTGTAAATCACACTGTCACATCTGTTTTTGCAAAGTTTCCAGTTTCTGCATTCTGAGTAGTGCTAGCTACAGTGTAGCAATTTTTGAAGAAGTGAAACTAAGTGGTATCTATCACTTTTGCTGTGAGCTACTTGTTTTCAGATACGTGATTTTAGTGACTTTGGATACAGCAGCATAAGAAAGGGGAAGTGTGTGTGTATGACTGCGTTTGAGCACAGACAAAGTATAAGGAAAGCCTTTTTAACTTTTTATTCTTTGAAGTTTTTCCTTCTGTCTCTTTACTTTTTAAAGTTTTTTTCCTTCTGTATCAAAATTTTAATTTTTTTAGTTGTGTACCAAATTTTTGATGGTTTACTTTTCTTTTGGCTTCAACTTCTTGTACCAACTTTTTGAAGGTTTTCTTTTCTTTTTGTTTTTTGTGTTTTTATATACTCATTTTTTAAAATTTCTTTATTTTTTTTTTATTTTTGTTTTTTGTCATTGTCCTGTTGAAAAATAAATGATGGTCTAACCAAGAGAGTCCACTAGGGATTTTACCGATATCCCGCCAGTCCAGTCAGACCCTGTTCTTAGATGCCATGTTTGCTTTTGACAGCAGCAAGTGGTTAAACTGCCGGGGTTTTTGTTATACCTGCACCTGTGCCGTCCCTGCAGTGTACATCTATGTTCTGGTGCTGATTCCAGTGTCGGTAAATGAGACGAGAAGCAGCGTTTTGGAAGATGAGTCTATGAGGAACGTATTCAACTGCCGACTCCGAGGAAGAAACTGCTTGTTGTCTGTGGCCTAAAATATATAGGTTTTATTAGTAGATGTAAAGAAGAAAACTAAATACTGTAAAATAATAAATGTCCTCATATGTTTCCCTTATAATCTCCAGTAATTGTGTTATTACAGAGGATTTTTATGATGTTTCATCGGCCTATCTTCTTCTCATTCAGGTCTCTACAATATTGAATCCTCTTAGTGAAGATCTTCTACATAAGAAAATTTTCATGATTTATCCATCACAGATGGATATGGACAGAGACAAGATGGTAGAGAGGATATTACACCTCAACCTAGAGATCCTCTTCCGGCTTACTGGAGAGGTGAGAGATTCTGACGACGTCACATTACATCATTCTTATCTATGGGAATAACAGATGGACAGAACTGGATAGGTGAGGACTCTGGAAATATCTGTAGTGAGATTTATTAATGTGTCTCTCCATAACCAGGATTACACAGTAGTGAAGAAGACCTCTAGTGAGCGCTGTCAGGAGCCTCTATCTGAGGGATGGGGAAGACCCCTGAGCCCAATCACGGGACCTCACCTGATACATGAGGACATCAATGACCAAAAGATCCTAGAACTCACCTACAAGATGATTGAGCTGCTGACTAGAGAGGTGACACTGCTGGGAATGTTGGGACATTATAGAGTAACTAGCTATTGAACCCATTCTAGGCCAGATGGTGAGCATTTATATTGGTGTATGGACTCCATCCTGGTATGTGCTGCTTCCATCCTGCGCCCTAATCTTGTCATGTGCTGCTACCATCTTGCGCCCCCTTCCTATCATGCGCAGCCACCATCCTCCACCCCCTGCCTGTCATGTGTGGCCCCCGTCTTGCGCCCTCATCCTGTTTTGTGTGCCTCCTTCTTGTCATGTGCTACTTTCTTCCTGTGCCCTCATTCTGTCATGTGCTCCCATCCTGCGCCTCAATTCTGGTATGTGCTGACCCCATTCTGGTATGTGCTACTCCAATTCTGCGACCCCATTCTGTCATGTGCTCTTCCCATCCTGCACCCCCATTCTGTCATGTGCTGCACCCATTCTGCACAATTCTGTCTCTATAGCATAAGGCAGCCCCCATCGGTAGACTCTGTAGTATAAGGCAGCCCCCCACAGCCAGACTCTAGTATAAGGCAGTACCCCCTCACATGCAGACTCTTCAGTATAAGGCATCACCCCCCCACAAGCAGACTCTGTAGTATAAGGCAGCACCCCCACAAAGGCAGACCCTGTATTATAAGGCAGCACCCCCCCCACTGGCCGACCCTGTAGTATAAGGCAGCACCCCCCATAGGCAGACTCTGTAGTATAAGGCAGCACCCCCCCAACAGGCAGACCCTGTGTTATAAGGCAGCACCCTCGACAGGCATACTCTGTATTATGAGGCAGCACCCCCTCACAGGCAGACACCGTAGTATTAGGCAAAACCCCCCCACAGGCAGACTCTGTAGTATAAGGCAGCTCCCCCCACAGGCAGACTCTGTAGTATAAGGCAGCACCCCCCCAACAGGTAGACCCGGTAATATAAGGCAGCCCCCATAAAGAAAAACCATAAATAAATACTCACCTCTCTTCTTCCTGGTTCTTGCGCTGCTCCCTGCTCCCGCTCACCTCCGGACCGTGGCGCCGGGCAGTGATGTCATCATGCCCCCTTGTCAGTGTCAGCGTCGGTGACGTTAGACGCTGACAGGGGGATGATGGGAGAAGGAGCGTTGCACTCCTTCCCTCATCAATGCGGTCACCTGTATAAGCTAGATGCTGATACAGTTGACCCTGCAATGACAGGCGGGGGGCCCGCCTGCTCGGAGGCCCATAGCGGCCGGGTGGCAGAGCAGGGAAATCGATTCTCCCTGCTCTGCCTCAGAATGTAACTGTATTGGCGCACTGTGCAAGCCAATACAGTTACAGTAGCGTAGCTCCGGGTGGGCCCCCTCTGAGAACAGGGCCTGGGGCGATGGCCTCCTTTGCCCCCACGGTAGCTACGCTACTGCCTGATGCGTCACTCTGTGGGGTCCAGACTGACCGGCGTGTCGTACTTGTGCATTCTATAAAGGCTTCAGACAGAGTGACGCTCCTAGCATTATATTATAGATGCTGTGAAGGGATCGGGGGATGACGGTATCATTGTATGGTTCAGGTTCTTATAAGGTGTCAGGATGTCGCCGTCTATTTCTCCATGGAGGAGTGGGAGTATTTAGAAGGACACAGAGATCTGTACAAGGACATCATGATGGAGTTTCCCCAGCCCCTCACATCTCCAGGTAATAGACAGGACTAAATACACACGGCTTATAATTATCTATATGTAAAGAATGAATTCAGTCCCTGTATGTGTTTTCTCCAGATCTATCCAGTAAGAGGACAACACCAGAGAGATGTCCTCATCCTCTTCTTCCACAGGACTGTAAACAAGAAGATCCCAATGCTCTTCAGGATCATCAGGTAGATGGAGAGAAGGTGTCATGAGATCTCCCATATGATGTGTAGACGGCTGTGAAGGTCTTGTGCTCAGTCTTGTTTTATCCACCAGTATTATATGTTTTATACTTGTGTAATGAGAACGGTGGAGATGGCCGGATTAGAGCTGATCATAGATGTGACTTCTCCATCTGTCTGTGACTTTTACAATATTTGTTTCAGGGTGCTGGTTACGAAAATTGCGCAGGAGGCCACGCCATTTTTTTCCTAATTAAATACATGTACAGTAATTTTCACACAAACTGTGCTAATTGTATTTGTCACTGACATCTATATATCTACCTATTCTATATGTAATTACTGTATGTAATCCATCTCTTCTATCCTGCAGTGATTTTACAGTACACGGCACATGAATTGCCAGCTTTTCTTCTACCTATCTATCTATGTAATATACAGCTCTGGCAAAAATTAAGAGACCACTGCAGAGTTTTATAAAAATCAGTTTCTCTACATGTCTAATAGCTATTCCATTCCAGTGTCAGTTGAATTCCAACCAGAGTACACATCATTCTACTTAATGTGCTTCTGATTAGGTCATCACCTGAACCAAATCTTATTTAATGAAGGCAAGTATAAAAAACCTGCTGTGGTGTTCACAATCCTCTTGCAATAGGACAAGCTGGATAGCAAAACAAGTGCCAGTAATATCCCAAAAGTAATAGGACGTTGAAAAGAAAAGTATTAAGTGAGGAAAAGAAGGGCTCAATTATGGCTTTACTAGCAGAGGGACACAGTGAGCATCATGTTGCCTCCATCCTTAAAATTTTTAAGACAGCAGTCCATTACAACAAGGTCAAGCAGCAGACATTGGGGACAACAAAGCCACAGACCGGCAGAGGGCGAAAACGACTTTCCACTGACAGGGATGACCGTCCCCTTATTCGAATGTCACTCAGCAACCGCAGGATGACATAAAGTGACCTACCAAAGGAATGGCAAATGGCAGCCATGGCAAAGTGCATGGCAAGAACAGTTCGTAACAGGCTCCTAGACGAAGGCCTGAAATCATGTGAAGCTAGCAAAAAGCCATTCATCAATGAGAAGCAAAGAAGAGCCAGGCTGAAGTTTGCCAAAGACCACAAAGATTGGACCATAAAAGACTGGAGTAAGGTAATCTTCTCTGATGAGTCTAATTTTCAGTTTTGCCCAACACCTGGTCATCTAATGGTTAGATGGAGACCTGGAGAGGTGTGCAAGCCACAGTGTTTTTGCACCCATTGTGAAATTTGGAGGAGGTGATGATCTGAGGAAGCTTAAGCAAGGCTGGAATTGGGTAGGTTGTTCTTTGCGACGGACATATGAATCAAGCCACTTACAAGGTTATCCTGGAAAAGCGGTTGATTCCTTCTGCTCAGGCAATGTTTCCCACCTCTGAGGACTGGTTTTCCAGCAGGACAATGTGCCATGCCACACACCTAGGTCAATCAAGGTTATTTTTTATTTGATGGTAAATTTTTTATTCAAACCAGTGGTGTTTCAATGGGTGCTAAATTTTCCCCTTCAGTTGCAAATTTAACCATGTCATGGTGGGAGGAACATTACATTTATTCTAATGATAATCCTTTCTTAAATAACATCAAATGGTATTCTAGATATATTGATGATTTATTACTTGTATGGCAAGGTGATCAAGAATCCATTTCCAATTTTGTCTTTTATATTAACAATAATCCCTTCAATTTAAGTTTCACTCATTTATGGAATAAAAATTGTATTAATTTTTTGGATCTTTGTCTTGAGGGTGTTCCCTCTGAAAACATCAGAAGTTATACCTACCGAAAAGAAACCGCAGGAAATACCATCTTACACGCCAAAAGTTTCCACCCCCCACACACTATTCAGTCGATTCCCGTAGGTGAGGCTCTGAGAGCACGCAGAAATTGCAGCTCTGAGTCATCATTCAGCCGTGAAAAAACCATTATCAAACAACGGTTCCATCAGAGAAAATACCCCAATTGGTCTGTAAATAGAGCCTTTAACCCCTTCCTGACATCCGACGTACTATCCCGTCGAGGTGGGGTGGGCCCCCATGACCGCCGACGGGATAGTACGTCATAGCCGATCGGCCGCGCTCACGGGGGGAGCGCGGCCGATCGCGGCCGGGTGTCGGCTGCATATCGCAGCTGACATCCGGCACTATGTGCCAGGAGCTGTCACGGACCGCTCCCGGCACATTAACCCCCGGCACACCGCGATCAAACATGATCGCGATGTGCCGGCGGTGCAGGGAAGCATCGCGCAGGGAGGGGGCTCCCTGCGGGCTTCCCTGAGCCCCCCGCAGCAACGCGATGTGATCGCGTTGCTGCGAGGGTCTTACCTCCCTCCCTGCCTGCTCCAGACCCGGATCCAAGATGGCCGCGGATCCGGGTCCTGCAGGGAGGGAGGTGGCTTCACAGACGCCTGCTCAGAGCAGGCACTGTGAAGCAGCCTGCACCTCTCGCAGATCGGTGATCTGTCAGAGTGCTATGCAAACTGACAGATCACCGATCTGTATTGTCCCCCCCTGGGGCAAAGTAAAAAAGTTTAAAAAAAAATTTCCAAATGTGTAAAAAAAAATTAAAAAAAATATTCCAAAATAATGAAAAAAAAAAAAAAATATTATTCCCATAAATACATTTCTTTATCTAAATAAAAAAAAAAAACAATAAAAGTACACATGTTTAGTATCGCCGCGTCCGTAACGACCCCACCTATAAAACTGCCCCACTAGTTAACCCCTTCAGTAAACACCGTAAGAAAAAAAAAAAAAAAACGAGGCAAAAAACAACGCTTTATTACCATACCACCGAACAAAAAGTGGAATAACACGCGATCAAAAAGACATATATAAATAACCATGGTACCACTGAAAACGTCATCTTGTCCTGCAAAAAACAAGCCGCCACACAGCATCATCAGCAAAAAAATAAAAAAGTTATAGTCCTGAGAATAAAGCGATACCAAAATAATTATTTTTTCTATAAAATAGTTTTTATCGTATAAAAGCGCCAAAACATAAAAAAATGATATAAATGAGGTATCGCTGTAATCGTACTGACCCGAAGAATAAAACTGCTTTATCAATTTTACCAAACGCGGAACGGTATAAACGCCTCTCCCAAAAGAAATTCAGGAATTGCTGGTTTTTGGTCATTCTGCCTCACAAAAATCGGAATAAAAAGCGATCAAAAACGGTCACGTGTCCGAAAATGTTACCAATAAAAACGTCAACTCGTCCCGCAAAAAACAAGACCTCACATGACTCTGTGGAGCAAAATGTGGAAAAATTATAGCTCTCAAAATGTGGAGACGCAAAAACTTTTTTGCTATAAAAAGCGTCGCTGGTTTCACACTTGCGTTTTTGTCTGCAGCGTTTTTTGCACAAAAAAACGCATGCGTTTTTTCCCTATATTTAACATTGAAAACGCATGTGTTTTTTTTGTACACGTTTGGTCGCGTTTTCAAACGCATGCGGTTTTTTTCTGCATGCGTTAATTTTCAGAAATACAACCTGCAGTATTTTCTTGCGTTTTTAAGCACATGCGTTTGTTTGCGTTAAAAACGCATGCATTTTTATCGAAAAAAAAACAGAAAACACACTGAAAAGCCACCCACCACCATCATTGTGATAAAGGGATCCAAACCCTAACCCTAACTCTACCCCTAACCTCACCCCTAACCGTTTAATGAACATTTTCTGACAGTCATAGTGCCACGTATTTCAGTGCCACGTATTTCAGTGCCACGTATTTCAGTGCCACATATTTCAGTGCCACGTATTTCAGTGCCACGTATTTCAGTGCCATGTATTTCAGGGCAACGTATCACATATTTCAGTGCCACGTGTTTCAGTGCCACGTATTTCAGTGCCACGTATCACGTATTTCAGTGCCACATATTTTAGTACCACGTATTTCAGTTGCACGTGTTTCAGTGCCACGTATTTCAGTGCCACGTATTTCAGTGCCACGTATTTCAGTGCCACGTATTTCAGTGCCATGTATCACGTATTTCAGTGCCACGTGTTTCAGTGCCACGTATTTAAGTGCCACGTATCACATATTTCAGTGCCACGTATTTCAGTGCCACGTATTTCAGTGCCACGTATTTCAGTGCCACGTATTTCAGTGCCACGTATTTCAGTGCCACGTATTTAAGTGCCACGTATCACATATTTCAGTGCCACGTATTTCAGTGCCACGTATTTCAGTGCCACGTATCACGTATTTCAGTGCCACGTGTTTCAGTGCCACGTGTTTCAGTGCCACGTATTTAAGTGCCACGTATCACATATTTCAGTGCCACGTATTTAAGTGCCACGTATTTAAGTGCCACGTATTTCAGTGCCACGTATTTCAGTGCCACGTATTTCAGTGCCACGAATTTAAGTGCCACGTATTTAAGTGCCACGTATTTAAGTGCCACGTATTTCAGTGCCACGTATTTCAGTGCCACGTATTTCAGTGCCACGTATTTCAGTGCCACGTATTTCAGTGCCACGTATTTCAGTCACGTTTAGGGTTAGGGGTAGGGGTAGGGTTAGGGTTAGGGCTAGGGTTGGAGGTAAAGTTAGGGTTGGGGCTAAAGTTAGGGTTGGGGCTAAAGTTAAGGTTGGGGCTAAAGTTAGGGTTAGGGTTTGGATTACATTTACGTTTGGATTAGGGTTGGGATTACAATTATGGGTGTGTCAGGGCTAGGGGTGTGGTTAGGGTTACCGTTGGGATTAGGGTTAGGGGTGTGTTTGGGTTAGGGTTTCAGGTAGAATTGGGGAGTTTCCACTGTCCAGGCACATCAGGGGCTCTCCAAGCGCGACATGGCGTCCAATCTCAATTCCAGCCAATTCTGCGTTGAAAAAGTAAAACAGTGCTCCTTCCCTTCCGAGCTCTCCCGTGCGCCCAAAAAGGGGTTTACCCCAACATATGTGTTATCAGCGTACTCGGGACAAATTGAACAACAACTTCTGGGGTCCAAGCTCTCTTGTTATCCTTAGGAAAATAAAAATTTGGGGGGCTAAAAATCATTTTTGTGGGAAAAAAAAGATGTTTTATTTTCACGGCTCTGCGTTATAAACTGTAGTGAAACACTTGGGGGTTCAAAGTTCTCACAACACATCTAGATAAGTTCCTTGGGAGGTCTAGTTTCCAATATGGGGTCACTTGTGGGGGGTTTGTACTGTTTGGGTACATCAGGGGCTCTGCAAATGCAACGTGACGCCTGCAGACCAATCCATTTAAGGCTGCATTCCAAATGGTGCTCCTTCCCTTCCGAGCTCTGTCATGCACCCAAACAGTGGTTCCCCCCCACATATGGGGTATCAGCGTACTCAGGACAAATTGGAAAACAAATTTTGGGGTCCAATTTATTCTGTTACCCTTGTAAAAATACAAAGCTGGGGGCTAAAAAAATCATTTTTGAGAAAAAAAAAAAAAAATTATTTTCACGGCTCTGCGTTATAATCTGTAGTGAAACACTTGGGGGTTCAAAGCTCTCAAAACACATCTAGATAAGTTCCTTAGGGGGTCTACTTTCCAAAATGGTGTCACTTGTAGGGAGTTTCAATGTTTAGGCACATCAGGGGCTCTCCAAACGCAACATGGCGTCCCATCTCAATTCCAGTCAATTTTGCATTGAAAAGTCAAATGGCGCTCCTTCCCTTCCAAGCTCTGCCATGCGCCCAAACAATGGTTTACACCCACATATGGGGTATCAGCGTACTCAGGACAAATTGCACAACATTTTTTGCGGTCCAATTTCTTCTCTTACCCTTGGGAAAATAAAAAATTGGGGGCGAAAAGATCATTTTTGTGAAAAAATATGATTTTTTATTTTTACGGCTCTGCATTATAAACTTCTGTGAAGCACTTGGTGGGTCAAAGTGCTCACCACACATCTAGATAAGTTCCTTAGGGGGTCTACTTTCCAAAATGGTGTCACTTGTAGGGAGTTTCAATGTTTAGGCACATCAGGGGCTCTCCAAACGCAACATGGCGTCCCATCTCAATTCCAGTCAATTTTGCATTGAAAAGTCAAATGGCGCTCCTTCCCTTCCAAGCTCTGCCATGCGCCCAAACAATGGTTTACACCCACATATGGGGTATCAGCGTACTCAGGACAAATTGCACAACATTTTTTGGGGTCCAATTTCTTCTCTTACCCTTGGGAAAATAAAAAATTGGGGGCGAAAAGATCATTTTTGTGAAAAAATATGATTTTTTATTTTTACGGCTCTGCATTATAAACTTCTGTGAAGCACTTGGTGGGTCAAAGTGCTCACCACACATCTAGATAAGTTCCTTAGGGGGTCTACTTTCCAAAATGGTGTCACTTGTAGGGAGTTTCAATGTTTAGGCACATCAGGGGCTCTCCAAACGCAACATGGCGTCCCATCTCAATTCCAGTCAATTTTGCATTGAAAAGTCAAATGGCGCTCCTTCCCTTCCAAGCTCTGCCATGCGCCCAAACAATGGTTTACCCCCACATATGGGGTATCAGCGTACTCAGGACAAATTATACAACAACTTTGGGGGTCCATTTTCTCCTGTTACCCTTGGTAAAATAAAACAAATTGGAGCTGAAATAAATTTTGTGTGAAAAAAAGTTAAATGTTCATTTTTATTTAAACATTCCAAAAATTCCTGTGAAACACCTGAAGGGTTAATAAACTTCTTGAATGTGGTTTTGAGCACCTTGAGGGGTGCAGTTTTTAGAATGGTGTCACACTTGAGTATTTTCTATCATATAGACCCCTCAAAATGACTTCAAATGAGATGTGGTCCCTAAAAAAAAATGGTGTTGTAAAAATGAGAAATTGCTGGTCAACTTTTAACCCTTATAACTCCGTCACAAAAAAAAATTTTGGTTCCAAAATTGTACTGATGTAAAGTAGACATGTGGGAAATGTTACTTATTAAGTATTTTGCGTGACATATGTCTGTGATTTAAGGGCATAAAAATTCAAAGTTGGAAAATTGCAAAATTTTCATAATTTTCGCCAAATTTCCATTTTTTTCACAAATAAACGCAAGTTATATCGAATAAATTTTACCACTAACATGAAGTACAATATGTCACGAGAAAACAATGTCAGAATCGCCAAGATCCGTCAAAGCGTTCCAGAGTTATAGCCTCATAAAGGGACAGTGGTCAGAATTGTAAAAATTGGCCCGGTCATTAACGTGCAAACCACCCTTGGGGGTGAAGGGGTTAATATTGCTGACTCTAAACAAAGGTCAGAGCTTATTGAACCAGTGGGGATTAATAGCAGCACTCAAACTGATGTTGTATCTAAAACACAGCCTGTATTGGTGCTCACGTATAGTACTTTTTTTAAATCCGTTTCTCAAATCATTACACGCAATTTAAATTTACTTAAAGATGATCATATCATGGATCGCATCTTGCAAAATGGTATTAGTATCGTTTCTAGACGAGCCCCTACTTTAGGGAATGCTTTATCGCCCAGTTTTTTACACCCCCAAAAAACCCAAAAATAGTGCAGACTGGCTGTCTGTTACGGGCTGTTTCAAGTGCGGTTCACGTTCCTGCAAAACTTGCACGTACGTGAAAAAAACCGCACATTTCAATTGTTCACAAAATATAACCACATTTTCTATAAAGAAATGTATTAATTGCAATTCTGATTACATAGTTTATATTGTGGAATGCACTGAATGTAATTTGTTTTATGTTGGATCTACCATCAGGAGGTTCAAAGAAAGATTCAGGGAGCATCTTTATGATATAGTGCATCCCACACTCCGACATGTTTCTAAAGTTTCAAATCATTTCATAAATATTCATAACAGGCAAACCACTTATCTTAAAACCTTTGCCATTGAGCAGATACCAAAAGATATACGTGGTGGTGATCGGGAAAAGAAACTGCGTGATAGAGAGGCTTTTTGGATTTTTAGACTCAATACCAGAGTTCCATTAGGGTTAAATTTAAGGAAGGAAATTATGCTTCATTACTAAAGTTTCCTGTGGTTCGTGCTTTTTCCATTTTTTATTTTTTTTTTGCTTTGTGATTTTTGCATGTTCTTTATATACTGATTTACATACTGATGTATACATTTCTTATATTTATTTTTGCCAACCTTCTTGCTATGTATTTTTGTTCATTTCTGTTCACTTTTGTTGAGTGTATTATGTTCGCATTTGTATCACATGTTCATTTTAATTGTACTCACCTGCTGTGAACTGTTTTATTGCAACCATGTGTTCTTGTCAGCATACTGAGGACTAAGGGCACATTTGCTGCCCGAAACGCGTCCAGTCGGGTGCTGGTAGCTCTCCGCTAATTTCTATGCTGGTCATGTTCTAGCAGCGTTTTTAAATGTTGAAATAAATTTTTTTTTGCATTTTATCCTGGAGCTGGATTCACACCGTTTTCTTCTACATGCTAATCAGTGTTGTGGCAGCAACACTTTGTCTCCGTGCTCGGACTGACTTCTACCATCTCGTTTGAATTAAGGGTGAGCTGAAATACTGTTTTTTCTTCTTTGTGCACAGTGTTTTTGCACCCATTGTGAAATTTGGAGGAGGTGATGATCTGAGGAAGCTTCAGCAAGGCTGGAATTGGGTAGGTTGTTCTTTGCGACGGACATATGAATCAAGCCACTTACAAGGTTATCCTGGAAAAGCAGTTAATTCCTTCTGCTCAGGCAATGTTTCCCACCTCTGAGGACTGGTTTTCCAGCAGGACAATGTGCCATGCCACACAGCTAGGTCAATCAAGGTGTGGATGAAGGACCACCACATCAAATCCCTGTCATGGCCAGCCCAATCTCCAGACCTGAACCCCATTGAATACCTTTGGAATGTAATCAAGAGGAAGATGGATAGTCACAAGCCATCAAACAAAGAAGAACTACTTACATTTTTGTACCAGGAGTGGTATAAGGTCACCCAAAAGCAGTGTGAAAGACTGGTGGAAAGCTGCCAAGACGCATGAAAGCTGTTATTAAAAATCATGGTTATTCCACCAAATATTGATTTCTGGACTCTTCCTGCGTTAAAACACTAGTATTGTTTTTTCTAAATGATTATGAACTTGTTTTTTTGCATTATTTGAGGTCTGCAAGCAATGCATTTTTTGTTATTTTTACCATTTCTCATTTTCAGAAAATGAATACAAAATTTATTGCTTGGAACTTCGGAGACATGTTGTCAGTAGTTTATAGAATGAAAGAACAATTTACAATTTTCTCAAAAATATACCTATAAAGAGAAAAATCAGACAAACTGAACAATTTGCAGTGGTCCCTTAATTTTTGCTAGAGCTGTATATACATAGATAGATGTGTGTGTCACTGACATATATACTGTATATATCTATATAGTCTATGTGTTTATATCTATTCTATTCTAAACTGTCATGCTGTGATATTGCTGTATGTGGCATATGAATTGCCGGCTTTACTTCTTATCTTTCTAATATATATATATATATATATATATATATATATATATAATTACACGTACATACATATACTGTATATGTGTGTGTGTGTGTTTTTGATGAATATTTCCTTTGAAAACGATGTGTAAATGACATAGAGAATTGCTGTATGTAAAAGCTCATGTTCATATCGCATTACAATCTAATCGGATGCTAGGTGTGAAAATCAGATTGTACTCGCATTACATTCCTGCGACTCTCGGCAGGGAAACTCGGACCGATTTTTCATACATTTAGTGTGACTCCGGCCTAGGATGTTGATCCACAGGAAGGCAGAACCCCTGGGGCATACACTACTGGCTCCATATTAGGGGAGAAATTTCTCCCGACCACACATACGGCAATCGGACCAGTTCCCTGGATCAACATCACATCATAGAATCTAGTGCACGTAACCTGTAATATAATATTTTTCAGGAGCGACATTCAGGCCCCCATATGAATTTTAGTAGTGAATCGACCATTACAACATCATGTGGCCGAGAGTTTCTTAGTCTCGCTGCTCTTACAGTAAAGAATCTTCATTACTGATTATGATGAAACCTTCTTTCCTCTAGAGCAGTGTTTCCCAAACTCCAGTCCTCACGCCCCCGACACCTCATGTTTTCAGGATTTCCTTAGTATTGCTCCGGTGATGGAACTATTATTAATGCACCAGAAATGGCCGCAGGTTCTGTCCCCTGTGAAATCCTAAGGAGAAAACATGATGTTTTGGGGACCACGATGACTGGAGTTTGGGAAACACTGCTCTAGATGTGGAGGAGACCCCCTTGTCCCCGTCGCAGGCCTACTCCATCACAGCGCTCCTACACTGAGGCAGAATCCATCCACATGACTGTGCACATGCAGGTCCCGTCCAGGGTTTTTTTGGCCGGGTGCCCACCGCCGTCTGTTGAACACACATCGCACAGCACCATGCGCACACGTCACACAAGCACCATGCGCACACGTCACACAAGCACCATGCGCACACGTCACACAAGCACCATGCGCACACGTCACACAAGCACCATGCGCACACGTCACACAAGCACCATGCGCACACGTCACACAAGCACCATGCGCACACGTCACACAAGCACCATGCACACTCATCACACTATTACCATGCACACAAACAGCACACATGAAACAAGTGCAGTTAACACAAAAAATACAGTACAGAATAAACACAGCACAAACACGTTCTAAACATGAAGTCCCATTATTGCTTAATTACCTCATCCGATCCTGTCTCCATTCCACCACGATGCATCCTGCACCTAGAGTAGTGGGAACTAAATGGTAAGCTCCGCCTCCAACATCACTAATCTCCGCCCCCAGGGCAATGAATTTCAAGAAGTCTGCAAAGTCTCCCATATAAAATACATCGTATACAGCATGAGAAGAGGAGCCGGAGAGTGAAGCAGCCATAGATCTACCCTCAGAGGATATCCTGCTGCCAGCGCCACACGCCTGAGAAGGACGCGATGCTCACTGCAGGAGCTGTCAGGGAATGGAGATGTCTCACTCTCTCATCAGGAGCCCACTAGGGATTTTACCGATATCACGCCAGGCCAGTCCCACCCTGTTCTTACATGCTATGTTTGCTTTTGACAGCAGCAAGTGGTTAAACTGCCGGGGTTTTTGTTATACCTGCACCTGTGCCGTCCCTGCGGTGTACATCTATGTTATGGAAGATGAGTCTATGAGAAACATATTCAGCTGCCGACTCCGAGGAAGAAACTGCTTGTTGTCTGTGGCCTAAATATATAGGTTTTATTAGTAGATATAATGAAGAAAACTGAATACTGTAAAATAATAAATCTCATATGTTTCCCTTATTATCTCCAGTAATTGTATTATTACACAGGATTTTATGATGTTACATCGGCTCATCTTCGTCTCATTCAGGTCTCTACAATATCGGATCCTCTCAGTGAAGATCTTCTACAAAAGAAAATGTTCCTGATTTACCCATCAATCATTGATATGGACAGAGACATGATGGCGGAGAGGATATTACACCTCACCCTAGAGATCCTCTTCCGGCTTACTGGAGAGGTGAGAGATTCTGATGACGTCACATTACATCATTCTTATCTATGGAAATAACAGATGGACAGAACTGGAGAGGTGAGGACTCTGGAAATATCTGTTGTGAGATTTATTAATGTGTCTCTCCATAACCAGGATTACACAGTAGTGAAGAAGACCTCTAAGGAGCACTGTCAGGATCCTGTGTCTGAGGGATTGGGAAGACCCCTGAGCCCAATCACAGGGCCTCCACCTTACCCCCTGATACATGAGGACATCAATGACCAGAAGATCCTCGAACTCACCTACAAGATGATTGAGCTGCTGACTAGAGAGGTGACACTGCTGGGAATGCTGGGACATTATAGAGTAACTAGCTATTGAACCCGTTCTACGCCCAGGTGGCGAGCATTTATATTGGTATATGGTCTTCATCCTGGTATGTGCTGCTTCCATCCTGCGCCCTAATCTTGTCATGTGCAGCCCCATCCTGCACCGCCTTCCTGTCATGTGCAGCCACCATCCTGCGCCCTCATCCTGTCATGTGCTACTCTGTTCCTGTGCCCTCATCCTGTCATGTGCTCGCATCCTGCACCCCAATTCTGGTATGTGCTGACCCCATCCTGGTATGTGCAGCTCCAATTCTGCAACCCCATTCTGTCATGTGCTGCACCCATTCTCCTCCCCCATTCTGTCTCTATAGCATAAGGCAGCCCCCATAGGTAGACTCTGTAGTATAACGCAGCCCCCCATAGGCAGACTCTGTAGTATAAGGCAGCGCCCCCACACAGGCAGACCCTGTATTATAAGACAGCACCCCCCACAGGCAGACTGTAGTAGAAGGCAGCACCATCCAACAGGTAGACAGGTAGTAATACAAGGCGGCCCCATAAAGAAAAACAATAAATACTCACCTCTCATCTTCCTGGTTCTTGCACTGCTCACTGCTCCCAATTCTGGTATGTGCTGACCCCCATCCTGGTATGTGCTACTCCAATTCTGCGTCCCCATTCTGTCATGTGCTGCTCCCATCCTGCGCCCCCATTCTGTCATGTGCTGCACCCATTCTGCGCCCCCATTCTGTCATGTGCTGCACCCATTCTGCGCCCCCATTCTGTCTCTATAGCATAAGGCAGCCCCCATAGGCAGACTCTGTAGTATAAGGCAGCCCCCCACAGGCAGACTCTGTAGTATAAGGCAGCACCCCCTCACAGGCAGACTCTGCAGTATAAGGCAGCACCCCCCCACAGGCAGACTCTGTAGTATAAGGCAGCACCCCCCCCCACAGGCAGACTCTGTAGTATAAGGCAGCAAACCTCCACAAGCAGACTCTGTAGTATAAGGCAGCACCTCCCCCACAGGCAGACTCTGTAGTACAGTATAAGGCAGCACCCCCCAACAGGTAGAACCAGTAATATAAGGCAGCCCCCATAAAGAAAAACAATAAATAAATAATCACCTCTCTTCTTCCTGGTTCCTGCGCTGCTCCCTCTCATCGCGGGCGCTGGGCAGTGACATCACGCCCCCTTGTCATTGTCAGCGTCGGTGACGTCAGACGCTGACAGGGGGATGATGGGAGAAGGAGCATAGCGCTCCATCCCTCATCAATGCGGTCAGCTGCATCAGCTAGATGCTGATACAGCTGACCCTGCGATGACAGGCCAGGGGCCTGCCTGCTCAGGGGCCCATAGCGACCAAGTGGCAGAGCAGGGAAATCGATTCTCCCTGCTTTGCCTCAGAATGTAACTGTATGGGCGCGCTGTGGACACCAATACAGTTACAGTAGCGTAGCTCCGGGTGGGCCCCCTCTGAGCTCCGGGCCCGGGGCGATGGCCCCCTTTGTCCCCCCGGTAGCCACACTACTGCCGGATGCATCATTCTGTGGGGTCCAGACTGCGCAGGTGCGTCGTGCTTGCACAGTCTATAAAGTCCTTGGACAGAGTGAAGCTCCTAGCATTATATTATAGATCCTGTGAAGGGATCGGGGGATGACTGTATTATTGTATGTGTCAGGTTCCTGTAAGGTGTCAGGATGTCGCCGTCTATTTCGCCATGGAGGAGTGGGAGTATTTAGAAGGACACAAAGATCAGTACAAGGACGTCATGATGGAGGTTCCCCAGCCCCTCACATCACCAGGTAATAGACAGGACTAAAAACACACGGCCTATAATTATCTGCATGTAAAGAATGAATTCAGTCCCTGTATGTGTTTCCTCCAGATCTATCCAGTAAGAGGACAACACCAGGGAGATGTCCTCGTCCTCTTCTTCCACAGGACTGTAAACAAGAAGATCCCAATATTCCTCAGGATCATCAGGTAGATGGAGAGAAGGTGTCATGAGATCTCCCCTATGATGTGTAGATGGCTGTGAAGGTCTTGTGCTCAGTCTTGTTTTATCCACCAGTATTATATGTTTTATACTTGTGTAATGAGAACGGTGGAGATGGCAGGATTAGAGCTGATCATAGATGGGACTTCTCCATCTGTCTGTGACTTTTACAATATTTGTTTCAGGGTGAAGATCTGACCCATATTAATACTACAGAGACATATGTGAGGAGTGATGAGTGGTGTAAAGAGAAGATTCCTACATATGACAACCCAGGTGAGTAGTGACCACTAAATGCAGAGAAGTCACAGATTCTTCTCAGTCACCGGCTGTGGCTGCTTTATCGGTGGTATAGTCTGGCCGTGTTACCATGATCACCATTTTGCCTCCAGACCACAACATTCTCCTCCACCCAAAATTGTTCAAATAGCTTTGGGTATTGAAAGCCCTTTTCTATAGAACTTACAACCTGGAGGATCCATCTACCCCCTGGGATTAGGATACGCTGTTACCTGCCCAGATCTTTAAACTACAAAGCCAAATGACAGCGTACGTAGAATGTGCTGAAAAGTTAGAAAATCACTTGAAGAAAAATATTATGATGGTCCTGTAAGAGAAAGCGGAGGGTAATGATGCTGTTGGCTTCCTAGATCCCTGATATCTTATTGGATGAATCTACCTTCTCCCCCTTCTGTGCTGCTGAATGTGATCATATGGTCCCTACAAGACCAGGTCCAGTCTTTCTGGTCAAACTTCACTTTTATGATCGACAACATTAAATGTGCAGTCAGGCAAAGTGTGAATTTCTGTACAATAACAACAGAGTTTCACTATAAACCGACTAACTTCAAACAGGATGTCCCATGATATATCTCTAAGCTGTGCGTGGTTAGTGGCTGTAATATACATTTATTCACACCTGCAGGAGATGGGTCCCACGCTGGGACTATGTGCGTGGAGAGCAGTGATTATTCATTGTCCTTTAATAACGGACATGCTGTTAAGGTACCTTCACACGAAACGACATCGCTAGCGATCCGTGACGTTGCAGCGTCCTCGCTAGCGATATCGTTTCGTTTGACACGCAGCAGCGATCAGGATCCTGCTGTGATGTCGCTGGTCGCTGAATAAAGTCCAGAACTTTATTTGGTCGTCCGATCGCTGTGTATCGTTGCGTTTGAAAGCAAAAGCAACGATACCAGCGATGTTTTACACTGGTAACCAGGGTAAACATCGGGTTACCAAGCGCAGGGCCGCGCTTAGTAACCCGATGTTTACCCTGGTTACCAGCGTAAAAGTAAAAAAAACAAACAGTACATGCTCACCTGCGCGTCCCCCAGCCTCTGCTTCCTGACACTTACTGAGCGCCGGCCCTAAAGTGAAAGTGAAAGCACAGCGGTGACGTCACCGCTGTGCTGTTAGGGCCGGAGCTCAGTCAGTGTCAGGAAGCAGACGCTGGGGGACGCGCAGGTGAGCATGTACTGTTTGTTTTTTTACTTTTACGCTGGTAACCAGGGTAAACATCGGGTTACTAAGCGCGGCCCCGCGCTTAGCAACCCGATGTTTACCCTGGTTACCCGGGGGCCTCGGCATCGTTGGTCGCTGGAGAGCGGTCTGTGTGACAGCTCTCCAGCGATCAAACAGCGACGCTGCAGCGATCGGCATCGTTGTCGCTATCGCTGCAGCGTCGCTTCGTGTGAAGGTACCTTTAGCCGCAGCGGCCAGGCATTCACGTGTGCTCCCTACTAAAGGGAATGATTATTCATTGCATTTCACGCATATGGGAATGGAGGGCAGTAAATAATAATTTCCTTATCCCCTTTCTGACATTAGACGTACTATCCCGTCGAGGTGGTATGAGCCCGTATGACCACTGACGGGACAGTACGTCATCACCGATCAGCCACGCTCATAAGGGGAGCGCGGCCGGGTGTCAGCTGACTATCACAGCTGACATCTGGCACTATGTGCCAGGAGTGGTCATGGACCGCCCCCGGCACATTAACCCCCGGCACACTAACCCCCGGCACACTGCGATCAAACATGATCGCAGGTTTCCGGCGGCTTAGGGAAGCATCGCGCAGGGAGGGGGCTCCCTACGTGCTTCCCTGAGACCCTCGGAGCAACACGAGGTGATTGCATTGCTCCGAGCGTCTCCTCCATCCTCCTCCCTGCAGGCCCCGGATCCAAAATGGCCGTGGGGCTCCTTCCGGGTCCTGCAGGGAGGTGGCTTGCAAGCACCTGCTGAGAGCAGGAATCGGGAAGCCTCCCTGCAGTGCCTGTCAGTATACTGTTCAATGATGTCCTGTATTTTCATGACTATGAAAACTGTAAATTCACACTGAAGGCATCAAAACTATGAATTAACACATGTGGAATTATATACTTAACAAAAAAGTGTGAAACAACTGAAAATATGTCTTATATTCTAGGTTCTTCAAAGTAGACACCTTTTGCTTTGATGACTGCTTTGCACACTCTTAGCATTCTCTTGATGAGCATCAAGAGCTAGTCACCAGAAATGGTCTTCCAACAATCTTGAAGGAGTTCCCAGAGATGCTTAGCACTCTGCAGTCCAGCTCACCCCAAACCATCTCGATTGGGTTCAGGTCTGGTGAGTGTGGAGGCCAGGTCATCTTGCGTAGCACCCCATCACTCTACTTCTTGGTCAAATAGCCCTTACACAGCCTGGAGGTGTGTTTGGTGTCATTGTCCTGTTGAAAAATAAATGATGGTTCAACTAAACGCAAACCGGATGGAATAGCATGCCGCTGCAAGATGCTGTGGTAGCCATGCTGGTTCAGTATGCCTTCAATTTTGAATAAATCCCCAACAGTGTCACCAGCAAAGCACCCCCACACTATCACACCTCCTCCTCCATACTTCACGGTGGGAACCAGGCATGTAGAGTCCATCCATTCACCTTTTCTGTGTCGCACAAAGGCACGGTGGTTGGAACCAAAACTGAAATTTGGACTCATCAGACCAAAGCACAGATTTCCACCGGTCTAATGTCCATTCCTTGTGTTCTTTAGCCCAAACAAGTCTCTTCTTCTTGTTGCCTGTCCTTAGCAGTGGTTTCCTAGCAGCTATTATACCATGAAGGCCTGCTGCACAAAGTCTCCTCTTAACAGTTGTTGTAGAGATGTGTCTGCTGCTAGAACTCTGTGTGGTATTGACCTGGTCTCTAATCTGAGCTGCTGTTAACCTGCGATTTCTGAGGCTGGTGACTTGGATAAACTTATCCTCAGAAGCAGAGGTGACTCTTGGTCTTCCTTTCCTGGGGCGGTCCTCATGTGAGCCAGTTTCTTTGTAGCGCTTGATGGATTTTGCAACTGCACTTGGGGACACTTTCAAAGTTTTCCCAATTTTTTGGACGGACTGACCTTTATTTCTTAAAGTAATGATGGCCACTTGTTTTTCTTTACTTAGCTGGTTTTTTCTTGCCATAATACAAATTCCAACAGTCTATTCAGTAGGACTATCAGCTGTGTATCCACCAGACTTCTGCTCAACACAACTGATGGTCCCAACCCCATTTATAAGGCAAGAAATCCCACTTATTAAATCTGACAGGGCACACCTGTGAAGTGAAAACCATTTCCTGTGACTACCTCTTAAAGATCATCAAAAGAATGCCAAGAGTGTGCAAAGCAGTTATCAAAGCAAAAGGTGGCTACCTTGAAGAACCTAGAATATAAGACATATTTTCAGTTGGTTCACACTTTTTTGTTAAGTATATAATTCCACATGTGTTAATTCATAGTTTTGATGCCTTCAGTGTGAATTTACAGTTTTCATAGTCATGAAAATACAGAAAAATCTTTAAATGAGAAGGTGTGTCCAAACTTTTGGTCTGTACTGTATGTATGTGTATATGTGTATATATATATATATATATATATATATATATATATATATATATATATATATATATATATATATATATATATATATATATATACAATGGTGTTCAAAAGTCCTGTATAGGCGTGAAGAAAACTATATGTTTCATACTTCTGCATCTCTACAGTGAAACTGGTGGAACATATATGTTTTTGTAATCCCTCATTGTATGCCATACTCATTTTTGAATGTCCCAAGTGTATAAATTGTTATGGTAAGCGCATTTTTGATAAAAATTTTTACAGCATAACCATACCTACACCAGTACAGTTTGTAGAATGGTGAACAGGTTTCCAAGTTCATTAACTTCCAATGCAAGGTAACACAGACTTAAATTTTACTTTTTAAGATTTATTATTATTTATTTAATTCAGAGTCCTGAAAAGGGCCTTTTGAGTGCATCTTTAGCTTCTAATACTTTATTGGCCAGCCTTTGCTCTTGAGCACCAGCTTGCATCTCTGTGGCATTGAGTGAACAAGCTTCTGCAGATGTTCACGAGTGATGATGTGGTTCCAGGCCTGTATCAGAGCCTCAATCAACTCACTCTTGGTCCTTGGCTGTTTTCTAGATATCTCTAATGATACCTTGTGCCACAAATTTTCAATTGGATTGAGGTCCGGGGACTGAGCTGGCCAGTCAATAGTAGCCACCTTGTTCTTTTTTTACCATTCCGTTACTGTCTTAGCTCTGTGACAAGGAGCATTATCATCCTGGAAGATATAATCCCCTGAAAAGAGGTGTTGAGCAGAAGGAAGCATTTTCTTATTAAGGATGTCTATGTATTTTTTTGCATTAACCATACCCTCCACAATATGAAGCCTTCCAACACCATTGGCTGCCATACAGCCCCATCCTCCCTTTTAGTTGACTTTCTGGGCCGACCAGATCTGGGCCTGTCCTGGGTAATTCCAAGCTGCTTATGTTTCTGCAAAATTCTTACGACTGTACTCTGATTACAGCCGACCTTCCTTGCGATCTGGGGGCCAGTTCACCCTCTTCATGTAGCACCACAACTCGCACACGATCCTCCGCTGAAAAAAATCTGAAGGCTCCCATCATAAAACTCTACAGTATGATTCACTAGATAGACCAACAGATAAAACAAACAAACAAAGCAGCAGATGTGATGCAATGTAATGCAATGTGATTGGCTGCCATATCCAGGTTATGATTGGTCACAAGAACCTCATCTGTGATTGGCTAATTTTGGATCTGAAGCTGTACAATATTTAGTTGTGCTTTCAGTTCCTATATTGTTGCAATAATTTCAGGCAAAACTGCTTCAAAAGCTAAAAATATTACAGGGAGAGAATGCAAAATTGTATTCTGAACAAAACCATATATAATATGTCATATTAGCATCGAAGATATTCGACAGAAAACGTTTAAAACTTGAAAAATCAATTAATCCTATGCCTATGCAGGACTTTTGAACACCACTGTATATATATATATATATATTAGTTCCAATAAATACCGTATTTTTCGGACTACAACACGCACTTTTTTCCCCAAAAATGTTAGGGGAAAATGGGGGTTCGTCTTATAGTCGCAATATACATACAAATCATGCGGCAGTGGCAGCGGTGGCAGTCCCGATGCAGCCTCCCTTCCCATGCTGGTGCGGCTGTGGCTGTGCTGCGGGCAGGGGCTGTGCTGCGGGCACATGGAAAATGTCCGCCGCCACGCTCAGATTCAAATCTCGTCAACGAGATCTCGTCTCCTGAGATCTCGGGGTGATATCTCGGCAACAAGATCTGAATCTGAGCGTGCGCCAGCCCGGGTGCCATTTTCCCGGCGCTCATGTTCCCGGAGGCCACTGCAACATGCCATTAACGGATGAGTGGGGGGCCTCCGGGCTTTGACGAAATGCCGTCGGAGCCCCCACGGAGCCCAGCCCCGCAGCACAGCCACTGCCCGCAGCACAGTCCCTGCCCCCGAGCACTGCCACTATTCCGGAGCACAGCCCCTTCCCCAGAGCCCAGCCCCTGCCCCGGAGCACAGCCACTACCCCGGAGCACAGAGCCTCCACCCCTGCCCAAGCACAGAGCACCGCACCAGCCTGGGATTTCCTGGAGGCCAACGCACCAGCTTGGACCACCGAAAGACCCCCTGTGACCACTCCTCCACCTGTGCCGATCCCTTCACTGGTAAGCTGAATTCGGACTGTAAGACGTACCCCTATTTGAAACTTTTTTTTTTTTTCCCTTATTTCTATTCTGAAAATTTGGGGTGCGTCTTCTGGTCCGGTGCGTCTTATAGTCCGAAAAATACGGTACATTTGTTTATGTAAAAAAAATAAATAAATGTACACATATATAGTATTGCTGCGTCCGTAACGACCCGACCTATAAAACTGTCCCGCAAGGTAACCCCTTCAGTGAACACCGTAAAAAAAAGATAAAAAACGAGGCAAAAAACAATGCTTTATCATAGCGCCGAACAAGAAGTGGAATAACACGCGATCAAAAAGATGGATATAAATAACCATGGTACCGCTGAAAACGTCATCTTGTCCCGCAAAAAGTGAGCTGCCATACAGCATCATCAGTGAAAAAGTAAAAAAGTTATAGCCCTCAGAATAAAGCGATGCAAAAATAATTATTTTATCTTTAAAATAGTTTTTATTGTATAAAAGCGCTAAAACATAAATAAAAATAAATGACATAAATGAGGTATCGCTGTAATCGTACTGACCCGAAGAATAAAACTGCTTTATCAATTTTACCAAACGCGGAACGGTATAAACGTCCCCCCCAAAAGAAATTCATGAATTGCTGGTTTTTGTTCATTCTGCCTAACAAAAATCGGAATAAAAAGCGATCAAAAAATGTCATTTCAAAGCCAGTCTCAGATATGGCTTTTTCTTTGCCAGTCTGCCCTGAAGGCCAGCATCCCGGAGTCGCCTGTAGACATTGACACTGGCGTTTTGCGTGTACTATTTAATGAAGCTGTAACAAGGAGAGGAAAAAAAAAATAACTGTGAGGTCCAATGTATAGATGAATAAAAAACAATAAATGTATATAGTACAAAAAGACGTTGTTTATTAATAAAGACAAAAGAAAGGAAGCCAAAGGTGGTAACATGATAATGACAACACGAAGAGTATATCTGCCCGTTGTAAGATAGCACTCACTAATGGGTAGGGGAATACTCGCTTGGCCTGGGATTCAAGCACGATTTTCTCACATAATTCAGACAATACGGTTTATTTAAACGTCATAAACCGCTCCGTAAGCCAGGTTGCACATCACCATTCAAGCCTATAAATATTTCTATATAAGTACTTTTTAATTGAAACGTATTGTGCATTACTTTCTTTGCTTTTTTCCAGTCACTTTAGTGCACGGTTCACTCCTTTTCACTTTTCACTTGTTCACTCTTTCAGGTATGTGCACTTTACCTTAGTTTTGTCGTCCTATATCTGATAGATCTACTTGCAGGCGAAAAAAAAGTTTTTCCTTCTTACAATATTTCACCGTCTGGCAGAGTGCGCTTCTCCTGGCCAGCATGGCTTGGTTGCCATGGATACCTGTCCGGCGCGCGTCGGCATTTTCAGGCCTGCTCTACTGATGCGTCAGAGGTGGGCATGAACGTGTGACGTAGGACGCTGACTCCTGTGCTTCCGGTCATTGCGCCGCTTCATCCACCGGAACTCTATACATTACTGGGTATTTAAGCTGGTTAGTCTCTACCCTGACTTAACGCCCCCCCCCCCCCCCCCCCCCGAGGAAGCCATTGGTGCGAAACGCGCGTTGGGGTCTTTACCCATGTCCAGGAACAGGTCGGTTCATATATCATTTCAGTTCATTATCTCTCCCCCACTACATCGGGTTTAATTTCCTCCATGTGTATTTGGCTGCAGGCTTCTTAATCTATGCTATTCACTATGTGTATATGCTTGGCCACATATTATAATTATCTATTTTGATATTTCAGCCACTGGATTTCTCTGCTAATGCACATATGTAACTATAAGAAGGTGAATTGAATTAGAGAGATGCTGTTACAGAACCCCCCAGCACCCAGAATATGTTATGCGGTTATTTATATATATAATAGGTTCCATGTGAGATATACAGTGGGGCAAAAAAGTATTTAGTCAGTCAGCAATAGTGCAAGTTCCACCACTTAAAAAGATGAGAGGCGTCTGTAATTTACATCATAGGTAGACCTCAACTATGGGAGACAAACTGAGAAAAAAAAATCCAGAAAATCACATTGTCTGTTTTTTTTATCATTTTATTTGCATATTATGGTGGAAAATAAGTATTTGGTCAGAAACAAACAATCAAGATTTCTGGCTCTCACAGACCTGTAACTTCTTCTTTAAGAGTCTCCTCTTTCCTCCACTCATTACCTGTAGTAATGGCACCTGTTTAAACTTGTTATCAGTATAAAAAGACACCTGTGCACACCCTCAAACAGTCTGACTCCAAACTCCACTATGGTGAAGACCAAAGAGCTGTCAAAGGACGCCAGAAACAAAATTGTAGCCCTGCACCAGGCTGGGAAGACTGAATCTGCAATAGCCAACCAGCTTGGAGTGAAGAAATCAACAGTGGGAGCAATAATTAGAAAATGGAAGACATTCAAGACCACTGATAATCTCCCTCGATCTGGGGCTCCACGCAAAATCCCACCCCGTGGGGTCAGAATGATCACAAGAACGGTGAGCAAAAATCCCAGAACCACGCGGGGGGACCTAGTGAATGAACTGCAGAGAGCTGGGACCAATGTAACAAGGCCTACCATAAGTAACACACTACGCCACCATGGACTCAGATCCTGCAGTGCCAGACGTGTCCCACTGCTTAAGCCAGTACATGTCCGGGCCCGTCTGAAGTTTGCTAGAGAGCATTTGGATGATCCAGAGGAGTTTTGGGAGAATGTCCTATGGTCTGATGAAACCAAACTGGAACTGTTTGGTAGAAACACAACTTGTCGTGTTTGGAGGAAAAAGAATACTGAGTTGCATCCATCAAACACCATACCTACTGTAAAGCATGGTGGTGGAAACATCATGCTTTGGGGCTGTTTCTCTGCAAAGGGGCCAGGACGACTGATCCAGGTACATGAAAGAATGAATGGGGCCATGTATCGTGAGATTTTGAGTGCAAACCTCCTTCCATCAGCAAGGGCATTGAAGATGAAACGTGGCTGGGTCTTTCAACATGACAATGATCCAAAGCACACCGCCAGGGCAACGAAGGAGTGGCTTCGTAAGAAGCATTTCAAGGTCCTGGAGTGGCCTAGCCAGTCTCCAGATCTCAACCCTATAGAAAACCTTTGGAGGGAGTTGAAAGTCCGTGTTGCCAAGCGAAAAGCCAAAAACATCACTGATCTAGAGGAGATCTGCATGGAGGAATGGGCCAACATACCAACACCAGTGTGTGGCAACCTTGTGAAGACTTACAGAAAACGTTTGACCTCTGTCATTGCCAACAAAGGATATATTACAAAGTATTGAGATGAAATTTTGTTTCTGACCAAATACTTATTTTCCACCATAATATGCAAATAAAATGATAAAAAAACAGACAATGTGATTTTCTGGATTTTTTTTTCTCAGTTTGTCTCCCATAGTTGAGGTCTACCTATGATGTAAATTACAGACGCCTCTCATCTTTTTAAGTGGTGGAACTTGCACTATAGTTGACTGACTAAATACTGTTTTGCCCCACTGTATGCCCCTAATGCATCAGCCCACAGGCTGCGCCCCTGGGCAGAGGAGACAAGATATTCCCCTTCTGTCCTCCCCCACCTTTGTAATTCCCACAGTAAATATTGGCAGGCTCCGGCCCCCTGCAGCTATTGGAATGTATGTCTGGCCTGCTGTTATGACCTGGTGGTTAAGGAGCCACACTGATATGACCTGGTGGCTAAAAGGCAACATGGGACGAGCTCTGAGGAGGTGGTATCTTTACTGACCGCAGTTCCTAATCCTAACAACAACACTAGTAATAGCCGTGGGATGTTCCTGACTCTCCCTAGACACCTCGTCACAGCCTAAGAACTAACTACCCCTAAAGAAGGAAATAGAAAGCTATCTTGCCTCAGAGAAAACCCCAAAAGGAAAGATAGCCGCCCACAAATATTGACTGTGAGTGGAGAGGGAAATGACGTACACAGGAATGAAATCAGATTTTAGCAAAGGAGGCCAAAAGTAAACTAGATAGACAGAATAGAAAAGGATACTGTGCGGTCAGTATTAAAAACTAAAAATCCACGCAGAGTTTACAAAAATGAACTCCACTCCGACTCACGGTGTGGAGGGGCAAATCTGCTTCCCCAGAGCTTCCAGCTAGCCTGAATATAACATAATGACAAGCTGGACAAAAAGAGACATAAATAGCTGAGCAATAGAGTCCAAAGCAAATGGACAAACAAAGAACTAGCAAAAACTTATCTTTTGCTGAAAAGGACAGGCCATATGAGAAATCCAAGGAGAGAACCAAATCCAACCAAGAACATTGACAGCTGGCATGAACTAAAGCCCAGAGCCAGTTTAAATAACAAATCCAGGCAAGACAATTAGTGAAGGCAGCTGCTACAGCTAACCTCAAGGAGCAGCAGTTCCACTCGAAACCACCAGAGGGAGCCCAAGGGCAGAACTCACAAAAGTACCATTAACAACCACAGGAGGGAGCTCCAGAACGGAATTCACAACAGCCTGCGTTTCAATGGGCCTGCTTTCTGTATCTGTGTGATATATTCTGTGTTCTGTGAATAAAGCGTTGTGAGACTGGAAATACGTGGAGAAGCAGTCAGCTTTTATATGCTCTCATGTAATCAAGGAATTCCAGCCAGCGTCCTTCATTCAGACTCCAGCCAGAGCAAAGTGGAGCTCTTGAAACACGGGTTGGTACTGAAAGAGGTACCCCAGCTTGGTAGACCCCGTTACACTGGTGGCAGACAGCGGGATCTGATACCCCTTCTACAGGAGGAAAGGAATGAATGGAAAACTACCAGAAGTTAAAGAGGACTACATTAAAAGATCTGGTGGAAGCCCGAGGGTTAATCGCCAGCAACAAAACAAGAGCGGATTTGATAGCAGCCATCATGGAACACGACGGTGCAGCGCCCCCCAATGTGAATTCCAGAGGGAGGTAAAGAACAGACTGGCGTTCTATGGCCCAAACCCTGCAGTAGAGATCATACGAGAGGTGATGGCTGATGTGCGTACTGATCTGAAGGAAAAAATGGCCGAGCGGACCAGAATAGAGCTAACCAAGATGGAGATGGCAGAGCGGACCAAAGTGGAGCTGGCCAAGATGGAGATGGCAGAGCAGAGAGAGGAGAGTCAGCGAGCAGGGGGAGCTCTGGCCTCCAACCAGGTACCTTCAACAGTAAGCCACAAAAAGATCCAGTATAATACCTTCCGACAGTTGGAGGAGGCGGAGGAAGACATTGATGGCTTTCTGCAGGACTTTGAGCGGCAGTGTGCCCTTCATCAAGTGAAGCCGGAGGAACGGGTTCAGATTCTGGCCAGCAAGCTGACCGGCCGGGCAGCGGACGCCTATCGCACGGTACCTGATGAGGACTGTATGGACTATGAGCGGATCAAAGAAGTGATCTTGGCCCGGTATGCGCTGACACCAGAGTCATACCGCCAAAAGTTCCGCGGACTTATAAAACGAGTAACCGATACCCACGCTGAATGGGCCTGTAAATTACGGTGGTCACTGCTACAGTGGGTACAAGGGAGCCAAGCAACCACTAAGGAGGACTTCCTCCAGCTCTTCTTGTTAGAACGATTCTTTAATGGACTAACCCCCGAGATACAGGAATGGCTTCGGGACAGGCGGCCAATGACTCTTGAGGAAGCCGCTCGTCTGGCCGATGAACATCATGACGCCAGGAGGCCTCAGTTGTCTGGATCAAAGATGGTCACTAAGGGTCCGCCCATGGACCTGGAGGGCCCCAAACCACCGAAGATTGTAGGGGGACCAGCTAGAAACCTCGCCTACCACAGTTCCCCTGGGGCGTGATGCCACACCTGCAGTCAGCTGGGCCACCTGCAAAGACAATGTCCCAACCGGACTCAGCATACCCAGTGGCCAAAGGCAGGAACAGCTACCTTCAGCCGGGCCGCTGTACACTGCTACCAAGGCAAAGCTGACCCGGCATTGGGGGCTACAACTAACCAAGAGGTGGAAGAAATGGAGGAAGTGCTGCATGAAGTAGACCCCGTGCAGGCAGCCCGGGCAGATAATCGACAACAGCCTAGACAGGTCGTGTGGATTAATGGGAAACGCATGCAGGGACTAAGAGATTCCAGAGCAACTTTGACCCTTGTGAAGCCTCATCTCATCCGGGACCAAGAGAAGACGGACCGGACAGTGGCAGTCCGTGTAGCAGGGGGAGCCATACATCGACTGCCCACTGCCAGGATTCACCTGAACTGGGGAGTCAGGGATGGCCTTGTTGAGGTCGGCTTGATGGAGGATTTGCCTGCAGACGTCTTGCTGGGAAATGACTTGGGGCCCATGTTGTCTGCCTTCTCGGTTGCCCCTCTGGCTGAGACATATCCTGTGACCACCCGGAGACAAGCACGAGCTGCGGAGACGGAATCACACTCAGAGGAGGCCCAGGTAAGACATCCCAGTCCTACACGTATTCCCATAGCCAGGCACATTTCTTGGGCCACCCCAGTTGAATTTAAGAGGGAGTTACTTGAGGATCCTTCATTGGAGGAATATCGTGGGAAGGCACAGGAGGGGAGAGGGGTACTGGAAGGGAAACAGTTTATATTGAAGCAGGGACTCCTCTACCGGATCACAGAGCAGCACCACACAGGGACGTGCCCCACTATAAAACGACAGCTGGTAGTTCCCAAGAAGTATAGGCAGGAGTTACTGCGAATCTCTCATGACATACCCTTGGCCGGGCACTTCGGCGTCAGTCGCACCAGGCATCGTCTGACACAAAACTTCTTTTGGCCGCCGGTAACCTATGATGTTCGTCAGTTCTGCCAGACCTGTGACAGTTGCCAGCGCATTGGCAAGAGGGGAGATCGGGCCGTTAGCCAAACCCAGTCCATCAGGGAAAAGGTATATATTGACAGTGGTAGATTATGCCACACGGTATCCAGAGGCGGTTGCGTTACCTAACATACTGGCAGAGACGGTGGCGGCTGCCCTGCTCCAGGTTTTCTCACGGGTTGGATTTCCCCGGGAGATTATCTCAGACCAGGGTACCCAGTTTACAGCAGAGGTGACCAACCAACTGTGGAAGCTGTGCGGCGTAAAGTCCATTAGAAGCGCCCCGTACCACCCGCAAACCAATGGGTTGTGTGAACGCTTTAACGGGACGTTAAAACAACTCATTGGGACTTTTACCAGGACCTACAGGGACTGGAAGAAATTCTTGCCTCACCTCCTGTTTGCCTATCGGGAGGTGCCCCAAGAATCCACGGGGTTCTCCCCATTCGAACTGGTATACGGGAGAAGGGTAAGGGGACCCCTAGACTTAGTGCTAGAACACTGGGAAGGGGAGGGCACCATAGAAGGGGTACCTATTGTACCCTATGTGCTGGAATTCCGGGACCGCCTACAGGAGCTGACCCAGGCTGTACGTGGGAACCTGCAGGTGGCCCAACGGCGCCAGCGCGTATGGTACGATCGGAGGGCCAGAGAACGCACCTTTGAGATAGGACAGAAGGTCCTGGTGTTAGAACCCACTAGGCAGAACAAGTTCCAAGCTGCATGGCAGGGGCCCTACCAGGTAGTGGGGAAAAGAGCCGACACCACCTATAATGTCGCCGATTGTGACGACCCCAGGGTTATCCGCATGTTCCACGTGAACATGCTGATGCCCTACCGGGAGCGCCCTGAAGAGGTAGTGGCCATCTGTGCACCTGAAGCAGAGGATTTAGCCGGACTCCCCTTGCCTGATGTCTTAGGGGAGAGGACTCAGTCTAAAACATGGGATCAGGTACACTGGGGTGTAGACCTAGGTCCCCGGGAGAGACTGCAGGCAGAGGCGTTGTTGAGGCAGCGACAGAGGATGTTTTCAGAGAGACCGGGGTACTCACACCTGGCACAACACAAGGTTGAGACCCAGGAACAGACCCCCCTGAGACAACCCCCCTTCCGTGTCCCTGAGTCTGTACGAGAAGGGATGCGACAAGAGATACGAGAGATGTTGCGTTTAGGGGTCATTGAAGAATCAGATAGTCCCTGGGCATCCCCCGTAGTGTTAGTGCCCAAGAAAGATGGGACTACACGGCTATGTGTAGACTATCGTAAGCTCAATGAGAAAACGGTGACGGATGCGTATCCCATGCCGCGCGTGGATGAGCTGTTAGACCGGCTGGCGGAGGCAAAGTATTTGACCACCATCGATCTATGCAAAGGCTACTGGCAAATTCCCCTTAGTCCTGATGCTATTCCCAAGTCTGCATTTGTCACCCCGTTCGGCTTATTTCAGTTTCGAGTTATGCCATTTGGGATGAAGAATGCCCCTGAGACCTTGCAGAGGCTGGCTGACCGGCTTCTGGATGGTCTCCAGGACTATGCGTGTGCCTACCTGGATGACATTGCCATCTACAGTGCGACATGGGAAGAGCATCTAAATCACCTAAAGACAGTATTAGACCAGATCCACAAGGCCGGAATCACCCTGAACCCAAACAAGTGTCACGTGGGCAAAGCGGAGGTTCAGTATTTAGGACATTGGGTGGGAAGTGGGAAACAGTGACCAGAACCAGCCAAGATTGAGGCCATAGCCAAATGGCCCACCCCACGCACTAAAACCCAGGTCATGGCGTTTCTAGGGACAGTGGGGTATTACAGGAAATTCGTCCCCAATTACAGCAGCGTAGCCAATCCCCACACTGATCTGACCCGTAAGAACCAACCCCGCCAGGTAACCTGGACCCCAGAGTGTGAGGAAGCCTTCCGCCAGTTAAAGGACACCCTCACCAATACCCCTGTATTGGCCGCACCCGATCCAACTAAACGTTTCCTTGTTCACACAGACGCTTCTATGTTTGGATTGGGGGCAGTACTGAGCCAAGTCGGGCCGGACGGCCAAGACCACCCGGTAGCTTACCTGAGTCGGAAACTACTGCCCCGTGAAGTAAGCTATGCGGCCATCGAGAAGGAGTGCCTGGCAGTAGTATGGGCACTCAAAATGTTACAAACATATTTGTATGGACAACAGTTTTCCCTCCTAACGGACCATAATCCCCTGGTCTGGCTTCATCGGGTCTCCGGAGACAACGCCAGATTACTGCGGTGGAGTTTAGCCCTACAACCTCTGTACTTCACCATCCACTAGAGACCCGGCAAACAAAACGGTAATTCCGATGGACTAAGTCGACAAACGTAACTTGTACCAACCCCATAAACTTCGGTCATCCCCAAACTGATCCGTTAAGGATCAGACTGTGTATGCCGATCGCGTCGCTGAAAGGGGGAGCCGTGTTACAGAACCCCCCAGCACCCAGAATATGTTATGCAGTTATTTATATTGTAGGGGTTTCACTCACTCAGGTGCGATGGCTGACACTTAGGAGGTAGGTTCCAACAAAAGTTCAAAGGTTTATTGCTTCATAAACCAGTTAGCATAAACAGAAAACAAATAGCCTTTAGCTCAGGCAAAGAAAAAAAAACAAGTGTCCATTCCTTCAGGCTCAGTCTGAGAGCCTTAACACCCTCTGGAGGCTAGCACCTCCACACATATCCACTGTGTTAAGCATTAGCCTGTCTTGTATAGAGCTAACCACACCCAGTAACCCATCACATGATTAGCCATGTGGTCTGACATCACCACAGGTCCTGGAACACATCTATATACATGGTTATGTGCAACAAAGAAATACTCCGGGCTACATTACAGCAACAAGCCAGCTATGCGACACATATCTCCCATTGACTACACACCCTTTAGCCATGCTACATACCTCCCCCCTCTGCCTAAAGCCGTGGGGCTTGGCACTTTCCCCCACTAAACAAGGGATTCTTGATAGGGCCGGAAAGCTGCACGGTAATGCGGATGCCCTATGTTCCACATGGAAACTGAAGTCCTGCAGTGCTAAGAACCAACGGGTGACCCTAGCATTTCTACCTTTTGTTTCCCTCATCCATCTAAGTGGGGCATGATCAGATATTAGTCTGAATTTACGACCCAGCAGATAGTAACGTAACGTGTCCACGGCCCACTTTATGGCCAAACACTCTTTTTCTACGACTGAGTAGTTCTTCTCAGATGAGGACAGCTTTCTAATCAGATAGAGAACAGGATGCTCCTCCCCATGTAACTCTTGGGACAGGACTGCTCCTACCTCAACATCTGAGGCATCTGTCTGAAGAATAAATTCTTTCTTGAAGTCCGGTGTAATCAGAACGGGCTGCTTACATAGAGCCCCTTTCAACTCTTGGAAGGCTGACTGTCTCTTCGGACCATTTAACCATCACCGATTTTGTCCCCTTTAGCAGATCAGTCAGAGGCGCAGCCACTGTGGCGAAGTTCGGGATGAACCTCCTGTAATATCCCACGATTCCCAGGAAGGTTTTAACTTGCTTTTTGGAGAGTGGTTTCGGCCATGTTTGGATTGCCTCCACTTTCCTGATTTGGGGCTTTATTTCTCCACGACCCACTATATAGCCTAGGTAGTTAGCTTCTTCCTTACCCAAGGCACACTTCTTCGGGTTTATTGTAAACCCCGCCTCTCTTAGAGCATCAAACACCGCTTGGACTTTCTCCAGATGACTCTCCCAGTCCGGGCTAAAGATGACGATACCATCTAGGTACGCAGCAGCGTAGGCCTTATGGGGTGCAAGGACTCTATCCATAGCCCTCTGGAAGGTCGCCGGAGCTCCCTGTAGGCCAAACGGCATCCGGACATACTGGAAGCATCCATCAGGTGTCAAAAAGGCCATCTTCTCCTTGGCTTCCTGTGCCATGGGGATCTGCCAATACCCCTTTGTCAAATCCAAGGTGGATATATATCTGGCGTGCCCAAGCCTTTCGATGAGCTCATCAACGCGGGGCATGGGATAAGCGTCAAACTTGGAGACCTCATTCAACTTCCGATAGTCGTTGCAAAACCTCCACCCTCCATCAGGTTTTGGGACCAGGACAATTGGGCTCGACCAACCGCTCTTGGATTCCTCAATGACTCCAAGCTTCAACATACGCTCCACTTCCTTGGAGATAACTTCTCGACGAGCCTCAGGAATACGATAGGGCTTCACGTTCACCCGCACATGTGAGTAGTAGTGTAGCAGAGGTATTACTCATCAAACTCAATTTGACAGGTGGACACGCCCCTATCAAAGTGTGTAACCCCTCCCTGTCAGCCAGCTGTCCTCCTTGTCTGGCTGTCCCTTTTTGATATAGTTTAATTTGTTAATACAGTGAATATTATCCCAGTAATTGTTTTATATTAGAGGTTTATATCTCATTTATATGTGTTTTATAACATTATGTATGTGGCCATATTACAACACCCGCAAGTATGGAGCGCGGTGTTTTATACGTATATAAAAAGCAAAGACCCAGTATTGTTATTCTCATTTATATGTGATTTGTTTATATGCTGTATTAAGAGTAGCCTTGTTTGATAATCCACTGATAGGGAGTGTGAGGCTGTGTTTCTACAGTATTATTCTGCTGTGAGCTTGAATGATTCTAGTACTATAATTGCTAACAGATGCTAAGAGTTTCTTTGTTGGAGATACAAACATTCCACCAGCTAGCAGCTGTTAAAATGTATCTGTACTGATCACTAACTAGATGTCAGGGTGTGTGTGTTAAGAGGTGTTTACCAAATATGTGAAACTTCTTACAAAATAATATGTTGTTACAAGTCATTTATCCACTATAAGATGTGCTTCTGACATTTTCATAAACCTATAGTAGAGCACCCGATCTGAGCATATGTGGCTGACAGTATAATGACTGTTGATTAGCGTTTATTTATAGTTAAATAATATTTTTCTCTTTTATTGACAATTTGATACAGCTACAGTATTTATATAGGTAGGACCCTCTTTTATTGACAGTTTGATACTATAAACAGTACTGATCTTTTTAAAATAAAGAACGAGAGAACTTTTTCAGATAAAAGTAATTTTGATACAGCTACAGTATTTATATAGGTAGGGCCCTCTTTTATTGACAGTTTGATACTATAAACAGAGCTGATCTTTGTAAAATAAAGAACGAGAGAACTTTTTCAGATAAAAGTAATAACGTTTATACAAACTTCTTACAAAATAAATATCAATGCTGCATCGTACAAAATAAATAGCACGATGATTACACATCATTACACTTCTTATAATGCGCACATTATGTATGTGGGCCATGTTACAACACCCGCAAGTATGATGCGTGGTGTTTTTATACGTTTATAAAAAGCAAAGACGCGGTAATGTAAAAATGTAAAAGATTTTTGTTGATTAGCGTTTATTTATAGTTAAATAATATTTTTCTCTTTTATTGACAATTTGATACAGCTACAGTATTTATATAGGTAGGACCCTCTTTTATTGACAGTTTGATACTATAAATAGTACTGATCTTTGTAAAATAAAGAACGAGAGAACTTTTTCAGATAAAAGTAATAACGTTTATACAAAATTCTTACAAAATAAATATCAATGCTGCATCGTACAAAATAAATAGCACGATGATTACACATCATTCCACTGGGAGAGTGAGGCTGTGTTTCTACAGTATTATTCTGCTGTGAGCTTGAAGTCTGGGTACTATAACTGCTAACAGATGCTAAGAGTTTCTGTGATGGAGATACAAACATTCCACTTGCTAGCAGCTGTTAAAATGTATCTGTACTGACCACTAACTAGATGTCAGGGTGTGTGTGTTAAGAGGTGTTTACCAAATATGTGAAACTTCTTACAAAATAATATGTTGTTACAAGTCATTTATCCACTATAAGATGTGCTTCTGACATTTTCATAAACCTATAGTAGAACACCCGATCTGAGCATATGTGGCTGACAGTATAATGACTGTTGATTAGCGTTTATTTATAGTTAAATAATATTTTTCTCTTTTATTGACAGTTTGATACTATAAACAGAACTGATCTTTGTAAAATAAAGAACGAGAGAACTTTTTCAGATAAAAGTAATAACGTTTATACAAAATTCTTACAAAATAAATATCAATGCTGCATCGTACAAAATAAATAGCACGATGATTACACATCATTACACTTCTTATAATGCGCACATTATGTATGTGGGCCATGTTACAACACCCGCAAGTATGAAGCGTGGTGTTTTTATACGTTTATAAAAAGCAAAGACACGGTAATGTAAAAATGTAAAAGATTTTTATTGTAAAATAAACACATCTCAGAGACATTTCAATGATTCTTGCAGAGTAATGTTACAGTATTTTATTTTCCCGGTGTTACTTTTGTTCATGTATTACCGGATTCTTCTGCAGTTGTGATTCTCACCTTTCTATATAAATAGTGCAATAATTCACACCCACGGCCAGTTTTCCGTTAAAATATGAATATTATTGAATATAATGTTTTACTTATGTTACAGTTTTATTTTTTATTTTTATTTATTTATTTATTTTTATTTATTTTTTTCTGATGCTACTTTTGTTCGTGTATTATCGGCGGCTTCTTCAGTTGTGATTCTCACCTTTTCTATATAAATATGGGGCAAATGAATTGTCCAGTGCCAGCATAATTTTCAGCGTGGCCAGGGGTTGTGTTTAACTACCCTTTTAGAGTGTCTAGTAGTTTTATATTCTTTGTATGATATATTTCTACACAAAGCTTCAAAACTATTTTGTAATTTATAATGTATCACAGTAGTTTCATATGAAGTTACATCTTAGGCTCTGTTCAGACTAATGTAATATCTGTAGCTTAAAATAGAGCCAAATAGCTACTTTCAAATCCGGACACACACCATTGATTTTAATGGGGTCTAAGGGGATTCTATCAAGCTTTTCCACATAACAGTTATGGAAAGAATAATGCTACAGAATTGGCAGCTCCAGTTATAAAACAAAAATGATGAAAATTATCCTTGATGATAATGTGAAAAAGGCTTATGCAGTGTGTTTATGGATCTCTACAATAAACACCATGTGTAGAAATTTGGTTCTAGAACTTGTTGGATTAGTGAATATAATAAAGTTTGGCATATTTTATAACATACAGCTAATGACTCATGCCTTTAACTTGTATGTAACTGGTTAGTGTTACTAATACCCTCTAACATGGGGTCATGGTTCTGCATTTTCTGAAGAGTTGTGTTTCATCTCCATCTTTCTTTAATTCTACATTATTTTATCACATATTAATTTCACAGTTGTCTGTGCGGGCTATTTGCACACAGCCTTCTTGAATTCAATGTTTGTAGATTTTTCTGTCATGGGAAAAAAAAAAAGTGTACAAAGTTAAACCATAATTAAAATAAAGAATAATGACCTAGCTTGTTGTTTGGGTGATATTGTAAAAATCATTTACTGTTTCTACTACTTGGCAATTGTTACACTCAGTTATTTTTATTTATTTATTTATTTATTTATTATTTATTTTTTTCCCCTTGGATTTTGTTAGTCATTACAATTATTTCTGCTCCCAAGATAGGGTTTTAGAGTCACCAAGTAACATAAATGTGCAGACTCCTGACTATTACAATTACAAAACATTCAAAGTTTGTTTCTCCACTTTTTGCAGATAATAAATCTTAATTTCTTTATAATTTGACTTTTAGTTATAGTTTGTTTCAGCTCTTTGTCGTTCTATGTATACCGTAAATTTTGCTTCCTTTCAGTGAATAATATAAGACAAATTATTTTTATTCAAAGAAATCTAACTTATGTATACTTTTAAAGCTTTGTTACATTTCTATCCAGTCTACACCATGCTGTGCAACATAAATACATGTGGTCTTGTAGTATGGTTTTGGTTTCTCTGAACTGTCGCAAACAAAACATATAAGGTAGCACGGCACAAGATGTGAGCGTACCCGCAGCTCACTGAGCATTACCGCCGCACTCATGGCCAATTCTCTTTGCAGCTTCTGAATGTACACTATTCTCACCCATCGAGAGTTTTCCTTTAAAAATATGAATATTGTTGAATATAATGTTTTACATATGTTACAGTATTTTATTTTCCATGCAAAAATCCATCTTTGTGTGTGTTGTATGTGTTGTGTGTGTTCTGTATGTTGTGTATGTTTGTTGTGTGTGTTGTATGTGTTGTGTGTATGTTTGTTGTGTGTGTTGTATGTGTTGTGTGTTCTGTATGTTGTGTGTGTATGTTGTGTGTGGTGTATGTTTGTTGTGTGTGTTGTATGTGTTGTGTGTGTTGTATGTGTTGTGTGTGTTCTGTATGTTGTGTATGTTTGTTGTGTGAGTTGTATGTGTTGTGTGTGTTCTGTATGTTGTGTGTGTATGTTTGTTGTGTGTGTTGTATGTGTTCTGTATGTTGTGTGTGTATGTTTGTTGTGTGTGTTGTATGTGTTGTGTGTTCTGTATGTTGTGTGTGTATGTTTGTTGTGTGTGTTGTGTGTGTTGTGTGTGTTCTGTATGTTGTGTATGTTTGTTGTGTGTGTTGTATGTGTTGTGTGTGTTCTGTATGTTGTGTGTATGTTTGTTGTGTGTGTTGTATGTGTTGTGTGTTCTGTATGTTGTGTGTGTATGTTTGTTGTGTGTGTTGTATGTGTTGTGTGTGTTCTGTATGTTGCGTGTGATGTGTGTGACTGCCTCCAACAGCACAAAGATGGATTTTTGCATGGAAAATAAAATACTGTAACATATGTAAAACATTATATTCAACAATATTCATATTTTTAAAGGAAAACTCTCCATGGGTGAGAATAGTGTACATTCAGAAGCTGCAAAGAGAATTGGCCATGAGTGCGGCGGTAATGCTCAGTGAGCTGCGGGTACGCTCACATCTTGTGCCGTGCTACCTTATATGTTTTGTTTGCGACAGTTCAGAGAAACCAAAACCATACTACAAGACCACATGTATTTATGTTGCACAGCATGGTGTAGACTGGATAGAAATATAACAAAGCTTTAAAAGTATACATAAGTTAGATTTCTTTGAATAAAAATAATTTGTCTTATATTATTCACTGAAAGGAAGCAAAATTTACGGTATACATAGAACGACAAAGAGCTGAAACAAACTATAACTAAAAGTCAAATTATAAAGAAATTAAGATTTATTATCTGCAAAAAGTGGAGAAACAAACTTTGAATGTTTTGTAATTGTAATAGTCAGGAGTCTGCACATTTATGTTACTTGGTGGCTCTAAAACCCTATCTTGGGAGCAGAAATAATTGTAATGACTAACAAAATCCAAGGGGAAAAAAATAAATAAATAAATAAAAATAACTGAGTGTAACAATTGCCAAGTAGTAGAAACAGTAAATGATTTTACAATATCACCCAAACAACAAGCTAGGTCATTATTCTTTATTTTAATTATGGTTTAACTTTGTACACTTTTTTTTTTCCATGACAGAAAAATCTACAAACATTGAATTCAAGAAGGCTGTGTGCAAATAGCCCGCACAGACAACTGTGAAATTAATATGTGATAAAATAATGTAGAATTAAAGAAAGATGGAGATGAAACACAACTCTTCAGAAAATGCAGAACCATGACCCCATGTTAGAGGGTATTAGTAACACTAACCAGTTACATACAAGTTAAAGGCATGAGTCATTAGCTGTATGTTATAAAATATGCCAAACTTTATTATATTCACTAATCCAACAAGTTCTAGAACCAAATTTCTACACATGGTGTTTATTGTAGAGATCCATAAACACACTGCATAAGCCTTTTTCACATTATCATCAAGGATAATTTTCATCATTTTTGTTTTATAACTGGAGCTGCCAATTCTGTAGCATTATTCTTTCCATAACTGTTATGTGGGAAAGCTTGATAGAATCCCCTTAGACCCCATTAAAATCAATGGTGTGTGTCCGGATTTGAAAGTAGCTATTTGGCTCTATTTTAAGCTACAGATATTACATTAGTCTGAACAGAGCCTAAGATGTAACTTCATATGAAACTACTGTGATACATTATAAATTACAAAATAGTTTTGAAGCTTTGTGTAGAAATATATCATACAAAGAATATAAAACTACTAGACACTCTAAAAGGGTAGTTAAACACAACCCCTGGCCACGCTGAAAATTATGCTGGCACTGGACAATTCATTTGCCCCATATTTATATAGAAAAGGTGAGAATCACAACTGAAGAAGCCGCCGATAATACACGAACAAAAGTAGCATCAGAAAAAAAATAAAATAATAAAAAATAAATAAATAAATAAAAATAAAAAATAAAACTGTAACATAAGTAAAACATTATATTCAATAATATTCATATTTTAACGGAAAACTGGCCGTGGGTGTGAATTATTGCACTATTTATATAGAAAGGTGAGAATCACAACTGCAGAAGAATCCGGTAATACATGAACAAAAGTAACACCGGGAAAATAAAATACTGTAACAATACTCTGCAAGAATCATTGAAATGTCTCTGAGATGTGTTTATTTTACAATAAAAATCTTTTACATTTTTACATTACCGTGTCTTTGCTTTTTATAAACGTATAAAAACACCACGCTTCATACTTGCGGGTGTTGTAACATGGCCCACATACATAATGTGCGCATTATAAGAAGTGTAATGATGTGTAATCATCGTGCTATTTATTTTGTACGATGCAGCATTGATATTTATTTTGTAAGAATTTTGTATAAACGTTATTACTTTTATCTGAAAAAGTTCTCTCGTTCTTTATTTTACAAAGATCAGTTCTGTTTATAGTATCAAACTGTCAATAAAAGAGAAAAATATTATTTAACTATAAATAAACGCTAATCAACAGTCATTATACTGTCAGCCACATATGCTCAGATCGGGTGCTCTACTATAGGTTTATGAAAATGTCAGAAGCACATCTTATAGTGGATAAATGACTTGTAACAACATATTATTTTGTAAGAAGTTTCACATATTTGGTAAACACCTCTTAACACACACACCCTGACATCTAGTTAGTGATCAGTACAGATACATTTTAACAGCTGCTAGCTGGTGGAATGTTTGTATCTCCAACAAAGAAACTCTTAGCATCTGTTAGCAATTATAGTACTAGAATCATTCAAGCTCACAGCAGAATAATACTGTAGAAACACAGCCTCACACTCCCTATCAGTGGATTATCAAACAAGGCTACTCTTAATACAGCATATAAACAAATCACATATAAATGAGAATAACAATACTGGGTCTTTGCTTTTTATATACGTATAAAACACCGCGCTCCATACTTGCGGGTGTTGTAATATGGCCACATACATAATGTTATAAAACACATATAAATGAGATATAAACCTCTAATATAAAACAATTACTGGGATAATATTCACTGTATTAACAAATTAAACTATATCAAAAAGGGACAGCCAGACAAGGAGGACAGCTGGCTGACAGGGAGGGGTTACACACTTTGATAGGGGCGTGTCCACCTGTCAAATTGAGTTTGATGAGTAATACCTCTGCTACACTACTCATGTGGCTCTGTTAGGACATCGTGCTCTATGACCTTCGTGTGTCCTGGCAACTCTGAAAACAGGTCCCTGTTTTTCTGGAGTAACTCCCGGCACTGCTGTTTCTGGGTCTTCGATAGCGTCTCCGCTATAGTAACCGCTCCAACCTCACCTTCTGGGTTGCTTAACAACGATGGAGTTACTGTCAGCTCTCTATCTTGCCACGGCTTGATGAGTTTGACATGGTATACTTGGAATGGTTTCCGTCTTCCTGGTTGGTGAATTTTATAATTTACTTCACCAAGTTTCTCGACAACCTCATATGGCCCTTGCCATTTGGCCAAGAACTTGCTTTCCACCGTCGGAACTAACACAAGAACTCGGTCTCCCGGATTGAACTGTCTCACTCTTGCAGACCGGTTGCAGACTCTGGCCTGAGCTTCTTGTGCCTGGAGGAGGTGTTCTTTCACGATAGGCATCACCTTTGCAATCCTCTGCTGCATCAGGGCCACATGCTCAATGACGCTTCTGTGGGGCGTAACTTCGGCTTCCCAGGTTTCCTTGGCTATATCCAGGAGTCCTCGCGGATGTCGGCCATATAGAAGTGGAGCACCCCCACTGCCGCAGGGCCAAGGGGTACCCGGTACCGGGCCTCTGAGTCTCTGCTCTGGGGTTGTCACGGTGGCTAGGCCCCGGTCCGTGACCCTGCCGAGGGGCGCACAGTGAATGATGTGGATAGATATGGTGGATGATGGTGGTGGTGAGGCTGTAGTAGTGCAGTGCAGTAAATAACGAGGACACCAGGTTGCAGTCTCTTTACCTCTTTACTGAAGATCTCGGAGTCCTCAGTCCAGAACACGGTTCACCAGGCTGCGCAAGTCCGGCCGGTCCAATGGCACCTCCAGAGTTCTCCTCACAGGTGGAAATCGGTGCCTTCCTTCTAGCGCTATGTGTTGTGGTCCTTCCCTGCTGTGCTTACAGAAAGTCCCCACAACTGTTGTGTCTGTTTCTTAAGTTCCCTCACAACTCGATTAGATGATGTTCTGCTAATCCTCCGTCCCTCCCTGTTGTTCTGGTTGGGACGGCACCCGTTTGACGGGTAGGCTCGGAGCTCTTCCGGGACCCTAGAGTCGCCCCTCTCCACAAGTTGCCCCCCAAGACTGCATAGGTGATTAAAGTTAGACAGCCCGCCTTAGACTGACTGTCCTGCCGCTGTTTGGAGTATTGCTTGAAGCTGAATGTTATGATACTCCCTCGGCGTTCCGGCCACCGGTAGTGCGCCTCAGTAGGATGTTGCTTCGGTCTTACAGCACGACTCCTACTGGTATTTCTCCTTTTGCATGATCTCGTTTCTCACTCAGCACAATCTATCTCTCTTCTAATCCTTCCTTGGGCACCGCCGCTACCCGGAGCAGGCACGGTCCCGTTACGTTCGTTCAAGTTGCCAAGCCTCTGTCAGGATCCCACCCCTGACAGAGACCCTACTGTATCTTCCCCCACAACACCCTCTGCCACAAGGTGTTGCCTGGTTCCAACCCAGTCAGCTTTCTGATCTAACTTCCTGCCTGACCCCCAGTTTACCCACTATGGTGGGGAGTGGCCTAGTGAATAGAACCCTTAGCTCCCCCCGGAGGCCCGACTGTGAAATGTATTGGTGTCTGTGATACCTGATCAGATGAACTCCTTCAGTGCCATCAGACGCACCATAGCTCCCCTTAGTGGCGGAGCCATAGTACTGCAACGACCAGGACTCTGGGGCACTGCAGAAGCTCAAACGGTGAGAACCCTGTGGAGGCCTGTGGAACTTCACGAATGGAAAACATCAGATAGGGTAAGAGACAATCCCAGTCTCTACCGTCTTTCTCTATAGCTTTTCTCAGCATGCTCTTCAGTGTCTTGTTAAATCTCTCAACAAGGCCATCTGACTGGGGATGGTACACCGAGGTCCTCAACTGGGAGATTTTCAGGGCTTTGCACAACTCCCTCATCACCTTGCTCATGAAAGGTGTCCCCTGGTCAGTCAGGACTCCTTCGGCAGACCTGTCCGGGAAAAGACATGAACCAACTCGCGGGCTATACTCTTCGAAGAAGAATTTCTCAAGGGAATTGCCTCAGGATAGCGTGTGGCATAGTCCAGGATGACTAATATATACTGATGGCCCCGGGCTGATTTAACTAAGGGACCAACCAAGTCCATGGCAATTCTCTCGAACGGCACCTCAATAATGGGCAGTGGCACAAGGGGGTTCCGGAAATGAGGAGTGGGAGCAGTTAGCTGACATGTAGGGCAGGACCTGCAATAGTTCACTATTTCCCGGTGACACCCAGGCCAATAGAACCTCTGCACAACCTGTTCCTGCGTTTTTTTCCACCCCTAGGTGTCCACCCAAGATGTGTGAATGGGCCATGTCCAACACCTTCCGTCTATATGGACCCGGCACTATCAACTGCTCTACAAACTCCTCTCTTATTTTCATGACCCGGTACAACAACTCCCCTCTCATCAGAAAATGGGGAAATCTTGTGTCTGCCCCCGGCTCCTGTACCACCCCGTCAATAACTGTGACATTATTAAAGGCTTCCCTCAGAGTGGGGTCCCTATGTTGGGCAGTCCCAAAATTTTCACCGGTTACCTCTAACTCCATAATATCAGATGCAGGGGACACTTCTTCCTCATCCCCAACCAGAACACAAAAAGGAAACCTGTCTATCTCTGGGTGTGGCGACACCCTTCCAGGGTTCATTGGTTCCCTACTCTTGCTAGGGAGCTCAGAACCTTTTCCCCACAAATCCCAAAACAAACAGAAATCCCGGCCAATAATTATAGGGTGCAACATGTCCTGCACGACGCCGACTATGTGGGACTCAGTGCCACATGCCGTTTCAATGTCCACCCTGGCTAAAGGGTAGTCCTTTGCATCACCATGTATGCACCGCACTCCGACCTTCTTTCCCGGGAGCAGGTGGAGAGGAAAAGTGGCCCTCACCAGGGTCACTAGGCTCCCCGAGTCTAACAGTGCCGTGACTGCTCGACCGTTCACCTTTACGGGACACTCTTGAGGTCCCTCGTTGGGCGGAGAGTTCACACTGCAGGCTGGATACGCATAGTATGAACAACGGCGTCCCATGCTGCAGACCATCTGCTCAGTGGTCTGGGAACAACGGGCAGCTATATGTCCTGGCCCGTGGCACCTCCAGCAAATAATATCACCCGAAGGGACCTTGGGCACCACCTCCCCCGCCCTTTGTGACCTTGGACGCGCCACCCCTTTTTGGGACTCAGCAGCTTTCTGGGACCCCCAGTACAGCATGGGCTGCCTCTCTAAGGAGCCTTCCATCCCTTGGTATCTCTCGATCAGTCCGATCAGTTCGTCAGCATTCTGGGGATCACCCTGGGCAACCTAAGTCTGTATGGACCTCGGGAGGGAATGCACAAACCGATCCATCATCACCCGTTCTACCATCTGTGCAGGCGTAGAGGACTCTGGCTGCAGCCATTTCTGGACCAGGTGCAACAGGTCAAACATTTGGGAGCGAGGCGGTTTGTCCCGGTGATAGGCCCAGCAGTGAACTCGCTGTGCCCTAACAGTCAGTGTCACCCCCAAACGTGCAAGAACCTCGGCTTTCAATTTGTTATACTCTTTAGCATCCTGCAAGGTCAAATCATAGTATGCCTTCTGAGGTTCCCCCGTCAGGTAAGGCGCCAACACCTCTGCCCACTGCTCTGGCGGAAGTTTTTCCCTCTCAGCAACCCTCTCAAACACCGTTAGGAAGGCCTCAACATCATCCCCGGGAGTCATGTTCTGTAATGCGCGTCTTACCGTCTTCCGGACGTGGGTGTCATCAGCCAAACCTCAGGTTAGGGCGCTCGTTTGGGGCTGCATCAACAGCCTGTTGGTCTCTTGCTGCCATTGCTCCTGCTGTGACTGCAACTGGACCAAGTGTTTCAGCAGGTCCTCCATTTTCCCCGGCAATGCTTGCTGGCTTACAACAGACTTGACCCAGGACATCCAATAATAGACTTACGTCTCCGCTGGGAACGCTGCCCGCACGTCTACCACCAATTGTAGGGATTTCACTCACTCAAGTGTGACAGCTGACACTTAGGAGGCAGGTTCCAACAAAAGTTCAAAGGTTTATTGCTTCATAAACCAGTTAGCATAAACAGAAAACAAATAGCCTTTAGCTCAGGCAAAGAAAAAAAAACAAGTGTCCATTCCTTCAGGCTCAGTCCGAGAGCCTTAACACCCTCTGGAGGCTAGCACCTCCACACATATCCCCTGTGTTAAGCATTAGCCTGTCTTATATAGAGCTAACCACACCTAGTAACCCATCACATGATTAGCCATGTGGTCTGACATCACCACAGGTCCTGGAACACATCTATATACATGGTTATGTGCAACAAAGAAATACTCCGGGCTACATTACAGCAACAAGCCAGCTATGCGACACATATCTCCCGTCGACTACACACCCTTTAGCCAAGCTACAATATATATAATAGGTTCCATGTGAGATATATGTCCCTATGGTTAGGTTCACATTGCGTTAATGGGTTAACGCTAACGGACTGCGTTGCACGGCGAAATTGTCGCAATTAACTCCGTGCAACGGGTCCGTTAGCGCACCCATTGACAGCAATGTGATTTGTCTCTGTAGCGCATCGCTAGCGCATGCCATTTTCGGCACGCACTAGCGATGTGCCATTCTTTTGTGACGGACCTCTGACGCTGCTTGCAGCGTCCGAAGTGCGTCCGAGGTCCGGTCCTCGCTAGCGGGAACGATGAACGCGAACCCTAAAGAAACATTGCGTTAGCGCAATCCGCTAGCGCTATGCGCTTAACAGATTGCCCTAACGCAATGTGAACCTAGCCTAATGCATCAGCCCACAGGCTGCGCCCCTGGGCAGAGGAGACAAGATATTCCCCTTCTGTCCTCCCCCACCTTTGTAATTCCCACAGTAAATATTGGCAGGCTCCGGCCCCCTGCGGCTATTGTAATGTATGTCTGGCCTGCGTTTCAATGGGCCTGCTTTCTGTATCTGTGTGATATATTCTGTGTTCTGTGAATAAAGTGTTGTGAGACTGGAAATAAGTGGAGAAGCAGTCAGCTTTTATATGCTCTCATGTAATCAAGGAATTCCAGCCAGCGTCCTTCATTCAGACTCCAGCCAGAGCAAAGTGGACCTCTTGGAACACGGGGTGGTACTGAAAGAGGTACTCCAGCTTGGTAGACCCCGTTACAGATGCTGTATATAATTCTAGTATATGAGAATTGCTCTTTCTATTGTGTACCCCCTGTGAGGGATTGATTTATTATATCTGCTACTGTGAAACCCCTTTGGGATCACACATTTTGCACTGTCGGCACTTTATATACATTTCCATTATCTAGTGTTATACATTGATCCGGTACAATATTTTTGAACCCCTAGCCTACATGCAGTATTGTATTATCTACTGAGAGATACTAATCCGATATTGTCTTCTTTGCTATATGTGTAGTTTTAATACAATATGAAGTGGCTGGTATATTAGTCCTGCGAATATCTTCACCTGTACTTGGTACTAGGTTGTTGTCTTTTTTCCTTTTCATTACATCCTTAATATATAATTGTCATTGTTGTTTGAACATATTTTTAGAATACATTTTTCAATATATTTTCTAGTATTTTATGTCATGGGGAGACTAGGTGGGCGAGAGCTAATAACCCGGGCCCCTGAAATTTCCCTCAGACTAGGGAAATCCTGACTGACCCTCTACCTGAAGTTTACACTGATGGTGTGCATGTCCAGGCCTCGAACCTCACCCTGCCTCCTGTTTCAACCCTAGGCTGAAAACCTTCGCCCCCCACCCAGTGAATGCAATACACCAATACCCACAGTTAGCACAGACAAGGATAAAGGAAAATATACACCACGCCGCAGTCATTCAGGAATACACTATAAATGTGCAGGGCAAAATAAGTACAAATATAGAAAGGAGTAAATAAGACAAAGGAAAATACACCACCAGCAACGATTCTCCAACAACCAGCTCTCCACTCCAGACCGAGATAACAACGCACAAGACAGAAGCTATAATCAGCGACGCCCAATGATCAGGAGAACTATTTAAAGGCAATGGGCATGGCCCAGCTTCCAATCCGATCAGGTAAATTAACCCCGAAACAGCTAGATAAAATCTAGCCGACATGACAGTGACTGAGGGCAGATATTAATTAATATATTAATTATTAATAAATAAATAAAATTAATAAGATATTAAGCAGTACTTCCTTATATATAAACTGGGTCAGCTATTGCCACTAATTTATTGGACAATTATACGTGTTATCTTTTAGTCCTGTTGTGCGCACAAATGTTTTGTTTTTATATGGCCAATTATATGTAACAAAGGCATTTTTATATCTACTTTGCTTGATGTTTTTCTGGTTCTCCATATATTGGTTGGGTTTGTTTCCACTATTATAAATAGTTCTCTTTGAATGTCTAATATTTCATCTTGAAACTCATCTGACAGAAAATATTGGCCAGTACAATAGTTTAGATTGCCATGAGCCACCGAGCCCCATACTCTAATTACCCCAGAATAGTTTCACCACTTGTTACTCATTCTTTGATGATGAAGACTGTTGAGTTTGATCATTTCAGTAGTTGTGTTGTCTATAATCGCAGTTTTTCACTACAGTAAATAGTGTCCAAAATAGAGATTGTCTTGCTAATCGCCCTTTAACCTTTCTACGTGGATCTGGACTTACACAGAGACCCCTATTCTTGGGCCATGGTGTTACCTGCTGTTCTGTGGTGTAAGATGGCAAGAGAAATAATCCAGTAGTTGGGTCAGAACCAGGAGGGCAGAGAAAATACAAAATCAGAAGACACAAGAGTAGTCATTAAATGGCCAGGGAAACAACAGGAAAGAAGCAGGGAGCTGAGCACAGAGGACTGAACCAGAGGAGAGCAAGACTGTATCTGGCAGTTTTTGGCAATATGCTTCAAGCTTTAGTAGGGTGTGGTGCTTTCCAGATGGCTGAAGGAGGGCGCAGAGTACTTCATCTGGACAGTACACACCCTTACTGCCAGACTGGATGGAACTACTGGTCCCAGTAAACTAATCTTAGTGGCTGAACAGAGCCTGCGCCACCCAAAGCTTCTGATTCTGATGTCTTCTCTATCATCAGTGCTGCCTGCAGAATGAATAAGGCGGTATTTGGTGACAGAAGCAGACGTCGCAGCAGCAAATCCCAGATGAGATAGGACATTTCATTTGCAAAAGTCCTAATATTACAAAAAAGCAATAAAACAGTCCAGTAGAAATCCCCATAAAGTGACTCGATTTTGGAAATTATAACCCTCAGTGAATTAATTTATAGACGTATTGACTATCTTGACTCCACAGGCACTTTCCAGAAATTAGCACTTAGGGGATGTTGGAAAGTGAAAATTACACATTTGCCATTTTAGTCCCCAACACATAGTGCCCAGATTGTGCTCCAGGAGACACACACCATAAATTAACCCCTTCATGACCCTGGGTATTTTCGTTTTCATTTTCGCTCCCCTCCTTCCCAGAGCCATAACTTTTTTATTTTTTTCCGTCAATATGGCCATGTGAGGGCTTATTTTTTGCGGGACGAGTTGTACTTTTGAACTACATCATTGGTTTTACCATGTCGTGTACTAGAAAACGGGGGGAAAAATTCCAAGTGCGGTGAAATTGCAAAAAAGTGCAATCCCACACTTGTTTTTTGTTTGGCTTTTTTGCTAGGTTCAATAAATGCTAAAACTGACCTGCCATTTTGATTCTCCACATCATTACGAGTTTATGGACACCAAACATGTCTAGATTTTTTTTTTATCTAAGTGGTGAAAAAAAATTCCAAACTTTGCTTAAAAAAAAAAAAAAAAAAGCACCATTTTCCGATACCCGTAGCGTCTCCATTTTTCGTGACCTGGAGTCGGGTGAGGGCTTATTTTTTGCGTGCCGAGCTGACATTTTTATTGATACCATTTTGGTGCAGATACGTTCTTTTGGTCGCCCATTATTGCATTTTAATGCTATGTTGTAGCGAACAAAAAAAAGTAATTCTGGCTTTTTTCGAATTCTTTTTCTTTTTTATTGATAGATCGGGCGATTCTGAACGCGGTGATACCAAATATGTGTAGGCTTGATTTTTTTTATTGTTTCATTTTAAATGGGGCGAAAGGGGGGTGATTTAAACTTTTATATATATTTTTTTTCATATTTTCTTAAACATTTTTTTTTACTTTTGCCATGCTTCAATAGCCTTCTAGCCTTGGAGGCTAGAAGCTGGCACAACTGGATCGCCTCTGCTGCATAGAGGTGATGCGCAGATCACCGCTATGCAGCAGAATTACAGGATTGATATTTATGCAAATTGCCTCTTCTGAGAAAAAGAGGACTTAACTCTATAGCGCCACCTAGAGCTAATCACAGGGTGGCGCTCATAGCAATCCGGCATCAACAACCATAGAGGTCTCAAGGAGACCTCTGGATGTCAGGCCGACGCATCGCTGACCCCCGATCACGTGACGGGGGCAGCGATTAGCGCATTTAGTTACAGCGGCATTTAACTAGTTAATAGCGGCGGGTGTGTCGCGATTCCACTCGTCGCTATTGCAGGCACATGTCAGCTGTACAAAACAGCTGACATGTCCCGGCTTTGATGCGGGCTCACCCCCGGAGCCCGCATCAAAGCAGGGGATCTGACCTCGGACGTACTATCCCATCTGAGGTCAGAAAGGGGTTAAGTGGGTTCTCACTATAATAATGTCAAATACATGGATGCTAAATGTAGTTTGGGTACACTGCAAGACTCAGAAGCGAGAGGGAGATTTGACTTTGGGAGAGCGGATATTGCTGCATTGGTTTATGGAATCCATGTTCCATTTCAAGAGCCTTTGAGCCAATAATAATGTGGAAACCTCTGTTTCTCCACTGACAGATGATGGTCTTGAATGGAGACTTGTTTTCTGTAAGATGAGTAGACATTTTATCAGTATTATTTTTGCCTACATAACATTGGTTTTTTTATTGCATATTTGGGAGGCAGAATGAACAAACAGTTGAACACCATGCTCTACTAGTTCATGCTATGAGGTTTTCTATTACACTGTGAACATTGTCATTGTCATTGTCTTGGTGAATAATTCAATATTTGTAAAAACTTTTTTACAGACAGTTTAAGTAAAAATGTTAAAAAAAATAAAAATTAAGGATATTTTATTTAAAAATGATTGTTTTTTGTCTTAGCAGATGACTGTACCAGGAGATCAGAGGGACAGCTGACATCTTCAGTTTTTATATCAGACGAGCTTGAGATCCCACAGGATACAATTGAAGTGAATGCCGTTACTCCAGATATACCATCATCCCTTCACAGCAAAGATCTACCATCTGATCCTTTGAAACAGGTCCTGTCTTCTGATTCATTATCGACTACTAAGGAAAATAAATGTAACCAAATAAGCATTCAAAAACTAACCACTCCTAAATCAAAGAAGCCATTTTCACCTTCAGAATATGGAAACCATTTTACCCTCGAAAAGTCTTTTCCTAAGCCTCAAAAAAGTCACACAGCGGAGAACAGATTTTCTTGTTCCAAGTGTGGGAACTGTTTTAACCGGAAATCAGATCTTAATAGTCACAAGAGCAGTCACACAGGGGAGAAGCCTTTTTCCTGTTCAGAATGTGGGAAAGGATATAACAAGAAATCAGCTCTTCTTATTCATCAGAGAACCCACACGGGGGAAAAGCCTTTTTCATGTTCAGAATGTGGGAAATGTTTTAACCAGAAAGCGCGTCTTCATAGCCACCAGAAAACTCACACAGAGAAAATTCTTTTTTCCTGTTCAGAATGTGGGAAATGTTTTGCGATTAAATCAACTCTTCTTAGTCATCAGAGAACCCACACAGGGGAGAAGCCTTTTTCCTGTTCAGAATGTGGGAAATGTTATAACCAGAAATCAACTCTTCTTATTCATCAGAGAACCCACACAGGGGAGAAGCCTTTTTCCTGTTCAGAATGTGGGAAAGGTTATAACCAGAAATCAACTCTTCTTAGTCATCAGAGAACCCACACAGGGGAGAAGCCTTTTTCCTGTTCAGAATGTGGGAAAGGTTATACCCAGAAATCAACTCTTCTTATTCATCAGAGAACCCACACAGGGGAGAAGCCTTTTTCATGTTCAGAATGTGCTAAAAGTTTCAATTGGAAAAAAGATTTTGTTACGCACCAGAGAACCCACACAGGGGAGAAGCCTTTTTCATGTTCAGAATGTGGGAAATGTTTTGCAGACAAATCAACTCTTGGTAAACATCAGAGAAGTCACAAAGAGGAGAAGCCTTTTTCCTGTTCAGAATGTGGGAAAGGTTATAACCAGAAATCAACTCTTCTTATTCATCAGAGAACCCACACAGGGGAGAAGCCTTTTTCATGTTCAGAATGTGCTAAAAGTTTCAATTGGAAAAAAGATTTTGTTACGCACCAGAGAACCCACACAGGGGAGAAGCCTTTTTCATGTTCGGAATGTGGGAAATGTTTTGCGATTAAATCAACTCTTCTAAATCATCAGAGAACCCACACAGGGGAGAAGCTTTTTTCATGTTCAGAATGTGGGAAAGGATATAACAAGAAATCAACTCTTCTTATTCATCAGAGAACCCACACGGGGGAAAAGCCTTTTTCATGTTCAGAATGTGGGAAATGTTTTAACCAGAAAGCGCGTCTTCATAGCCACCAGAAAACTCACACAGGGAAAATTCTTTTTTCCTGTTCAGAATGTGGGAAATGTTTTGCGATTAAATCAACTCTTCTTAGTCATCAGAGAACCCACACAGGGGAGAAGCCTTTTTCCTGTTCAGAATGTGGGAAAGGTTATAACCAGAAATCAACTCTTCTTATTCATCAGAGAACCCACACAACAGGGGAGAAGCCTTTTTCATGTTCAGAATGTGGTAAAAGTTTCAATTGGAAATCAGATTTTGTTACGCACCAGAGAACCCACACAGGGGAGAAGCCTTTTTCATGTTCAGAATGTGGAAAATGTTTTAACCGGAAATCAACTCTTCTTATTCATCAGAGAACCCACACAGGGGAGAAGCCTTTTTCATGTTCGGAATGTGGGAAAGGTTATAACGAGAAATCATCTCTTCTTATTCATCAGAGAACCCACACAGGGGAGAAGCCTTTTTTATGTTCAGAATGTGGGAAATTTTTTTTGCTAAAATCAACTCTTCTTAGGCACCATAGCACTCACACAGGGGAGAAGCCTTTTTCATGTTCAGAATGTGGGAAATGTTTTAACCGGAAATTTACTCTTATTAATCATCAGAGAATCCATACAGGGGAGAAGCTCTTTTCATGTTCAGAATGTGGGAAATGTTTTAACCAGAAACCAACTCTTAATGCACATCAGAGAAGCCACATAGGGGAGAAGCCCTTTTAACTACAGGGTTGTCCATTACTAGGTAAACCCCTTGTCATTCCTCGTGTTTGGCCTCGCTAAAATAAAAACAGTGATACTTACCTTCCACGCCAGGCCGTTCCAGTGGTGTCAACACTCTTGCTACAGGGGCTCATGTGAGGTTGTTACATAACACGAGCCCTGCACTCAATCAGCACCACCTTAGTATGTATTTAATATCAACAGGAAGCCAGGTTGGCGGCTGTTATCTGACTTCCTCTTATTGTTCGATTAGTCCAAAGGTGGTGACAGTGACACTATCGCTGATTGGGCGCAGGGCTCACATGATGTAACAACCTCACATGAGCCCCGGGACCGTAAGTACTGACACCGCTGGAAGACTCCTGCATGGACGTTTGTGTAAGTGTTTTTATTTTATCAGGACCAAACATGAGGCATTAGAAGTCCTAGCAGTGACATTCAAAAATTACTCAGGAGAGAAACTATATATTATTGACAAATTGTACAAAAACATATACCAGACTGTCATATAATTAAATGAGAAAGGGAAATTGCATTAAAACTTACTGTATTTTTTGGACTATAAGACACACTTTTAACAAGAAAAACAGCTTGAAAAATTAGTGAGTGTGTCTTAATGACTGGAGGAAACTTCTTGTGACAAATATGTCCTTCCTGATCACTGAGAGAACTGCTCTCTGTCTTCCAACCCCACACCCAACTGATTGGTACTGGCAGGAAAGGAAGGTACCAGGAACTGCACAGAGGCTGCATATCCTGAGTGAGCAACTGTAGAACCTTCCACCTGACTTGCTCAAGGACCTTTCAGATCATGTAATCAATCACATGACCTGGAAGGAACAGCAAAATGAAGTAATGCATATACATTCTATGTGTATGCAAATGTTCATATGTAGCAGAGCTGTGTGTATGTAAGTGTGCGTATTTAGGAGAACTTTGTATATGTATGCATACAATATGGAGCAGAAATGTGTGAGTACGTACATGTCTCTCACGAAGAACAATCTCAATTATTCATATTTAGATACTTTATTTATACCTTATTAAAAAGGAACTACTTGATATGATCCTGATCAGAAAAACTTTACAAATTGGCATTATAGAAATGAAAAAATGTATATAATTCCTATGGCAAATACATTAAATCACGTGTTAAAAGTTAGGTAGGTGGAAAGGGGTATGGACCCTCAATCATTTCCCTATTAGTTATTCATCTTTATGTACCCTTCCTTGCCACAGAGGTTGGCACCCTAAATTGAGCATGCAAGTTGTGGCGCCCCCGCTTACCGTCTTCTTACCCTGATTACCTCTAGAACATCCTCAGTACTACAACCCCTCACAGCATGAAAAAGTTAAACCAAACATAGTTTTGTCAAATAGTCATCTGAAGAGATATCTGTAAATAAAGTGATAATGTGTTAACCAACAATATTTCTTATACTACATAAGAGGCCCCTTCAATATTTACAGAGGTATAATTCAGATATTTAGGACACCAAAAGATAGTGTCCATGCCTCTAATAAGGTGCCAATAGTGCCACATTGTTGTCACAGAGAAGTAAAGTGACCACGCATGAAATTCACACATAGAAGGAGCTTTAGAGGTAGTATAAGCTATGTGTGAATTTCATGCATGGTCACTTTACTTCTCTGTGACAATACTGTAGCACTATTGGCACCTTATTAGAGGCACGGACAATTTATCAATTTATTTCATGAGTATTTGAATTACACCTCTGTAAACATATAAAGCTTCTTCTATGTTTACAGAGGTATAATTCAAATGTTCATGAAATAAATGGATAAATTGTCCGTACCTCTAAGGTGCCAATAGTGCTACAATATCGTCACAGACAAAACACCTCTTCATCTTGTAAATAGCGAGTCCATTCAAAATGTTGTAGGTTCCAGCTTGTCAGAACAATGTGTCTAGAAACCGCACATAGCTACCATTATATTGCGAACAGGTAAATTGTTTGACATGTGGTAATATAATTTATACCAAAAACAATGATTAATCTGTCTCGTTATATTGGACTTCTATTATTCTGAACACTACTGTATATGTGATTTTTGGTGTGGGGAAATGGCTTCCTCAAGATGAGGATTGGTAAAGAGAATTTCCCAGTGTCTTTTGACTCCTTGGTAAACGCTGCTGGATTGACTATCAAAGGTGCCAATAATATGCATAAATCCACCCTCTGGTTCTCTCCTTGCCAGACCTAGAAGTGGATGTCTGTCTCTCCTCAAAGCATGATTAAAGGCTGCAGTAAAGACATTAGTGGCATATTGTTTGTCATAGAAAATATTAAAATCTCCCCTCCCTCCTTCTGTCCTCTCTTTTTTGCAGTGGGACAAAAGCTTGTAATCTAGTGCAGCGCCCCAGAGTCCTGGTCGTTGCAGTACTGTGGCTCCGCCACTATGGGGAGCTATGGTACGTCTGATTGCACTAAGGGAGTTTCTCTGACCAGGTAACACCTCACTACACTTCACACTCCGGCCACCAGGGGGGGTGGTCCTATCTAGTAGGCCACTCCTCACACTCTGGTAAAACTGGGGGTTGGACAGGAAGACAGGGAGAAGTAGCTGGGAAGAGCTAGTGAGAGGACCTGTCAGGGATGGTTTCCTGGCAGACTCCTCAGAGCAGAACTAACCAGTGCACAACGGGAATACAGTAAAGAGGAATTGGGACCAGAAGGAGTCGTGCTGTTAGACCGAGGCAACATCCTTCTGAGGCGCAAACAGTCGGTGGCCGGAACGCCGAGCAAGTAAGAGACTTTAAGTACACTGCAAACCACGGCCGGACAGCTAATTACAGGTTGGCTGTCTCACTTAACACCTAAGCAGACAACGGAGGCAGCTGTGGGAGAGGGGCGACTCTAGGGTCCCGGAAGAACTCCAGGCCTACCCCGTCATACGGGTGCGTCCTACCATATCACCTGGAGGACGGAGAGAACGAACAGTAGAGACAGACAGAAACAGTTGTGAGGACTATCCCGGGAGCTCAGCAGGGAAGAACTACAACACTCAGCGCTAGAAGGTAGACACTGATTCCCACCTGTAAAGAGAACCCCTGATGTGCCTTTGGACCGGCCGGTCTCTGACAACCCAGTTAACAGCGCTCTGGACTGAGGTCTCCAAAACCTTCAGTAAAGAGACTGCAACCTGGTGTCCTCATTATTTACCGCGACCTGCACCCCACAACTGCACCATTATCATCATTTATTGCACTGGACGTTCCCCCACTGACAGACAGGGCCACGGACCAGGTCTAGCCACCGTGACAACCCCAGAACTGAGACTCAGAGGCCCGGCTCCGGGTACCCCTTGGCCCTGCGGCGGTGTGGGGGCGCTCCACTAGCTAACACTCGTAAGGTACCGTCACACTCAGCAACGCTGCAGCGATATAGACAATGAGCAGATCGCTGGAGCGTCGCTGTTTAGGTCGCTGTAGAGACGTCAAACACAGCAGCTCCAGAACGATGCAGGAGCAATCCTGTGACGTAAGGGCTACTCACTTATCATTCTCATAGGTCGTTAGCTCCATGTAAATCATTGCTGGCATCGTTGCTTTTCAAGACGATACAGGCCGATCTGACGACCAAATAAAGTTCTGGACTTCTAGCTCCGACCAGCGATATCACAGCAGGATCCAGATCGCTGCTGCGTGTCAAACACAACGAGATCGTTATCCAGGACGCTGCAACGTCACGGATCGTTGTCGTTCTCGTTGGAAAGTGGTTTAGTGTGAAGGTACCTTTAGAAATAGATTACACTGTAGAAAAGAGAAGTGAACCATCCTATCTAACATGCTGGCAGCTCCTTTTGTGAAGTAAAGGCTTCTTGCAGTGTCAACCTGTTGGCCTAATGCATATTGATCTGAATGTATTGCAACAACTATTGTTTGTTTAATATGATGTGATTTATATGTCTGCATGCATATTGTTCACATGTCAACAAAGTTAGAAAAAAAAAAAAGGAGTCCTCATTTACAGACAGGCTGCTCCTCCTCCCTTCCCTGTGAGCACATTCTTGTGCCTGCAACTGAAACTGAAAGTAACAGCATATCTCTCTCTCAGAAACCTGATTGATCCTATTCTCATGTTGTATGCTGAATGTTCTTAGTTCTTAATAAATGAACATTCTCTGTTGCTCATTGTGGACATCACGCTGATTAACCCGCTGCTAACACAACCAGGGTGTGTGTTGTGCAAGGACAAAGAGCTTGGACAGGTAATTGAGATTTAGAATAGACAGAAGAACTCTTTTCAGAGGACTGGGTGAATAATTAAGACAGGAAAAGGTTTTTGTGAAGTGAGAGGATTAAAGCAAAGACCTCACACCTTAGAGATACTATTGCTTTTCACAGGTGCACATTCCTTTCATCCAAACATCTTCACCAGATGCTTGGCACTGATGGAAAAGCATGAGGCTATGTGCACATGTTCAGGTTTTTTCGCTTTTTTTGTGTGGTTTTTAGCCTTAAAAAAAGCTATCAAAACTCATTAAAAACGCATACATTATGCATCCTATCATTTAGAATGCATTCTGCATTTTTTGTGCACATGATGCGTTTTTTTCCGCAAAAAAAACGCATCGCGGTAAAAAAGCAGTATGTTCATTAATTTTGCGGATTTTCCACGTTTTTCCCGCAATTCTATACATTGGGAAAAAAACGCAAAAAAAACGCACAAAAAACGCGGAAAAAAACACATGCGGATATCTGGCAGAAATGTCCGGTTTTTGGCAGGAAAATTTCTGCAAGAAATCCTGACGTGTGCACATACCCTGAATATTGGGGCTTGTATAAATTGATAGTCATGGGATATACTTTTTTTGCTTCAGAGTTAATCGGGGAAGAATCTGCATGTTTTCTCATAACTAACCCCTGCCTATAAACCACAAATCCATAGAGGCAAGATAACTGACAGCTGCCATGGCATGGCTAAGGTAAAATCCTAATGGAAAGTATGATGGTGATCTCAAACTTCTGCAATCATCAAGAGTGAAGTTATCGCATAAATTGTGGGTTTCATAAAATCCTGAAGGGATGATAACATCCCACAATCCGGCCCACGTGCGGTCATCACAGGATGATGTGTGTGTCACTCAGGTACTGATAAAAGGTCATGATCTTGATTCCTTTAGACAGATACACATTGTGTATGCATGAATCCTATTAGCTGAATGGTACCCAAATCAAAGTGCTCTTCCACTAAGTTGCCTCATCTCTGTGAGTGACGTATTAACTTTCTTCCGCTATTCCTTTTTATTTTATGTAGCTGTATATGCTGTATTTTGTCCCTATTGTAAAATATTTTGTACATATTTGATAAACATTGCCTATCATTTGGATTAAATATAAAACGTAATAGTAGTGTTACTTTTGTTCTGTAAACCACACACCTGAAAGCCAGAACTAGGCCTCCAGTCAGCCTGTATAATAATCGACTGGTGGTGGCGGCGAGTAGTGCTGTGGTTATGATGGAGTTCGCAGTGACTGTGTCGGGGGTATATACATATATTCCCAGCATTGGAATCGGAGGTGTATATAGCATACGCTCACTGTTTGCTTCCTGATAACCGGCCTATTATGGAAACAACTTGTGGCCTCCTCCGTTGTCGGTCATTCGTGTAATTGTTTGGACGATAGGGTGAAGCAGATAGCTGTTTGGCACAAAGATCACAGCTGTTTTTTCTGCGTGACCTTCCCGGGCTGCGATCATTGACATCCATTATTAATAAAAAGTTTTCTGAGGTCTCTAGGTTGTGAAAAGAAGTCCTCTGTTTTAGAGCAATTTTGTCTCATCCTTAAATAATGGCTCTTTCAAAGCTCTGGAATGATTGCTAATGCCAATTTAACAAACTGTTGCTAGAGGTGAGTTTACGATAGATGCTGGTAGAGAGTATACAGTCTAATTCTTTTTTATCTGGATGTCTAAAAACGTAAACAAACTTTATCCATCTCTACAGTAAATGTTAAACGTATAATATTAGAATTTAGGCTGATGACAAACCTAGACAGTTCTTCCCCGGATCCTGACCACAATATCAAGATGTCATCAAGGAAATGGCCTCAAAAGATGATCATTGGCGCTCACCAGTTGGCATTATCCTAAAATATGGCTCCCACCAGCTGAGTTGATTAGCATAGGATGGTGCACAGGAGGAACCCATAGCAATACTCCTATAACTCTAGGAAGTGCTTAAAATCAAACAAAAGCCAATTGTGTGTCAGAAGGAGAGTGGTTGGATGATCCAGAGCTTGTGTTTCTCAAAGTGAGTGGCCTAAAACCTCAGAAAGTGTTCTGTTGCCCTGACACCAAATTCATGAGGGATGCTGCTTTATAAAGATTCAACATCAATGGATGCCAACAAGATGTCCCTGTCCAATACTAGATCATCTAGCTTTAACAGCAAATCTGCCATATCCCTGCATCTGTGGAGAGTAGAACCTCCACAAATGGATGCAGCATCTGATCGACATATACACTTGTGTTTTGGCAAACCAAGTTGATTACCGAAACAGAGGGGCATCCCTTCAATGCTGTGAGTCCCTTATGAATTTTTGGAAGTGTATAGAAAGTAGGAGCCATTTGCTTATTTGGGGCCATAAACTTAAATGTGTTGCCAGTGTATTTCACACAATCTATAGCCTCGATCAATATTGTTATTAATGTTTCCCCATATGTATTAGTTGCCTCTCTTTCAAACATCTCGTGTCTCCTCATTATTCAGGATGGGATAACACATTTGGCGATAAGTGGGGTGATCGAGTAATACCAAATTGCCGCCCTTATCCTAGGGTTTTATGATATGTTTACAGTCGATGCTCCACTATAACAGGGATAACGGCTAACAGATATTTGCATATGACTTTGCATATAGCTCACTTTCTCCAGTCCCAAACGCCCGGTGCCTCGGTGTGATCCTCGACTCTGCCCTCTTTTTCAAGCCACCCATTCAAGCCCTTGCCTCCTCCTGCCTTCTTAAACTCAAAAATATTTTCCGGATCCGCACATTCCTTGACCGCAACACCACAAAAAACACTAGTGCATGCCCTTGTCGTAGCTGTAATTTGTCACGTGAGACCTTGCAACCCTTCTCTGCCAAAAAACACACAGCAAGGAAACTGTAGCTTCCTTGCCGGATGTCTGGTCCGGGCAGCAGAGCAAGAGGTCATCCACGTACTGCAATAGTACAGTCTGTGGATGAGGTGGTTGCCACTGCTCAATCCCTGCCATCGCTGTTGAATAGATGGTTGGGGAGTTCTTTCCCCCTTTTGGGAGGACCGTCCAACAGTATAGTTTACCTTCGTGAGTAAAATAGAAAAGATACTGACAGTCAGAGTGCAGGGGTACGGAGAAGAATGCATTTGCCAAATTAATGACTGTGAAACATTTTGTGACCGTACGGTGTGTGTATTAGGGACAATTGAGATAGATCACACTCACTGTAACATCATTAATTGCCTGTAAGTCATGAACTATTCTGTGTCAGGGGAACCCTTGGGTCCTTTTTCTTAATGGGATACAAAGGGGTGTTGCAGGGGGAAGATCTTTGCACCAGAACCCCTGCCTTAACGTGCTCTTTGATATCCCTACTCAGGGACATTGATTTGACTAGACTTAAGGGGTATTGCTTTAACCGGAGAGTAGTGGTTCCTTCTTTTAATTTAATCACGACAGGGGGAATGGGCAGCTGACCCACATCAGATTTTCCCCTTGCCCAAATGGTGCCTGGTAACTGACTCTTTTTCCCTGACCTCAGACATTCTGGTATCAGGTGTTACTTTCACTACTCTTGCCATATACACAATTTCTGTAATATTACACAAGTGTTTATATAAGTCACACATTAATGTCCAAATATTATTTATACCCATATTTGATTGGGTAGAGTACCCCTTAAGAACTAAATTTGATTCACAGAATATGTTACCAAAAGAAAATCATATATATGAAAATATATAATTACGTAAGATACTGAGTCATAAAATGGGGGAGCACAATGCCATAGGCCACAGCAAAGCACAAGCTTATTTTAAGAAGGTAGCAGCCCTATATAAATCCATAACTAACAGTTTCAAATACAAAAAGAAGGGATTTGAAAAATACCAAATATCAATGCCAGTTGCTTGCAATAAGGTATAAGAAGTGGAAAAGACAAATAAACAGTGACTATGGTTTGAGCCAATATAATGAATGGCTAAAAACTATATATCATATGAAGACAACCTAGAAATACACGGTAACTATACCATCTTGTGTAAGGAAACTACTAAACTGGCAAATGAATGGAATTAAGAGTAACTATAATAGGGCATGATTTACCTGTGGTATAATGTACACGTGGAAGACCCTGACGTCCCTCTGCACCAAGTGTTTATATGAAAGGGGACTTGTGACTGTAATACCCTCAGGAGAGTACTGTATGGTGGCCTAGACAGCACTCAACTCTGCTCCCAGCAAATTCATAGGGGGTATTGTCACTAACAATAAGTTTGTAAGCACCTCTTCTAAGCATGGTCTCGTGATTCTAGTCTTATTTGCTTAGTCATAGGGGCTTCAGTCGCTTGTCGCTCTACCCTCAGGCATTCCACAGTCTCGTCAGTAATCATGTCTGGCGTTATCAAGTCTTTGTGTACCACAGTTCCGGCTGCCCCAGTGTCAATCAAGAATTCTGTCTCTTTCCCTCCCGGCATTGGTATGGTGGTCATCAAGGCAGGACCAGGTCCAGAGGGGACAGGAACAGGCCACACATTTGTCACTGGTTTGTCAGTTTCCTAGTCTGGAGGTGAAGAAGGTGGAAGATTGGTCTGAGTGTCCATTTTCTCCACAATTCCAGCACTTTACTGTTTCTAAGTCCTTGGGTCCCTCACTACGTCTCTACTGTTTTTGTGCTCACTAACTCCCTAGGCCTGCCCAGGTGCACTTATACGTCCATCATATTGTCTTTATCTGAAAAATGGGAAAGGTTGGTTCTCAGGGTCAGCCAATTGTTTTAGCATAGCTAGCTAGTCAGAGGGCCTCCAGGGATAATACTCCTGTATCTGTTTTACCCTACCTGATGTGGTTGGTTCTCTGGTGGTGGGGGTGACTAGATGACCGATTGGGGGTGACTAGACATGCTGGTCTACAGCTCCTTCCCAAAAGGATTACTGTCAGCCTACTCCCAAAAGTTAATGTCCCCACTATCCACCAACCACAATCCTGTGTCAGCTTCTTATGTCACCACATGTGATCTGTCTGGACAGGATTCAGTGCAATTCTATTAGGTTGGGTTACAGCACAGATCATACAAGTATTTCTCCAGTCTGGGTTTGTCTGACCACAGTGTTGAGAAATCCATCTGTCTTGTCTGGGTCTCTGGTTATACCAAGGTATTACGGTAGCAGTAATGTGTCAGTCATAGTCGGACTTCATCAAAACATTCATAATACACCTTCCATCCTGCTGCACTCTCTGACACCATTTATTCACTTGCTATTTTCCTCCTTTGTCTGTTCCTTTTTGAACATCCAAATATCCACACACTGGCATTTTTGCCTTTTTCAATCTTGGTCTCACATCTTTCACTACTTCCTTTTTCAATTTGTACAGCGGTTTTGGATCCCATTGGGGGCCCTGACTGCACACAGAATAAGTTGCCCATGGCTTCAACTTATCCGCTCAACAACACCGAGCAGGTTAACCACCTACCACTCGGTGGACTTAAAGGATTTTACCGAGCAGGTTCACCACCTACCACTCGGTAGATCAGCTAGCTAGCACAGCTCCATGGAGCGGCAAGGTTCACCACCTATGTGCCGCAGGCTGACTGTAAAAGGTTACTCCACCTACTACATCAGCCGTGCAGTTGGCTACCTCTGTTGATCCTCAATTTGCTATATCAATCACTCAACTTGAAGCAAGTGAATCTTTTACCAATCTTTCAATCACTTACAAGTTTCCTTCTAAGACTAGGCACAGTTCTTTTGCTTTAACCACACATCTCTCAGCATGTACTAAACCAAGGACAGAATTTTTGAGCGCAGCTCTATGCCCCCCTTCCTCTGGCATGCAGCACAGAGAGGAGAAATCATAAACAATTCATGCAGGGGTTCGACTCCCACCTCACATCTAGTATTCAGCACAGATAAGAGCTCAGTATCTTCTACACAGAAACTGATTGCAGCAGGTTTCAGACTTAATCTCTACAAAACATTCAAACATTCATCCTCTTGGAATTAAAAACAGTTTCTCTATACAGGCAAATCACTGCATAACTTGAATAAGCTGATTCTGACCGCGTCCGGCCAAAACACACATAGAAACCTATCCAGTATCAAACCATATACAACACAGGTCTCACCGAACCTCAGATGCAAATCAAATGTACATTAAAAATATCCACAACTCATTCATCCTAGACCTTCAACAACAGTTAGATAAGTAATGATACTTATGTGATCACTCATTCATACATGCTCATTCAGGGATTGATTTTTTCCTTTCTCCTTTCACTTTTCAGTTGATTTTTACAAGAAGAAAAACCCTTATCTCCATCACCTCTCATCTCATTCAGTGGTTCTCATAGACATACATACAAGGTTCACACAGCCTGCCTATTTTGCACTTTGGAATTAACACAACTCTATATA